>NC_084832.1:13870341-14495341 GCF_033115175.1 Lepus europaeus | reverse complement strand
GACTGGGACTAGAACCCGGTGTGCCAGTGCTGCAGGTGGAGGATTAGCCTATTGAGCCGCGGCGCTGGCCAATTTATATTTCATTTTTATATTAAAGTAATGCATGAACAGAATTTCACAGTTACATTGTACTGTGAAGCTTGATATGAAAAATAATGGTTTCCCTCCCGTTTCTCACTCTCTAGAGACCATTACTTACAACCAATTTTAAATGTTCTCTATCTCTTCCCATGACACATTTACATGGCTATGTCTAACCTTTTGAACTTCCGGTGTTACCTGTTGGTTTCCTGCTGTGGACTGTGAGGCCTTAGCTCTTTCTCATTTTGGTTAGAGCACTGCTCAGTGATACCATACAAGTAAAGGCCATGGAGTATTTTCTTTTCCTACACAACTGCATTTTCTCTGGAGCTAACAGTTATCTTCTGTGAATCCCCTGGATTTTCTTGGTGCTTACACTGATTTATCCCCAAACTCTGTCCAGTTTTTGCAAATATCCTCTTAACATTGCCACACACTTAGAGTTCTCTCTGCCTGCCTTCTTTTTCTTCTTCCGTTATTTCTTTTTTTTTTTTTTAAGATTTTTATTTATTTATTTATTTGAGAGGTAGAGTTACAGACAGTGAGAGGGAGAGACAGAGAGAAAGGTCTTCCTTCCATTGGTTCACTCCGCTAATGGCTGCAACAGCCAGAGCTGCACCGATCTGAAGCCAGGAGCAAGGTGCTTCTTCCTGGTCTCCCATGTGGGTGCAGGGGCCCAAGGACTTGGGCCATCTTCTACTGCTTTCCCAGGCCACAACAGAGAGCTGGATTGGAAGAGGAGCAGCCGGGACTAGAACCAGTGCCCATATGGGATGCTGGCGCCACAGGTGGAGGATTAACCTGTGCCATGGCGCCAGCCCCTTTCCATTCTTTCTTTAAAGGAATCTCATCAGGAGCCTTCTGTCCTGCTCTGACCCAAACTGGGGGATCCTGGGCTGGCCTGACAGTTGCTGTCCCCACATCTCTTCCCACCATCATCCTCAGAGCTGTGACCTTCAGCATGTGACCCCTGACTTCCCCCTCTCCGTGGGGTCCACTAAATCTGTGTGCAACTCTGCCTGCTATTCCACAGCCCAGTGGCAAAACAGGGCAGGGAAGCGGGGTGCTACTGCTTTGTCATCAGTTCTGCTGTCTCCTAGTGGGGACCCTCCTCTCCCCCCCGATCCAGTGGCATTTGGCGCAGGAGCCTGTGCAGGTCCTCGGAGTGTTTCTCAGCCTGTGCTCCATTGCTTTATGATTCAGAAGTCTTGATTCTACGAAGCCAACTTGCTTTAGCTAGCCATTCCAGCCTCCAAAATGATGTTTGGTTTCTTAACTTTCTCATTCTCTTTGTCCCAATTCTTCACACCTTGGTTATAAACAAACTCCTTCACGGAGGATTTAGGAAGCTGATCAGACACTCAACCTGCTGTCTTGTTTGGAAGTCTGAAATCATTCCATTCTATGCCTGCTATTGCAAGATAAAAACAATCCATCTTTTTTTAAAATTATTTATTTGAAAGGTAGAGTTACAGAGAGGCAGTGGCAGAGAGAGAAAGATCTTCCATCTGCTAGTTTATTTCCCAAATGGCCACAATGGCTGGAGCTGCAGTGATCAAAAACCAGGAGCTTCTTCTGGGTTTCCCACATGGATGCAGGGGCCCAAGCACTTAGGTCATCTTCTGCTGCTTTCCCAGGTGCACCAACAGGAAGCTGGTTTGGAAGTGGAGCAGCTGGAATTTGAACCAGCACGCATATGGGATGCCGGCACTGTAGGCAGTGGCTTTAGCCACTATGCTACAGCTCCAGCAGCAAAACAATCCATTTTTATTAATGAAATGAAATACTGCCCTGTATTTAGGCAGGAGCAGGCTGCTCTGTACTCAGCAAGGCTAGGAGATGTGGAAAAGTTGGGAAGGGTATGGTCATTTATTTATTTATTCTTTTTAATTTGACAGGTAGAGTTACAGACAGTAAGAGAGAGAGACAGAAAGAAAGATCTTAATTCCATTGGTTCACTCCCCAAATGGCCACTATGGCAGAACTATGCTGATCCAAAGCCAGGAACCAGGTGCTTCCTCCTTGTCTCCCATGTGGGTGCAGGGGCCCAAGCACTTGGGCCATCCTCCACTGCCTTCCCTGGCCACAGCAGAGAGCTGGACTGGAAGAGGAGCAACCGGGACTAGAACCTGGTACCTATATGGGTTGCCAGCACCGTAGGCGGAGGATTAACCAATGGTGCCAGCCCCAATGGTCATTTATAAGACATTCCTGAGTATAGAAACAGACGTTCAATATGATCGTAAATAAACACCATTGACTGTGTAGTCTGTGTGTGCAACAAAAGGCCTAAGGCCCCCATAGCCTTGAGCTAGTAGATTGGGAATTTTCCAAGAGTAATACTGTATTTACACAGATTCAGTTCCCATGGTTCGGAGTTGAACAGGAGAAACCCTACAATGCATGAAGCATTAGATGCCACAGAATCAGCTGGGCACAGCCAGAGAGTGCAGGAGCCCCTCACACAGGCATAGGTGACGCAAGCTTGCTTAAGTAGTGACTAAGTTAGGTAGGCAACAGGTGTGTGAACATAATGAGCAAGTTTTCTCTATGCAAATTGTTTTATACTACAAAATGTGCAATGTTTTGCCGTGCTGTCTGGTTTGCTGTCAGGAATTACTCTGATATTAGCTCTGCAATGCTTGCTCATGCTGGTCAAAAATGTTGTCAGTCCTAGGTAAGTTTCCTGTGTGGCCAGCCATTTCTGTCTCTCTTACACACACGCACCCCTCTCCAAATACTCCAGCTGGGGGTGCTTTTGAGGCCCCGTGGGGTGCCATAGGGTGGCGGAAGGTTCCCTAGCACGCAGGTCAGGAGGTCTGTGCTCTATGACCTTTGGCATACGATGTCCTCCTTGGGCCTCAGTTTCCATCTGAGAGAGGAAGAGGGGCATTTCCATGGCAACCAAGGTCTCCCCCAAGAGCAGCAGTCCATGTGGATGCCCTGCTGGTGATGCAGCTTTGCGCTTCTGAGCCTCCCACTCCTCAGGGTTGGCCAGAGACTAGAATACGCTGGCTGGCATCAGCAGCACAGGAGGTCTGGGAGAACGTGCCAGAGGCAGCGGTGGGTGCCGGCCTCCCTGGGCGCTGTTGTGATTGTTAGTGATGGTGGCGATGCACTGCACTCAGGAGTGAAGAGAGCCTGCGATGTGTTTTGCGGCTCCTTTTCTCTACAGGTGCCCGCCTACCATCACCTGCTCACTGATTTCTTCCTCTTGAAGAGTACTTTGTCCCTGCTCATTCAGAGCCAAGCCCATGGCGCCATTTGACAATGACTCAGAGGGTAGGTGTACCAGACCTGGTAATTCTTTCAGGATTTAATCTTTCCCTCAGCTGGTGCATGTGGCAAAGGAACCATGGGCAGGAAGGTTTGATGCCATATTGTTGGTAAAAGTGAAATCGTGGTAACAGAATAGAAGTCTAAACCTAGGAGAATGGGAACTAGTGTGGGGCCCACACCCGTCATGGGCTGGTAGGCTGCTGTGCAGAAGAGCAGGTGTGTCCACTGATGCTGATGCAGTGAGTGGGATGCCTTGACACATGCTCCCGTTAACGTGAGCACAGGGCCTGAGATCAACACAGACCTCTCGTATTGATGGGGCTTGTAATATGCCAGACTCAGGTCCAGCCTTATGAGTATCAGCTCACTTAATCCTCCAGCAACCCTGCGAGGCAGATATTATTCTTACCCTTTTTACATCTGAGAAAGTCAGACTTGGGCCAATGTTGTATGAATGCTGTCTAAGCCAGGCCTCAAACCCAGGTAAGCCTGACAATGGAGCCCTTAACCTGAGAGTGCATACGTGTGCACGCATGTATGTGTGAGCCCTCCTAGCTGGATCAGCGGCTACCTGAGGGAGGGTAGTCTTAGGGGCAGGTGACTTGGTGAAAGCAAATATTCATTATTGAACACTTTTTTGCATTATTGGCATTTGTCATTTTTTTTTTTGCAAATACCAAAAATGTTTTCATACATTTTGAAAAGTCAGATGGAATGAAGAATGTGATACCGAGTGTAGTGATGGAGTGCATCTATGATTCTGGTCCATGGAATGTTCTTCTTCTTCTCCCCCCCCTCACTTTTCCTGCAAACTATCAATCAGCCTGCCATTGACCTCAGGTTGCACTATAGATGGAACGTTTGCGACCCTCTAAGACTCCTGTGTTGAAATCCCAACCTCCTTGTGAGGACACAGCAAAAACTCAGCCATGAACCACACACCTGGGTCTTCAGAACTATGAGAAATTAATTTCTTTTGTTTATTAAAAGCCACCCAGTCTATGACATCCTGTTATAGCAGGCAAAACAGTCAAATCCCTAACACAACCAAAAATTCCAGTGAAAAACACACCCTCATGTTTAGCTGCATTTAATGGGATTTTTTAAAAAGATTTATTTATTTATTTGAAAGGCAGAGTTACACAGAGAGAGAAGGAGAGGCAGAGAGAGAGGTCTTCCATCTGCTGGTTCACTCCCCAAATGGCTACAACAAATGCAGCTGCGCTGATCCGAAGCCAGGAGCCAGGAGCTTCCTCCAGGTCTCCCAGGTGGGTGCAGGGGCCCAAGGATTTGGGCCATCTTCTACTGCTTTCCCAGGCCGTAGCTGGATGGGAAGTGGAGCAGCCAGGTCTCAATCTGGTGCCCATATGGGATGTCGGCCCTGCAGGCGGCAGCTTCACTCACTACACCACAACACCAGCCCCTAATGGCATCTTTTTGAAACTACAGCATTGGCATAGCTTTTGTCATATTTGTATGACCAATAAGATCATTCCCCTCTAGTTGTGATTGCGCTTAGTTCTGTAATCCAGCTCCTAAACCAGGTTGTCACTGTCAAGAATGAGTTTTAGTATCTGCATGTACCTGGCATGACACAAAAGAACCACACAGTATCACACATAGGAAATCTGTGATATGACCCAGCAAAAAACTCCAAATGTGACCATTTGGCCTTATAATTCACAGAATCCTAAAATTGTACCTATGAAATTTGCATTCAACAAATAAAAACTTTCTAAAAAATAATAATAATTCACAGAACCATGGTTGTGACAAATCACAGTGGTGAGTCCATCCTGCCTCTGGTGTTTGGGATGAGAAATTCATGATGTGATTGCCATATCTCCCATGCAATGAGCTGCCTCAGTGATGTGACAATTGAGATCAAAAACGGTCTCCAACTGACCACTGAGCTAACAAATTCTTCAGGGATTCATTGAGTCAGAGCTGAAATCATCGCCAGTCTTTCCATTCCCAAATCATCAGACTCACCCGCCAGGTCTTCGTTGTTGTTAACACAGAGTTCTGGGTCCTCTCCAGAATTTCAGTCCTTTTGGCAGGGAATCCAACCCTTGGGTTGGTTGCCATCCAACCCAGCGGATTTCTGCAGCTCAGCCGGTTCGGACATCACTGATCTGGCCTGTCACAGTCAGTGTGCAGAGGGAGTTGTGACCCATGTAGCTGTGCTTTAGGAAAGGGTCTGATGACTGTGAAATGTCCCAGATGCTTCTAAAGACACGTCCTGCTGCGTGTATGTGCACCACACGAGTTCAGGTTTGTAGAACAGCAGTGGCCATCGCGCCCTAGTCCGCAGAAGGTACATGCAGATGTTGCAACAGCAGCAACACAGCGCAGGGGTCGAAGTTCTGCAGTCAGGCTGCCCAGCTTCAAACTACAGTTATGCAACTTCCCATCCCTGTGGCCCTGGGACTGGTTTTCTTACTGAAAGCTTTTCTGTGCCTCACTTGCTTCATCAACAAAATCATAGTCGTCACAGGACTCCAGGGGGCTTGTACAGCTTGAATGGGGAGTTTAAGCTTGTGTGCGTGTGATGAATGGCCTGTATTGGTTACTGTGCAAAATGGAGCAGACCGCAGACTTGCTCGCCACCCTCTCCTCTTTAAGCTCTTAAATCGGGGTGGGGCACTGAGTACTTCCAAGTACTTGGCAGACACACAGTGTTACTTTATGTGATCTTTGCAAGGTGTATTTTCCACTATTTTATGATTGAAGAAATGGAAGTTTGGAGAGCTGGCCCTGGAACAGATGAAAAAAATGGGGAAACTAAAAAGATCAAACCCAGGGTTTTGACTCCCAATTCCATGCTGTCTGGACCTCAAGTATTTGTAACTTAAACCTATAGAGTTGTGGGGGCCGACGCTGTGGTATAGCAGGTTAAGCCTCTGCCTGGAGTGCCGGCATCCCATATGGGCACCGGTTTAAGTCCTGGCTGCTCCATTTCTGACCCAGCTGTCTGCTGTGGCCTGGGAAAGCAGTAGAAGATGGCCCAAGTCCTTGGGCCCCTGCACCCACGTGGGAGACCCAGAAGAAGTTCCTGGTTTCTGTCTTTGGGTCGGCCTAACTCTGGCCATTGCGGCCATTTGGAAAGTGAACCAGCAGATGGAAGACCTCTCTGTTTCTTCCTCTCTCTGTCTGTAACTCTGCCTTTCAAATAAATAAATAAATCTTTTTTAAAAAAAAAAAAACCTATAGAATTGTTTATAACTTTGATTCTTACCCAGTGGATTTGTGACAAAGATTTTATATTGATCGAAGGGCTCAAGAAACCCATACAGAAAAGCAGAAAGATACAAATCAAACAAGGGACAGGCTCACTTTGAAAGTAGCTATTGACCAAGGAGAGGACACTCTGAACAATAAGTAAATAGCATAGATGCAGGGAAGCATGGGTGAGAGATTGGATTAGTAAGTGAGGTTGTGACAAAAATTAAAGATCCAATGTGCTTTTCCCAGATCTGCTGCAAACGAGGGTAAAATCAAAGAGCAGACAGGATGGGGACGTTGCTATCACTGCACATTTACTGCTTCCTAGGTGCTGTTTCCCCTGGAGACGCTGCAAGGACCACTACCATTGCCATTACTGTTGCAAAGATGCAGCCCCTTCCTCCATAGAAGGGTCTGCAAACAGTTCGTGGAGAGAGGGGTGACTGGCATTGCAGTTGAGACACTGCTTGGGATACCTCCCACATCAGAATATCTGAGTTCATGTTCCAGCCCTACTTTCCACTCCAGCTTCCTGCTGCTGCACACCCAGGTGATAGCTCAAGTACTTAGGGCTCTGCCACAAACGTGGGAGACCTGGCTTGAGTTCCAGGCTCCTGGCCTTGGCCAAGCACAGCCTCAGCGGTTGCAGGCATTTGGGGAGTGAACCAGCAGGTGGGAGATCTCCATGTGAGTCTCCCTCTGCCTGCCTTTCTAATTTAAAAAAAAAATTATGGAAAACGTATTCTGGATTTAAAAATTATTTTGCACTAACATAAACTTATTTAAAGTTTTTGCTCTAATTTTGACTTACTGATAGGCAAAGAGAGAGAGAAACAGAGGACTCCCATCTGCTGGTTCATTCCCCAAGTACCTGGGATGGCTGGGGCTAGGCCAAGGCTGAAGCTAGAGCCAGGAACGCAATCCAGATCTCCGACATGGGTGGCAGGAATTCGGTTACCTGAGCCACCCCCATGGTCTCCCAGGTCTCCATAAACAGGAAGCTGAAGTCAGGAGCGGGAGCCAGTTCTCAAACTCAGGGAATCCAGTGTGAGAAATGGACATCTTAACCACGAGGCCAAATGTCTGCCCTAGACTTACCTCTTAGTTCCACTTTTCCACGAACTTTTTGAAGTCTCCCCAATACAGTGGATTTCTGCTCAACACAGGGATAAAATTGAACAGACACCAAACTAATATTATCAGTCACGTTGAAACAGATAATTATAAGCCTGATATTTTTAAGTTCAACCTTGGCAAGAGGTGGTAACTGAAGCCAGAAACTACACGCCTTATTGTGTGTTCATTTTTTTTTTTAAAGATTTTATTTATTTGAGAGGCAGAGTTACAGAGAGGGGGAGAGAGAGAGGTCTTCCATCTGCTGGTTCATTCTCCAATTGGCCACAATGGCTGGAGCTGTGCTGATCTGAAGCCAGGAGCCAGGAGCTTCTTCTGGATCTCCTATGTGGGTGTAGGGGCCCAACCACTTGGGCTATCTTCCACTGCTTTCCCAGGCCATAGCAGAGAGCTGGATCGGAAGTGGAGCAGCTGGGGCTCAAACCAGCACCCATATGGGATGCTGGCACTGCAGGCTGCAGCTTTACCTACTACGCCACAGTGCCGGCCTTTAATAATTCTTAATAGTCTATCTTTCCAATCGCCCCACAAAATGTGCAAGCATGGCAGACACTCAAATGATGGTTTTTCCTAGGAGAATGTTTCAATACTAGCAGACTCCCAGTTGACTTTAGTCATTGGTATAAAGCCCCGGGTTCACCTCACTGCCTTGGTGTGCCACCAGTGGGGCCAGCCAGCCCTTGGTGACCTTTTAGGTACTTTCTCACTTTGCAACTCTTTTAAAAAATATCTTTTTTTTTTTAAGGTTCATTTTAATTTGAAAGTCAGAGAGGGAAAGCCAGAGAGAGATCAGTCTTCTATCTGCTAGTTCACTCTCCAGATGGCCACAATAGCTAGGGCTAGGCCAGGCTGGAGCCAGGAGCTTGGAACTCCATCCAGGTCTCCCTCCTCCCTCAAGATGCATTAGCAGGGAGCTGGATTTCACTTCACAACTCTTTAGTTGCATATCTAAGTGAGGCTGTGTCATGAAAGAGGGCACTTATTCCTTCTGGTTTGAAGGCAGAAGTAAAAGCAGTTATGGGGAAGGGTTCTCACTCCAGAGAGAAGATCTTTCTAAAATCCAGAAGAGTCCACAAATGAAGCGGACACTAGAAGATGTATCTTTCTGAATTCATTTGTTGCAGTGGACACAGCCAACTATTGCAAACTGAGCAGCTTAAACAAAGCCAGGTGCATGTTGTCACGGTATTGGAGGATGGAAGTCCAAGATCAATGCGTCTACAAGTTAACTTCTTGCATGGTCTTTACTGTCATTTGTGTTACTCTCATCTTCTTAGAAGGACACTGCTAGATCAGACCAGGGCTCACTGGAAGACATCATTTTAACTTATTTACCACCTAAGACCTTATCTCCAGTTGGGTTGCACCCTGAGATCCTGGGGATCCAGGCTTCAACCTGTGGATTTCCGGGAACATGAATCAGCCTGTCACAGCTCCCTGAGTGTAAATATCCAATCAGAGACCCAAGACTGCTGTCAGAAAGTTTTAGATGGGGGCCAGCATTGTAGCATCATGGGTAAAGCCACAGCCAGCAACGCCAGCATCCCACATGGGCACTGGTTAGATTCCCAGCTGCTCCACTCCCAATCCAGCTCCCTGCTAATGCACCTGGGAAAACAGCAGAAGACGGCCCAAGTACTTGGGCTCTTGAACCCACAATGGAGACCCAGTAGAAGCTCCTGGCTTCAGACCAGCCCAATTCCAGCTGTTGCAGCCATTTGGGGAGTGAACTAGTGGATGGAGGATCTCTCTCTCTCCCTCTCCCCCCCCCCCCTTCACTCTTTCTCTGGTTCTGCCTTTCAAATAAATAGATAAATTTTCAAAAAAAAAAAAGAAGAAGAAGAAAAAGGCTTCAGGCTGGGTCTCCTCTACGGGAGGTACCACTAGCCCCTCACTGGTGTGCGGCCCTTTGTTGATTAATGTGCATGTCTTACACTGAGTCCCCCAGGAAACAGGTCCTTAGGCAAGGATTCAAATACAGGGGCAGTTCATTGGGGAAAACAGTGGTTGGGGAGAAAAAATAAGGCAGGAAAAAAATAGGAACAAGGAAAGAGCATTTCATTAAACAAACTGCTTCTGTGAGCAGCTGAGGTCCAACTCTGCTGGGATAGGGGCTCCTCGGAGTTTCCCCACCCAAGGGGTGAGACAGCCAGAGCATTTGTCCACTGACTACTGCACAGCCTATCCTCTCTGCTCCTGTGCAGGCAGGACAAGTTGCCAAAGCCAGAAGGAGCCTCCCTGCTGAGACACAGGTCCATGCAGTTAGAGATCAAGGTAGCGTTCATGAAAACAGTTCTTGCTCCCAGAAACATGGACGTGGCTCTGACAGCTTCTACCACTTCGTGAATTTTATTTTTGTGGCAACAGAAGGCCTACTCTCTTAAGGTGATTTATAGCAGACAGAACACGCAGTAGGGCAGGTCACCACTGGGTCTGGAATGGGCATTGCCGGCCCTGTGGAGGAGGCGAGAGGAGTGGACCATGGCACCAACAGATCCTTTGCTTCTTGGAAAGGCAACAACTTGCTTTCATGAGGTCAAGGCTGTTCTACTCCAGTGATTGCATTAAAACCATTACCACATGAAAGTGCAAAGGGTGAAATCACCCGAGTGTCAGCTAATCCCTTAAAATAGAAGGCAGAAAGTTCTAGTGTTCCACGTTGTACTGTCATGGTAAACAGGAGGATGTGAAACTGTGTCCCAGATACATTTTTCATTGTTCAGGGAAAAACAACAGGTGCAGAACAAAGTGAGGGGCATGGCGCAATTGCAGATTTGTTCGAAATTACTTATTCATTTATTTGAGACAGTGACAGGAAGAGACAGAGAGAAAGAGCTCTCTCATCTGCTGGTTCACTCCCCAAAGGGTCACAACATCTGGGTCAGGTCAATGCCAGAAACTCTATCTGGGTCTCCCCTATGTGTGGCAGAAGATCAGGTGGTTGGGCCACCATCTGCTGCTTTCCCAGGCACATTAGCAGGAGCTGGATCAGAAGCAGAGCAGCCAGCACTCAGACCAGAGCTCTGATATGGGATAAAGGTGTAGCAAGTGGTGGCTTAACGGGCTGTGCCACGTTGACCCCTATTGTGTACTTTTTTAAAAAGTAAATCTGTAGTCCTGTTCATCTGTGGTAGGACAATCTCTAGAATGATCCTCAAGACAATGGCAACAGTGTGTTGGATTGTAGTTGCTTCTCTCAGTTCCCATCCCATCCTCATTTTAGGGCATTATCTGTGCAGGTTAGGAAGACAAACACATTCTCAGGCTCCTTTGCAGCTAGGATGCTGCGCACAAATGCGGTTCGTCAGTTGGGTACACTGATAGATGATTTGGGAAATGGAGGCACGGAGTGTCTTCCCGCTGCTCTTTCCAGCGGGGAATCAAGGCCATGGGTCATGGGCAGCTGAACACTGTAGGGCAGGGCCAGCAGCTTTCTGTGGTTGCTGGGAGATGGTTGTGAGCGTGGTGACCGCACTGCTTCCTGACTCTGGGTCACAGCACTGGTGGCTGCTCTCAGACTGCACAGATGGCTTCTGACGTTGCCTCTGACAGCCCTTCCAGACATTTTCTTCATATTAAGTCCCCTTCTGCTTGAGGTACCTACAGTGACTCCCATCCATGCACCATAGGAAGTTGGGCAAGGCTATAAGATGGGAAGAAAACTTTTCACTCCATACCTTTCTTTAAAAAAAAAAAATTATTTGAAAGGCAGAGAGAGACAAAGAAAAATTTCCCTTCTGTAGGTTGGTTCCTCAAATGTCCCCAACAGTCAGAGCTGGGCCAGGCCCAAGCCAGGAGACTACAGCTCAATCCAGGTCTCCCACATGAGTCTCAGGGACTCAAACACTTGAGCCATCGCCTGTTGCCTCTCGGGGTGTACATCAACAGGAAGCTGGAGTTGAAAGCAGGGCCAGGACTGGAACCTAAGTATTCCCAAACGGGATTTGAGTATCCATAGAAGCATCCTAATTGCCCAAATACCTGCCCCCCCCCCAACCTTTTCTTAATAATTTTTAAAATTGTGATAAAATATGTGTAATAATGACATCGCTTCTCGGCCTTTTGGCTAAGATCAAGTGTAGTATCTGTTCTTATCAGTTTAAAATATGTGTAATAATGTGGTGGAATGAGGTGAAAAGGTCATGCCAAGATGGCCGCTGACAACAGAAACTGCCTAGCAACAGGCCGTGATTGGATGGCTTCGGAAACCACATGACAACAGAGGAAACCATGTGACAACAGAGCCTGACTGATGGCAGGCCGTGATTGGATGGTTTCAGAAACTGCCTGGCAACAAGAGTCTGAATGGCAACAGGCTGTGATTGAATGGCTTTGGAAACTGCCTGGCAACAGGCTGTGATTGGTTGGGGCATAGACCGCCCCTTGACTGGATTGGCTGGTCTTGGCTATATAAGCTGTTGTACTAACTCAAATAAATGAGTCGGTGGGCTGCTCGCCTCAGGCCTGCTTTCACCCGACTCCCGGAGTCTGTGTGGTGACTCTGCGCCTCTTGCCCCCACCAGGCTCTTCCTCTCAGAAAGGAATCCACTGCAACATTGTTGAGAAATCAACTGCAACATCACAAAATTACCATTTTAAGCATCTTAGGAAGACTCTCCAGGGGCATTAAGTCCATTCACATTGGTTGACAACCATTGCTAGAATTCTTTTCATCATCCTAGACTTAAACCCCACACCCTTAAACAACTCCCCATTCTCCCCTCTCCCAGCCTGTCTGGAAGAGACTGACTGCTCTAGGGACCACATAGAAGCGAGGTCCACACAACATTTGTCACTTGTGTCTACACAATTTCCCTTAGTGCAGTGCCCTCAAGGATTATCTACATCTTTAGCATGTGTCAGGACACTTTTCTTTTTGAAGGCTGAGTAATATTCCTTTGTATGGGTCCACCACCTTCTCTTTCTCCATTCGTCCATCCATACCTGAGTTGCTCCCACCTCTTGAGTATTGGGAAGAATCCTGCTGTGAACATGGTGTGCAAGTACCTCTGCAAGACCATGTTTTCAATTCATCGACTACTCAGAACTGGAACTTCTAGATCATATAGTAATTTTGTGTTTAATTTCTTGAGGAATTGTTAGCTGAGATGGCTGCTATATAGGTCCTTGTCTCCCCATAACAAAAGAATCTCAGGGGCTAGTATTGTTGTGTATGCAGGTGCAACACCAGCATCCCATAGTGGGACTGGTTTGAGTCCTGGCTGTTCCTTCCGATCCAGCTCTCTGCTAATGAGCCTGGGAAAGCAGCAGAAGATGGCCCAAGTGCTTGGGCCCTTGGCACCTACATGGGAGACACAGACAAAACTCCTAGCTCCTGGCTTTGGCCTGGCGCAGCCCCAGCTGGTTGTGGCCATTTGGGGAGTGAACCAGCAGATGGAAGATCTCTCTCTCTCTCTATCTCTATCTCTATCTCTATCTCTATCTCTATCTCTATCTCCCCCCCCCCCCCCGCCAACTCTGCCTTTCAAATAAATAAATGGATCTTTAAAAAAGAAAAGAATTTTGGACATGAGACAGAGTAGTGGTAAGCAAACTTTAAGCAAAGTTTAATGCAGAAGTATGTCTGATGGGTTGGATGGGTAGCTCACCAGGAGCTGCAAGTGCCCCATCTACATTCACGTGGGGTTCATGTGGGCATGGGGTCCACTTCTTCCTGCTATTTCTTCTTCCCTCCCCTTCTTCCTCTGGGGTATTGTGGGACAAAGGGCTTTTTTGTCTGGTTGTGAAATTCCCCCCAAGGTCTTATTACCCAATGTTATCAGACTGTGTAGCCCCCATGGCACCAGGCCAGGAAGATTCTCCTGGGAGGTTTCCAGCAAGGAGGGCTGGGACCACCTACAAAGTTCTCAGGACATGGGTAGGACTTTGATGTGCAAATGCTGGGCTGCTTCCGAGGCTGGCTTCTAAGGGTGCCGGGTAGGAACGTCGTGCTCTTCCTTTTAGCTTCACCCACAGGCTAATGTCTACTTTGCTGCCTAAAAGAATCACCAGTGTCTTCCATCACTCCATACCTTTTTATTGTATGCGAACGTTATTCTACTTTAAAAGCCTAATAAAAATGATTAGGCATGGTTAAACATAGAGAACTCCTAACTAGAGGATGGATCCATGATTTTAATTCTCTTCTGGGACATTTAAGAATGGGGAGACCCACAGTGATTCTCTTGCCCGAGCTCCAGGCTCCGTGTCTTTTACACTTGTCCTTGCTCTCCTCTCCCTTCTAAGAGGATTCTAATGGTGCCACTTTCGGTGTCCACCACTGAGGGTACTGATGTTAACACCTGCTCCTCGCTTCTCCTCTTCCCTGAACGTTCTTTGATCTAGAAATGCTGACTTCCCCCACCCCTCAGTAACTTTCATCATTTTCTAGTCAGCCAATCTGACTGAAAGCAGAACTTCTGGGGTTCAATGGAACCAGCTCTCTGCTAGGGAATGTTGGCATAAAATGGTGGCTTAACCCACTGTGCCACATCTGTGGCCCCAAGGTTGTTCTTTTTTAAAAAATATTTATTTATTTATTTATTTGAAAGAGTTACACAGAGAAGGAGAATCAGAGAGAGAGAGAGAGAGAGAGAGAGAGAGAGAGAGGTCTTCCATCCGCTAGTTCACTCCCCAATTGGCTGCAACAGCCAGAACTGCGCCAATCTGAAGCCAGGAGCCAGGAGCTTCTTCCAGGTCTCCCACATGGGTGCAGGGGCCCAAGGACTTGGGCCATCTTCCACTGCTTTCCCAGGCCATAGCAGAGAGCTGCATCAGAAGTGGAGCAGCCAGGACTCGAACCAGTGCCCATATGGGATGCCAGCACTGCAGGCGGTGGCTTTACCCACCACGCCACAGTGCCGGCCCCAAGGTTGTGCTTTTAAAGATGGGGAGTGGGAGAGAACCTGGGTTCTGAGTCCTGATAGATTTCTGAGGTGGTACATGACAACAGCCGGGCTTGCAGCAGTTGGAGAGCTCCCAGCTGAATACAGTGCCTGTCCCACCTGCCTCTCCTTTACACACATCCCCTTGCTGCCTCACCCTAGGGCTCCGCTGCAGATTGCTTACAAATGAGCAGAAAAAGCTGTTTCTTGGGCTTTTCTTTCATCCTTCAGGAATGTCACAGGACGTCATGGTGACCCCGTCTGACCTTTACAAGAACTGGCTTTTTTTGAAAATGAGGGAAGATTTTAATCGCTGGATTGCATTTCTCTTTCTTCTTCCTGGCTTACAAAATGGTCACTGTCCAGGACCCATTCTGAAAAGCAAAAGGAAAGAGAAACTCACAAAGTGCTAGTTAAGTTTTCCCCTCTGAATGAGGTCACATCTCTTTAAAGACCCTTCAGTTACCATGAAGTTTCAGGGTGAGCAGTAGCAACCTGGCTATGACACATGCAAACCTGGCTAGCAAAGAGTTAACTTCATGTAGGTCTTGTCGTGTTCATAAGAATGATCAACTCACTGTAAGTAATGAACAACTATGACATCTTCCGGATTTCTGGAAGTTCCTTTCCTAGGGGAAAATTTCCTTTTTTGTTGTTCTGCCTTTGAAAAAATTATCAGATTTTGTGTACCATGTAGAAGGCGAGACTGATCTAATAGTTCAAAGTAAAAAGAAATACCCAGCTTGCTCTCCTGACCCCTGCCTGTGCCTCACAAAACAAAAAATGATCCTAATGCAAACATTTGTTAAATTCTTCCCCAAACACTGAATGTCTTAAAAGGCCCCTAATTACCAACTGCACTACTCACAATTTTGTCTAAATGGAGTAAATGAGCTGGGTTATAGAAATAGGTGGTAATAAACATTTGAATTCTATTAAAAGTGCTAAAAAATGAAAATGTTATTGAAGAAAGCTAATTTCAATTTATCAACATAATCTAATTATTTCCATAGAGGGAATCTGACCCAGAAGTATAGTTAAATGGTTTTAAAAAGGGGCCTCATATCCCTTGTTATTTGAATATTAGATTTTATTTTATTTTATTTTATTTGGCACCTTTAGGGGAAATTGGGTTGTATTATTTCTGTGGAGGGAAAAACAGCCAACTAATACCAGATTTTGGCTCTCTGGTTCTTACTATTGTTTGTTATCTTGTGTTTTTTCCCCTCCGGGCTTCTGGAATGTTCTGGAGAGTTCAAGAATTTTCAATTCACATCTAGCCTTCAGATTACACTAGAAGAGTATTTGTCCCAGCAGGGTAGGGTGTATTTCACTTAGTGCTTTGCTCAAGTGTAACACAGGATTTAGCCTTGTTAAGGGTAGCCCTGGCTGTACGCCCTGTGTCCCACAGACGTTCAGGATGGACCAATGCTAAAGGCCTCCCTGGCTCCCTGACCTGGGGTTTGTCCCAGATCCCAGCTCCGGCTGCTTTCTCTGTGCACTGTTTCTCTTCTTGAACATTTTGTGCTCTTTAGGTTGGTCAGGCTGATATAACAAAATGCCACAGACTAGGTGATTTAGCGTCAGAAAGTGGCTCTTTCACAGTCCTGGAGGCCAGAGGTCTGAATGAAAATGGGGTGTGTGCATGGTTGGCTCCTTCTGAGAGAGACTCTGCCCGTGCCCTGTCCCAGCTGCTGGTGTTTGCTGCTCATCTGGCAGCCCTTGGCTGGTGGAGGCCGCTCCCCAGGCACTGCCTCTGTCTCTGTCTTCCCCAGTGTCCTGCCTGCTTGCACGGCTGGGCCCATGCCCTCTTCCTGTAAGGACTCACGCTGGACTGGGCCCACGCTACCCAGTGTGAGCTCGTCATAAGCTGATGACATCTGCAAAGTTACATCGGCAAAGTCACGTTTGGAGGCACTGGGAGTTAGGACTGGAAAATATCTTCCTGGGGACACAGGTTACTCCCAGTCACTGCTTGTTTTTAGCCCACTTTAGTATTTTGTGCAATGACTCGGTCATCACGTCACACATCAGTGCAGGAGGGGGTAAGCTCTAGACGCAATGAGGTCTATGGGAAATGCTCTGCACTGCTCCCTCAGGCTTGTCCCTACAGCAGGTGCACCTGCACATCACACAGGGCTCACAGGGGCTGTAGGGCTCGGGTTGTCTCTTTGTAAGGATTCTGAACCAGGGAAGTTCAGTAGCAAGTCTCCATAGACATGTGCTAAGTAACTGACCATTTTTCGGCCTCCACCTTCTCTTGTGATTGTGTAAAGAAATGAAGAATGAACTTCACAAGCCTGACCCTGGGACTTAAGATCTGGGTTTTCTAGTAACTAGAAGCACAGCTTTAGCCACATATAAGGACACTTCCAAAAGTTCATGGAAATGAAATTAAAAGATAGTTTTATCATGGTGAAAAAATGTTTGAGATGCGTGCATAGTGGTTTTTTTTTCTCCCATAGTACACATTTTCCTTGAATTCTTTGAAGACCGCTTGTATAGACCAGAGGTTCTCAGATGGCAGTGTACAAATCACCGGGAGTTCTTGATAAAACAGCTTCTTTCCCCTTCCCCCAACCCTCGGAGTCTCTGAGTCAATGTGAAGCATGAGTGTTTTTAGCAAACTCTCAGGGGATGCAGGCAGTGCTGGTCCAGGGTCTGTACTCTGAACACCATCATTAGAAACCACGGCCACAAATGGAAATCTCACCAACCCACGGAGCTGAAAGACACCTCTGGAAAAGTTAAAAATGTACCACAGCAAGGAGAAGAGTGGAACAGCTCGCTGTGGCTGTGCATGCCCTGCCCAGCAGGGCCAGCTTTGTGGATGGAGGACCCGTGCACACAGAGCCCCATCTCGGAAGAGCTCCGTGCTTGAACATTCTGCTGTCGACGTCTTCAGATTCTTGGCCATTTCTTAACAAGTGTGCACGTTTTCCCTGCACACTGAACCTTGCCGGTGATGTAGCGCCCCAGAGTCAATGGGTACCCAGATATTGCCAACCTTAGCAGAATCTTACTGAGGGCCTACTATGTGCTGAGTATCGTATTACTTGATAGGGTTCAAAGGAAAATAAGTGAGAATCCAGGCTTTCAAAGGACTTACAGTCTAGTAAGTAAAGCTGGTACATTTAGCAAATGCATACTCACTTAAATCATGCTTGCTGCTTGCTTTGTTTTAGAAGGGCTCCTAGAGCCTTTTGAAATATATTATTTTTAAACATTTATTTATTTTTCACTTGTTTTGATTTGAAAGGTAGAGAGACAGAAACATAGAGACAGCTAGATAGCTTCCCTCCTGTGGTTCATGCCCCAGATGCTTGCCACTGCTCGGGCTGGGCCTGACTGCTCGGGCTAGGCCTAGCAGGATCCTGGCATCCAACTGGAGTCTCCCACGTGACAGGGACCCGAGCATTTGAGCCAGCAGCTGCTGACTCTCGGGGTACACATGAGCAGGAAGCTGGATAGCTGGATCTGTCATCTGGGTTTTGTGAGATCTGAGCCCTGCATACAGTAAATATTTTGTTAAAGGAACAAACAGATCTGAAGAAAAGGACTCAATACTTTCTTTGAAGAGGTGTTTTTAGGGACAAATGAGATACTGCACTTTGAACATGGCAAAGGTCAATGTAGAAGCATGGGGTACCATGATCCTGTGGCCTGAAATGGCCTGTGTCTCTCTTAGCTCGCCGTTCTCGCTGTCCCAGCCTGCTCTGGGAAGGGAGGGGCCCCAGCGTCCATGGCTCCCTTCTCTGTCACCCAGATTCTGCTCACTTTGGAATGTGGCTCCCTCTTTGGAGTTTTGCCAACTTTCCTCATACTTCTGTCTGCCGGTTCTTCCTCGGGAGGCTGTTGTACAGTTATACTAAGTATTTCATTCACAGAGGCATGTCCAAGTGGACAACACGGACAGACCAGTGCCATCAGAAGGATCTATCCCATTTGCCGGGAAAGGGAAATTTCCACCGCACCATCTGGGGGCATGGGAGCCGGAGGACACATCACATCAGGCTGGCCCGTGAGCGACAGGGACACACTGCAGCATGCAGGGCTGCAGGAAAGCATCAGGGAGGGTGAGAAGCAGAGGAGGGCAGCGAGGGGAGCACGCAGGCCAGAGCCCTCCCTGGGGTCCCCGGGAAGGCAGGTCTGCAGACACAGAGGGGAAACCCCACTCACACTCCCTCTCCTGCCACAGCGGCACTGCAGGTCCCATGCCAGGGCTTCACACACACCAGCCAGCAGGCAGTTCCTCGGTGACTATCCTCTGACCTGACACTTCCTGCCTAGAGACAGCAGCAGCCCACACAGGCTGGGGGCTCGGTCCCAAGACTGCTCTACGTTCAGATGGCCACGCCAAGCCCCAGGTTGATGGACCTGTGTTCCTGACCCACCCGCTGTAGATCCGGGTTCCATACCTGCTTCTTGGGTTTCATGCTTGAGCTGAAGTGACTGTCAAAACTCAAGCAAACACCTGCCTTCTCTTTGCTATGCAAAGGCTGCAGGTGGGAGAGGCAGGGCCCCAAGGCAGGGCAGGGCACACAGCTTCCTCCCTCGATTGCTCTCTAGACGCACCACCCCGCCAGGAGTTTGGCCAGAAGCTCTCCAAGCACCATCCTTGGGAGTTTCTCTGGTGACCTCACTACCCAGGCATGGTGTTGATAGTCTGGGTGGGAAACCCAGCCAGGCCTGGCTGTACAGAATCTCCTGGGCCTTTCAGTCCAGCATTCCTTCCTCCAGGGTGCAACACAGGTCTCCTTAGGAAGCGAGCAGGGTCTTATCACGCGTTATCCTACATAGCAGTCAGAGAAAGGCAGGGAAAATATACGCATTTGGGGAGTAAACTAGCAGATGGGGAGCTCGCTCGCTCTCTCTCTCTCTGCCTTCAAGCCTTCAGCCCAAGAGCTTCTGGGGACTTCATTTTCTTTCTGAAGCTTCTCACATATTTGTAAAAATACTAAATAAATGCACATGCTCCTCTCCAAGTAAGCCCTTTTTAAAAATATTTATTTATTTATTTATTTGGAAGAGAGTTACAGAGAGAGAGGTCTTCTATCCTCTGCTTCACTCCCCAAATAGCCACAACAGTCGGAGCTGGGCCTTTCCGAAGCTAGGAGCCAGGAACTTCCTCTGGGTCTCCCTCATGGGTACAGGGGTCCAAGCACTTGGGCCATCTTCTGCTGCTTTCCCAGGCACATTAGCGGGGAGCTGGATCAGAAGAGGAGCAGGCAGAACACAAACCAGGACCCACATGGGATGCCGGTGGTGTGGGTTGCAACTTAACCCTCTACACCACAAAGCCACTCTCTAGCTAAGCCCTCTTATGTCAGTTTTTGTTGTTGTTGTTGTTGTTGTTTTTGACAGGCAGAGTGGACAGTGAGAGAGACAGAGAGAAAGGTCTTCCTTTTTGCCATTGGTTCACCCTCCAATGGCCAAAGCGGCTGGTGCGCTGCGCCCATCCGAAGCCAGGAGCCAGGTGATTCCTCCTGGTCTCTCATGCGGGTGCAGGGCCCAAGCACTTGGGCCATCCTCCACTGCCTTCCCGGGCCACAACAGAGAGCTGGCCTGGAAGAGGGGCAACCAGGACAGAATCTGGCGCCCCGACCGGGACTAGAACTTGGTGTGCCGCGCGCCGCAGGCGGAGAATTAGCCTATTGAGCTGTGGCTCCGGCCATCAGTTTAATTCTTAGGCCCAACCACAGAACTTAAGAAGGTAGAAGGAAGTTTTTCCTCCCCTACACACTCAAGCTGTCCATTGCTTCTCAGGATTCTCCAGCCATGGAGTGGGGAGGGGGAACAGTCTCTCCCTGGGTGGGTAAAGCCCTTAAGAGATGTCTAAACCCAAGAGGCTGCAGGTGGTTAGCCTAGTTAAGAAGATGCCCACATCAGGGTCCCTGGGTTCACTTTCGGGCTCTGGCTTCTAGCTTCAGCTTCCTGCCAGTGCAGACCCTGGGAGGCAGCAGCGATGGCTCAAGAAATTGAATTCCTATCATTCCCTTGGGAGATCTGGATTGAGTTACCAGCTCCCAGCTTCTACCCCAGTCTAACCCCAGCTGCTGCGGGCATCTGGGGAGTGGATCAGAGGAAGGAGAACTTTCTCTGTCTTTCTGTCCCTCTGCCTCTCAAATACATTTTATAAACATCATAAGATATGGGGAAATCATATGTAATACAGGGGTCAAACCAGCCAAGTCCTTTTGGGCCATCTGGAACTTCTGCAACTTTCCAGAAGTCAGGTTCCTGCCTGACTCTACCTGGATGCTGTTTGGCTGTGACTTTACCCAAGACATGTGGTTAAGGAAACACAAGAGCCCAGGAAGACAAGATAGTCGTGAATTTGATCATTCTGGAGTCTGGCAGTAAAGCTGAGAATGCTGATGAATTTTGTCCCATGAGTTGTACCAGATGTCGGACTGCCTGGTGATGAGGGAACCAGCGAGGAGGGTGCACTGTTGCCTTGTTTATTATTC
Organism: Lepus europaeus; assembly: GCF_033115175.1. Classification (NCBI taxonomy): domain Eukaryota; kingdom Metazoa; phylum Chordata; class Mammalia; order Lagomorpha; family Leporidae; genus Lepus; species Lepus europaeus. Next base: position 14,474,268 of record NC_084832.1, on the reverse strand, counting down.
ACATTTCTTAGATGTTGACTGGCAGGTTATGGATACAACTCACTTCCTGCTCAGGCACCTGTCCTGCCTGGATTTGAGCAGAGAAACACAAGGGCAGTAGGGCTTGCTCGTCTCACCCCACGTAACCACTGCATGATGGGACATAAACCATGATGGTTCACAGGAGAGGACTCAGGACACCCACCAGACGGTGGAACCTGGCTTTGCCACAGCCCAGGTGCCTTTGTCTTTGTCCTCTGCCGGCATCCAGACACCCTGACAAGCCTCTGGAAGTCACACTGCATGTAGATTTTCTTCTTCTGCGATTTATTGCTTGCCTTTCCCTACTGCTCCTCCTCTTGTAGCTACAATTTCAAACCCCTCTGCCTGTCTCATTCCCTGCTGGTATTTTTCTCAGTTGTTCCTTAAAAAACCAATTATGATTAAGAAAGTTATTTAGACAGCTGTCTAGGTCTGTGGATGATACCCTAAAGTTTTTGGACAAAAGAGACTACATCACACATCAAATATGTTAAAATTCATGAATCCGTATTGCATCTTTATTAATAGAGCAAACGACCAATCCCAGGGAGCCCTACGAATCCAGATTGTTACTTAGAAAATTGGTAAACATAGAGGGAGCGGGAGAGGGGAGGGTTGCGGGTGGGAGGGAAGTTATGGGAGGGGGAAGCCATTGTAATCCATAAGCTGTACACTGGAAATTTATATTCATTAAATAAAAGTTAAAAAAAATAAAAAAAATTAAAAAAAGAAAATTGGTAAACAAGGAGAAAGAATGAGTTGCTTGCTCTGGCCTTCTAAGATTCCTCTAGAAATTTCTCTTTCCGCTTAAATCCGTGAGGAAGGAAAGAGAGGATACTTGTAAATATTTCAGTAGTTGTAGCTAAAAGATAGACTCCTTTGTAAACACATAGCCATGAGGTAATTAGCACATCTAAAAATATCCTGTCAGCATCCAAATGTCTAAATAAAATAGTTTACATCATGATCATCAGTAGACACAAATTGCTTAAGACAAGATCGCATAAGCTCCACCTCCTGTTGGAAATTTACAATATCCTCTTATACAGAGTTGTTCACTCCTGCTCCCTGCCAAAAAAAAAAAAAAAAAATTTTAAACCAAATCAGATCAAGCCTGAAAACATAATGACCAGTTACAGGAAATGGTGGAGCCATGGGGTCATGCAAATACCGTGAGGATCAGTTGACAAAATGAAGAATGTTGGAAGCTATGCAAGGCAAATGACCCGGTTTGTTCATCAATAATTTTCAAGGGAAACAAAAAATGGGCAGAAAAAGCCACCCGTTAAGAGAGTTTTCAGAAACCCTTCGATGCAATGCAGTGTTCTGAGCTTGTGTGCACACTGCCTTAGGAAAACATCTCCCATTTATGAGAAAACTGGGCCACGTTGAATATGAAGCTTTTTAGTTGAAATAATAGTACTGAGATCCTAATACACAAGTGTATACACATACGTAAGATGTGCCAAAATACTGACAGATGACACTGTGAGATGTCCGGGAGTTGTGTCGAAATAATTCCAATTGTGTGGCTCTGGAGATGGAGCAGCATGGGATTTTACAAAACAGGCTGAGAGTTTGGTGAATGCTGCAGTTGGCTGATTGGGGTTTCGTCAGCCTATTCCTTGTAGTTTTGTGTGTGTCTGCAATTTTTCATAATTAGAAGGAAAATGAACGCATGAACGATCCAGCCAACTCTGCTGTACACTTGCCATGGCAGGTGGGTGAGGGCTCGCCACCAGTTCTATGAATAGGCTTTAACTTCCAGGCCTCAGAGACACCTGCCCATGTTGGATATTGAGATCAAGGACGGCTGATGCCCCTGGTGTGTTCTGAGCTCTGTGCCATCACGCAGGGATCAGCAGCTCACTCAGCCATGGATGTGCAGAGGGAGGCCCTGCACGGACCAGTCACCCTTTAGAGTGAATCCAAACCAAAGCAGTCCTGTGCTGAGGAGGCCACGGTGTCTGCAGATGGCTCTACCCCTCCCTGTTCAGAGTCATGTCAGCCCTGATGGCTCTGGCTCCTAGGCTAGGGAATCGGTCTCTCATCACCAAGGCCTTGAGGTGGCCAAAGCCTTGACACTCGTTTTCCAGTTCTCACAAGCGCCCTGGAACAAAAGCTAGCATTGGGAAAAATCACACCAGCCCTTAAAATGGGTTAGAGATTCATCTCACAGCACAGAATCACTCTTTTCCTAACTATCATTTGGTTCTTAAATATTTAACATTGTTCTCTCTGGGGGGTTAAAAACATTTGCCACTTTCGTTGTGGCTCACTCGAATATTGATGATGTTTTCCCAGGGTGCGATGCAACATTTTTGCTGCCTGCCTTGAAATCAGGTCAGCGCTGCTGGTATTTTAGGGGCTGCTCTCTTATTCTCCCTGTGCTCCCAAGCCAGCGCTCATGGCCTCTTCAGTCTTGACTGATGCTCTCTTTCAGCCCTGTTGCAGGCACCTGCTAAAGATTGTCACTGTCACAAGCACTGTGGCTCCTCTAGCATCCCTGGAGGGACCCTGAGGCCACTCACCAAAGCTTCTGTCCCCTCATTTCACAACAGTGGCTTGGAAAATGCCACCCAGGGGAGGAAGAAACAGGTGGCTTATTTTTGTCTCCCTGAGTAAAGGGTTGGATCTTGAAAGGCTATTAATTTTTTTCTTTTTTTATTATTTAATAAATGTGAATTTACAAAGTGCAACTTTTGTATTGTTGTGGCTCCCCCCCCCCAACCTCCCTCCCTCCTGCGGCCCTCCCCTCTCCCACTCCCTCTCCCATCCCGCACTTCATCGAGTTTCATTTTCAATTACCTTCATATACTGAAGATCAACTTAGTATATACTAAGCAAGGATTTCCATAGGCTGCACTCACACAGCCGCACAAGGTATAGGGTATTGTTCGACAAGTAGTGTTTTTAAGTTTCATAGTAAACACATTAAGGACAGAGATCCTACGTGGGGAGCCTGTACCCAGTGACTCCCGTTGTTGATTTAACAATTGGCACTCTTATTTATGACGTCAGCAATCACCTGAGGCTCTTGCGATGAGCTGTCTAGGCTATGGAAGCCCCTTGAGTTCACCGACTCTGAACTTGTTTAGTCAAGGCTATATCTCTCCGAAGGGAGAAAGGCACCTCCCTCCTTGATGGCCTGTTCCTTCTGCTGGGGTCTTGTTCACCAGGATCTTTCATTTAGATTGTTTTTGCCACCGTGTCGTGGCTTTCCATGCCTGTGAGACTCTCATGGGCCTTTTGAAAGGCTATTGATTTTTAACAGCAACCAAAATTGAGGAATTTTTGTTAAGTGGAAAGAACAAAACAGTTCTTTAGTGGAGATGCTTCCTGGTGCTCCTTTGTTGTGCTTAGGGGGAAAAAAAATATGGCTCCCAAATGCAATCAAACCCATATGAAAACACAGAATAGTCACAGAATAATCATTTCTTTATAATTGGAGTGAAGTAGCTATTTTTGAGCCTTTAAATGAAAAAGAAAAAGTGAACTCACAAGTCCTTTCAGAGTCTGGGTTTATTTTAAAAGCAGCACTTATTGTTTTAATAAAAGCAGTTGCTAGTTTAACACTTGTATAGTCTAATTTAAGAAACATTCATGGAGAATGTTAAAATATTCCACTGCCTTTGAAGTGGGAGTAGGGGCTAAAAAAAATAGAATTCTTAAAAAATACTTTTGCTTCTAGCTTTATATTTCTGTGGTAATTTTTCTCTTCTCAAATTACCTAAACTATACACAACATGAATGGTTTTGAAGCTAATAAGTGCCCAGAATCCACTCAGCGTCTTGTGTTGGGAATATATGTCATGAGTCACCCCAAATTACTTCTTTGCTCCGAGTGAGACTCATTGCCAGCCACACTCCCAGTTCTCCCACGTTTGTTAGTAACGGTCAAGATTTTGTAGAGCGAACTGGTGAAGACTCACTCAGTGTCAGACCCATCCCCATTTCTTAGCATTGTGTCGGTCCGAGTCAGCTGCTTGGCTCCGCTGCAGATCCAGCTTCCTGCTGGTGCACCTGGGAAGGCAGGGGAGGATGGCCCAAGTACGTGAGCCCCTGCCGCCCATCTGGGAGACTCAACTGGAGTTTCTGGATCCTGGCTTCAGCTTAGCCCACACCTGGCTGTTGTGGCCATTAGCTGAGTGAAACAATGGATGGAAGAACACCCTCTCCCTCACCTTCTCACTCTCCCTCTCTTGCTCTGCCTTTCAAATAAATACATCTGTAAAAAAGGAAAAAGGGAATAAGGTAAAATTGCAAAACCTACAAACTGATACATTTGGCAAAAATTCCTTACAAGTGTTCAAAAAAAATAATGACTACTAGAAGCCCATATGGGTTGACTAAATACGAGTCAGACAAAATTCATTCCAGTGGCTCTTTCCCAAGTTGATTCTATATCCAGAGGAAGGTGACAGCAGGGTCCTGTGGTCTTAATGGCACCAGGCAGTTGACGTCATCTTTCATGCTGCAAGATAGAGAAATGTGGGGTTCATGATGATGAGATTTTAGAGAGGTTACAATGAATGGAACTCACACCTGGGCAGCACTCATGTAGAGGGTCTGTAAGAAAATACCTTGGGGCATGGCCCATGGCTCCTCCTAGTAATGTGATGTGAGAGGGACATAAACAGGACATGCAGGAGATGTCTGTCAACCTGTGACTGACACAGAGATGGGAAGAGAAGTCCAGGGGCAGAAGACTACTCCCTAAGAGTGTCACACGATGGTGACCCTTCAGAACAGTGGCCAGCGCTAGCAGGAAGATGTTCAACGACAATCAATGCGAACCTTGTTAAAAGGCTCCTGGGACTTGTTTTTGCGAGGTGTGATAGGGTAAGCAGACCTGGAAATTAGAACCTTGTATTATCCTGGGGCCCTGGAGCCACAGGCCATGCAGGGCCCACATGGCCAAGCACGAGGCTCAGTCAGGGGGCGGGGCTGCGAGAAGAACAAGGGCGAGAGCTTCAAGTGTGGTTTCCTTGGAAGAGAGAGGCTGAGCTGGCTTGGGATGGGCTAGCTTGGAGGAGCTGTGTTTAGGGGCCTGTTTCCTGGCCTTGTGGTCCCAGGTCAGAACAGTGGCTTAAGTGTGAGAGCCCCATGCAAGAGACTGTGGGGTGTGGGGACGCTACAGCGGTCAGTTTGCACCCTGCAGGCAAACTTAGGGGAGTTCTTCTGTCCTAGGAACTGGCTGACATGGGAGGGGCAGCCCCTCCAGGCTCCAGGATGTCAGAGCACTGAGTACAGAAGCTAGAATCTGGGATGATTACATCAACACAGTGCATAGAGGTCCCTCTGAGGAATGACTAGGAAGGTCAAACTTAATAATTCATGGGGGAAAAAAACATCTCGGAGTTTGGTTTGCTGATGGGCTATGAGCCAGCACTGTGACACTAGAGTTCACACAGCAGCCTGTCACGACCCACGCGCTGCTCACAAGACAGTGCCTCAGAGACGTCCTCCCTCGATACCCCGTCCAGCAGCGACCTGCGTTCACAGTCACTTCTGATGGCCTGGTTCAAGTCGTCCCAGCCCTGCATGCCTGCAGTGCTCGGACTGCTTACCTGTCGGCTGCTCTATAGAAGGGAGGCTCCTGTTCCCTACTGCATGTCCAGTCTTCAGAACAGTGCATGGCCCATAGCAGGTGCCGGGTGGGGATCTGCTGCATGAACAGATGCAGAGCTAACACAGATGCCAGCGGCATCTCTGAGTGCATTCATTGACATCTGGAAGCTGTGCACAAATGAATAGTTCTTTGTTACTAAACACTGAGTATGTTACATCAGATGTTAGATGTCACACCTTTTTTTAGGATTTATTTCTTTATTTATCTGAAATGTAGAGAGTTAGAGAGAGAGGGAAAAAGAGAGAGAGGGAGAGAGAGAGCACATGGGTGCAGGGGCCCAAGCACTTGGGCCATCTTCTGCTGCTTTCCCAGGTGCATTAGCAGGGAGCTGGATCAGAAGAGGAGCAGCTGGGACTTGAAATCAGGGCTCATTTGGGATAGGCAGTGGCTGAACCCTCTGAGCCACAACACTGGCACCTGGGGGCCATACATTTTAAGAAAAATATTGCCAAATTACATTGTCTACCTTAGAAAAACTACTACAGAATATGCCTGTGACTATAGACTTGTAGTTCAGGCCACCAAAGATTAGAGATGGGACTTGGGCACTCCCTTAACTTGCATCCTCTGGTCTGCTTTAACAAAAACCAGGAGGAAAAGAAAGCTAGGCATCAGAAGCAATGGGTGGCAGGCCTATTAATGGCTGATCTGCACAGTGATCTCCCCTCAAGGAGACCCAACAGGCCAGTCCACTGCAGTGGCTTTCAATGTGGTAAGCCTGGGCTTCAGCAGAAGTCAACTTGTGAAGAGCCCTGGCAGCTCTGCCAAGAGTTGGATCACTGGAAATAGACCTGCCCTGGAGTCGAAGAATGCCCAGGTCAGAGCCACAGATCTTATTGGCTCTAAGCTGAAAAGCCCTTCACTCAGCCCAACTTCCAAAGTGACCACTGCAGCTGAGGGTATGGTCAAGTAGGGTCAGCAACATTGCAGGCAGAACTGTAAATTTCTTGTTAGAGATGCCCCCTGCCTTTACCTGGCCAGCTCTCCTCCCAGGCCAGCCAAGTAATGAAAGTCAACAGAGTGTCTTCCCCTAGGAGGTTCACACCTCCCTTAGGATATACCCCATGTGAAGAGATAGATAGGTCTGGGCCTCTGAATTTACAAGGCCTAAAGCCCACCAGATTATTATCAAGCCCCTTCTTTCGGGTTCTATTTGCCTCTCAATCAGAAAACTTAATTGTAGCTTAGACAGCACCTTTGTTACTCCTCTAATAATGACTCTGTCCTTTGTTCTAGACCCTGTCTAGCACACTTGGGCCTCATTCCTTTGTAATCATAACCTCTACTCTACCACCAATGGCTCTACTCCCAAGCTGTGTGTACTGATGGTCCTCTTCCCCACTTAATGCTGTATAATTGTTCAGACCTGGTAAATGCCACTCTTAGGATCATTGGTTACTATCCTCACCCTGTCTTTTATGACCTTGTCTAAATATGATCAGAGTCGGCAAACTTGGAAGGCTTCCATAGCCTTGGCAACTCATGATGACAGCCTCGGGTGGTTACTGGCGCCATAAACTAGAGTGTCAATTTGTTGGGTCAACAACAGGAGTCACTGTGCACTTGCTCCTCATGTGGGATCTCTGTCCTTAATGTGCTGTACATTGTGATTTAATGCTATAACTAGTACTCAAACAGTATGTTTCACTTTGTGTTCCTATGTGGGTGCAAACTGTTGAAGTCTTTACTTAATATATACTAAATTGATCTTCTGTATATAAAGAGAATTGAAAATGAACCTTGATGTGAATGGAAGGGGAGAGGGAGCAGGAGAGGGGAGGGTTGCGGGTGGGAGGGAAGTTATGGGAGGGGGAAGCCATTGTAATCCATAAGCTGTACATTGGAAATTTATATTCATTAAATAAAAGTTAAAAAAAAAATATTGCCAAATTAGAGACTGCCCCCACCCAGAGCGTACAGAAGTGCACCCAGGATAATCTAAATATCTCACAGGGGATTAGAGAAGAATGGACATTTAACTAACAGCTACTATGTGGCAAGAACTGTGTTAGGTTGTGAAAGACAAAACTTCAGATCTCCCCATTAGGCCTCTTGCCCCTGAACAAAACCGGCTGGCTGAGACATGTGCACTGACGAGCTGGGAAGGGTGAAGCCCTGTTTTTTTCCAAGGGCATATTCAAAAGGGTTGTAGAAACATGGAATTTTTTTTAAAAAAGTTATTTTGGTGCAACTTTTTCTTTTTTTTACATCCATGCATGTGTTTTTCATAACACACATTCCCGTGAACTTTCTGAAGCCCCCTGTGTAGTCTGTGTCGACTAGGTTGTGGTCTCCAGGGTTGCAATACACCCAGAATCCAAGCATTCTGTGGATGCAGGAAACATCACCTCCAATCAGCTGGCCTGAAGTCAAGGAGATCCCCCTAGATAATCTGGCTCTACCTCATCCAAGCAGATGGAGGCCTTGAGAGCCAACCCAGGGTTTCCCCGAGGAAGAAGAAAGGCTGCCCAAGACTGTGGCGTCGGGAGAGGCACGGGGCAGCGGTTAACCCACCATGTAGCAGGTCCACCTCCCACACTGAAGTACGTGAGCTTCAGTCCCAGCTCCACTCCTGATTCCAGCTTCCTGCCAGTGTGCGCTCTGGGAGGCAGCAGAGGATGGCTCAAGAGCAGGTCCCTGCCACCCACACGGGAGACCCAGATAGAGTTCCGGGCTCCTGCTTTTGGCCTGGTCTGGCTCTGGCTGTTGTGGGCGTTTGGGGAGTGAACCAGAGAGAATGGGAGACCTCTGTCTCTGTCTCTCTGACTTTCAAATAAACAAAAATCAATCAACTGAAAAAAAAAAAAAAGATTAATCAACTAAAAAAAGATCAGAGCAGCAGTTGCTGGAGGTGGGCTCCAGAGTGCTGGCTTTGCTGTGGACAGCAGACCTGCCAGCCCCACAATCGCGTGAGTCAGTTCCCTGAAGTGAGTCTCTCAGCTTGCACACACACACATGCACTCACACATGTCCCTGGGGACCCTGCCTGTGCACTGACCCTGGCCCCCAGGGGACAACAGCTCCCATGTGCTCAGCACTGGTGTTCCTAGGCTGACAACAGACAGTCCTTCTTCCTCTCACCGGGCCAAACCCTGTACATCCACAGCAGGTCTCAGCCTCAAGAACACCTCCCTCGTCCGGTCACATCAGATCCGCCTCCTCCCCACGCAAATGAATCTCCGGCCCTGGCACCACGCAGGCAGATTTAGCGTTCGGTAGGTGTCTGCCACCGTGTCTCAGGCTGAACAGTCACTCGTGCGCTCCCCGGTGTACAAAGACACGCAGTTTTCTGCCCTGGCTCTGATCTCTGAGCACACCACTCTGCAGAGCGGTAGAAGGAAAACAGTAAACTCGGCTTTGCTGGACGGTGAGGCATGTGCAGTGGCATCCTTCTCTTTGAGTTGAAATAGTCTCTTTTTGGGAAAACAAAATTGCCTGTAAGAAATAACAGCAAATGTTCTTAGGAGCAAGAGTGCAATCAAAACGCTTCTGTTTTCGCCATGGTTCGGCACTGTGCATGTTTCATAGTTCTGTGATTTCTAGCTACCTTGTACTTGTCTTCACTGCACCTTACAAATGTTATTCCTAAGAAATGACCCAACCCAAATAACTGAGATGTAAACTCTAACCTGGGACACTCACTTCAAAAGATACCCTTTACTTTGGTAGGTTTCTGATTTCCATAAAATGCATATTTCATTAGTTATTTCTCTAATACTACCAAGCCATTAGAATTCTGCCCATGTTCTTGTATTGGATGTTTTTAAAAATTCTAGTTACTTTTCAATGTTTTCTAGGAAAATTGCTGGAAATAAGTGCATAACTGCCGTTTAATGCTAGTTTTAAAAGCATTAACAATTGAAGCTTCTGTTACCATCTCTCCTTTTATTTGTTTGAGGTTTTATTGATTCTCAGTGCTCAAGAGAGACTATTTATGTAAGACACATTAAGCATCTATCAGATGACCAGATCTCTTTTGGATGAGTGCTAGTGTTTCTGGGGTTTTAAATTGTGTCATCTCAACATTGACTTCTCCTGCCTTCTTCCTGCCGTGGTGGCATTTTGTGTGCACAGGGATGGTTTAGCTTGGGCTGCTGTCTGAAATGGCATAGACTGGGTGGCTTACACAGCCAGAAATGCCTTTCTCACAGTTGAGGAGCCGGGAAGCCCAAGACCAAGAGTCCAGGTTCTGGTGAGGGCCCTCTTCCTGCCTTCTCATGCCGGGGCAGAGCAGGCAGCAGGGAGAGCGCGAGCTAGCCCAGGCTGGCAACAACAGCCTCAATACATTCATAAGGGCAGCACTCCATGATCCAAACACCTCTAATTAGGCCCCATCTCCCAGTACTGTTGCATGAAGTTTAGAACGTGTGAACTCTGGGACACACACTCAGACCATACAAAGGCCCCCTTACAGCAGAGGACAATTAGCACAGCAGGCCTGGAAGCCACTGTGAAAGAATCAGATGACAAGGCTGACCCTGGACTGGCGTCTGAGAACTTGGGCTGCAGGAAGGTTCCCATCATCATCTAACAAGAGCAGCTCCCTCTGCCTAAGCCATGCCTGCAACGTGGTTTATGTTGCACGGTGGCTTTCCCTCTGGGGCTCTGGGATTTGATATGCACCAGACAGAAGGTGCCACGTGAGCAGCCCCCAGTATCAACCCCAGGCACTGAGTCTGCTGTGGGTTTTCCTGTAGGTGACAGTCACACATACTGTCACAGTCCACACTGCTCAGACAGTTAAAGGTGTGCCGGGGATGCCACTGGGCGAGGACACTGCAAACCAGCTGCTTGCTTCCTCAGACTTCGTAGGCCCTCTCCCCGGACTGATTTTTCCTGGGACCTTTTGCAGTAATAAGTCATAGATGTGAACATGGCCGCGTGCTGAGTGCTATGAGTCCTAGGGAGTCACTGAACCTCAGAGTCGTCCTGGGGATCCCTGACAGGGCCCTACTTCATCTGGCCTGAGCCCCTGCCTGACCTCATGGCCTCTCCCTCTCTTCATCACCTCTCCCTTCCAGCTCATGTGTGCTTCTCCCTCTGTGCTGGGGTGTGAATGCGCCCCAGCAAAAGCCTGAGTGGGAAACTCAATTGCCAGGGCACCCGTGCGAACAGGTGGGACCCTCGAGAGGTGATTGGAGCAGGAGGGCGCATCCGGGCGAATGCGTTAGTGTTGATTGTAAAAGGGCTTGGGGCTGCAGGTTCCTCCTTCTGCCATGAGATGATACAGAAGCCCTGCACCAGATGTAGGCCCTTCCACCTTGAACTTCCCGACCTCCAGATAAGTCTGTGTTTTGTAAATTACTCGCTCTCAAGTATTCTGTTACGTAGCAGCACAAGGCAGACTCCACCTGGAACACTTTTTCCAGAGGACCTAGGCTCAGTCCCCACCTTGTCTGATCTCTGCTTTAACAGTAACCATTGTGAGTGGGGTAAACGGGCAGGGCATTAGTTTAGACGAGCTGGAACTCTTGTGTGCCTGTGAAATGATGCTATCTCTTTAACTGTCAGTTTGGTTTGTCCACCTTCCTAAACACACCTGCTACATCCTGGGACCAGGGCACATGCTAAGACCCCACTCCATTTGCATGTTCAATTGGGGTGCCACTCCTTTATCCAAAGAGGTGGAAGGGGAAGAGAGCTGTCTCTTTGCCGTGGACCTCACTTAGGGGTACTGCCTCTGTTTTTGCTTTTTCCATCACCAAACACTCTCGGATGGACCTTTCTAATTAACTGTACCATTTTTGGGTTTTCTGTTCTCTCTCATTGATGGGCAGTTCTTTGGCCCACTCATGTTGTATATTTCTGTGTGCAGGGCACCCCACATTTGCACAAAAATGTATATTGCTCCTCTCACTGCCACATAAACCCCATTCTTGTTCACACACAATGTCAGCCTTCACTCAGTATTTCTATCTCTGCAGGTGGTAAGGACCTGGATTAAACATTTGCTATATTCTTTGCCCACATCACCTGATTCATGAGATGCTTCTCAACCACTTGTGTTAGTCAGGATTCCCCAGAGCAGGAGAGCCTCTCGGGTGGGTGTTAGAAGTGAACCATTGGTATATTTTTATAAGAACTTAGCTCCGCCTAAGTAGAGCCATGATGTCAGCAACTAGTCCTCAGGTGCAACGTGGGACAAGTAAAAAATGACGCGCTCACTTCACAGATGAGTGTAACAGAATTCAGTGGGAAAGAATTCAGGCGTGAGAGAGAGAGGAGCGGTAAGCAAGGTGGTGAGGTTTAGTGGGGTAGGACGTCCATCAGAACGGATGGGTACCTCTCCAGTAGGATCTGAGAGTGCCTAGTTTATAATCAGACTGGAGTTTCTAAGGGAATGGAATCCATCCGTCCCTGTTTCTCCTTCCCTCTTCTCCCTCTTCCTGGACAAAGGATTTGCTGCATGTGGATTAGGTGGAATTTCTCTTGGGGTGTTACTACCTAGCATGATGGCACTGGGTAGCCCCACCTGATGCCAGGCAGAAGCGATCTCCCTTGAGGAAAGACTGAAACCAACTGCAGAGCTACTGGGTTGTGGGCAGGACTTTGTAGTGCAAAATCCCGGGCTGCTTCTAAGGTACACCTCCAAGGCTGCTTCATCCCTTTTTGAGGAAATTTTGTTTTCAGGCCCTGGCTCACACCCAGTCTAATCTCTAACTTCCAAGCAGTTTCACCTAGGGAACCTCAGCGTGACTGCCTCCTCCCCATCCTACCTGCCCAGCAGCACCCAACCCCCGTGCTGTCCCCTCCCCTTGCATTGTTGTGTCCTATTTAGACTGTGCCTCCTGAAGTTGTTCAAACTGCGGGAAGGGAACTTTGCATGACAGTTATAAAAGGAACTGGACTTCTGAGAGCAGTGCCTGCTTCCACCAGCTGGGCACTGCTCACAAGACAGGGCAGCAGTAAACGCCCTGCTTTCTGCTTCCTTCATGTTTCTGAGTCCACCCCTTGCTGGGTAGGTGGTCTGCATTGGGCTTATTTCCCACAGTGGGTAACTGGAGGAAATGGCCTGGGCAAGAATGGGAGCTGGCAAGTCGTGAGATCTTCAGGCTGAGTAGCAAAGCTGCAGACCACAGAGAGCCTGCAGAGGGGAGCAGTTCCAGAGCAAAGACTGCTTTCGAGGGGCTGAGCCCCCTGGAAGGGCCAGTGCTTGGGTTGAGGGTGGAGGCAGAGACCAGCTGGGGTGCTCCAGGCTCTCAGGAAGGGAGAATTCTTTTTTTTTTTTTTTTGCAGGAAGTTCAGCCTGCTTGGTCTACTCAGGCCTTTCACAGATGGGACCCAGGGCAACCCACCTGCTTGACTCTGCAGACCTATTGAAACGTTCATCGTGTCCCAAACACCCTCACAGACACACCCAGGACAGTGCTGGACCCAAACCTGCCAACCCTGTGGCCTAGTCAAGGTGACACACAGAATGTTCTCCCACGCCACACCAGTGTGAAACAGCACCTAATGTGTGGTCCTCTGTTCCCTCCCCCAGCTTTGTTTTTTCTTGTTAGCACTTACTGCCACCTGACCCTTCTGCTTTTGTTGGTTTCCCCATTGATGGCTTCCCCACCCCACCCACATCCAAACAAAAGCTCCCCAAGTGGAGGTTTTTCATTTTATGCACACTGTTCTGACAGGCACATGGGGGAAATGACAGGAAGTCAGGATTTGCCTTAAGGACAATCACGTCCAAAACACTAACACAGTTCCCCGAGCACCAAGAATGCACCTGAGGATTCTCTGATACAAAATACAGGCTTGCATCTATGATTTGATCGCATGATCAAGATCAATTACTGCGTGATCATGACTACAGTGAGCGTGTGGAAGTGCAGTTCAAAAATTCACCACAAATACTTCCAAACAAAAGCAGCACGGGTGGCACAATGAATTCTCACAAAGCAAAACTCAGTCATTGAAATTCTGTCATATTTGCTTTTCTTCCCCCCCCCCCTCTGTTGTAGTATTTTAAGGCACATTTCAGGTTTCTTGTCACTTTACTCCTACTTATCTCATAATATATCTCTAAAAATTATGGGTATTTTCTTACATAACCACAGAGTCACTAATCACACCTAAAAAGTTAGCAATAATACGTGGAGCCGCAACACCCAGATGGCAATCAAAACACCCTTATTGTGGCAAACGTGTCTCTGTATTTGTTTTGCTTGAATCAGCATCTAGCCAAGTTCTACACATGTTCTTTTGTTCTCTCTTAAATCTTTTTAAATCTACAACAGTTCCTTTCTTGCCATTTGTTGTGTAATATCCATTTTTTTTAAGCTAAATGTTTATTTCAGAAAACACAGATTAGAATAAATAGGGAAAAATGAGATTTGTGTGAACCATGGCAATAGGGTCTTCCTGGGAACTGGAAGGAGGGGAGGAGGATCCCTCTGTTTTCTTGCAAGGAGCTTGCCTTGGGAAGCCCTGATTGAATTGTCGTCTGTTTCCTGCTCTTCTATAAACAATAGTGGTTGTCATTTCTGTACTTTGTAAGGCAGGGCTATTAAGATGTTGGGACTGGAGCTGGCGCTGTGGCGTAGTGGGTAAAGCTGCCGCCTGTGGTGTCAGCATCACATATGGGAACTAGTTCAAGTCCTGGCTGTTCCAATTCTGATCCAGCTCTCTGCTTTGGCCTGAGAAAGCAGTACAAGATGGCCCAAATGCTTGGGCCCCTGAACCTGCGCGGGAGACCCAGAAGAAGCTCCTGGCTCCTGGCTATGGATTGGCAGAGCTCCAGCTGTTGCGGCCAACTGGGGAGTGAACCAGTAGATGGAAGACTTCTCTCTGCCTCTCCTTCTCTTTCTGTGTAACTCTGACCTTCAAATAAATAAATAAATCTTAAAAAAAAAAAAAAAGATGTTGGGACTATGTTAATGTCTGGAATATTTAGTTCAGTTCCTGGTCCACAGGAGGCTCTCTGTGTCCTGTTAAAAATCAGACAGTTGCATCAATAGATACTCTAAAATAATCTATCAGTCTTTGTCTTACCACTGAATGCAATTGGCAGAATTTAGTCATGGTGTGTTAATTGGGATGAACAGAACTAGCTTGCAGCCTCAGGCTTGGGGACTGTGGGCCTTCCTCATCATAATTACTAACATAAATTTAAAAGTGTAATTACAACTGGCATGGATTTTTTTTTTTCATGCAACCACATTTTGGATCATGCAATCTGGAAAGTGCTGTCTTAAGACAGCTGACATAGCAAGCAGGCACCTAAGCACCTGACCCGAGCAGGGGCCGATCCAGCCTGCAGCCTGCACTTCGTGGTTTGCACCTGTCCCTTCAGCATTTAGGGAGAGCCAATCATAAAGCTGCAGTGTGACTGAGCTATGATAAGGAACGACGATGGGCTGGGTGCTGCCTAGCATATTAATAAGAATTTTCTCTACAGTCCATGGAGAAAGCCACTCTGATGAGTGTCCAAAGGCACAGCTAAGCCTTCAGAGTGGGAACAGTGCCAGGCAAGCAGTAGAGGATCCAAGAAAACGTGTGCAGGGTTGAAATGTGTCCCCTGCAGGAAGATTTTTGAAATCCTCACCCTGGGTGCCTGTGAGCATGTCTGTATTTGGAAATGCGAGAGAGCGGTCTCCAACTTAGGATGGCGCAGCTTACACAATTTTCAGCTTTGCAACAGTGTGGAAGTGATGCGTTCAGCAGAATCCATACTTGAAATTTTGAATGGGGAGCTCCTCTCCTCTCCTCTCCTCTCCTCTCCTCTCCTCTCCTCTCCTCTCCTCTCCTCTCCCCCCTCCCCACCCCTCCCCTCTCGCCTCGCCTCTCTCCTCGCCTTGCCTCCACTCCCCTCCCCTTCCCTCTTCTCTTGCTCTGGGTCTAGTCTGGCCCGTGGCAGTGAGCACAGGCCCCAGTTGCCCTGTAGCCACGCGGGGACAGCCAGTACTCTACAGTACCCTGGGAGGTGAGGCGGGTTCAATTTGTTTTCCACTTAAGATCTTTCCCACTTACAATGGGTTGATCGAGACAAAACCCCTTTGGAAGGTGAGACGTGTCAACATAGTCATTGCAGATGTAATCATGTTCCACAGAGGCCACACCTGATTGGCACAGCTGGCGGTCTTGTAAGAGAGAAGACACACAGAGGGAGGAGAGGGGGCACTGTGAGGACAGAGGCAGAGACTGGGCTAGTCTATGGCTCTTTGCATGGCTGCCAGCAGCCCTAGGCAGTTTATCCCCATTTCAAAGAACGGGCCATCAAAGAAGGAAGTACCTTTCTCTGAAGGGAGGAGAGAACTCCACTTTGACTATGACCTTGTCTAAATAAGATTGGAGTCTGCGAACTCAAAAGGCTTCCATAGCCTTGCAACTCATGACAAGAGCCTAGGGTGATTACTGACGCCATAAGCAAGAGTGTCAATTTGTTAAGTCAACAACAGGAGTCACTGTGCACTTACTCCTCATGTAGGATCCCTATCCTTAATGTGTTGTACAATGTGAATTAATGCTATAACTAGTACTCAAACAGTACTTTATACTCTGTGTTTCTGTGTGGGTGCAAACTGTTGAAATCTTTACTCAGTATATACTAAATTGATCTATATATAAAGATAATTGAAAATGAATATTGATAATCTAGATGTGAATGGAATGGGAGAGGGAGCGGGAGATGGGAGGATTGCAGATGGGAGGGAAGTTATGGGAGGGGAAAAGCCACTGTAATCCATAAGCTGTACTTTGGAAATTTATATTTATTAAAGAAAAGTTTAAAAAAAGAAATTTATCCACATTTCTGCTCATGCTTCTGCCTCCCTCTGAGTGCTAGTGTCTGGTGTTACACGACCACCTGGGTCTTCTCCCCAGTTCACGTGGTGGCAGAGAGTTGCCTGCAGTTTATGGTACAGCCATAGAAGGACACAGACATAGGGCACAGTTCTTCATCCCCTTTCCACACTCTTAGGGAAGGGACTCAAAGTCCAACCTGCCTTGGGGCTGTCTTGGGACCCACACAAGGCTTGCCTGAGTGGATGCTAGGGGTCTCATCCATGGGAGCTGGGTTGGCAGTCAGCTGATGCGGCAGGTGCCCCCACACTGGCTCAAAGGAGAGGCTCCTGAGCTGGCTGGAGGGACAGGGAAAGACTGGGCAGATAGAGGGACGGCCTGGGTCCTCACACTCCCCCAGGTTGATGTTCTCCTTTTCCTCTCTGTTTCATTTACAGGAACGCTTTAGCTGCACGGGTTCAGTTGATCTTCCCAGGTGGACGTGATTTTCATCTCCAGAAATGCAGACACTAAGGCGGTGAGAAATGTAGGTGAAAGGTTACCTTGCCGCAGGTAGCAAAGTCAAGATAGAACGGAGATACAGGAGAAGTTCTGGCTAGTGAGGAGGAAGTCGGACAGTGTGGCTCCTGTGATCTATTGAAATGCAAACTTCCAACCAGTGTGGATTTACAGCAATAGTAATAATACGTGTTTTACCTCATATCTTTCCATGTGTGCTTTGAAGCATTTTTCATATATTCCCATTTGATTTTATAAAGCATCCTAAAAAGATTTTATGATATTATATTTTCAAAAGAAAAATATTTGTGTTCTGATCTGATGTTCTAGAACCACTGGTTTTTCCAGATGTATGTTTCTTTGATGTGTTTCTTTGTAATCCATCTTTTGTTTATTTTTAAAAAGATGTATTTACTTGAAAGGCAGGACGATAGAGGAAGACACACAGAGCAAGAGAGAGAAAGATCTTCTGTTCACTGATTCACTCCCCACATGGCTGCAGTGGCCTGGGGCAGGCTGAAACCGAGCTCCATCCAGGTCTCCCCCTGGGTGGCAAGGGCCTAAGCATCGGCTCATGCTCTGCTGCCTTCCCAGGTGCAGTAGCAGAACCTGGCACCCAGTGTGGAATGCCTGCTTCACAGAGGGCAGCTTTAGCTCCTGAGCCACAGCGCCAGCCTCAACTGTAACCCACCTCTTGAATATCAGAACTTCACAGAACCACATATTCGTGGTGACCTGCTCTAGGGCCAAATCTGAGCACCGCGATGGAGCCCCTGAGTCTTCCACTTACTCTTTTTTTTTTTTTTTTTGACAGGCAGAGTGGATAGTGAGAGAGAGAGACAGAGAGAAAAGTCTTCCTTTTTGCCGTTGGTTCAACCTCCAATGGCCGCTGCGGCCAGCGCATCGCGCTGATCCGAAACCAGGAGCCAGGTGCTTCTCCTGGTCTCCCATGTGGGTGCAGGGCCCAAGTACTTGGGCCATCCTCCACTGGGAAAGGGCCATAGCAGAGAGCTGGCCTGGAAGAGGGGCAAGCGGGATAGAATCCGGCGCCCTAACCGGGGCTAGAACCCGGTGTGCCGGCGCCACAAGGCTGTTGAGCCACGGCGCCGGCCTCCACTTACTCTTCCACCAGCACGGATTATCAGGTTGAGGTCAGATTCCCGATTTTATTTTTTGGTGTCTTTTTTTTTTTTTTTTAAAAAAAAAGAACAAAACACTTCGTTTGTAATACCCATGCTATTCTCCCTCACTGCCTTCTCACATTCCTCAAAGATGCCTCTTTTATGAGATGGAAATCACTTTTCCTGGTGCCCCAAGGTAATTTTCAGCATAAAGCAAAGTCTCCCAAACTGGCCTCAAATATTCTGCTTTAGGGGAAAAAAATGCATTGAGACACACAAAAGATACAGGACGTTTTCTTCATTTGCTGCCAACGTGCTGAGGTAGAGGCTAAGCAGTGTGCCCAGCGAAGTGGCCGCAGTGTCCTCCCTGCCAGACTGGGACTCGTGCAGCCTCCTGGTCCCATCACCCAGCATGGCTCTCCTGGCAAGGACAGAGGCCAAGAAGACCACCTGCCTTGCAGGAGTCCTGTGGCTGTATTTTGCGGCTCTAGCATGAAGAAAGGCCATGAAGTAACCAACAGACCACACAGCCACCTTGGCCCACAGGGTAGCTGAGACTTCCAGGCCCCTGCCCTTTGAACCATAGCCTAAGCACCAACGGCCAGGTCAGTGGCCATTCAGTGATGCTGTGCGACCCAGCACTGTCCCTAGCAAAGAAGGTCTCTACCAAGGCAAGACTGGCCACTGAGGGCTTTAGGAGGCTTCTACCTCGTTTGCAGTGGGATGGGAGTTACGTGGAGCCCAAGGACAAAAGGAGTCACCTACTTCTTTCTTTTTTTTTTTATTTTTTATTTTTTGAAAGGCAGAACTACAGAGAGACAGAGAGATTCCATCTGCTGCTTCACTCCCCAAGTGGCCCCAACAGCCAGGGCCATCAGGTCAAAGTCAGGAGTCTGGAACTCTATCTGGGTCACCCAGGTGGGTAGCAGGGGTCCAGGGACTTGAGCCATCCTCTGCTGCCTTTTAAGGTGCATTAGCAAGGAGCTGGATTGGAAGTGGAGCATCAAACCAGCACCCATACAGGATTCCATCACCATAGCCGTGGCTTAATCTACTGTGCTACAACACTGGCCCCAGGAGCCATCTACTTCTAACTGTGGTGTTAGGGACTGAGTTGTGTTCCCCCAAATGTTCAAGTCCTACCCTCCAACATCCCAGAGTGTGAGGATGTTTGTAGACAGGGTCTTTAAAGAGGTCGTTAAGGTAATTCAGGTGAGCCCTAACCCCATCTGACTGTGACCTTTGTAAGAACCAGAAATGTGGACGCAGACAATGGAGGGAAGTTCGCAGGACAGTTCAGTAAGAGGGCCATGGCAAGTCAAGGAGAAAGGGTTCAAGGACACCGCTGCCTCAGGCCTCTACCTCCAGAGCATGAGATGAGCTTGTGCTGTAGCAGCTGCCCAGACCGTGGGTCTCTGTACAGCAGCTGGAGCAAACTGATTCACGGAGCTCGCCCTTAGTTTCGGGATGCTTCAGTTTGCATCCAACTGGAAATAAAAGATGCACTGAAATATGAGGTTCACAAAAGTGGCTTTGTGTAGTGATGGCCATTCTTCCTTCCATGTAGCACGGTTACCACTTACTATGGATGACCCAGCACCATGAATATCAGCAAAACTCAGTCCCCCTCATCTTCCCATGGGAGCTCCCAAAGCGCAGCCCCTTGGAGGCCTGGCTTTGCTCACTCTCTTAGAGACTCATCTGGTCTTTGGCTTTGATGCCGTGAATATGCTGTTAGCTTCTGCCTTAATCTGCTTGGGCTGCTGTCACAAAGTACCTCCCACTGGGGGATTAAGCAATAGAAATTTGTTTCTTGCACTTCCGAAGGCTGGAGATTCCATGCATGACCCAAGTGCTGGCAGGTTTGGAGTCCGGTGAAGGCCTTCCTCCCGGCTTGCAGAGGCCACCTTCTCCCTGTGTCCTCAGATGACCTTTCTTGTTGCTGTAAGTGTGACGGAGGTGGCCGGAGGAGAATGAGAGTGAGTGTTTCTTATGAAGGCAGTAATCCCATCATGACTTCACCCAACCCTAAGCACCTCCCAGGGGGCCTCATCTCTGTACAGCGTCACACTGGGGATTAGGACTACCCAGTGTAGATGTTGTGGGGACACACGACATTCAATCTATCACCACTTTCAGATTTTGAGCTCTAGGCTGGCCCTGTGCCCTGAGACTGTGTCCAGCTGCCTCTCGGTTACTGAAAGGAGAACCAAACTCCATCCATGCTCTGTGCTGAGCAGACCTGGCCCCCACACTTGCTTCTTTCCCCAGCTGTCCCCAGCTCAATCAGTAGCAGTTCCACTTGCCCAGTTGCAGAACAACCTGGATCCACCCTTGGCTGTTCTCTGTCTCTTTGCATCCTTGCACCCCAAATTTACTTTGCCTGCTCCACTCGGCCCTCCCTTCCCACGGTGGCCAGCATCAGCCTCTGAGTATTTCCGCCACTTGGACCAGCACCTGCTGGGGCCATGGCACCATCGTCTCATGCCTGATGCTTGCTCTGCCTGGAGTCAGTTCTCAGTACAAGTACCTGGAAGATCCTGGTGCAACAAGTCCAATCCTGTCATTCCTCCTCCCCCTCCTCCTCCTCCAAACCCTCCAGTCACTTCCAACGCAATCCGAGTCAAAGCCAGAGTCCTGTAATTCCCTGTTCTGTCCCCTCCAGCTCTCTGTGCTCAACTCCAGTGAGAATAGCCAGAGCTTGCCTAGCTCCAGCCATGCTGACGCCCACTGTTGCTCAAGCAGACGCCACCTAGCACCTTTCACTGCCTCTGCTGTCTACCCAGTCCTCTCTCCACCAGATGTCCACATGATGACTTCTTGCATTTCTTATCACCATGGTTATTTTGTCTTTGGTTTATTCTGTCTTCTCTGCAACATCCCCTTCTCATAAGGCCTTCCCGACCACCCTTCCCAAAATCACAGCCCCCAGACACGCTGTGCGCACCCCTGGACTGCTGTTTGTCCTCCCTAGGACTCTTCATCATGTTGATTGCTACAGATTTTGCTTATCCATGGGGGACACATTCAGATCTCAGTGGGTGCCTCAAATCACAGGTGACACTGCACCCTATATATGAGTATACTTTGTTTTTTCCTATTCATATATATTTATGATAAAGTTTAATTTATAGGAGCTGGTGCTGTGGCACAGTAGGCTAAGCCTCTGCCTGTGGCACTGGCATCCCATGTGGGTGCTAGTTCAAGTCCAGGTTGCTCCACTTCCAATCCAGCTCTCTGCTTATGGCCTGGGAAAGTAGTAGAAGATGGCTCAGGTCCTTGGGCCCCTGCACTCACGTGGGAGACCCAGAAGAAGCTCCTGGCTCCTGGCTTCGGATCAGCTGCAGCCATTGCAGCCATTTGGGGAGTGAACCAGCAGATGGAAGATCTTTCTCACTGCCTCTCTCTTTATCTGTAATTCTGCCTCTCAAATATATAAACAAAATCATAAAAAAAAGTTTAACATAAATTAGGCACTAGAGATTAACAACAGTAACTAATAATGACATAATTATAATATACTAAAATAATGGCCGGCGCCGCGGCTCAATAGGCTAATCCTCCGCCTTGCGGCGCCGGCACACCAGGTTCTAGTCCCGGTTGGGGCACCGATCCTGTCCTGGTTGCCCCTCTTCCAGGCCAGCTCTCTGCTGTGGCCAGGGAGTGCAGTGGAGGATGGCCCAAGTGCTTGGGCCCTGCACCCCATGGAGACCAGGAGAAGCACCTGGCTCCTGCCATCGGATCAGCGCGGTGCGCCGGCCGCAGCACGCCTACCGCGGCGGCCATTGGAGGGTGAACCAACGGCAAAAAGGAAGACCTTTCTCTCTATCTCTCTCTCTCTCTCACTGTCCACTCTGCCTGTCAAAAAAATAAATAAA
The DNA here is from genome assembly GCF_033115175.1 of Lepus europaeus. Lineage (NCBI taxonomy): Eukaryota > Metazoa > Chordata > Mammalia > Lagomorpha > Leporidae > Lepus > Lepus europaeus. Next base: position 14,452,384 of record NC_084832.1, on the reverse strand, counting down.
TAAAAGTTATTTAAAGTTTATTTACTTCTGGAATTTTCCATTTAATGTCTTTGGACCATGGTTGACCACAGGCAGCTGGAACCTCAGAGAAGCAGTCTACTGTATATTGTGGGCATTCTGTCCTCCCCACAGCCAGGACATAAGCTCCTTGAGGTGGAGAATTTCGTCTGTTTCTTTTTCTTTTTTTAAAGATTTTTATTTATCTGTTTATTTGAGAAGTAGAATTACAACAGTAATTCAGACAGAAAGGTCTTCCACACATTGGTTCACTCCCCAAATGGCCTCAATGGCCAGAGCTGTGCCAAACTGAAACCAGGAGCCAGGAGCTTCTTCTGGGTCTCCCTCGTGGGTGCAGGGGCCCAAGGACTTGGGCCATCTTTTACTGCTTTCCCAGGCCACAGCAGAGAGCTGGATCGGAAGAGGAGCAGCCGGGACTAGAACCAGCACCCATATGGGATGCCGGCATTGCAAGCGGAGGCTTTAGCCCAGTGCACCACAGCACCGGCCCCTCATCTGTTTCATTCGCTGCTGTTCCAGGTGCTTGAGGTAATTCCTACACATAGCAGGAGCCAGTAAGTACTCAGTGAATGTTGGAGTCATCTTTTTTCTGCTCGTTGCTCTCCTCTAGGGAGGAACAGTGGAGGAGAGGATGGGTGTGGTGGGCACAATAATACCTCCCTACCCCTACCCTATGATGCTCACCTTCTAATCCCTGCAGCCTGTTACTCCCCACGGTAAAGGGACTTTGTGGATGTGATTAATGGAAGGGTCTTGAGATGGACCCAGAATAATCACGAGGGTTTGTTTCGAGGGAGGCAGGAGAGTTGGTTTGAGGGGGCCAGCGCTGTGGCATAGCAGGTAAAGCTACCCCCTGCAGTGCCGGCATCCCACATGGACGCTGGTTCGAGTCCTGGCTGCACCACTTCCAATGCAGCTCTCTGCTGTAGCCTGAGAGGAGCTGATGTGAGGAGGGAGGCGGAAGTCTGAGTGAGGCAGGGCCACGAGCCAAGCAGTGCTGGCCTCCTCCAGAGGCTGGAAGAGGCAAAGGCTCAGTTCCGGCTCCTGCGCCTTGATCTCCTGCAGTCAGTGACAAGGTTGTATTGTTGGTGATAGTTGTTTTTGTTTTTTTTTAATTTTATTTTTTGACAGGCAGAATGGACAGTGAGAGAGAGAGAGAGAGAAAGGTCTTCCTTTTCCGTTGGTTCACCCCCCAATGGCCGCTGCGGCCAGTGCACCACACTGATCCGAAGCCAGGAGCCAGGTGCTTCTCCTGGTCTCCCATGCGGGTGCAGGGCCCAAGCACTTGGGCCATCCTCCACTGCACTCCCGGGCCACAGCAGAGAGCTGGCCTGGAAGAGGGGCAACTGGGACAGAATCCAGCGCCCCGACCAGGACTAGAACCCAGTGTGCCGGCGCCGCTAGGTGGAGGATTAGCCTGTTGAGCCTCGGCGCCGGCCCATGTTGTTGATAGTTTGTTGCCAGCCCCTGTGGGAAACCAGTGACACAGACTGAACTGGCTCTGGAGCTCAGCCTTGGTCAACTGTGGGACACCTCCCTCCCCTCCCCACCCTGCAGACCCCTCCTCACCCGACTCTCTTTGCAGGGCACTCACAGGAATCTGAGGGATTTGTACATCATTTTCGAATCTGAGCTTTCGATGTCTGATTAAACCTGTGCCACGGAGTGGGGCAGCAAGGTAGAACTGGCTACCAGGAGTCTGGTCCGCCCACCTCCGTCCTCACAAGGGCCCGGGTCTCCCTGGCAAGCCCACCTGGCTGGGGGTTCCACACGCATACCCGTGGGCCACGCATCCCTTAGCTCCCCCCTTCCCTCACTTGCACCACGTCTTCCCTTCGGGCCTTCCCTCCTCTGAGACACCTGTTCCCTCTGCCGGCCTTCTCCAGGGAAAGGACTGAATTCCCACCCCTTTGAGTCATGTGTGTCCTGAGTATTTTGGACTTTCAGAGCCTATTCAGTGGCTTCTCCCACTGGCCCAATGACACAGACCCCAGAGCAGGAGCAGGTTTTGGTACGGTCTCTTTGTTCTTCTTATCTGGGAGAAAGGTCAGCCTGACCTTCACAGCGGTGCTAGGAAGGAGCTGGGACACACGTGACTCCTATTAGCCAGCTGTGCTCCCCCTGCAGGCGCCATTTTTCCCTGCAGGATCTCCTTGGCCATCTGGTCGACCAGAGACTTAGCCCCCTGTATTCACATAGCTTTAATGAAAGTTTTGCTGAAAATACTCTGGCTTTATTTTCCCAAGAGCACTTTTGTCACTCTCTCCCGCACACCCTCTCCTGGGTTACAAGATGATAGAACTTTTTGTGTTCATTGACAGTTGTTTCATTCCCAAATCAACATTTTGTCATTCCCTTAGGACAATAGAAAAGACTAAGTTTACTATCATGTAAGCTCTAAAATATAGGAGTCACACTGATTTGGGCGCCAGCGAGGTCTGCTGACCTGGAAGTCGCAGTCCCTGTGTAATTCTGTCCTCCTATGTGTGCATCAGAACAGCCCCTTTCCCAGGATGCATCTGCTTCATCTGGGACCTAAGGGGGGAAGCCATGAAAATATGGACACTGAGCTCCATGAGGTATTTATGAAGGTGCCGTATAACTCCCAGGTGGCTTCACACCTGGCAACGCCACCCCCTACCTCATAACATAAACCTACAGCTGGGAGGTGCTCCTCCCTCTCCCCTCTCCCCTCTCCCCTCTCCCCTCTCTCCTCTCTCCTTCCTCCTCTCCCCTCTCTCCTCCCTCTTCCTCTTCCCCCCTCTTCCCCTCTCCCTCTTTCTCTCTACTCTCTCACTCTCCTCTATCTTTTTCCCTTTCCCTTTCCCTCCCTCCCTCCCTCCCTCTCCTCTCCTCTCCTCTCTCTCCCTCTCCTGACAGCAATACCAAGGCTGGAGGTGAGCCAGGAGCTCTCTGTCTCCCCTCTCCCACCCCTTCTTTTGGGCACTCTCCTGGCCCACTGCCCACTCATGATGGGTATTTCTCTGTGTGTGGCAACACCACACCCGTGTGTGTCTGTGTGTGTTCACTCAGCCTTTGAATAAATTTTATCACGTTGTGCACCTTATATGTGTCAACACTTAGAATGTTTGTTTTTGTGCATGACAAAAGCCTGGAGTAAAATTAATACCCCATCTTGTCCATATCAACACAAAACAACCAAGCTAAGTAACCAGATGCACTCTATTATTCTAATATCCACCAATCAATGTATTTGGGATCCAATTTTCCCAGGATTTAGGTAACACAAGAGTAAAGCACAGAATGAATCAAGCCTTCCAGAGCAGGCATTAATGGCTATAGCATCAAGTGCATTAAGTAGGCAATCTATTGATTCACATTAGAAAACACAAAAAGCTTCAATGGGACACAAAAGAGGGGCCTCCCGAATATTCCCTGCTCAGACACTTGGCAGCAGGGAGAACCACCCCAACATGTAACTAATTCCACACATATTTGTGCGAAGAGTGTTGAGAACTGTGACCCCGGAGTAAAACTTCCCAGCACCATCTGAGCCTGCTGAGCCTGCTCCGTTTCCGACCCTGAGGGTTCCAGCTTAGTGTCACTTCCTCCCGAAGGCTCCTGCTCCTCCCGATCGGGTGGGCTAACCTTTGGGGTATCCACACCCACCTTTACCTTCCCATACCTGCTGTTTCCTACTCTGTCTTCCTGCTGCTCCATCTACCCTTCCTGGGTCAGGACCTCCTGAGCCGCACTCTCAACCCGTGTTCGCGGTATAAAGAATGGCTGGTGACAGCTTCTGAGATATTCAGGTTTTCCAAAAGCCAAGAGCCCAGTTGTTTGCAATGTCCTGTGGCAACAGGGGAGCCAGAGCCAGTGCCTCTGATGCACCTGAGAACGAAGAGGTTTCCTTCCAGCGAGAAAGGAAAGTGGGCTGTGTGGTGCCGCGGGCAGCAGGACACGGCTGCACCTCTGGTCCCAGCCGTGCAGTACCCTCTGCTGGAAGCAGGGTGTTGCAGTCACTCACAGAGCAGCTGCACGGATCCAACGGGCAGCCCAGGGTGACGCTGTTGCCCCCAGAGGGCCCCCTAACACCCTGGGCTCCTGAATGCTGGGACTTCATTGTCCTGCAAGATGAGGGACGGGGATGAGAGGCTCCCAGTGGCTGCAGCTCAGTTTCCTTCTGCCTGATGGGATGAGGCTTGGAATAGAATTTAAGTGCTATTTCTTGCATGCCTGAATGTAGAAACTTATTGATTGAAATGGGAAACGAATATTGAGGGCGTCTACCTTTGAAAAAAGTGTGTCTGCTAATTCCACTTTGGAAAAAACGAAGGCACAAGTTAATGATCGCATGGCTCTGTCTTGATGACTCATTTGTGAGAACTAAGACAAATCTAGGGGAATCAGCATCAGATCGTAGCGAGGAAGTTACACAGATCCTTTGCCAGGAGGTGGAGTGGGGAGTGATTTTGATGACTAGAATACAAACACTGGCTTAGGAGAATAATTGAGAAAATGAGACGCCTTTGAAAAAGCCCTAAAACAGAGAAGATGGGTCATCTCTAACATGGGGCCTGGGGGATGGACTAGGTGTCACTACGAAGCCCTTGTTTGGTCTTCTGAGTTCCATATTAAGAAACCCATCTAAGTGAGAGAATGCGTACACGAAGTTCCCAGATCCGAAAAGGCTTTGGAGGAATAGGAAAGGGTGGATTAGGAGTTTTTGTGCTTAAAGGTGGTGGGGAACGTGCTAGACATACTGGGGTTGTTGCGTACGTAGAAAACAGTTTGAAAGAATCTTTCAGATAATTAGCTCGGTCTGGAGTAGCTTAAAACAAGGAAAATACACAAGATATGAAATGGCAGTTTAATTATGGCTAATGATGTTGTAACTGCACATCAACACTCATAAAAAAAAGACACATCTAGAATATTGGTGGGAAGATTTCTACAATTATAATGCAGTTTTGGGCTGTACATCCTAATTCCTTTGTTCTTTTTTGTCTTTCTTGTATATCATAAGCATTCAATTAGTAAGAGAAGAATGAATGAGACACGGTGGATAATGACTCTGGGTGGGTAAACTGTCCCTTGTGTGGGGGATCAGAGTCCTCTCTCTCTCTCTCTCTCTCCCTCCCCCTTCCTCTCTCCCTCCCTCCCTCTTTCCACCTGTTGCACTCTGGAGGAACTGCTAACCTGCTGGATTGGGCTGATGGTAGGGGAAGCCATCTAAGCCCTGAGGACATCTATCATTCTCTGCTGCTGGGGGTGGGGAGATGGCTACGAAGCACATGACTGAGCACTGAGAAACCTGGGGAGGATCTTAGAGGAAAACACATGCAACTTCCCAAGTAGGAAGAAAGGAAAACAAACGGAAACGAGGGTACAGCTACAAAGTCACAGGTGGATGTATGAAGTTCCGGGGTTGAGCGTTTAGCACAGAGGTGAAGCCACCACTTGTGACACCTGCAACCCATACTGGATTGAGTGTCTGGGTTCAAGTCCTGGTTCCAGCTCCTATCTCCAGCTTCCAGCTAATGCAGACCCTGGGAGGCAGAAAGTGATGGCTCAAGAACTTGGGTCTCACCCTAATACATCAGCAGTTTATATATCTATTTAAGATTTCTTGGGGCTGGTGCTATGGTGTAGTAGGCTAAGGCTCCACCTGTGGCACTGGCATCCCATATGAGCACTGGTTCACGACCTGGCTGCTCCTCTTCCAACCCAGCTCTCTGCTATGGCCTGGGAAGGCAGTGGAAGATGGCCCAAGTCCTTGGGCCCCTGCACCCACGTGGGTGACCCGGAAGAAGCTCCTGGCTCCTGGTATTGGATAGGCCCAGCTCCGGCAGTTGTGGCCATTTGGGGAGTGAACCAGCAAATGGAAGATCTTTCTTTCTGTCTCTCCCTCTCTCTTTCTGTAGCTCTGCCTCTCAAATAAATAAATCTTTTTTTTTTTTTTTTTTTTTTTTTTAGAGCAAGAGGGAGAGACAGAGAGAGAGAGAGAGATCTTCTATTCGCTGGTTCACTCTGCAGATGGCTGCAATGGCAGGGGCTGGACCAGACCAAAGCCAGGAGTCAGGAGCTTCATCAGGTCTCCCACATGGGTCGCAGGGGACCAAGCACCTGGGCCATCATCTTCCCCTTCCCAGGTGTGTTTATCAGGAAGCTGGATGGGGAGTGGAGTATCTGGAATTTGAGCCAGCGCTTCAGTAAGGAATGAGAGCTTTGCAAGTGGTGGCATGAAGTGTGGCCCACAAAGCTGGCTCCTTACGCACTCATAATTTGACAGACATCTGGATTTCTTCCCACTTTTTGGCTATATAATGAATATGAATAATGAATATATAATGGGGGCTGGCGCCATGGCTCACTTGGCTAATCCTCTGCCTGCGGCACTGGCATCCCAAATGGGCACCGGTTCTAGTCCCGGTTGCTCCTCTTTCAGTCCAGCTCTCTACTGTGGCCCGGGAGGGCAGTGAAGGATGGTCCAAGTGCTTGGGCCCCTGCACCTGCATGGGAGACCAGGAGGAAGCACCTGGCTCCTGGCTTCGGATCAGCACAGCACGCCAGCTATGGTAGTCATTTGGGGAGTGATCCAGCAGAAGGAAGGCCTTCTCTCTGTCTCTCCCTCTCACTGTCTATAACTCTAGCTGTCAAATAAATAAATAAAAATAATGAATATATAATGAATATGAATAATGTCAGAATGCTTGTGTACAAGTTTTTTATGTGGACATATAAGGGATCCTCAAAAAGTTCATGGAAAATGTATATTATGAAAAAACTATGCATAGATTTCAAATATTTTCTACCAAAATAAATATCTTCTAATTCCATTTTCCTTCCTTTCTTCCTTCTTTCCTTTAAAAAAAAAGATTTATGTATTTATTTGAATATCAGAGTTACAGACTGAGAGAGAGAGAAAGAGAGAGAGAGAGAGAGAGACATCCTCCATCCCTTGGTTCACTCCCCAGATGGCCACAAAGGCTAGGGCTGGGCCAGGCCAAAGCCAGGAGCTTCCCCCTGGTCTCCTGCATGGGTGGCAGGGGCCCAAGCACTTGGACCATCTTCTGCTTTTCCCAGAACATTAGCAGGGAACTTGATTGAAAGTAGAGCAACCAGGACTTGAACTGATGCCCGTATGGAATGCTGGCTTCACAGGCTTAACCTGCTAGGCCATAACACCAGTCCCTTCATTTTTCTTATGAACTTTTTGAAGTACCCTTATATGTGTGCACATCTCTTAGGTACATATCGAGGCATGAAATTCATCATTTTATTCTAACATTTTCAAACACACAGCAAAATGGAACTAATGTTACAGTGAATACTGCTCTGGTCAACACCAAGATCTCTTATCTATCCACGAAGGAACCTCCCTTTCAAATGTATTTCAAGGTGAATGACATCATTGCCCCTCCCCTAAATGCATCTGCTGGTCCGTCGACTGTAGCTGTTTGTTTAACTGGACTCCCTTTGAGGTTGTCTTCCCACATGATGGAATGTGCCAGTCTTCAGCGTGCATTAACTAGAAGTTGACACTTTCGTCTCTCTGGCCCAGACCTCTACCACCACTCCAGAACATTCTCTCACGCATGCTCCCAGCCGGTCTCCATCCACTGCTCTTCCAAGCCAACTCCTGTGCAGAGTTCTTCTCTGTATATTTAGTTTGCTTATTGTAAAACTTTATACAAATGGAAATATGTATATCTATCTATCTATCTATCTATCTTTTTGTATGATGTTTCTTTCCACTCTGCAACTGTCTTTGAGATTTATCATTTTTTACATGTATGCATATCAGTAGTTCATTTGTTTTTCTCATAGTCGTGAGCTCATTGAGTATGGGCATATCCTGATGTACTGTTGCATTCTCCTGTGGCTCAGCACCTGCCTGTCATCCTCTCTCTTCTCTCCCATGTTGCGCCTTATGAATAAAGCATTGATGAACATTTTTTGCACAGGCCGTTTTGTGGGCATGTTATCATTTAGGGGGAATGTAGGAGTAAATACATAACAGCAAAATTGCTTGGCCTTACCCATGAATGTTTGTTTATAAGAAATTTTCAGGAGCTAGCGCTGTGGCACAGTGGGTTAAGGTGCCACCTGCAACACTGGCATCCCATATGGGTGTCAGTTGGAGCTCCGGCTGCTCCACTTCAGATCCAGCTCCCTGTTAATGTGCCTGGGAAAGCAGTGGAAGATGGCCCAAGTGTTTGAGTCCCTGCCACCCACATGGGAGACCTGAATGGAGTTCCTGGCTCCTGGGTTCAGCTTGGCCCAGCCCTAGCAATAGAGGCCATTTGGAGAGTGAACCAGGAGATGGAAGATCTCTGTCTCTCTGTCTCTCCTCTCTCTGTAAATCTTAAAAAAGAGAGAGAAACAGAAATATATAGAGATAATTTAGGCATTGGTGACTTATTTGGGTTGTATAATGGACATTTTAATTTGTATCATAAGTGATACACATTTTAAAATATATACTTATTTGAAAGGCAGAATTACAGAGAGGGAGAGTCAGGAGAAAGAGAGAGAGAGAGAAAGATATCTTCCATCTCCATCTGCTGGCTCCCTCCCCAAATGGCTGCAGTAGCTTTTATTCCGTCTTTTCCCCTGGTATTCTCAATCTGTATGACAAGGATAAAAAAGGAATAATTCACTCAGGCTCCTGCTCATCGCTACCTTTGTCTGCCTTTAACCTCTTTAGCACTGAGCTAAGAAAGCCGGGCTCCTTTTGCTAGGAAAAGCCACATCCTGCTGCTTAGGAGCAACATGAGTATATTTAGGGTTGTCTTTCTTTCCAAGCTGTAAGGTTGTATTCAAGCACTCTTCATCCTGTACAGAATGCCAGACTGCTGGAGACCAGTCCCCACGGAGTCAGTGGGCCCTGGGACTAAGAGGACTGAGTATCCATGGCTAGGACACGTGGAGAAAGACCCCAACAGGGAAGGCAGGAGGTGGGCGTGGACGGCAGGTGTCTGAGTGCAGTAGCTGCCCTCACCCTATCTGGTGGGTGACTTCTTCTTTGACCCACGCTTCGATGATCCTTCAGAATGCACTTAAGGAATATTGGGGTGAGGGTAGGAGAGGTGCATTTGTCCTTGCTTTGGCCTTAAAGTTTACAGAGGTCCAATCTGAAAAAGGGTATAAGTATTATATATATGTATATATATATATGTGTGTGTATTATATATTCATATAATACATATATATATATATAAATATGGGATTCCTCCTACTACAGTTTTCTTTTTAAAATTTTTTTAAAAATTAAAATAGAATATTTAAAACACTTTTATTGTATTTGAGAAGGAGACAGGGCGAGACAGAAAGAGAAATAACTTCCATTCACTGTGTTCATTTCCTAAGTGCTTGCAACAGCCAGGGCCAGGTCAGGCCAAAGCCAGGAGGCAGAAACTCCATCAGGGTCTGAGCAGGAACCCAAGTACTTGGGCCATCATCTGCTGCCTCCCAGGAGCATTCGAAGGAAGCTGCACTGGGAGTGGAGGAGTGGGGGTGGGACTCAACCCGGGCACTCCAATATAGGATGTGGGAGTCCCAAAGGCAGCCTAACCTACTGTACCACAACTGATCCATCCCAGTCCTTAAATTGATAATTGTGGTAAAAACACAGCATGCAGAATTTACCATCGTGCCCACTTTTAAGTGCACAGTTCAGCTGCATTCACCCTGGGAAGCATCACATGATAGCATCCCGTCCTCGCGACCCACATGGGAGACCCAGGCTGAGTTCCTGTTTCTATTGCAGACATTGGGCCATGACAGATGGGAGAGCTCTCTCTTTCTCTCCCTCTTTGGAATAAATGGAAGTATTTCTTAAAAGACTAAAGACAAGTATTTATTTTTATTTACTTATAATTTATTTATCAAAAGACAGAAAGAGAACGACCTCGCCACTGTGTCACACCCTCAATACTTGTAACAGCTGGGGCTGGGCCAGACTGAAGCCAGGAGCCAGGGACTCCATCCAGGTCTCCCGTGTGTGTGGCAGGGACCCAAGTACTTGGGCCGTCATCTGCTGCCTTCCCAGGCACATTAGCAGGGAGCTGGATGGGAGGCAGCGCATCTGGGACTTGAAGTGGCACTGCGGATGGGATGTTGGGCCTTGCAAGCAGTGGCTGAGCCCACGGTGCCACAGAGCTGGCCCTCAACTGGCTCCTTAAACACAGTGCCGAACACCCCCACCTAGACAAGGGTTTAAAAACAAAATAACATAAGAACAGATACTTTGAGTAAACTTCAGCCGTGACCTACAGTCCCCTGATGTGTTATTTTATCTTCTGAGGATCGAAGGCGAGATCACAGGCCAGATTCAAAGCCATGGCAATGCGTGCTTTCTGGTTTCCTTCTAAATTCCCCCTTTTGAAAATGATAAAAACCGTGTCCCAAGTCCTTACTTGTTGTCCTATTTTATTTTCTATCCTAAAAGACAGATTTGTGCTTCATGTGTTAATACTGACGCTCAACACAGCCCATGGCTAAGAGCATGGCCTTCAGCACCAGCTGCCCGGGTCTGCCGTTTGCTGGCTGTGTGGCCCTGGCAGGTTACCTGGGCTCTCCGTGTCTCCATTTCTCCTCTGTAAACAGTGGATAATAGTACAGTTCCGATTTCACGTGGTTGTGTCAGTTAAATTAGTTAATACTCACTAAACTAACAACAGCTCAGTATGCCTTAGATGTTCTTATAAATAAAAAAGAAAAAACACTAGAAGGAGTTAAGGTTAAAATTCAAAGGCATTCCCATCAAAATTGTAATATGATTACTCTGATAACTTAGCAAAGGATACTAGGATTCATCTGGAAAAACGAACATGCAAGAGTACTCAGAAAAGTTTTGAAATTGACAATATAAGCTCTATCAGATAAAAAAAAAACATATTATGAAGCTGTGAACACAAACATTTTGGTATTGGAACAGGAACTGGCAGCTAAGTGGAAAAGAGCATGGATTTTCCTAATGACAAAGTCACCATCTTAAAGAAGGATGGGAGATGTAATTCAGATGGATTATTCAGGGGCTATCTGCTTAGCCATTTGGAAAAACGGAAAGTTGGATCCATATCTCATTTCTTGATGCCAAAATAAATAACATACAGACCATTGGTAAAGTATAAAACTGAAACAGTTCAAATGTGAAAGCATGTTGGCTTTCAAAGAAGTCTTGAATGGGAGAGACTTTTCAAATGATGCCAAAACGTGGAATAATAAAAGCAAACACTAACCATTTGTCCACATTGAAATTAAGAATTTCAAGGGGCCAGCATTGTGGCACAGGAGGCTAAGCCCTATCTGTGATGCTGCCATCCCATGTGAGTGCTGGTTTGAGGCCCAGCTGCTTCACTTCCCACCCAATTCCCTGCTAATGTGCCTGGGAAAGCAGCTGATGATGGCCTAAGTGCTTGGGCCCCTGCCACCCACGTGGAAGACCTGGATGGTGTCCCAGGCTTCTGGTTTTGGCCTGGCCCAGCCCAGGCTGTGGCAATCATTTGAGGGAATGAACTAACAGAAGGAAGATCTTTCTCTCTCTGTGTCTCTCTCTGTCTCTCCCTCTATCTCTCTAACTCTGCTTTTCAAATAAATACATATTAAAAAAAGAAATTAAGAGCTTCTTGCTGCAAAAAAAGATTATACCAAAACCAGAAAGAAAAATCAGTACATGATAGCAAATGCCTGATTTCCTTAACACATAAAGCATGTTGTCAATCAACAAGAAAAAGACAACCCAGTAGCAAAATGAGCAAAGGTCTCGAAAGGATAAAGAAAGGTCAATGGATCATTAAAAAAAAAAAAAAAAAAACTCCATTTTCACCTGCAAGACTGACAAATATTTACTTATTTTTAGAATGTTAGCTATTTATTCATTATGAAAGGCAGAGTGAGAGAGAGAAAGAGAGAGAAATAGATGGAGATCTTCCATCCACTGGGTCACTCCCAAATGCTCTCAGAATCTAGGGCTGGGTCAGGAGCTCAGAACTCACTCCAGGTCTCCCACATGGGTGGCAGGGACCCAAGTACTGACGGGACATGGGCATATCAAGTGGCATCTTAGCTGCTGGGCCCAGTGCCCACTCCCGAGACTGACAGATATTTAAGAGTTGCCGATCCGTGTAGACATAAGCATTCTCCAGCCCAGTCAGTAGGTGTTCTGGTCATCAGTTGCTTCATAGTAAATCATAAAGCTTAAGGGGTTTCTATCAAATAAATACTATAAAAAGAGACAATGGCCAATTTATAACAGATATGTGGGCCAGGAATTTGGAAAGGGTCCAAGGGCCTGATTTTTCCTGTCCCTGGTGTCCCTAGACAGGGACAGGGACAGGGGAGGTCCCACTGCAAGATGGCTTCTTCACTCACATCTGGCACGTGGGCTGAGGTGGCTGAAAGAGCAGCTCATCTGGGACCATCAGCCAGAGTGTCTCCTACCGAGCCCTTGAGCCTGGGGTCTTGGGATGCTTGGAACTTCTTCCATGGCAGCTTGGGCCTGCTAGGCGAAGCGTATACAGAGAACAAGCCATGCAAATGCAGGGGCCCAAGGACTTGGGCCATCTTCCACTGCTTTCCCAGGCCATAGCAGAGATCTGGATCGGAAGTAAAGCAGCCAGGACTTGAACCGGTGCCCCTATGGGATGTTGGCACTGCTGGCGACAGCTTTACCCACCATGCCACAGTGCCACCCCCCCATTCCATATTTTACTTATTACCTTTCTCATACAACTTTTTTTTTTTTTGCCATGTGTACCTCTTTCTTAGGGAATAAAAAGAAACAGGTAAAATGAATGAAGAGTGAAGAAGCAAGTGACAGCTTAATTCAGGAAGATTTCGAACAAACCCCACACGAAGGCCTGGGGTTCAGAGGGGACCTAGGTCCTGAGGAATGTTTCTGCGCTGAAGGTGGGGCTGAGTGACCCCCAAGCACCAGGGAGCACCTCGAGTCTTCCAGGGCTGCAGGTTTTCCAGGCCGTGTAGCCCTGGCTTTTCAGGGAGGGGAATTGTATGTGCTGTCTCCTGGGTGAGGTGCCGGTCCCAGAATGCTGGCGGGGGGCGGGGAAGGCTACCTGGCAGAGGCTCTGGCACTGCCCAAACCCTTTCTGGCCTCTCTCACTGGGTCCCCAACACCCCGCCTCTTCCCCAGTGTGCACTATCCTCACAGGCTCCTACCACAGCCTGCAAGCCCGCTCCAATCCCCGCCTTGGCACGCGTCACCTTCATGACTGTCAGTAGTGTTCAGATAATAAAACAGCACAAGATGTTACGTCTGTATTGTGATCATCCATCTCTTAAGAGCAAAACAAAACAAGACTCATTCCAGACATACCAAGAGGATGGAAGAAATGCTATGCCATGCAGAAAACACTGGCCTTCCCGGGAGGGTGACTGGGAAAATGTCCCTTGTCTGCTTTCCTGTGACTTTGACCCATCTTTGGTTTTGAGTGGTGCCAGGCGCTGGCACAAACCACATCACCTGAGAGCTTGCTAGAAACTCAGTCCTGAGACCAACTCCGGACTCCAAATCTGCAGTTCAACGAGGTTCCCAGGGGATTCTCATCTCAAGCTTTTAACAAGCACTGACTACCCATTGCAATCACCTGTGCACAGCACCGCTAAAAATCCTGAAGCTGGGGTCTCTACCCCAGGACTTTAAAGATTTATTTATTTGCTTGAGAGGCAGAGTTACAGCAGAGAGGAGAGACAGAGAGAAAGGTCTTCCATTCGCTGGTTCCCTCCCCAAATGGCCGCAAAGGCCAGAGGTGAGCCTGTCTGAAGCCAGGACCTTCTTCCAGGTCTCCCATGTGGGTGCAGGGGCCCAAGGACTTGGGCCATCTTCTCCTGCTTTCCCAGGCCATGGCAGAGAGCTGGATCGGAAGAAGAGCAGCTGGGACTAGAACTGGCGCCCATAAGGCATGGCGCAGCAGGCTGGTGCTTCATCTACTATGCCACAGCACCGGCCCCGCCCCAGGAGTCTGGCATCGGTTTTTGGTTTTGTTCCTATCTTTGGAGGATCCAAGAGTTTGAGGCCCATCGCCTGATTCAGCAGCTGCCATGGCTGGGGTCTGGTTAGAAACGCAGATCCTCAGGCCCCAGCCCACACCTGCCGAATCAGAAGCTCCTGGGATGTAAGCCGGCAATCTAGTTTAACTAGCCCTGCAGGCAGGTGGGCCTCAGGGTGGGGGGAGGGCAGGAATGAGCCTTTGAGTTTCCACCTGCTGCTGCTGGTGGTGGTGGTTCAAGAATCAGACTTGCTGGTTGGTGGTAAGTGACGCAGGTGGTGCGTGTCAGCCCCACGGACTCTGCTCACCTGCAAGAACCCACCTGCTGTGCCTTCCTAGGAGCGGCCTGGAGGCTCCTCTTCCGGAGCCCTCTCCAGACACTGCTGCCCGCAGCTACCCGCGTGTACCCCGTTACTTCTAATGCACTCTTGTCCAGGCCCAGCTCCCATTCAACTCTGAGTTCAGCAATTGCCTTTCCCGTGGAACCGGCCCCCGCGGGTTGCTGGTCAGTGAAACCCCCCGTAAACGCGCAGCCTGACCAGCTGGCCGCGTCGCTGTCTCCCCTCGTGATCACACCTGCGGCCGTCCAAGGTCTTTCCCGAGAGGGCGAGGCCAGAGCCCGGGGGAAGGGACAGCAGTCGTCCTCCTTAGGCGACTGCCTCCTAGCTCCTGAACCTCGCGCCTAGTCCCGGAACCCCGGCGGGTCACCAGGCGACTGCTCAGCAAAGCAGCGCTCACCTCCTCCACGCCGTTCCCCGCGGGGCACGCCTCCAGTCTCCTCCACCCACCCACCGCGGGACGCACGGTAGGTGAGGCGGGCGCTGGTGCGGGAATCTCCCGGTGCGGGAGGGAGGCTGGGCTGGGAGCGGACATGGCAACGCGCCCCCATCCCAGGATGGCTTGGGGCTGGGCGCTTCGTAGGTCCCCGCAAAGCCGTAGGTCAAGGGAGCCCAGGCGACACCTCAACAGGGGCCTTCGGGGTCCGCGCCACGGGTCCCCCGCCGGAGGCTCCTGTTGTCACCCACTCTCGCTTTTCACCTAAACAGCATCGGGGCTCCCCGGTGGCGCTGCCCGCGCTCGCTTTGGTGGCACGGCGGCGAGCCGGGCCCAGGGCCAAGGCGCGAGTAAGGAAGGCCTGGCGGCCGCCTTGGGCGCACCTGCCCGGGGGCGGGGCGCGGCGCGCTGGGCGCGCAGGTCTCGGCCCGGACGCTGGAGGGGGCTGTGGCTCTCCGGCCGTGGCCGCCGCTGCTGGGCTCGGGCGCCCGGACTCCCCCCGCCGAGGGGCCGGCCCAGGCCCGGGGAGGGGCAGCGGCCGCGGGCACTTCCCGCTCGCCGGCCTCGGAGGCGGCGGCGGCTCGGGCGCAGGGCTGCGGGCGCTCGGCTCGGGCGCGGGGCGGGGACGCGGCCGCCGCCCGCTCTGCGCCACTCCTCCCCGCGCGAGTGGCGCTCGCCCCGGCGTCGAGGCGGCCATGGCGACCCGGAGCCGGCTCCCCACCCACCCCGCCTGCTCCGCCCTCCCCTCCGCCCCGCGCCACCTTTGATGGCTCGGACCTCGGCCGGCCGCCGCCAGCCCCGCTCGCGCGCCCGCGCCGCCGCCGCCGCCCGCGGGTATTAATAGGCAGCGCCGCCCCGCAGGCGCAGCCCGACCGCCGCGCCCTCGGCAGCAGGGGCTGGGAGCAGCGGAGCCCGGAGCCCTAGCCCGGGAGTCGGAGCCGCCCGAGCAGCCGGAGCCGCGGGATCTGCAGGCGCCTGGGAGGTAAGAGGCGCGCGGCGAACAATGACCGCGGCGCGCGGGGCGGGGGCCGGCGTGGTCCCGGCCGCGGGCGGCAACTTGTGCGAGTCCGGGCTCCGGAGCGCACCGCCCCAGCGCGGCGGAGGTGGGTGCGTGGCCCGCAGGGTCCCGCCTGGAGCAGGCGGGCGGCGGGGCCCGGCCCGGGCAGCCTCGGCAACAATAGCGGGAGCTCGGGGGCTGCAGGGCCCCGCGCCGCCCCTTGGCACCCCCACCCTCCCCTCCGCGCACCCGGCTGCGGGGCCCCGGGGCGGCCCCGCTCGCCACCCCGGCCCCGCGGCGCCCCTCCCCCGCTCGCTCCAGGCCCACCCTGCCCGGTGACAGCGCCGGACGCCGCTTCCGGACCTCGGGCCGCAATCTCGGCTCGGGGCCGGGGGCCGCCCACGCAGGGGTCGCCCACGCGCGGGCGTGAGGCTGCTGGTGGGTGACAAAGGGACACGCCCTCTGCCCAAGTTCCCTGCAGACAGGGCAAAGTTGGGGCTTTGAAAAAAAAAAATCTTTTTATTTGTAAAGGCACGAACAGATTTATTTATTTTTGGGGTGGGTGGTGGAGCCTTCCAAAGCTACAACTTCCGATTGCGGTTTTACGATTTAAGTTCCGCAAACTTTAGCCGGACCCCCAGCGTGCAAGCGAGCGTGTGCGCCCCGGACCCAGGCTGGGTTTCGCTGGCGGCAGTTGGAGGCCAGCGGCCCTCGGTGGTTGGGTGGGGTCCCCCCCGAAAGGAGGGAGGTGAGGCTCTTAAAGAGGCGAGGCCGCTGCCGAGAGATGGCTCCAGAGACGCGGGGAGATGGCCCCTCATCTGGAACAGTTTATCAGCAGCCCCTGCCTGCCTCTCCCTCCCCTCCCCCTCGAGCTCCCTGGAGTCCCGGCGGCCTCTGGCTGTTTCATTTCCTCGTCGTTAGGGCTGTTCTGGTCGGCTCCCCAGGTTTGACTTGCTCAGCCCCGGCTCTTGGAAGGGGGTACCCCTGGCGTTCCCCCACCCCATCTCCTCCCTCGGGCAGGCATCTGTCTCCCAGCCAAACCCTGGGCTGGCGTTGGTTGTGTTTAAGGTGCTGTGCGTGGTGGGGTGACTGCCAGGCCCACTTCAGAGCATCTCCCAGCATTGTCTTGCTTTTCTTAGGAAGCCAGGCCTTTGGAATCCTGAAAGCTCTTCTGGGGAGCTGCCTGAAAACCCTCTCCGTGGGGAGCATGCGCCACGCCTGCTGAAGTCCTTCTGTCTGTCTCCCCAGCTGTCTGTCTGCTCTCCCTCCACGGTGCTCCTGCTGCTGGCCGGTTTAGTTCTGCCCTGGCACACGGGCTCGTTTGGGGGAGATGACAGCGACAGTGCACTTGATCTGTGAGCATTGCCTCCACATGGCTCACTTTATATTCCTGCAGCATTGGCCTGCAGCACGGGCACCAGTGCTGGAGTTCCTCCAAGCACAAGGAAACGTTTGTGTTTCTAGAACGTCTGGCTGGTAGGGCTGCTTCTGGTTAAAATAAATAGCAGCATTATGGGGCGGTGGCTGGCTCGCTGGCGGGGGAGGGGGGATCTGTGGTGGAGGTAGTGAGTAGATGCCTGCCTTCCTCACTTGGTGCCTCGAAGCTGCTCCTGTTTTTAGCCGTGGCCGGGAAGCTGCTGTGAACTGAGGGATGAGATCCAACCTTGCCCTCCGGGACCCAGGATCCATGGCGTGCTCCCCTGAGGGTTGGAGTGTGCTGTTCCGGGAGAAGTTCTGTCATTGTGGGAATCCTTCTGAAGTTGAGACACACTCGCCCTCTTCCCTTGGGTCTGTAGAGGGTCATAACTTGAATTGATGCAGGGTTCTAAGGGAATCACGTTATAAATAGCATCATACTTGGGAGGCAGGCATACCTAAAGAAGATTTTTGAATCGCTATCTTGGACAGATCTCTTGCTGGGTTCTTGCAGTGTATGTCAGAATTGCTGTACCACCACCAGGAACCTGAATGTTTGACTTTTCATTAAGGAAAACTTTTTTTTTTTTTAAGATAAAAATCAAAGGTAGTATTGAAAGGGTTAGCTTTAAAGAAACAGTAGCCTCATGAAAATGGAGTACATAGAGTTTAATTCATTTGGAAAATGATAGACATTATGGGGAGGGTGGTTGTGATAAGCATCAAAGAACACCACCTTTTGGGCTGCACATTGTGCTGCAGTAGGTTAAACCACCCTTCATCTCCGGTTTGAATCCCAGCTCCTCCAAAGACACCCTGGAAGGCAGCAGTTGATGGCTCAAGTTCTTGGTCTCTGCCACCCACTTGGGAGAACCAGTTGGAGTTCCTGGCTCCTGCCCTGGCTGTTGTGGGCATTCAGAAAGTAAACCAGTGGATGGAAGTGCTCGCTTGCTCTCTCTCTGTCCCTCTGGCTTTGAAATAAATGAATCTTGAAAGGGAGGGGGGCAACTTCCTCCACCCTAGAGGAGGTCAGAGCCTGTGGAGGAGTGATAAGCTAGTTTTTGCACACACAGTATGCTTAGGGCAAATGACATTGAGATGTCCCCAGAGGATGGGAGACATTTTGTGGATTGTAGGTACTTAATGTTTTGATAGCATGCTGAACTTGGCATTTGAAACAAACCCTTTGTAACCGACCTTGCTTATTGCAGAGAATGGCTCAATGCTTTTGAGAAATGCACGTTCCCCTCTCGCTGGAGATGCTACAGAGCAGGGTGACCCTCACCATCCTGTAATACAGTTGTTCCATTCCGTTCTGCTTTGGGTGGATGGCTGTTCCCTGTGTTGGTTGCCATTTCCCTGGGAGAGGAGGGGGATGGATGGCTGATTCCCTTCGGGAGGCTGTGTGTCTCCTGTGGTTTGGTGCTTTTGTTGGGAAGGAGAGCTCTCCAGGCCTGGGTGGTGAATGCCAAGTGGTGGATCAACTTCTTGTTCTTGCTGTTTGCTGGCCAGAATTTATGCTGTGACCTGCTCACTGATGGTCCTCGGTCCTCTGCTCCTGCCGTGGTGACTCAGGTTTGACTGCTGACCTC
This sequence comes from Lepus europaeus, assembly GCF_033115175.1. Lineage (NCBI taxonomy): Eukaryota > Metazoa > Chordata > Mammalia > Lagomorpha > Leporidae > Lepus > Lepus europaeus. The sequence continues at coordinate 14,433,614 of NC_084832.1, read as the reverse complement.
ATTAACCATTTCCACATGGCCACAGAGCGCAGAGCCAAATGGTTTCCATTTGGATGACTTGAAATTGTGCTTTCCCCAGCCCCTTCATCCCCAATGCAGCCTTTGTTTTTAATCATAAGCCCCTGGAAATTTTATTTTTTTTAATGTGGAGAAACTGACTTCTCATAGGTTGCCTTTGCCCTAGTTTAAGTCAGTTAAGAATATTTTGCCAAGTGGCTACTTGGAGCAAAAGTGGACAATTGATACTTTCTGAAAACATAGTGCCTTAAGCTTTTGCTACTTGGCACCTAAGCCAGAGAGAGCCATTGATACAATGTGACTAAAACTGAGCTTCATGCGAACTTTGAACTCAGCTCCGCAGTTTATTTTATTGCGAGATGGAAATTAGAGAGGATAAACTGCACGATTTGCAATTAATGTGGGAATTTATTACTTAGAGTGAATCAGTCCCACGTGTAAAACTCATTTGTGCATACATTAAAAAAAAGCATAGGCCAAGCTAATTTCCCTTTAACGCTGCTATAGGTTCGTGACCCAAAGAGTAAACTTCACTTTTTGTTTTGAAGACTTTTGCTGGAATGTTTTCCACAAAGGTGTCTCATCAGTTCTGAAAGAAGACTTAGATGTCCACCGTTACGGTGAGTTTTAGTTCTGATCTTGAGCTGTTTGTTTCGGGTCTGGTGTAGTGCCTAGAACATAGCAAACCCTGGGTAAATGCCTGTTGAGCGAGTAAAGACCTCCAGCTTGGAATGTTCTTTGAAATTAGTCTTCAGAGTTCTTAAGGGAAATTTGACATCAGCACTAATAGGTTGCAGTTCTGGGAATTTGAAAAATTTGATTTGATTGTGTTTCATTTCATTCTGGTTTAGTATTTTAATTCTCAAAGTTGGGTAACACTGTAAAAAGATAGACTTCCTTTTTTTTTTTTTTTTTTTTTTTTTTTTTTTTAAAGATTTATTTATTCGAAAGGCAGAGAGAGGAGAAAGGTCTTCTATCTGGTGGTTCACTCCCCAGGTGGCTGCAATGGGCCGGAGTTGCTACAATCCAAAGCCCAACGCAAGTGCGCAAGTGCAGGGTCCCAAGCACTTGGGCCATCTTCCACTGCTTTCCCAGGCCATAGCAGAGAGCTGGATTGGAAGTGGAGCAGCCAGGACTAGAACCAGCGCCCATATGCGATGCCAGTGCTGCAGGCAGAGGCTTACCCACTATGCCACAGTGCTGGTCTCCTTCTCCCTTGTATTTCTTGCCTCTGTTTACCCTCCGCACTCCCTACTGTTCCTCTGCCCTTCCTGGTCCAAGCTCTCCCCAGCCTCTTGTCAGTTTCTTTCATTAACATTTTGGATTCCCATGCAAGGCTTATGCCCTTTCATGGGGCACAGTGCAGTGCTTCAGTACACACACTAGATGAGCCCGTCAAGCGGGCTGCTGGACTTCCTATCTCCTGCTCAGCAGTGGTCCAGGGTCTGTTAGGCTGAGATGTCTCTTTTCCCCTGTGGCCATTCAGCTTGTTCTTGGTTTTGACTTCTCACGGATAAAGCCGTTGTGGATTTCTGTGCACAAGTCTTTGCATCGAGGAACGTCTTCATTTTTCTGGTGGGTCTTACAGTAAACATAAATCTGGTATATGCTTAGCTTGATGAGAGATGGGCATCTGGTTTCCAAGTTGTGTGTTCTGTTTTCCGTTCCCAGAGCCCTGTAGGAGATTTCCACTTACTCTCATTCTCCCAGTTGGGCGTTTCCATTTTTGCCACCAGGTGCACAGAGAGTAATGTCTCACTGCAATTCTCCTTGATGTTTCCCCAGTGCCTTGGGATATGTTTTCTTGTGGTTATTGACCATTAGTATGTCTTCTGTAAATGTCTGTTAAAGCTTTTTTCTTTTTATTTTTTTATCTGATTACTTCATATGCTTTTAAGTTTCCTTGATATACAAGAAATTAAATGTACTTAATGTCATCTTACAACTAGGATTTATTTATATTTTGTGGCTCCAAGTCCTTAGATCTATTTTATGTGAATATTTTTTTACCCAGTACTTTATTTTTTAACTTTTTTACCTTTTCATTTTTTAACGATGTCTTTTGAAAAGCTAAAAGTATTAGAAAAACATTTTATATGATCTAATTATTGAATTTATTACTAGCCAATCAATTTATTCTACTTTGGGAAAGTGACACTTTCCTTGTGTGTAAGGCCCAGGCTAGTGCTGGGCTGCTGAACAGGTCAGCCTGTGTTTGCAGAGAGAAGCAGTTTTGTTCTTTTCTAACCACCGAGTTTGGAAGACCTGACCCGAACATGAAAAGAACATTAGGTGCTTAGTTTGAAGATGTGGGCAAGTAGGTATTTAAGATTATGACCAAATGAATACATTTCTAAGATCCCACACCAAGTATGTTCGTTCTTTAGCACACGGATGGATTATAGGGAAGAAAATGTTTTTGAAATAAAAAATGAAGGTCTTGGTTATAGCAAGATGGAGGGGCTAGGGTTGTGGTACAGTGGGTCAAGCTGCCTCTTGTGACGTCAGCATCCCATATCAGAGTCCTGGCTGCTCCCCTCCCAATCCAACATCCTGCTGATGCACCTGGGAAGGCAGAGGAAGATGGCCCAAGTACTTGGGTCCCTGCAACCCCCACTGGAAACCTGGGTGGAGTTTGTGGCTCTTGGCTTTGGCCATTTGGAGAATAAACCAGCAAATGAAAGGTCCCTACACCCGTTTCTCTGTGCCTTTCAAGTGACTAAATTTTTAAAAATCTACAAAAACGTGGAACATTCTAGAAATAGATTAGTGTGGCACATGTGCTTTATAGTTGTGGAAGGAATTTAGTTCCTCTTTTTGAGCATTTTGTGTTTCTTTTCTTTCTTTCTTTCTTTTTTTCTTTTCTTTTTTTTTTTTTTTGACAGGCAGAGTGGACAGTGAGAGAGAGACAGAGAGAAAGGTCTTCCTTTGCCGTTGGTTCACCCTCCAATGTGCTGATCTGAAGGTAGGAGCCAGTTGCTTATCCTGGTCTCCCATGGGGTGCAGGGCCCAAGCACTTGGGCCATCCTCCACTGCCTTCCCGGGCCATAGCAGAGAGCTGGATAGGAAGAGGAGCAGCTGGGACTAGAACTGGCACCCATGTGGGATGCTGGCACTTCAGGCCAGGGTGTTAACTTGCTGAGCTGCAGCGCCGGCCCCCGTTTTGAGTTTCAGTTCTGATATTCTGTTCATTTCATGTCTGGTGTAGTGCCTGGAACTCTTCTATCTTTGAGTCAGAAAAAAGGTATTGTGAGGTCAGACGTAGGTTTTCCTGATTTTTGGTTCTCCTGCCCATAGAAGGTAAAAAATAAACATTGGTCGATTCGAGTTAAAATGTGTGAGATGAACACTGCCGTTTTAGAATAAGCAGTCAGCATGGCATTGGAGGTGATGGGAGTTGGGAGGTCGGTGTTGCAGGCAGGCGGACCATGTCCCTCTCCATCCTCTCGGTCTTAGGCGAGTAATAGGTCCTCTTTGCCTAAATCCTCAAGGGGACGTTTCAGAGTGCCTTTCTCTGCAAGTGGCAGAATGCCCGACTAACAGTGTAAGCCATCGAATCGTTAAGTTGCCTCACTCACATCAGGAGAGGAAAGGACTCCGGCTTCATGCCTCACCCCACAGCGCTGTCAGGGGCCCAGGGCGTTCTGTCCTCCCAAGTCCACATCCTCAGCCTGCTGCCTCCTGTGCTTGAGCCTGTGGCCTCTGCAGCCCAGGTGGCTCCTGTGGCCAACCGGTGCTGTGGCTCCAGGAGTCATACTCTTGCACATGTGTTGTCGCCCCAGCTCTTTTGGTTGTTGAGCAAACCCCTTGCTTCCCAGAATCTTCTAGTACCTGGGAAGTCTTTGAAGAATGTTCAGGGCAATGTTTAATGGTCTCTTAAAAAGAGACCCAAAGGCAACTAGACAGGATGCCTGGAACCCCAGCAGCCGTACTGTGACTTGGGACAGAGCAGGCAAGAGGATGACAGAGCTGAAAGATGGAACCAGGTTCCGTGGTGAGCTATAAGATCTTTCTGTGCCTGGTACGGGATCCAGACCTGGGTTTAAGCTACCTCTAATAAGTCTGCTCACTTTCTGATCCTGCCCGAGTTGGGGTTTTCTGTTACTGTCATGCAGAGTATCATGGCTGATACTTTAATTGGAAGATTTTCTCTCTTGTTTACTGTTTAACGTTATCAGCGGGAAAACTGATTCCTCGTTTCTTATACAGAAAGTGATCTAGTGGTCGTGTCCAGTCACTGTAAGAGATGAACCGTTTTCGAGGGCTTTGGACATCTGACGACAGGTGTGAATAGTGTTAAGGTCATCTTACCTCCCACAACAGTGGCCTTCCTTGGGATTGGCTGTGGGCAGTTTGGATGACAGAGCATCCTTGAGAGTGGCATTTCATTTCTTTGAGAAGACATGATGGCAGTGCCTGCCACCTCTGTCCGCCTAGAGTGGCACCCGCTGCACGTTCGCTGTGAATGAGGGACTGCTGAGGGCTTCTTTCAGCTGGGCTCGATGATCCCACAGAGGCTGCCGTGTCTCCAGCAGCAGGTCGTGGTGGGCCCACGGAGGACCCAAGTAGAACAAGCTTCTTGGAAGTAGCAGGATTTGGGGGGAAACTAGAAGATTCCTACATGAGACAAGCAGCCATGCCTTCATGAAGCTAAGTGGAGTGACTTAATAACCTTCATATGAATGCAAACACATCAGTTGAGCAAGAAACATCCAGATGGAAAAATTATGGGCTATAGACGGACGGTCGTCTTTATATGTGATTGGCATCGTCATTAACAAGGAATGAGTCTTGGCCCTCTTACTATGGCGATAGGAGGATAATTCGCATTTTCACTGCTGGTTTATTTTAGACTGCAGTTTCTGGAAGGGCTTGGCAAGCCAGCAAGTGTTTATGGAGGATGTCCATTGGATGAACCAATTTCTGTTGGGGTCTACCCCTGCTCTCAGAAAGCCTAGCATCTACAATGGAAGAGAGAATTGTGAAAGATGCGGGTGCTGAGGGTTCCCTGCTAGCAATACAAGTGTTCAGGATTGTAGACACTGGATTCCCGTTGGAGAAGTGACATTTGAAGTGAGCCTTGAATAACGAATGGCATTGTTTGTTTGTTTGTTTGCCTGTTTTTTTCTTATTTGGTTTAATGCTTACTCTACAGCATGTTCAAGTATAAAAGTAAAACATCTTATAATCCTGTCATTCAAAGATGATGAAAATTGAAATTTAGTTGTTTCCATTAAACTGTAGGTGGACTAGACATATGTCCCATTTGTTTGCCCCCCTCATATATGAGCAGACTTTACAATAAAAAATGGAGTGGGACTTCCGGCATAGCAGGTTAAAGCACGTGGGATGCCCACGTCGGGTATCAGAGTTCGGCCTCGGCTTCCAGTTCCACTCCCTGCTAGTGCTCCTGGAAAGGCAGCAGATGATGGCCCAAGTACTCGGGCATCTGCCATTTACCTGGGAGACATAGATGGGACTCCAGGTTCCTGGCTTTGGTCCGGCCCAGCCCTGCCCATGTGGGCATTTGGGAAGTGAACCAGCGGGTGGAAGGTTGAGTTCTATGTCCCCTCTCTTTGCCTTTCAAATAAACAAGCAAACAGATAAATCTTTTTAGAGTTTTTGAAAAGGAAGAGTGGACAGTGAGAGAGAGAAAGGTCTTCCTTTTGCCGTTGGTTCACCCTCCAATGGCCGCCGTGGCTGGCGTGCTGCTGCCGACGCACCGCGCTGATCCGATGGCAGGAGCCAGGTGCTTCTCCTGGTCTCCCATGGGGTGCAGGACCCAAGCACTTGGGCCATCCTCCACTGCACTCCCTGGCCACAGCAGAGAGCTGGCCTGGAAGAAGGGCAACCGGGATAGAATCCGGTGCCCCGACTGGGACTAGAACCCAGTGTGCTGGCGCCGCAAGGCGGAGGATTAGCCTATTGAGCCGCGGCGCCGGCCTACAAACAGATAAATCTTTAAAAGGAAAATTGGTGCCAGCGGCAAATTGGTGAACCAATGGCAAAAGGAAGACCTTTCTCTCTGTCTCTCTCTCACTGTCCACTCTGCCTGTCAAAAAAAAAAAAAAATTAAAAAAAAAAATTGGTGGAATGATACACATTGGAGGCCATTTTCCCTCTTAACACTTTCTGAAGTTTTCCATGTTGAATTTTCTCCGAGATTAAAATGCTTAGTGGTTATATGATATTCCAGTGTGGGTTTTTTTTCAAAAACTTATCTTTTAAAATTTATCTAAAAGAATAAGAGTGAGGCAGAGACAGAGGTTTTTATTTGTTTGAAAGACAGAGACAGAGGGAGCGATCTGCCATCTGCTGGCTCGCTCCCCAAATGCCCACAGTAGCGGGACTGAGTTGGGCTGAAGCCAGGAGTCCTCTGCACAACTGAGGTCTCCCATGTGGGTGGCGGAGACCCAAGTCCTTGAGTTATCATCTACTGTCTCCCAGGGTGCACATTAGCCGGAAGCTAAGTGGAGCCAGGATCCAAACCTAGGTAAGCATGCTGATACCAGATGCTGGAGACCCAAGTGTCTTAACAAAGCCCCTCCCTCCTATTTAACCTTGTCCTTTACTGGCCTTTTTATTGGGGCGGGGGGGAGGATTTCAGTGTTTTGCTGCAGTCACCACCCATGCGTAAATCCATGGGACGAGTCTCTGGGGTCTCTTGTGGCAAGGGACAGAGGCCCAGTGAGGCAGAATGAAGCAGAATAGGGGACTCCCCTTCCTCTGGGTACCAACCCCAACCAGGGCAAAGGTCGAGCCGGTCCCAGGAATAGAAACCTGGATCCAAGAGTTCAAGCCCCTGTGGTGTGTCTCAGTGTCTTGGCTGTGCTTTTTGCTGGACACTGACTTCCTCTTTGCTCTTACTTTCCCCACTGCCATTCTCCTTGCGACAGTTTGTTGGTGGTGTTGGGGAAGGGGGCTGGCTGTCCTACAAAATGCAGCAGGTGTGGCATCCATGGTGCTCACCCCAGGGGTCCCCCAGTGGCACTCAAGAGTGCCTTCATCCATTTTTCAATTCTTTGAGAAGAAAAGTTTGGTTTTTTAAAAATATTTATTTATTTTACTTGAAAGTCACAGTTACGCAGAGAGAGAGTGAGTCTTCTGTCCACTGGTTCACTCTCCAAATGGCCGCAATGGCTGGAGCTGAGCCGATCCAAAGCCAGGAGCCAGGAGCTTCCTCTGGGTCTCCCATGTGGGTACAGAGGCCCAAGGACTTGGGCCATCTTCCACTGTCTTCCTAGGCCATAGCAGAGAGCTGGATTAGAATTGGAGCAGCCGGGACTTGATCCAGCCCATATGGGATGGCGGTCCTGAGAAGAAAAGTTCTATTCCACCACACTCCCTTTTTTTAAACTTTATTTACTTTAAAGATAGGAAGACAGAGATGGATATTCCATCTATTAGTTCACTCCCCAAATACCTGCAACAGTCAAGTCTGGGCCAGGCTGAAGTCAGGAGCCTGGAATTCAATCTGTGTCTCCCACATGGGTGGCAGGGGCCCAGCCATCAAGCCATCACCTGCTGCCCTCCAGGGTGTGCATCGTTAGGAAGCTGGAATCCGGAGCAGAGCCCAGGATCCAGCGCAGGCATCCCGGTGTGGGGTGTGGGCATCCCGAGGGGCTGCTCAACTGCTGTGTCGCCGAGTCGGGAGTTCTAGTCCCCTCCCCTCCAGGGGAGGAATGCAGATTGGGCCCAGATGAGGGACCACGCTTAGGTCTGGGGGTGGGGGTTTGGTGAGGAGGAAAGCAAAAGGATGTGGAAGGGATTGAGGGCAGAGATGTTGCACAGATGCAATTGATTGGCACCAAGGAGGGAAGAAAAACAAAATGCATGCAGCAGGGCACACGTGTAAAGCCAAGGCCTTCCTCTCCCCCTGTGTTGGCCGTGTGCTGACGCCCTGCAGGTTCAATGTAAATGTTAATGTCAGTGTGTTTGATGTCGGTGTGTGGGGCAGCCATTCCAATGGGAGAAATTGAATGTCCCCCTCCCTGGTATCCAGACGCATTTCCGGCCTGGGAGGACAGGACGCATGGGCGCTGCTGTGCCTGCCCTGGAAGTTGTGGGTGATCCCCATGATGGGGGCCGTGCACATGGCTTGGATTCTCCAGAACTTGGGAAGACTTGGACCTGCCCTGGTTTTTCTGGTGTTTGTCAGATGTACCTAAGGTCTGAAGTTGCTTGTTCCTCTCTGCCCTAAGCCGTCCCTAGGAAACACAGCTGTTGTGTGATGAGGGAAGGTATGCCCTTGGTGGATGTCCAGGTCTTGCTCGTGTTCTGAAGCCCTGATGAACGCAGTGTCTGTGCGTTCCTCTCGAGGTCCCAGGCACAGCACTTTGGAGAGCGCCCAGGCGTTCGGTGATGAGCAGACAGCAGAGATGCCGCTGGGCGTGGGGGCCTCCCGCTTTCAGGGTCTTGCTCCCTTGAATTATTTATTGATTTGAAAGGCACAGCGACACACAGAAGTCTTCTGTTGGTCCACTCCTCAAAGGGCTGCAATGGCCAGAGCTGGGCCAGGCCAAAGCCAGGAGCCTGGAACTCCACCCAGGTCTCCCACATGGGTGGCAGGGGCCCAAGCACTGAGGCCATCTTCCACTGCCTTCCCAGGAGCCCTAGCAGGGATCTGGATTGGAAGTGGAGTAGCTGGGACTCAAACTGGTGCTCATAGGTGTTTATGTGGGATGCCCTCCATGTTACTGGTGATGGCTTAACTCACTGTGCCACAACACCGGCCTCAAAGCTAATCTTTTAACAAACTTATATTGGGCATCTTTCATAAGTGTGGGCTTTTTTTTTTTTTTTTAAAGATTTATTTATTGGGAGCTGGCAATATGGCGTAGTGGGTAAAGCTGCTGCCTGCAGTGCCAGCATCCCATATGGGCATTGGTTTGAGTCTCGGCTGCTCCACTTCCAATCCAGCTCTCTGCTATGGCCTGGGAAAGCAGTGGAAGATGGCCCAAGTCCTTGGGCCCCTGTACCCACGTGGGAAACCTGGAAGAAGCTCCTCGTTCCTGACTTCAGATCAGCACAGCTCTGGCCGTTGCGGCCATCCAGCGGGTGGAAGACGTCTCTCTGTCTCTACCTCTCTCTGTAACTCTTTCAAATGAATAAATCTTTAAAAAATATATATATATTTACAGGGTTGGGGGAGAGAGGTCTTCCATCCTCTGGCTCACTCCCCAAATGACTGTAATGGCAGGACTTGGAGTAGACTTAGGAGCTAGGAGCGTTTCCAGGTCTCCCATGTGGGTGCAGGGGCCAAAGCACTTGGACCATCTTATGCTGCTTTCCCAGGTACATTAGCAGGGAGCTGGATTGGAAGCAGGGCAGCCAGGACACAACTCGACGCCCATATAGGATGCTAGCCACAGGTGCCTTTACCCACTACACAGCAACAGCCCCCAAAGTGGGCACTGATTTTGACATTCACTTAGTGGTTAAACTAGATTTTAAAAAATCCTTGTCCTTGTCTGTTTTATAGGTGCTTACGTCCGAGAGCAGATAGGTATATAGGTTTCAATCAATCAACTCTTTTTTTGCTAATTTGCTATTCAAATATGCAGTCATAATAATTATAAAATAAAGTTAGATGCAAGCACAAGGCGCTGTCCATGTGGAGAGAACACGGACTGCAGGGCACGTGTTAGCTGTCATTGCCTGATGTATTTCTCCCAAATCCTGCGGCTTACAGCAACAGTGAACACTTAATTGACTTCTGCAGTCTCTGTGGTTGGGATTCAGGGAGCGGCTTACGTGAGTGGGACTGGCCAGGTGTGCGTGACAGAGATGTCAGCTGGGGTTGTCATCTGCTGTCAGGGGAGCCATCAGCCTGTGGCCGGTACTGGAGTGTTCCCACAACATGGCAACTGGCTTGTCCCAGCATGCATGAGCCACAAGGAAACCACGGGACAAACGGTCAGGACATTTGTGAGCCAGCCTTGGAGGTCTTAATACACTGTGGTTCCCAAGTATTCTGGGACCTGTGGCCAGCTGCAATTCAGGTAGGGGGGTGGCCGCACCAAGGTGGGCATGTCCGAAGGCAAGGATCAGTGGGTGCGTCTGGAGAATTGGCTGCCGTGGGACGTAAGGGACCCGTGTTTAACTCCCAGCTCGGCTGCTCAAGAGTTGAGCAAGTTGTTTCATTTCAGAGTGCCAGCTTCCTCCCAAATTTCAAAGATGGAGATCCTAATACCTCCTGAGAGTCCAATTACGAGTTCTAAATAGCTTGCTTGTAAAAATGCTGGGGAACCGAATTTGTTTAAAATTTGGAGTTTTTGGTGGGCTGATGTTGCGGCATAGCGAGTTAAGCCTCCGCCTGCAATGCCAGCTTCCCATGTGCACACTGGTTCCAGTCTCGGCTGCTCCAGTTCCGATCCAGCTTCCTGCTAATGTGCCTGGGAAAGCAGCAGAAGATGGCCCCTGCACCCACAAGGGAGACCTGGATGCAGCTCCTGGCTCTTGGCTTCAGCCTGAGCCAACCCTGGCCATTGCAGCCATCTGGGGAGTGAACCAGCAGATGGAAGATTGATCTCTCTTTCAAATAAAATAAAATAAAATTTAAAAAAAGACTTGGAATTTTTGAGATCTGGAATTTCTTCTGAGAACTGAAGATAATATATGAAAACTGAGTCTGGCAATTAGTAAAAAGCTTGTGACATGGCAGTGGTTATTTGTGTTAAAAACTATGAAACTCTGGGGGCAGGCACTGTGGGGTGCTGGGACAGCCACATCCCATACTACAGTGCCAGTTCAAGCCCTGGCTGCTCTGCACATCCCATCCAGCATTTCTGCTCATGGGGCTGGGAGGCAGTGAGTGATGGCCCAAGCACCTGGATCCCTGCCAACATCAGAGGAGACCCGGATGAAGCTCCTGGCTTCAGCCCCGGCCCAGCCCCAGCTTGCACATGGAAGATCTCCCTCTCCCCACCCCCAACCCCTCCCTCCCCCTCCTTCCCCCTTCTTCCATCCCTCCCTCCTCCCTCCTTCTGTCAGTGTGCCTTTCAAAAAAATAAGCCATTAAAATTTTTTTAAAAATGAAATTAAGTTCTTGGTAAAGGTTCTGGCCACAATTTCTTTCACTTTCAGAGTTTTTATGTCTCCTAATTTTTTTTTTTTCCTGAAAAGGGGAAATCCAATCATGTGAAGACCAAATTCCCCATCATTGTGTTTTCACATCTTTTTTTAACAGTTTTTAATAGTTTTTTTTTTTTTTTTTTTTTTTTTTTTTTTTTTTTTTTTTACAGTTAGAGTTAGACGGTGAGAGAGAGAGATAAAGGTCTTTCTTCCATTGGTTCACCCCCCAAATGGCCACTACGGGCTCGGTGCACTCTGCCAATCTGAAGCCAGGAGCCAGGAGCTTCTCCTGGTCTCCCATGGGGTGCAGGGCCCAAGCACTTGAGCCATCCTCCACTGCCTTCCCGGGTCACAGCAGAGAGCTGGACTAGACGAGGAGCATCCGGGATGCCGGCGCCACAGGCAGAGGATTAGCCAAGTGAGCTGCAGTGCTGGTATATTAATTTTTTAAAGATTTATTTATTTGAAAGGCAGATTTTACAGAGCGGCAGACAGAGAGGTCTTCCGTCTGCTTGTTCACTCCCCAGATGGCCACAACGGCTGGAACTGTGCCAATCGGAACCAGGAGCCTCCTCCGGGCCTCCCACGTGGGTGCAGGGGCCCAAGCACTTGGGCCATCCTCCACTGCTTTCCCAGGCCATAGCAGAGAGCTGGATCAGAAGTGTAGCGCCCACTCGAACCAGCGGCCATATGGGATGCCGGTGCTGCAGGCGGCGGCCTCGCCCGCTAAGCCACAGCACCAGCCCCTCACATCTTTAACAATACCCCCAAAGAGAGAAGTTAATTTCAAGCATGCTGTACCGTGCCGGTGGGGCCCTGAGACAGTGCTGGCGAGACCACCAGGCTGAGAGGGAGGACCGCGGAGCTCAGCTCCCCTCTCCAGAGTCTCCACTAAATGCGAACCTGTACGCTGGCCAGCGGCACCTGTGACCTCTCTGCAGGAGCTGAGAGCACTTTCAGGAAGTGACGCCTTGCAGGATCCAGTGGCTGAAGATGGCTGGAGGAAAGCTGTGCCTTTGCCCCATTTTCTTCCCCTGGACACGCTGTCCACTCCCCAGAGTGACTCAGGCAGAACTGCTACAGTTTGTCCCAGGAGGCTTCCTGTCTCCATGCTCCCTGTCCGTGCACCTGCTGCTTTCGACTGAGTCCTCCTTGGCCCTGACACCCACCTGATCCTTGCCCGCCGCCTTCCTAAAGGGACAGGTCTACTCTTGGCTGCCAGGCAGCAGGCGCCCTGTGTGTCTGCACTGGTGTTTCCGTCCACTGTTTCTGTTCATCCGAGTGCGTCTGGGTCCCAGGCTGAGCGCTGTTTCCCGGCTCCCTTCCTGCCCCAGCTCCCCCGACTGTCATCCCCCCCCCCCATCAGAGGAAGCTGAGGCGCAGAGAGGTTAAGAGACTTGTCCAAGGTCACACAGCGTGTCCCTGGCAGAGCTAGAAGCTCAGCACGCCTTTTCCTGTGAGCGTTTTGCATTCCTGGTGCCTGGCACACTGCGTGATTCCTAGTAAGTGCTCAGTGAGTATTTGTTGAACATGGGCCCTCTGAAGTGGTAAACTTTTGCCACAAATCACTGTGTTTTTAAAAGCCAATTCTCTGAGAAACATAACTTCTGAGGGCCTCCATGGGCCCCTGGGGTCTGGGTGACTGCTGACGGCCCCCTCTGACCCTCCGGTGCCTGGGGTCCCTCACCCCTTCTTCAGTGGTTATACTCAGCCTTTGCCAGTAGAAAGGTGAGCACGTCTATCTGAAGTTCCAGGCAAGACGTATTCTCATAGACGTCGACAAAGGGATGTCATTGTGGTTTTCTTCTGCTGCGACCAAGGCAAGTGGTTCTCATTTTCCCCTTTGAACTCTTCCGTATTTTCTAAAGTTCCCATCACGAAGTTTTACTGCCTTTATAATTAGCGAGTCACGTGACTTACAAGGGGCAGAGCAAGCTCTAATTTTTTTTCCCCCCGAGTTGCTGGAAAAGGAAAGCCTCTGAAAGAATTTCTCCCCCTGTGGATGGAGCTAAGCCTGCCGCATATGTTCCCAGTCATGTGAGACAGACTTTTGGCTCCAGCACAGACGCTGCAAATATGTCCCGCTGTACTGTTGAAAGCAGCCACTCGGAGGCCGATTCCTTCTCTCTTAGAGTATCCGAGGCACGTAACAAAGAAACGTGGGTGCTGCTGACTCGCGCACGGCAGGCGGACTTCTTGGGCAGTTAGGTGTTTTTTTGTTTTTTGTTTTTTTTTTTTTTTTGGTTTGGAAGTTCAGGGTCGTGAGGTCTGCTGTCCAGGTTGACAGGGTGGTTTCATGGAGGAGGCTCAGGAGCATGACCGGCGTCCAGGTGCCACTCAAGAATAGTAACCCCAGAATCCCATAAATCAATCCCAAAGCGTAAGGAGAGGTGGTTCCAAGCTGGCAGCAGCAGTGGAGCCAGGGGAAGCCTCCCCCGGGCTCTAGCCAAGGTCTTGGAGCCAGATTGGCACAGGGTAGGAAACTGTCGGGCTGACTTGATTCCTTTCATTTAAAGAAATAGCCGTTTTCTCCAGGGAAGACCATCCTGACACATGCAGAAGTGGTTTTGTCCTTTAAGCCGGGCCACCCTGGCTGGGACATCCCCTGCTGCTCACCTGGAGGGGCCAGACCGGATGGGCGTGCTCTGAGCTGTGTGTTTCCCACTCACTCTTCCCCAGCAGGCCTCCGTGCCAGCGGCGTCTGGCAGTTCTGAAGACTGGAGAGAAAAAGAAAGCTTGCTTGTTCCCGCGGACGGGGGCGGGGGGACCCGACATGCCGGCACAACCCCTGTCCTGGCAATGGCTTGCGAGGTTGGGTGCTACTCCCTCCGCCCGCTTTGGGCTAGAACTGCTCACCGCCTGTTGGTTTGACTTGATCGTTGACTTATTCAGGCACAAAGTCTTAGGTTCATCTTGACGGAGATTTTGATGGGGAGGAGCCCGCCAAGGTCGCACAGTTCCTGACTGAAGTCAGGCTTCTGCTCATCTACGCGCTTCCCTGCCGCTCAGTTTGGGGTTTTCCCATCACGTAACCATCCCTGGACACCCCAGGCGAAGGAGCTTAGCTTTATGGAAAAGTTGATTTTGTTCATTTTTTAAAATTACTTTGGGTCAAAAATGTGAATGACGTATCATTAAAAATGATCCTCATTTCACTGCGTGTTTAGGTGTCCCCAAGGCGAGCATCTCCCTCGCCTCGCCCAAGGGCCACGGAGCTCTGGGTGAAAGACCAAACGGCAGAAGTTTTTCCCCTTCCAGGCATTTCTGGGCGTGAGCCTTGGTCTTAAAGGGGAATCTCAAGGTGCTGCTCTGGCTGCTGTTGGTACCTAAGTCACTTACGGTGTCTCAGCTCTGGGCAACCGGAGGGAGCCCAGGTCCCCTGAAAGCTGCTGGGTGGCCAGGAAGCCGTGTGTTTTGTAGCTCAGTGGTGACGCTGCAGGGGAGCGGTGTGCTGCTCCTTGTCACCAGTGCTGTGACAGGTGGGCCCCCCGGGGCCCCTTCCCCTGTGGGGGGAGCCCAGTTCTACATCTGCCCTCAGGACAACATCTCATGCCTCTCATGGGGAAGTGGCTGCGTTTCGCTGAGACTTCGTTTTTAAATAGCTTAGTCTCTTTACTTTTTTTCTCTTTTTTTTTTTTAATTGCAAAAATAATAGGGTCACTGTAGAAGCAGTTGAAAGGTGAAGAAAAGCAGATAAAATACACACACACACACACACACCTCTATTAACAACCACAACGCCACCACACAGATTGCTTGCTTCTAAATGTTTGCCGTATTTGGTTTCCTTTAAAAAATTAGCTTTCTCTTCCAGAGTAGCTTTAGGCTCACAGGGACCCCTGGTCAGATTTCCTGCCCCTCCCCCCAGGCGCCCCCATCAACATCCTGTGCTTTGCTTAATTTAAACATTCTTTCAATGTCTCCCTCCCCCCTTCCACATATTGCACATATGTTTTGTGAATTTCTTCCCCTCATGCTTGCTTGCCTCAGTAATCCTTAAGTCAATCCCATGAAGGTCGAAGGTCAAAGGTCTTGTGCGGCCATTTCCTGTTGACCTCTGCTCAGAGGAATGCCGCTGGGTTCACAGGATGGTGGGGAGGAAGACCCCGGATGACCGGCTCTCCGCGTGTTTTAGGAGTATTTGTCGCAGGAAGGTTTCCCAGCGGCTGCTGAGAAAGACTTGGGGACCGGGAAGGCGCCGGGCCCTGGTCTCTTTCTGTTATCACCTGACTGTTTTCTCAGGGTGGCGTGTGGGGGTGGGGCTTGGGGCTCACTTTCTCTTCTAAGTGTTAGAAGACAGAGCTGTAGCAAGAGTGCTTGCAGAAAAGGCTGGTGTGTGGGAGGAAATGCCCGAGTCAGATGAGTGCTTCTGCCTGGTACTACTGCTGGGGGTCCTGCTTACCAGCTCGGGGGTTGCAAACGGGTGTAGGACAGATCCCAGGGCAGTGGGCAGGCAAGGGGGCAAAGCAGGCCTGCCTTGGTAGTGGTGTGTGGGCTAGAGCCGTTCCCTGTGCTCCCGTGGACTCTGCCTTGTTTTGTTGACTTCTGTTTAATGACTGCCCAGCACGGGCCTGGCCTGCAGTAGATGCTCATTAAATCCATGCTGAATGGAGGGGAGACTCCCTCCTGGTGTCGCTGGGTGAACTCGCCTTGGCTTTCTCCAACCCAAGCTCCTTTCGCTCTGGCCTCCTTGGTTTGTACAAACCTCGCATGTGTAGCCACGGATGAGTGGCAAAACTCAGTTCCTTCACAGCGTTGCCTGCTCGGGTGTTCTATTTTCTTGGTTGTTTTGTTTCTGAATTCTGTTTCTCCCTAGGTCAGGTGGAGACCAGATTAGCTCTGGTATCTACGAGATGCTTTAACAAGGTTGTATGAGGCACCATGGGAGTCCAGAGCTATGAGATCTTACAAATATCCATTTAGAGAAAAAAAAAATACTCATTTGGGACTATGATATCACCCACTGGTGGCCTCTGAGTTAAACTTAGCATGGCTGTTCCTAAATAGCCCGTGATTATCCGTCTTGAGTGTAATTCTGAGTAAATTGCTAGGTTGTGTGGCTGTCCCTGTGAGTCACGCAGACTCTGCGTCCCGTGAACGGCCTCAGTGTAGCGGACTGGGGACCTGGGAGTGTGTCCGACTCGGGGAGGAGAGCGACTTGGCCAGAGCGGCTCTGGAAACCGGCTCCTGGGAGTTGTGGCGCTGTTGGCATTCCTTGGTGCAGTGTCAACCTTGGACCGCCTCGAGGGAGTGGCATATGTTAGAGCCGCGCGGAGGTGGCTTGGACGTGTGGATTCTGCGTCGCTGGCACCCACTGGGCAGCACGCCGGGGACTGCGGTTTGGAGAAGGTGGACGAGGGAGTTTGTGTTCCAGATCAGAAGGCTCAGAATCGGGAGTGCCCGTGGTGGGTTGACGGCTCCAGCCAAAGTCTCTGTGCTACCTCTCTGAATCCCGTGCACAAGGCTCTTTTGAGTGGCAGTTGATTAAACAGAGTGACACGTGTCTGTGGCCTCCATCCGGTTCACTTTTTTTTAATTTTATTTATTTTTTTGACAGGCAGAGTGGACAGTGAGAGAGACAGAGAGAAAGGTCTTCCTTTTTGCCATTGGTTGACCCTCCAATGGCCGCTGCGGTAGGAGCGCTGCGGCCGGCGCACCGCGCTGATCCGATGGCAGGAGCCAGGTGCTTCTCCTGGTCTCCCATGGGGTGCAGGGCCCAAGCACTTGGGCCATCCTCCGCTGCACTCCCAGGCCACAGCAGAGAGCTGGCCTGGAAGAGGGGCAACCGGGACAGAATCCGGTGCCCTGACCGGGACTAGAACCCGGTGTGCTGGCGCCGC
Organism: Lepus europaeus; assembly: GCF_033115175.1. NCBI lineage: Eukaryota > Metazoa > Chordata > Mammalia > Lagomorpha > Leporidae > Lepus > Lepus europaeus. The sequence goes on along the minus strand of NC_084832.1, from coordinate 14,416,683 downwards.
AAGGCGGAGAATTAGCCTAGTGAGCCGCGGCGCCCGCCCGGTTCACTTTTACCTACTGCTGTGAACCCAGTGAAGGAGTTGTTAAGTTTTGGTGGAATGCAAAATAAGCTTGTATGCTTGTTTGGAGAATTATACAGGGTGTTGCACTGCTGTTTCTCGCGTCCTCCTGTCACCCCATGGGTGCACCTGTGTGAGAGAAGGGTGGACTGGCTGAGATGTTTGTCAGTTAGGATTGCTCAGAGTGATTGACAGGATCGCGGGTTTATTGGTTTCTTTTATGTTAAGCACTGGGAATTAAGTTGGGTTCACGTTAAAACACTATTTGTCTTTGAATCTGTTTTTGAGCTTATCTTATAGAGAATTGTAGTGTCTTTGGGTATAGTTTGTGGGTGTTAAAGGAAATGAAACACTTTTTGGGAAGCAATGTCAGTGCTTTCAGACAGATTGTAACTGCTGAAGTATTGGTTTAGGTATTGAGTGCCCCGGATCAACATGCCTGGTTTAACCTGTGCTAATTCAGAGTTTCAGGCAGTTTGAACTTTGTCAGGTTCAAGGTTGTTTTAGCACAATGTGGTAGAAAAAAGTTTGTTCAGCAAATAGTTAAAGTTACACGGGAAAAGTTTACTCAGACTTTTCCAATGCTAAGATTATTTTTTTTAAGATTTATTTATTTGAAAGGGAAAGGGAGAGTTAGAGTGAGAGCGAGCGAGAGAGAGTGTGCTGCCATTTGCTGGTTCATTTCCCAAGTGGCTGCAGTGGCTGGGACTGGGCCAGGCTGGAGCTAGGAACTTCTTCCAGGTCTCCCACATGGGTGCAGGGGCCCAAGCACTTGGGCAATCTTCTGCTGCTCTCCCAGGCACGTTAGCAGGGAGCTGGATGAGAAGTGGAACAGCCGGGACATGAACCAACACCAATATAGGATGCCAGCATCGCAGGCAGCAGCTTAACCCACTTACCTTTTAAGCAAACCTGGTGAAGCATTACTTTGATGATCTTTATTTTTTAATGTTTATTTTATTTATTTGAAAGAATTACAGAGAGAGAGGTAGAAACAGAGAGGTCTTCCTTCCGTTGGTTCACTCCCCAATTACCTGCAATGGCTGGAGCTGTGCTGATCTGAAACCAGGAGCCAGGAGCTTCTTTCAGGTCTCCCACGTGGGTGCAGGGCCCCAAGGAGTTGAGCTATCTTCTATTGCTTTCCCAGGCCATAGCAGAGAGCTGGATCGGAAGAGGAGCAGCCGAGACTCAAACCAGTGCCCATATGGGATGCCGGCGCTTCAGGCCAGGGCTTTAACCCACTGCGCCACAGCATCGGCCCCTGTGATGATCTTCTATCATTTAAATAATATCCTTCCAGAACTAGTTTAAGCATGGACACTTAATTCAGGTGGTAGCAGCCCCCGTCTCCTCTCTAGACCTGGTTCTCTTCTCTTGGGTTGACTCTGAAGGTACTCCCACGTTAGTCCACACAGATTTGCCTCTTTCTTTTCACAGGCACTTAAAAGGGGGAGTCTGTTAAATGACCTGCAGAATTTTCTGTATTGATGGGCATTTGGGTTGTTTTGAGTATTTTACCAATATGAGCAATATTGCAGCAAAAACCTTGGGCACCTCTTTGTGAGTATATCTGAAGTGTGAGTTGTAGGGGTGGGACTAGTGGGCAAGGGTGTTTTTGTTTTTAATATACATACTGCAGGCTGGCAATGTGGTGCAGCGAGTTGAGCTGCCACCTGTAATGCCAACATCCTGCTTGGGCACTGGTCCAAGTCCTGGCTGCTCTCCTGCCAATCCAGCTCCCTGCTAACACACCTGGGAAAGCAGCAGAAGATGGTCCCGGTGTTTGGGCCTCTGCCACTCCCATAGGAGACCTGGATGAAGCTCCTGGCTTCAACCTGGCCCAGTCCTGGCTGTTGTGGCCATTTGGGGAGTGAACCAGAGGATGGAAGATCTCTTCTCTCTCTCTCTCTCACTTTGCTATTCAACATAAATAAATAAAAGCTTTTTTAAAAAGATTTTATTTGAAAGGCAGTGTTATAAAGAGACGTAAAGACAGAGGTCTTCCATCCACTGGTTCGCTCCCCAAATGGCCACAATGACTGGAGCTGGGCCAGGCTGAAGCCAAGAGACAGGAACTTATTCCAGCTTTCCCACACGGGTGCAGGGGCCCAAGCACTTGGGCCACTCGGGCCATAGCAGAGAGCTGGATTGGAAGTGGAGCAGCCAGGATTTGAATCCAGGCAGCCTGCACCTGCTGTCGGCCTTTGATAACCAGGAGCAGCACGGCTTGGGCCCACCACCCAGGTAACTCACAGAGCATCAGGCGTTCCCACTTTTCCAAATCTGATGAAAGAGATGACCTTTTTTTTTTTTTTTTTTTATTAATCATTTCACACTTTTTATTACTAGCTGAAACTGGGCCATTTTCAAGTGTCAGCAAAGCCGTTTGTGCTGTTCACAATCGGTCCTTCCTCCCGCCTGTTCCTGTCCTTTGCCCACGCTTCTGTTAGATCATAAAGTTTTCCCTATTGATTTGTGGGAGTTTCTTTGTCACCTGAAGAAAACCAGCCCTTGGTTGTGTGGATTTCAAATGCCTCTCCCCACCATGTGCTTGGCTGTTTGACTTCTGTGTTTTGTTAGTGTCTTCCTTTATGGCACCTGGAATTGATGCATGTTTAGAGAGATCCTCTGCAACTTAAGAACATTTTTTAAAAAGATTCATTCATTTATTTGAAAGAGTTACAGAGAGGGACAGAGAGAGATCTTCCATCTGTTGGTTCACTCCCAAGTGGCAGCAGTAACCACGGCTAAGCCAGCCAAAGCCGGGAGCCAGGAGCGTCTTCAGGGTCTCCCATGTGGTTGTAGGAGTCCAAGCACTTGGGCCATCTTCCATTGCTTTCCCAGGCGCATTAGCAGGGAGCTGGATTGGAATTGGAGCAGCCAGGACTTGAACTGGCACCTATATGGGATGCCGGCGCTGCAGGTAGCAGCTTTGCCCAGTACTCGAAATGCTGGTCTCAGCATTTTCTTTTTTAAAATTCTCATTTTCTTATAAAACTTCTTGCTTTGTTTTTTAAGTCTGTATTGATTCAAAGAGTAACATTGGAGTCTATATTTTTCCTAGTATGGATCAGTAGCAGTGCCGCTCTACAGGAACCTGAAATCTGCCAGTAGCTTAGTATTGGCACCCTGGCCCTGGAGTGGACCCTGTGAGACTGCTGACGACTGAGCCATGTTGTGAGCCGTGTGGCTCACGTATAGTCCATGACTAATTTTTCCTTTTGCCCAGCGGTGTTTTCCTTGGCATTAATACCTTTGCCACATTTTCCAGGTCTTTATTCCATTCATTTCAGGATATCCAGGATCATCAGATGCTCTGTTTTGTCCTCAAAGAGCCTTTGTCTAGAGTCTCCAGAGCTTCTCCCCGCTGGCCTGGGTTTCTCTCTGGCCTGGGCATCGTCAGGGGTACTCTCTGCTTCCTGTTTCTGAAATCTGTTTCTGGGGCCTCTGTCTCCGGGTTTCCCACATGTACTCCCTCATTTTGGTGGTGCTGTTCGCATCATGTGTGCGTGGAAAATGTTTGAGAGCTTGTGGGTGGGGTAGAAGATCAGCCAATCGGTGAGGAGCCGAGAGACTGTCAGAAGCAGCTAATGTGTCCAGGCCCCTGTGTTTCCTGCTCTGGGCAGACAGGGTCAGCTCTCAGCCTCCATCTCCGTGGCCCAAATGCTTCTAGTGGCGTCTTTGGTTCCCTCCGTAAGACGTGTGTACGTCATTAGGACTCGTGGAAGTGTTCACTGCTGAGCGAGACACTGGCTTAGGATCATCTTTTCTTAAAAAACTTCGGTGTTTTTTCTGGTGGTAATTAATTTTTTTTTCTTGATTTTTTTTTTTTCCTGTGTGCTCATTGCTAAGAACTTCAACAGTCCTGTGAGTTTTCTTTGAACTATACTTTTACTGAACTGTAAACCACATCTAACTGCTCAGCCCCTCCCCCTATTGTCCTTTTTCCTGGTACCCCTCCCTCTGCAGCTCCCTGTCTTCCTGCTGCATCTGAAGGGGATGACCCTAAGCCCAGTACCCATCTACTGTTGAGGGACTTCCTTTCACTCTTCTCCTCATTGTCTGGATCCTGTATCGTTTAATCTCATGGAGTACTCCATTGTTTTGATAGAACATGTGCTTCAGTAGCTTTCTCAGAAAGGTACATGGGAGCTGCATTCCTGTTGAGTCCTTACATATAAAAATATCTGTAATGCATGCTTAGAGTTCCTGGATGATTTTATTATAAATTAAAATTACAGCTATTATTGTTCTTGAAGTTTCAAAGACATTTCTCCATTGTCTGTCTTTTTTTTTTTTTTAAGATTTTTTTTTTTATTTGACAGATATACAGACAGTGAGAAAGAGAGACAGAGAGAAAGGTCTTCCCTCCATTGGTCCACTCCCCAAGTGGCCTCAGTGGCTGGCACTGCGCAGATCCAAAGCCAGGAGCCGGGTGCCTCCTTCTGGTCTCCCACACGGTTGCAGGGGCCCAAGCACTTGGACCATCCTCCACTGCCCTCCCAGGCCACAGCAGAGAGCTGGACTGGAAGAGGGGCAACCGGGACTAGAACCCAGTGCCCATAGGTGATGCCGGCGCCGCAGGCAGAGGATTAGCCAAGTGAGCCACAGTGCCAGCCCCTCCATTGTCTTTCTAAACATACTTGTATGTGATTTCCTCCTTTTCATTGGGAACATTTTAGAATCTTAATTTCTTTTATTTTGAAGTTTTTTGACTTCTGTCCTACATCTCACTGTGGATGATTTTAAAGTTATTTATGTTGAGCATTTGCTTTTTTTCTTCAAATTTTATTTGAGAGGCAGAGCAACAGGAGAGGGAGACACACAGAATCTTTCATCCCCTGGTTCACTCCCTAAATGGTTGTAGTGGTCAGGGCTGGGCCAGGTTGAACCCAGGAGGCAGGAAATGCATGCTGTTCTCCCATGTGGGTGCAGGGGCCTGAGTTCTGTTGCTTTCCCAGGCACATTAGCAGGGAACTGCGTCCAAAGCAGAGCAGCCAGGACTCCATCTGGTCTCGTAGGGGATGCTGGCGTTGCAAGAGGTGCGATGGTGCTGGCCTCTGCTTTTTTACTTTTAGTCCAGAGACCTTTGTCAATCTGAGACATTTTCTTGAATTTAAGAAAAATAATTTCTGCAGGGCCTGTACTGTGGTGTCGTGGATGAAGCCGCCACCTGCAGTGCTGGCATCCCATCTGGGCACTGATTCAAGTCCTGGCTGCTGCACTTCCCATCCAGCTCTCTGCTATGGCCTGGGAAGGCAGTAGAAGATGGCCCAAGTGCTTGGGCCCCTGCACCTGTGTGGGAGACTGGGAAGAAGCTCCTGGCTTTGGATTGGCACAGCTCTGTCCATTGCAGCCAGTTGGGGAGTGAACCAGCGGATGAAAGAGTTTCTCTCTCTCTCTCTCTGCCTCTACTTCTCTCTGTAGTTCTTTGAAATAAATAAATCTTTAAAGAAATTTATAATTTCTATTAGTTGAGCATTGGGCCTTTTGGAAGATTATCTACATTTCTCCCTTTTTAAAATTTCATTTTATATTGCTTTCCTCTCTGAGATTTTCTCATGTTAGCATTTCAACTAAACTAATTGTCGAAAGACAAACTTCAGGCACCCCTTCTCCGCCTCTGGGAGCTGTTGGTCGTCCTTCATAGCAGCGCTTCCTACATTTTGGAAGAGGTGCTCCTGTTCTCCCCGGAGGTTCTGGGTTTGGACCATAAATCACCTCTGCTCCTTAGAATGCGTGTTCGCAGAGGCCCCTTTGGCTCGTCTTTGTTCTGGTTCTGTCTTTCATCTTGCAGGCTTTCTCTAAACATTTGTTGATCTTCCACCAGCTAATAAGAATTGGTGGGGATCGGCACTGTGGCGTAGTGGGCTAAGCCTCCGCCTGCCATGCCAGCATCCCATATGGGTGCTGGTTCGTGTCCCGGCTGCTCCACTTCCCACCCAGCTCTCTGTTCTGGCCTGGGAAAGCTGTGCAGGATGCCCCAAGGTTTTGGGCCCCTGAACCTGCGTGGGAGACCTGGAAGACGCTCCTGGTTCCTGGCTTCCGATCGGCTAAGCTCCAGCTGTTGCAGTCATTTGGGGAGTGAACCAGCAGGTGGAAGACTTCTCTCTTTGCTTCTGCCTCTCTGTAACTCTGCCTTTCAAATCTTTCAAATTTTTTTTTTTTTTAAGAGTTGGTGGTAAGCCGGCGGTGTGGCTCACTAGGCTAATCCTCCGCCTTGCGGCGCCGGCACACCGGGTTCTAGTCCCGGTCGGGGCACCGATCCTGTCCCGGTTGCCCCTCTTCCAGGCCAGCTCTCTGCTGTGGCCCGGGAGTGCAGTGGAGGATGGCCCAAGTGCTTGGGCCCTGCACCCGCATGGGAGACCAGGAGAAGCACCTGGCTCCTGGCATCGGATCAGCGCGGTGCGCCGGCCGCAGTGCGCTACCGCGGCAGCCATTGGAGGGTGAACCAACGGCAAAAGGAAGACCTTTCTCTCTGTCTCTCTCTCACTGTCCACTCTGCCTGTCAAAAAAAAAAAAAAAAAAAAAAAAGAGTTGGTGGTAAGAGCAGAGCACTAAAACTCAAACTTGAATCTTGGTGTGTGTAAATGGGGCTTAGCGGGTGTGGATTTTCTCCATGCGCTGAAGCAGCTGCTAGCCTTTTTCTCTGAGGGCACCCTCCGTGTCAGTGTGGGTGTCCATTGACATTCTCCCAAGCGGAATCCCACCAGCCCTGCTTGGGGTGAGCCTGGCAAAGCTGGCAGTGTCCTGGAAGCAGAGTGGAGGTCAGGACCGGGTGGGGGGTGGCGGGATGGGGGCGTGGTGTAGCAGGAAGACTTCGGAAATTCCTACCTCCTTTGCAGCTGGGTCACGCCCCCTTTCTCACTGTGCCTGGCACGTGTGAGTTTCTGACCAGCCTCTTCCATGTCTCTGGATAATAAAACTCTGCGTGGGAGTGGGCGGGGGAGGGACGCTGGGGTATGAATGTCCAGCTGCACACTGAGGGGACCTTCCATGCTCTCTGGCCGTCACCTGCGTCTTCAGCATAAGGCGCCTGGGACTCTGGGAGAGAACTGGCCTCTTTGTTGGAGCCCCTCTGAGCTATCAGGTCCCCTAGGAATCTGCGGCTGCATCTCTGCATGTCCCATCACCCCAGAGTCAGTTTGATGTCTTGCCAGTTCTGTCTTTGCTGCAGTATATCTGTAGATTTTTTTTTTTTTTTTTTTTTTTTACTTTTTGACAGGCAGAGTGGACAGTGAGAGAGAGAGACAGAGAGAAAGGTCTTCCTTTTGCCGTTGGTTCACCCTCCAATGGCTGCTGCGGTTGGCGCGCTGCGGCCGGCGCACCGCGCTGATCCGATGGCAGGAGCTAGGTGTTTATCCTGGTCTCCCATGGGGTGCAGGGCCCAAGGACTTGGGCCATCCTCCACTGCCCTCCCTGGCCACAGCAGAGAGCTGGCCTGGAAGAGGGGCAACCGGGATAGAATCCGGTGCCCTGACCGGGACTAGAACCCGGTGTGCCGGCGCCGCAAGGCGGAGGATTATATAAGGATTATTATAAGCCGCGGCGCCGGCTTATATCTGTAGGTTTTAAAACATGGGTTGGGTCCAGCTCTGTGGTGTAGTAGGTTAAACTGCCTCCTGCAACACCGGCATCCCATATGGCACCAGTTTGTGTCCCAGCTGGTCCTCTTCCAATCGAGCGCTCTGCTTATGGCCTGGGAAAGCAGTAGAAGATGGCCCAAATGCTTGGGCCCCTGCACCCACGTGGGAAACCCAGAAGAAGCTCCTGGCTTCAGATCGGCCCAGCTCCAGCTGTTGCAGCCATTTAGGGAGTGAACCAGAGGAAGACCTTTCTCTCTTTGTCTCCCTCTCTTTGTCTGTAGCTCTGCCTCTCAATAAATAAATTAAAAAAACAAACAAAAACAACCAAACATGCGTTGACCATCATTTTAGTAGGGGTTCTGGTAGAGAGAGGTGATACGGGCATTTGGTTAATCTGCCCCATTCAACAGGAAGTTCATTTTATTTTCCCAAAACACAACATGATTTGAAACAGATCCAAACAGTTAAAAAAAAAAAAAGATGCAAGGGGTGGGTGTTGTTGTGCAGTGGGGAAAGCCTCTACTTGGGAATCCTGCATCCCACATCCCAGCATCTGGGATGGAGTCCTAATCCTACTTCCCATCCAGCTTCCTGCTAATGTGCCCACTGGGAGCCAGCAGATGATGGCTCGAGTCCTTGGTTCCTTGCCAGCCATGCATGGGAGACCAGGATGGAGCTCCCAGCTCCTGGCTTTGGCCCAACCCTGAATGTTGCCTGCATTGGACGAGTGAATCACCTCATGGAATCTCACCTCTTCTCTCTTTGCCTTTCAAAACAAATTTTTAAAAATATTTTATCTATTTGACAGAGTTACAGAGAGAGAGCGAGAGAGAGAGAGAAAGGTCTTCCTTCCATTGGTTCACCCCCCAAATGGCCGCTAAGGCCAGCACGCTCCACCGATCCGAAGCCAGGTGCTTTTTCCTGGTCTCCCATGCGGGTGCAGGTGCCCAAGCACTTGGGCCATCTTCCACTGCCCTCTCGGGTCACAGCAGAGAGCTGGACTGGAAGAGGAGCAACCGGGACAGAATCTGGTGCCCATATGAGATGCCGGCGCTGCAGGTAGAGGATTAACCAAGTGAGCCACGGCGCCGGGCCCCTCACATCAATTTTTAAAATGTAAAAGAGATGGAAAACATGCAAGCGGTGCATTTTCCAGAGGTGCGGATGCAGGTGTTCGTGGCTGAGTCAGAGAATTTCACAGCCCTCCATGCACAAGGCAGCCTCTGATGCGGTGGCTCAGCGTGAGTGGCGTTTTGGGGTCTGCCATTCACACAGCCTTTGCCCTTGTGCACGCGCACACGCTCACAGCTTTCCATCTCGGCTTTCTCCCCATCACACGGACAACCAGACACAGCCCGAGAGCATTTTTTCTACGTCTCTTGCCTGCAGATGGTTCCCTCTATTGTGGGGGTGCCTGCAGCCTCGCGCCAGCCCAGCCGTTCCCCTAGATGTGTCCTGGCCTCCCCAGGCACCCCCACCCCCGCCGCCCCGAAATCCTGCTGGGCCTCTGCTGCTGTCGGCCCTGTGTTGGGCGGGCTGGGAAAAGTGCGAACTGGGAATGCGTAGCACTCCTGCAGGCTGTGCAGGCTGGTTGAGTTTCAGCTACTTAGGGAGGCAGTGAGCCCGGAAGTGATTGGTAGGAAGGAGAGGCTGGCAGCGTAAACAAGGCTCTGAAAATAGGGTGTCATGGGGGTCGGCCCCATGCCACTGAGCTCGTATGTGGCCGGCTGGGTTTCCGTGTCCATGACCCTCTCGGAATTTCCCCATGACCTCACCTCTCCAAGGGCCGAAGCCAGAAGCACTGAGAATCATGGCTCCGTCCGTAGCAGCACCCAGGCATTCAGCATGAAGCAAGGAGGAGAGGAAAACCGATCCGTTAGTCCTTCGGCGCTTCCGGGTTTCTCTCCGAGCTGGGCCAGGTGCGGGGGATGCCATATGTGCGGGTTTATTTTTCGGAGATGGAGAAGCAGGAGAGAGAAGGCAGGCAAGCAGCTGAGCAGCTCTGCCGAGCCGCACTGACTTTTGCATTTCCTCGTCCAGGATTCTACCAAGCCCTCTTGATGTCCACATAAAGGAAGCTAACAACTTTGTCCTTGAACATCTGTGCACCTCTCTTGGGTGGGGGTCTGGAGCCCAGAGAGAGGACGGGAGAATTTAGCACGTCGCCGCCGCGAGCGAAGACGGAGCCACGCTATTGTGTTGCGCTGGCGGCGAGCCAGCCTCGCAGGCACACCGCCACGGCGTGTCTGAAACATGCGCTCGGGGTGCTGCCTAATCGCTATTCAAAAAAAAAAAAAAAAAAAAAAAATGCAGTGTCCTAAAAAGTGGGAAGCTAGGCATTCTGGTCGCTTCATAAACAAAAGCCCTCAGCATGCAGGATGTCTCACGTGTTGACCGGTGTCCGTGGACACACGCCAACCCCAGTCGCACGGCCACGCTCAGGTTCTGCGCCATGTCCGTGCGCCCCAGCCTTTGTGCACAGCGTGCAGCCGCGGCCCCTCAGGTTTAATGGGGTCATTTGCTCTTGAGAGTTCGGTCCTTGCAAAGCAGGAGAGGGAGGAATCTTGTTGGGCAGCTGGCAGCCCGTGGAAAGCCAAGAGCACGAAGCTGTTCCCTCGTTCGCTTCCATTTCGGGTGGTACTTGAGAAAATTCCTTAGGAAGAATGTTGTGTCGTCCAGGCTGTCTGTCGCACTGGGTAGAATTTCTTCAGTTTTCGTGGACTTCGTGGTTTGTGCCTGCGGATCTGGAGTCTTTGGAATCCGGAGGAGGGTGACCGCGGGCTGCAGCCCTGGGCTCTTCTGGAAATTTTCCAAGGCCTGGGGGGTGGGGGCAGTAAGTCCCTGGGAGTGAGTGACACACGCAAGCCTGGATTTTGCTCCGTTTGTCTCTTGGTGTGACGTCACTTTCCTGCTGGTCTGATGGTGCCTTTAATGAAGGCGAAGGAGGTGGGCTGACTTCTTGCCTGAGCTCAGCCTCACAGGTGCATTCTTTGGACATGGGTGTGACCCAGTGGGCCCTGGTGACAGAGACCCTAATCCAGACAATGTGTTGGTAGCCGCAGCCCCAGCGCCAACACTCTGAGTCCTCCCCAGTGTAAGTGGGACAGGGGAGCTGTCCGCGTCGCTGCCCAGTTGCTCACGGCTTTGAGGCCTTGCAGTGTGGGGACAGACAGCCTTGACTCTCAGCGCTCGTGTACGTTGCCGGGAGCCCTGGCTCACTTCTCGCCTTCCAGCTCCACGTCCTGTTGCTCTCCACATACTCCAATACGTGTTGCTTTTTTTTTTTTTTTTTTTGACAGGCAGAGTGGACAGTGAGAGAGACAAAGATCTTGCTTTTTCCATTGGTTCACTCCCCAAGTGGCCACTATGGCTGGCATGTTGCAGCCAGCGTGCTGCACTGATCCAAAGCCAGGAGCCAGGCACCTCTCCTGGTCTCCCATGGGGTGCAGGGGCCCAAGCACTTGGGCCATCCTCCACTGCACTCCTGGGCCGCAGCAGAGAGCTGGACTGGAAGAGGAGCAACTGGGACAGAATCCGGTGCCCTGACCGGGACTAGAACCCAGTGTGCCAGCACCGCAGGTGGAGGATTAGCCTATTGAGCCCTGGCGCTGGCCACGTGTTGCTTTTATGTACTGAAAACACAGGAAAGACTGGAAGGAGATTGGCCAAAATGTTAACAGCTTGTGTTCCCCAACTGTGCACAGTGAGCCATAGCCCAGAATTTAGGACTCCCCCCGCCCAGCAGTGATTTCCCGCAAGTTTGACTTCGCAGGTGATCAGTCATGAGCCTTCTCCTGTGATGCCAAAGAAGAATGCTAGGTAGCTCGGTGGCTCTGTTCATCGCTCTGTGTCCATGAGATCCAGGGAGTCATGCAATGCACATAAAGTGTGGACAAGAAACCTTGTGGATGCTGCCGCCGCAGCGTAGCGCTTAGTTAGGAGTGCCTGCGAGTTTCACAGCTCTCCTTTTGCAGATTCCAGTTGTTCTTTGGATGGCTGGAGAGTGAATGACTAGCCCTGTGGCGGACCTGCCAGACGAGGAGAGGTTTAGGGGAGGGCCCTGTTTGTCGTGGTTCACGGCCTGGCAGTGTTCACCTTGATCGAGAAGAGTCTTGGAGAAAGCTCCATGTGGGACACCAGGGTGAACGGGCAGCCTGAACTGTCTGCTCTGGCTGCTATCAAGTCGTCCTTTTCCCTGCCTGGAGAATGAGAAGCAAACACCTGTGTGTCGTATCCTCTCTGCCAGCCACTTTTCTTCGTGCTGGACGTCTATTTGTTTTCTCCTTAAAACAACACTGAAGGACAGATATGATTACATTTGAGGAAACTGAGGCACGGATGCATGGAGTAATATGCCCCAGGTCACTTGGCTGGAAAACCCCACAGAACCCAGATTTGAACTCAACCAGCCTGGCACCTGGGTCTGGCCCTGGGGGGTGGGGTGCAGGGAGTGTGGCTGAAGGTCAGAGTCAGGTGGGAGACTGCTCAGGTTCGGCCTGCAGCAGGTGCTCGACTAACTTGATCACCTTTCCATGAGCCAGCCACGTTTTAGCGCGGCACCTGCTCTGTCGGCCGTTCAGACACAGGAAGAATGAGGCGTGCCGTGCTTTCTGTCTTAAGGAATTTGCAGCTGAAGCTGGAAGATGAGATATGTTCTTAGGGAAGTCTAGGGAATCCAAGACAGAGTTCTGTATAAGGAGCCGGGGGATGGATATGTTTTGTGTTTGTGTTGGGAGAGGAATAAGTGGCCATCTTAAGTGAGGGAGTGTGTTAACATCAACGAAACCAAACCCAGCCTTCCATGGGGTTGCTCCGATGTCAGCTTCCCCCTCCTTGCTTCTGAACGGATGTCCTTTATCCTTTGTATAACACTGGGACCTCATTTTCTCTTCCTTCTAGTCTTGCTTCCGTCTTGTTTGCTTTTGCTTTTCTGAAAACATGACTTGGGGGCCGATGTTTGGTGCCGTGGTCACGTGGTGCTTGGGACTCCCGCATCCCCTATCAGTGCCTCGGATTGAGCCCTGGCTCTGCTCCCCATCCCAGCTTTCTGATAGTGTACACCCCGGGAGGCAGTGGATGGTGGTCAGGTACTTGGGTCCTTGCCACCCATGTGGGACATCTGGCGTGAGTTGTCAGTTCCTGGCTTCACCTGGGTCTAGCCGTGTTGTAGTCATTTGGGGAGTGAATCAACAGATGAAAGATCTCTCTCTGTTTTCAAATAAAAAAAGACTCATTGTGGTGGTGGCGGGGGGGCACAATATAAAATTGACCCTGGAAGTTCAGGCTCAGCAGTGTTTTCCTCTTGCAAAATGAAACTGAACCCATGACATAGCGCGCCTGTTCCTCCTGGCCAACCTCTTGCAGCCACCACACGATTTCCTGCTCTTGCGATTGTGACAACTTTGGACGCTGTCTATGAAGGGGACCACACAGTGTCTGGCCTCTTGTGGCTGGCCTCTTCCTCCCGGCCTGATGTCCTTGTGGTTTGTCCATGTTGTCCAGCACGAGGTGGAATGTGCAGACCACATTCCGTCCATCGATGGGCAGCTGGGTCATGTGCACCTCGGGGCCCCTGTGAGAAGGGGTGCTGTGAACATAGACGTGAGAATCTCTTGTGGAGGTCGTGCCGCCAGTACTTTAGGGGGTAAACCTAGAGGTAGGACAGCTGGAACTCCAGTATCTGTGGTTGTTGTTTTGGTTTTAGATTTATTTTTATTTAAAAAGCAGAGCTACACACACACACACACACACAGAAAGAGAGAAAACATGCTTCCATCCATCCACTAATTTACTCCCTAAATGTCGATAATGGCCAGCACCAGGCCAGGCTGAAGCCAGGAGCCGGTGCTTCATCTGGGTCTCTCACACATGGTTGGCATTCAGGCCATCTCCCACTGCTTTTCCCAGGCCATTAGCAGGGAGCTGGATTGGAAGTGGAGCAGCTGGGACTTGAACTGGTGCCCACAGGGGATGCTGCACAACAGCATGGGTCCCTCCAGTAGTTTTTTTTTTTTTTTTTTTTTTTTTTTTTTTTTTTTTTTTTTTTTTTGCGAGGTAGAGTTACAGACAGTGAGAGAGAGACAGAGAGAAAGGTCTTCCTTACGTTGGTTCACCTCCAAAATGGCCGCCATGGCCAGCGCTGCGCTGATCCGAAGCCAGAAGCCAGGTGCTTCCTCCTGGTCTCCCATGCGGGTGCAGGGCCCAAGAACTTGGGCCATCCTCCACTGCACTCCTGGGCCACAGCAGAGAGCTGGACTGGAAGAGGAGCAGCTGGGACCAGAACCCTGCACCCACATGGGATGCCGGCGCCACAGGCAGAGGATTAACCAAGTGAGCCACGGTGCCGACCCCCCTCCAGTATTTTTTAATCTTGCTGCTGCTTCTGTGTCTGTCAGTAGACTTTTGTCTTTCTCATCTTAAAAATCAAATACAAACTTGGAACTGTTCCTTCCCAAACCGTTCCCCCAGTTGACCTGTTTCCTTACTCTAGGAGAGGTGCCTGGAGTTAGGAACCTGCGTTTCCGGCTCGGCTTCCTCATCTCACGTTCATTCTCCAGCAGGCTCTCTCACACTGCAACAGTGTGCTGACGGCCTGACCCCAAATTACGCATGAGAACGCTCCAGAAGTTCGTGGAGATGGAATTAAATAAGATAGGTTGATTTTGGTGTGGAAAATTTCTTTGAAAGTTCATAGAAAATACATATTATGAAGACTACAGGGGCCGGCGCTGTGGCGCAGTGGGTTAACACCTGGCCTGAGGCGCCGGCATCCCATGTGGGCACCAGTTCGAGACCCGTCTGCTCCACTTCTGATCCAGCTCTCTGCTATGGCCTGGGAAAGCAGTAGAGGACGGCCCAAGTGCTTGGGCCCTTGCACTTGTCGTGGGAGACCCTGAAGTTCCTGGCTTCTGGCTTCAGATCGGCGTAGCTCCGGCTGTTTCGGCCGATTGGGGAGTGAACCATCGGATGGAAGACCTTTCTCTCTGCCTTTCCTCTCTCTATGTAACTCTGACTTTCAAATAAATAAATAAATCTTTAAAAAAAGACTATGAATAGATTTCAAAATTTTGTGCCGAAATGAACTTTTAATTCCATTTCCCATGAGCTTCCTGCCCTCATACACTTTTTAAAGTATAAAAGGGTCCAGTGCCGTGGCACAGTGGGTTAAAGCCCCAGCCTGCAGTGCTGGCATCCCATATGGGTGCCGGTTCTAGTCCCGGCTGCTCCACTTCCAATCTAGCTCTCTGCTGTGGCCTGGGAAAGCAGAAGATGGCCGAAGTCCTTGGGCCCCTGCACCCACCTGGGAGACGCAAAGGAAGCTCCTGCCATCGGATCAGCTCAGGTGTGGCTATTGTGGTCATTTGAGGAGTGAACCAGTGGAATGGAAGACCTTTTTCTCTCTGGCTCTACCTCTGTCTGGAACTCTTTCAAAAAATTAAATAAATTTTTTTTTTAAAGTATGTCTGAAAACAATATATGCTAAGTGCCAAAAATTAAAACAACAAAAAAATACAAGTGAAAAGTGAGATATTGGCAATCCCACACCTCAGAGATAATCACTGTTAACAGCTTGATTTCCCTGTAACAACTCTATAATTAAAAAAAAAAAAAAAAAAAAAGCCTAAACACTACTTTATCCTGAAAACCAGCTGTGCAGTGCCCCACCTCTGCACTTCCTCAGGCCCAAGCTGATCCTTCTCAAATATTGTATTTCTTTTTGTCTGTGTATCTCTTCAAGGTGTGAAATGATTAGTGTGTATAATTTCAGTTGATTCCAGTTATGAATTCTCCAGCAGTTGAGCAAGAGGTATAAGCAGTGCTGTGAGTTCTTTTTCACATTTAGGCTTTTTTGCCTTTTTGCTTATGATGGAAGGAAGGTTCACAGCGTCGCAGTGGGATACAGCACAGGCTGTGTGGCCCTCTGTCCCCATCACCAGAGCACCCCCAATGGGAGCGAACAGAGTGAAGGAGCTTACAAAGAACAACTGATCATTGGCCGGCTCCCTCTTAGGATGGTAATTCCGGAGTTTGCTTCCCTGTGACTGATTCGTCCCCATCTTTCATGTTGGGAGCTTTGCCCGAATCCCCGGTTGTCTCTGGCTGTTTCTGGTTAAGGATGAGGCTCTAGAACAAAGCTGACTGGAATCCGTGTATCGATAAGGCCTGTACGCTGGAGGACTGTTTCCTGTTTCTGTGACTCTGTTGGGACCCATCCTTTTTCTTGGGGATCCCTCAGATGTCGGCATCTCTATGTCATTGCTGCTGGGTTTTCAGAGGAGATGGCCTCAGTGTTTTGTGTGGTGTGCGAGCTTTGCTGCCAGGGTTCGACAGGAGCTGTAGAAGTGGGCTGGGGAGGGGAGGCCCCACAGTTAGTCCCCGTAGTCAGTACAGAGTCTTTGTCCCAGCCGTGGTGGTTCTTGGCCCTTTGAGCATGGGTCCGTCTCTTTCTGTCTCTACAGAAGGAAACGCCTTGCTTCTGCTGGGCTGGGAGCAGGGGCAGGTGCCTGGCTGCATGGGGGTGGGAGATTGTCCAGGTTCTCAGCCACTTGTCCCGTGTGCAGCCCCCTCTGTCATTAGTGCTGTGTGATGTCAGGAACCCTTGAGTTTTGTCTTGGCATTGGCGAGCTGCTGCTTGTCATCTTCCTTCTACGTCACTGACCGTTCTTCAGTTCACTTCCTGTCTTCTGAACTGTTGACATTGTTGTTTTCTGTTGCCCCTCTGTTCTGACTCCCTTTGTGGGGTACTGCCTGTTTAATTTAACGCTGTTCATTTTAACGGGATTTGGGGAGGGGAAAGAGATGAGTGCCCCAGTGCAGTCTGTTGTGTTGGAGGATGAGTGCTGGGGGCTCTCTTCCCTTGCCGAGTGTTGTCCCATGTACTTGTGTTTCCCTGTGATGTGCATTGCAGTGCCTGCAACGTGTCAGTTGTGTGATTGCACTGTGACCAGCTGTGCGAGTCCCCTGGGTTTTGCTGTCCCAGTCCTCTTGTCATCAGATGGTGTGTTTCTCATTTTTTTGTTAGTATTAATCATCCTCTGTTTTACATCTCTATGGACCTTTTCCTATCTTTACAGCTGTTCTTGGGCTGAAATACTAGATATAGAATTGCAGTGTTAAAGCAGACAAGCATTTGAAGCCCCTTGAACGTGTCTTTCCGTTTTGTCCCCTAAAAGAGTCGTATGCGTTTCTGTGTCCATCAGAAGTGAGGAAGCAGGAATGGGTGTGGCCGTTTCGTTGCGGGTCATGCTTCCCCCAGCTGGCGTGGACTTGCCTCGAAAGTGGGAAAGCAACGGGTGAACCAGCGAACCTCAGGAGTCCCGTCAGCCTGCAGCCCGTGAAGCCTATCTCTGAGGCCACGTCCCAGCTGCGTGACCTCTAGCAAACTGCTGACTTCTCTAGTTTCCCTTGTATTGTGGGGGAGAATGGGAATAATAGTGGGTAGACTCCGATGTGGACTTTTGCTTTGCTGGCAGAAATGAAGAAAAACAAAACCAATAAAATCATTCTTAGGTGACGATGATAAGGTGTTTTTTGTTGTTGAAAAGTGACTTGTTTTTGGGGAAAATGTTCTATTAAAAAAAAAAGTCAAACAATACCAAAACATAATAATTTAAAAACACTCAGTCCAGATCTCAGCATTCAGGAATACGTTGTTAACTTTCTGTGAACTCTTTCTGGAACTTGCCACGGGCAAAGTCGGAAAGATGGATGGGATCTTACTGTGGGTGTTCTTTTACTTAAAGGTATAAAATAAAATTCACTTTAATTAAAGTGAAGAAGCTGAAGTGAGACCGAAAGAATTTCTGCCTTTCCCACAAGAGCGATTAGGGATATCTTTTAGAAACCAAATTTATAAGAAAAGATGATAAATCTTAGGAGATTAGAGCAATTTCTCATAAGCTACATATTTCAAATAGAGACAGATGGATTCCTCTGAAAGCTTAAAAAAAAAAAAATAGCACTGGCCTTCCGCTGCCCCACTCCCCCCAGCTCCAGAATTTTCTCGGTTATGGATCTTACAGTAAAGGCTTTAGCATTGATATTCTGTTCCAATACCACAGTTCTCCCGGCTCCTTCACTTTGTCCTTTGGACTGGATTCAGTGCTTGCCACCAGGTGTTTGACTGTGGTTCTGCCATTCCTGAGTTTTAATTGTGGTCCATTCTTGGTTGGCTGAATCTCACTGACCAACGGATACATTTCAAGAAGCCCTGTTATGCACTGTGCTGCCTGCACATGGCTCTTCTTGCCTTTAGAGTTGACAGTTTGACTGAGAACCAAGTGTGGTACCCAGGGCGGGTCCCTCTCTACGGAGAGTTTGACTGAGAACCAAGTGTGGTACCCAGGGCGGGTCCTGCTCTCTTGCTCTTGGAATTCCACAAGACAGTGCCCGCCATGCTTTCGTAGCTTTGGGTATTTCTGGAGAAGACAGCCGAGGCCAGGTCATTATTTTCCTCTCTCTCACCCATGACTGGCTTTTTCCATCAGCTGTGCCTGTAGGATTCTTTCATTTTTTTTTGAAGTGTGAAGCTTTCCAGTGTATCTGGGCACTGCTGTTTGTCACTTTCCTGGGACTTCCTGTGCCCTAACATCTGTACAGTCAAGTCTGTTTTTGCATCAGGAATTTTTAGAGGTGTTTTCATAGTTAGCATATATTTTGAGTAGTGTTCCCTTTTCAGGAAAATCTATCTCCTTTGTCTTCCAAGTCGAGCATCTGTTCTTGAAATCATTTATGTATCTTTGTTCGTTTCCGTTGCATATTGAGTGATTTGCCCTGTGTTTACAGGTGCTTTATCTTATTACTTGAGAGGGGGAGACACAAACACACACACACACACAGTGGGAGGGAGGGAGGGTGGGCGAGAGAAGGAGAAGCAGACATACAGAGGTCCCATCTGCTGGCTTATTCCCCAGATCTCTGCAACAGCTGGCAACATTTGAGCTGCAGCCAGGAGCCAAGAGCTCAATCCAGATCTCCCACATGGGTGGCAGGAAGCTGACCACTTGAGCCATCACTGCTGCTTCCCAGGGCCCTCATAGCAGGAAGCTGGAGTCAGGAGTGGGAACTGGCCATCCGTCCCAGGCACTCTGAAGTGGAAGGCGGGCGTCTAGCTGCCTGGCTCAATGTCCACTGCTTACTTTATGTTTCATCCTTGCGTAGCTTCCATTCTGTAATTTTTTTTTTTTTTTTTTTTTTTTTTTTTAGTGGTTCTTTCAGCTCTGAGTTCGTTTCTTGTTTCTTTGGAACTTTGTGTCTAGTCTCTGAGCCCCTCTCTTTTACAGAGACCATTTTCTGTTTTTGCAGACAGGATAGTACTAGTTTTTCTCTGCTGCTTTTGTTGGTCTTTAGGGCCAGCTTCGTGGCCAGTCGCATGGGGTCGGGCTCCACCCTTGGATCAATGCTCTGCTGTCGCCGTATTGAAATTCTCCCTTTTTGCAAAAATGGGCCCTGCATTTTCATTTCGTAGCACCCGGATCCCCTTGGCTATTTTTGCGATGCCTGTTACCTTCAACTTCTGCCTCTTCCTGCTCTGGGACTACTCTTGTTTGAATGAGAGATGCTGGGGGTGGCGAGGCTGGGATAGGGGCCTGAAGGAAGATCCTCTCACAGTTGTTGGCCTCACTGGCCTTCTAACAGTTCAGCTATTAGGAGTTTTACCTTGAGAATCATCTTCCTTGGTGGCTCTTAGGAGGCTTGTGTGCCCACAGCAAATGCTTTGGAGGCCCAGGCTGTCTGAGCCTGGGTTTCACTTAGGGTGGGCGTGGTGGTCGGTCCCTCCCAGTCCCCCCTTCTTCACCTTCACCTCCCTTGGATGGATCAAGGCTACAGTGTAGGTATTAAAAATGCCATCCACATGGTTTCTTCAGCTCCACCTTCCTGGCCACTGGCCAGAGTTTTGCTTTTAAAGTACTTGAAAAGGGAAAGCAACAGCAGGTGCAGAAGTCCAACACATATTTTAATATGTGATTTTAAAGTTGCATGCTCTAATAAGGGTATGGGAGATTATTTGATGTAATTGGAAAATTATTCATACTATATTGAAATTCAAAAGCTATTAAGCATGTGTATATGTAGTATGATTCTACATTTGCTTTTTTTTTTTAAAGAGTGTCTTAGAAAATTTATTTGAAGAAAAAAAAAATCTAGATGGTATTAACCCTGATGTTAAACTGTCCCTGCTCCTGTGTATGGGACTGTGTGTGGTGGCGAACGCTGTGTCCTGTGAGGGGTCTCGTCATTAATGCCCGTTGTGTGTTACTAAAATGGAGTACCCGATTCTGGGTCACGTATGAAGGAAAGAGGTATACTCAGCTCATGATTCTGGTGGCTGGAAGAGCCAGAGAGCGTGTGACAGCATCTGGCTATGTCACACCTTGGTGGAGAAGTGGAAAGGGAGCTGCCGTGTGCCGAAGGAGCCCGTGTGTGAGCGAGAAAGCAAGAGAGCGGGGAGGAAGGGGCCAGGTCACTCTATGACAACTCTTGTCTCAGGAGCTAACCCTGTCCTTTGAGAACTGCACTGGTCCCTTGCAAAGGTGGTGCCCCTCATCCAACCCTCTGTTAGGTAAAGGCCCCACCACCTCAACATCATTACACTGGGGACCATGTTTCCAGCACACGAACCTCTGTGGAGGTGTTCCAACCCCAGCAAGTACCTGGCCTACCCTACTCTTGTGAATTGAAGCCAATCCATTCTCATGTTTTTGACCAATACCAGTAGCTGCTTATCTCTAAGCTCATGACTTGTTTTTTAAGGTTGACAATTTTAGGATCCCAAAGCTCTTTCGAAAAAACACAAACAGAACTCTGGTTCCCAGTGTTTGCCAATTTCCGTAGTGTAAATATTCCATCCATGGCCAACTTCAGGTAACTAAAGTAGAAATTTAGAAATAGAGCTGCATAGGCCATTTTACATGGTATTGTAAACAGGCAAGCATAACCTCAAGGTCATAGGCAATGATAAAATGTAAACTGAAATACTGAGCCATGATTTCGGAGTATTCATTTCTTCTGCTGTGAATGTAATTTAAGTACAATGTTTTTAACGGTTGGCTGGTAAAGTCCTGGAAATCTCACAGCGGTGCATGACGTGAGCTGGTGCAAATGGTCTCCAGCATACTGCTGGGAAGAACGCTTTCGAGTGTTTGAAAGGAGCACAGCGGGACAAGAGGTGAAAGTAAAGCATCCGCACGTTGGGGTCGTCATGGCGGAGCTGCCTGTGGTTGGTTCAGGTGCTGGTTTGCTCTGGAGCTTTGTTCTGGCATGGCTTGCTTTTGTGCTTACGGTTCCATGTGACCACAGGACCAGCTGAAGACCTGGGGAAACCACCCAGGGCTCTCTTCCTTGTATTTCTTAGCATCTGGACTAGGATGGTTCTCTTCTTGGTGGGCAGCAGTCCCAGGCAACATCCCGGAGTATTCTGATTGTCTTTTCTCACTGCGGTTACAGGTGTACATTCTGACTGACCAGTGGCACTGCATACGTGCGTGTTGTTGGCAGTCATCGCCACCAACGGGCTCCAGACCTTTTTCTCTCCGGGTCAAGCCCCGTGCCCATTGATCAGTGGCTTCTTAGTCTACGCCCCAGCCATTCTTCTGTCTGAATTTGCCTATTGTAAATACTTCACGTGAGAGGAATCTAGCAGTGTTGATCCTTTTGTGATTGGCTTGGTTCACTTAGCGCCATGCCTTCAAGGCTCACCCGCGTTGTAGCATTGGATGGAGATTTCCTTTTCACGACTGGATAGCTTTCAGTGGTAAGTGCGGGCCATAGTTTGCTTATCTGCCCATCTGTCAATGGGCGACCCGCATTACTTTTGGCTATTGTGAATTAAGATGCAATGAGCGCAGGTGTGTAAACACCTGTTTGAATTCTTGCTTTCACTTCTTTTGAGTGCACCCAGAAGTAGAATTCCTAGGTCATATGGTAATTCATTTTGATTTCTTGAGAAATTGCCATGCCAGTTTCCACCACTAATTCATCCCACTCCCTCACCCCCCTTTTTTTTTACTTGGAAACTAGTGCAGCTTTCCAACACGACTCCCACGCAGACCCATGTCTTCCTATGGGTCTGAAGTGTGGTGTGGTAGTCCAGTGAGGAGTACAAGTGTTGGTACAGGATAGAGCACAGCGTGGAAGGTACCAGACGGGAAATACAATACCCTCTGAGCTCTCAAGTGGAAGAAAGCAGGAAAAGCTCCATGGAGGGAGTGACATTGGAGATCGTCATTGATAAAAGAGCAAAACCTTGTCAGATAGATGGAGATCTGGGATAGAATTATCCAGGCAGAGAAGGAAAGGGGGCAGTGTGCTCTCAGGGTTTACAGAAAACTGTGGGACAGTGTGTGCCCTCGTAAGGGATGCGTAGTTTGTTGAACTTCCTGGGTAGTAGAGAGCGGCTGAGTGGACAGTATTGTAGTCTGGGCAGTTGGTTGGGTTACGGGGTGCAGTTGGAAGCTGTCGTTGTAAAATCCCTGTGGCTGTGAGATCTAGTGGGGAGATCTGAGAGGCGACTGTAAATCCGTCTTTCCCGTGACAGGCATTTTGTCCAATTTTCAGCTTCTTGCCTTTTGACCTTCATTTAAAACGTGCTATTCAACGTGACATGTAGAATGTACGTTGAACATTCTGTAGGGAGCCAGTCATTAAGACAATGAGTGGTGACTTGAGGAACGGTGTTCAGGCTGGGCGTTGTCAGCTGTCAGGGCAAATATCCATCGCGCGGTTCCTTCCGACGGGGCGGTGTTTGCTGAGCGGAAGTTGCCGCTGGCTCCAGCCTGAGCGTGGCCATCGGTTGTCCTGCAGGGAGTGTGGCCTCTCCGGGTACCTGGTTCTATCTGACCTTCCGTAGCACCCCTTTGGGCAGGGAGTCTTACCCCAGCTCTGTCCTGAACACCTGGAGCAGTTCCTGCAAGAAATAAGACTCAGTAAGTTTCGAATGCATGAAGTTTTGGGATACCAGGCCTCTTGGGAGACCTTAAAGGTTCCAAGGAAGGCCCTGGTGCCTTAACTACTTCCTGAGCTGCTGAGTTGCGGGAGGGCCTCCTGGTGGCTCTGGGGGAGGTGCGGGCTCCCCTTTGTAGGACAGAGGAGTCCCCCAGCAGTCCTCCTTCAGAGCCGTGTGTGGGCTTAAAGAGGAGCGCGTGTCCTGCACATCCAAGACACGTCAGGGGGCCCAGACTCATGCTTGGATTGACATTGCCCTTATGTGTGGCGAGAAAAATCCTTGGCCTCTTGCACCAAGGGGTTTCTGTGGTTGAAAATCCAGGTTGGCAGCAGACTGATTAGGCCTGTGGAGGTTTTGCCATTCTGCAAGTGTCCGGTGGCTTCCCGGCATCCCAGGCAGTGTGGTGGAGAGAACTCTGCCATTTCTGCCTGCTGTGCAACGCAGGGCTGGGACCAGAGCATTCCCAGTGAGCACCTGTGCTGGTGCAGCTGCTGGGGGTTGGTGCTCGTTCGGGAGGCGTGTGTGGGGCCAGGTGCATGACCTCCCTCGTCTGCGGGGCTTCACATAGGTGGGGCAGCTAAGGCCCCTTGAAATGGCACCAGGAGAAAAATGTTTGACCTATATATAAAGCTTCTGATTTGTAATCCATTCTATTTATTTATTTATTTATTTGAAAGAGAGGCAGAGAGAGGTCTTCCATCCACTGGTTCACTCCCCAGTTGGCCGCAACGGCCAGAGCTGTCCCAAATCTGGAGCCAGGAGCTTCTGGGTCTCTCACGTGGATGCAGGGGCCCAAGGACTTCAGCCATCTTCCACTGCTTTCCCAAGCCGTAGCGGAGAGCTGGATCGGTTGTGGAGCAGCCAGGACTCAAACCAGCGCCCATATGGGATGGCGGCACTGCAGGTGGCAGCTTTACCCGCTACGCCACAGCGCCAGCCCCCAGCACCGGCCCCCTTGTAATCCATTCTTACGAAACGTCCTCTGTCCATGTCGATGAATATAGTCTGTTTAAGGTATCAGTTACAGAGGGGCCTACTATGTTTTCACTCCACACTTGGGTCACTGTCACAGGCAATCACTGCTTTTGTTGAGGAGGCAATGATAAAGGTTTGTGTGAAGTAGCCTGGTATGATAATCAGAGCGTAGAAAAGGATTTGAGTAGCTGACAGATTACTGAGCCGGATGATAGAAATTGTGGGAATCAATTCCCTCACCAACCCAATGTCTGTTCAATTTCAATCCATATGCAGAATGTTTAACTGCCTTGCACATGGCAGAAATTCAAGTCAGGCACAGATGACTTTTAAATTCAAAAACTAGTTTGCGGCCTAATGTCATACAGGGATTTTATATTTTTAGCGTCGGTTCCCCAGGAAAGGCTTGAAACGTGGAGAGAGGACTGTCACAATTGCGGAGTAGCAGCCGCTGAGTCCTGCGATTGCTGTTAGCGGGGACCTTTTGTGGGATTCTTCCGAAAGCTTAATTATTCCTGCCTTTGCAGGGGTGATCCCTGTCTTCGAGTTGTACAATGTGTCCTTTGATGGCAATGTCTACATTGAGCGACTGAAATTCGCCGGGTCTTCTGTCTCTGGCCCATCGCCGCTGTCACTGCCTCTTGTCCCTGTGCCCTTGGTTTTGTGACCCTGTCTGTAGCAGCTTCTGTAACTTGTCGCTTTTGGAGCTGCTCTGATGCAGAGCTGTAATGGCGGCGGGATTAAAACCATCTCCACTCCTTTGTCATTTGCTTTTAAAAATGTTTGACAGGGGCCGGCGCTGTGGCTCACTTGGTTAATCCTCCGCCTGTGGTGCCGGCATCCCATATGGGCGCCGGGTTCTAGTCCCGGCTGCTCCTCTTCCAGTCCAACTCTCTGCTGTGGCTCAGGAAGGCAGTGCAGGATGGCCCAAGTGCTTGGGCCCCTGCACCCGCATGGGAGACCAGGAGGAGGCACCTGGCTCCTGGCTTAAGATCAGCACAACGCCGGCCGTAACAGCCATCTGGGGGGTGAACCAACGGAAGAACTTTCTGTCTGTCTCTCTCTGTAACTCTACCTGTCAAATTAAAAAAAAAAAAAAAAAAAAGACATTCTTCTCCTTTCCTGCAAGGTTATTTTGCATTGAGAGAGGAACAGTTCCTAGGCGAGCCTTTTGCATGGGATGCTCTTCCTGTGCTGCACCTGTCCGTCGTCCGAGTAAGCAGCGCTACTCCGCACGAGCCCCTTTTTCTGGAGGTACATGCGTCGTAAGCCAAGGCCCTCCTTCCCAGTCTTTACCTCCATAGGTGTTTATTCTGTACCTTTTTCTGCCTCTCAAACTCATTAGCAAAATCAATATTAAATCATAGGAAACGTGCAGTCTGCTTCCTTTCCAGACAGGTTATAGAGAGGTCGCAAGCCTAATATGACCTTTCAAGTAGCTCCATGAACCACAGTTTTGGTTATTATTATTTTTTGCATTAAAAATAGTTAGAGGTTCATGTTGAATTAAACCATTTCTGTAAAACTGTGGGTTAGGCCAGAGCCTGCTGCTGGCATCCCATGTGAGCACCAGTCCCAGTCCCGGCTGCTCCGCTTCCAATCCAGGTACTAATGCACCTGGGAAGGCAGCGGAAGAGGCATCGAGTGCTTGGGCCCCTGTCACCCAAGTGGGAGACCTGGATGAAGCTCCTGGCTTCTGGCTTCAGCCTGGCCCAGCCCCTGATACTGTGGCTATTTGGGGAGTAAACCGGTGGATGGAATATCTCTGTCTCTGTCTCTCTCTCTCTCTCCTTCCCTCTCTGTCATTTTGCCTTTCAAATAAAATCTTTAAAACATTGCCACCTGGCCGGCACCGCGGCTCAATAGGCTAATCCTCCGCCTAGTGGCGCTGGCACACCAGGTTCTAGTCCCAGTCGGGGCGCCGGATTCTGTCCCCGTTGCCCTTCTTCCAGGCCAGCTCTCTGCTATGGCCCGGGAAGGCAGTGGAGGATGGCCCAAGTGCTTGGGCCCTGCACCCCATGGGAGACCAGGAGAAGCACCTGGCTCCTGCCTTCGGATCAGCGCGGTGCGCCGGCCGCGGCAGCCATTGGAGGGTGAACCAACAGCAAAGGAAGACCTTTCTCTGTCTCTCTCTCTCACTGTCCACTCTGCCTGTCAAAAAAAAAAAAAAAAAAAAAACCAAACAAAAAAAACTGACACCTCCCACTCACCCACACCTACTGTCTCTGTTGCCCACCCACACCTGACCCTCCCTAAGAGAAGAAACTTGTCCCATACCACAACATGGCAGAACCTCTACTGCCCCCCATCCCGGCTGCTGGAGGCCTCCTGGGAACTCCGAGCCCGGGCACAGCTGCCATGGCACCCTCTGAGCTCCTGGGTCTTCCACAACGTCTGCTTTTCCTCTTTCAAAGAACTTCCACCTGCTGAACCCTTGACCTGCTAACTCACAGGACCTGCCTATATCCTCAGCGTTAGTGGGCAACCTTCGGAGTCTCTCCGAACAGGTGAAATCGGCACTGGGTGAATGGGGCTTCAGAATATGCTTCTCAGTAGAAAGGAAACTCGATAACCGTTAGGTTCCATTTACACCGTTTGTAAGCTCCGTGTGGTTGGCTCGAGAACTCTGCTGCTGAGTAACGATGCCGAGTGCTTTCGGGGGCCCAGGTATTCGTTCGGATGAGATTAAGTACCGGGAATATAAGCTGTTCCCACTCTGTAGAACACAAAGGTGAGTTTTATCCCCATTATTAGGGCATTATAGAAGAGTGTGCTATTCTAGTTTATTTTCAATATTTCTCTTTTCTCCTCCCACAATACAGCAGAAAAAACCAACTTGGAGGAGGAGAAAAAATGAAATCCAGTCCAGAAACCCCAGCAGGCCCATGCCCCATCTGTGCATCCATCATCATTGTACAGATGCAATTTTGTGGTTTTACAAAAACATTTGGTTTCAGATTGACTTATTCGAAAGGCGGAGTTACAGGGCAGAGGTGGGGGAGGGGAGGGAGCTGTCTTCCATCCAGACAGGAGCCAGGAGCTTCATCTGGTCTACCACAGGGTGGGGGCAGAGGCCAAGCACTTGGGCCATCCTCTGCTGCTTTCCCAGGCATGGCAGCAGGGAGCTGGATTAGAAGTGGAGCAGCCGGGACACAAACCAAAGCACATATGGACTGCCAGCATTGCAGGTGGTGGCTTAACCCGCTGTGCCACAATGCCGACCCCTAAAAAAAAGCTTTAACATTGTAACAAGTTGAGGTTTTTTTTGTTGTTGTTGCATGGATTTTGAGTCTGTAGTTTTGAGTGGAGATGATTTCAGGCAGAGGGCGTACCACAGTCTGACAGCCCTCCTTTGAGTTAACAGCAGTAACACTTCGAAGGACATCTTTGTGCTTAGAGTGTTTTCATTCCTTGGGTGGGTTCCCACAGCCTGCCAGGTTGATGGTATAGGCCGGTGTTGACTTTTCCAAGTGTGCTGTCGCATGTCCATCAACCCCAGCAGCGTAACCTGGATGATCACTCCTTATTCTGCTTTCTCAAATTCATCTCCAAAATGTTTTCTTTGGCCAGCTTCAGAAAAAAACGTGAATTATATAAGCAGGTGTTTTAAGCTGGCAAATGAGGGAACCAGAGAAACTGGCCCATGTAAGAAATAAGATGTGCCTCTACTATAAAGTGGTGTTTTATGAAGGGAAATAGATCTTGCGAGATGTTTCTCTAGTTCCTTATCTAAGTGGCAACAGGTGTCTCTGTCTCTGTCTCTGTCTCTATCTCTCTCTCTCAGGGCCCGGCAGCCTTTACTAAGTAGGATGCCGTGCTGCTGGCCCCTGCCTTGTGATAGTTAGGGTTGCGGGGTCACCAGGAGCCACAGCTCTTCTCACCGTGTGTGTTTCTGCCCGCAGAAGCAGTCTGCTCAGCCGCCAGCTGACTGCTTTATTTAGAGCCCCCTGTCTGAGTGGGTGGGACCATAGGCCTGGCAGAGCCGCGGTGTGCACGGCTTCCTCCTGGCATTTCTCTGTTAGTGTTTTGTCATCCAAAAATACGACTCACACACCGTTGACGCCCTCGCAGAAGCGGCTAATGAAAGATCCCGGGGAAGTGACGAGAACGCGGTCTTTGGCGGGGACTCAGTTATTGAGAGCGCCTTGGGCATCTTAGTGGGAGCACCCTGTCGTGCTGTCCCTGGCTCCTGCTCCAGTGTTGCGAGTGTTTCCTCTGGATGCCCCGCAGAAATCTAGCTGTGCCCTGGAAGTCCGTCCAAGAAGGGAGGCAGGGGCTCATGGCCTGATCTGTTCTCCCCGAAGCCATCTTAGCATCTAGCGAGCAGTGTTTGTTTCTAAGCCTTTTTGCTTTCAATGATCCATTTGGGCTAATTCCTTAGCAGTACATCTTTAGTTCTGGAGCTACATAAAATGAGTATATCTCTGGTGTCACTGCCTGTGTATTTTCTACGTGGACTTTCTGTTGCCTTGTCATGCTTTGCAAAGCGTTCTTCAGGGATTTTTGTATTTCAGGAAATTTATGAATTTCAAGAGGCTATTTCAGCTTCCATGTTTGATTCCTCCTCTCCATTTGCCCGTGTCGTTGTAGTCTTATTTTTATTTTTTTAAAAAATTTATTTGAAAGGCAGAATTACAGAGAGAGAGAGAGACACTGATTTCCATCTGCTGGTTCTCTCCCTGAATGACTGCAACAGCCGGGGCTGGGCCAAGCTGAAGCCAGGAGCCTGGAACTTCATCCTGGTCTCACGTGTGGTTGGTAGGGGCCCAGATACGTGCGCTGTTCTGCGGCTTCCCCATTAGCAGGAGCTGGATGGGAAGCAGAGGAGCTCTGCTATGGTGAGCCAGCGTTGCTGGCAGCTGCTTAACCTGCCATACCACACATGCTGGCCCCTGCCTGTGTATTCTTTAATTGCTCATTAGCCACAATTGTTGACTGGTATTAATCAAGAGAATGATTACTTACAAGTAAAATAATGTTGGAATGGTAACTCTGTATGATCGGCATAATAAATATAGAGCTGTAGGAATTTCAGCTTTGACCCTGCAGGTGATCTCCAATCTGGGGCCCCTGAGATAAATCCCTGGGGATGGTCTCCCTGTCCTCATCTGTGATTGTGACTATAGCAAAACGCCGGAGGCTGCATCATCTACAAGTATGTAGGAGAGAGGCTCATTCTGCCTCTTGATTCCTGAGGTCCAAGAGGGCCCGGATTCTGTTTATGACAATCCCCCTCCTCATGATAAGCAACCACTCCTGTGGGCTACGTGAATCCCTTCCCGCAGGTGGGGACTACCCAGAAACATCCCCCGGCTCCTGGTTCCATTACGTCGGAGTCCAGGTCTCCAACACATGGATTGTGGGGACAGACCACAGCCTTCCCTTGGGACTCGAGTTGAAACCAAAGTGGACGATGGAGCCGAGAATGCGTCAGCTGAGAGGCCCTCTGTTGAAGTGCACCGACTGCGTTTCAGATATTGGAATCTGAAAGTGGGGCTGGTGGATAGATCTGAGCTCCCTTTTCTGCTTCAAACTAGTGCCACATGTAAGACAGTGAATGGAAGTTAGCTCGCCCGGTGCCGTGGACGTGGAGCGTACATTGGTGGTGGTTAGCCTCAAGGTTCCGTGTTCATGGCAGCCTCTGCAGAGGGGCAGCCAGTGTACCCTGCCCCAAAGGGTTCCCTGCTATTTGTCCTGGCCAGGTCCTGAGTGTCCCTCCTGGCCCTGTGTGTGCATCCATTTGGCACTGACCTGCAGAGCTTCTCCAAAGAAGACAAATACAAATCGCCCCTGGCCTCACCTCCTCAGGAAAACTCCTGTTGATGTGTTTACACCTGATAATCGTCACCGCTCAGGTGAACAGCAGTGTTGTAGACGGTCAATACTTGAAGGCCTTTTGGATATCAGTTGCTTATTATGTAATCAATACTATTTCTAGTTAAGATGGATTGAGTGGGTAGTTTTTCATGGGTTTATCCATTGCAAATTTCTACTTTAAAGTCTACTTATTCATAGTACGTATTTGTGTGTGTGTGTGTGTTTCATTGCTTAGATAGGATTTTATTAAGACTTTTGGGGTATAACTTTGTTTTATAATATTCTTGTTTTGCTTGGGCTCAAGTAAAATAAGTTTGGGAATGTAACTTTTTTTTTTTTTTAAAAAAGACTGTTTATCTGAGGGTTTGGAAAAATTCTCAGGCTTATTTATTTATATAGACGTAGGGGAGGGGAATATTCCATAGTTACTGCCTGACTTTTTTTTTTCTCCATTTGTTTATTCGTGTTTTCTGTAATAGGTATTTTTTTTTTTTTAAAAGATTGATTTCTTTGAAAGTTACACAGAGAGGGGGAGAGAGATCTTTTATTCCTGGTTCCCTCCACAGATGAGTATAATCGCCAGGGCTGGGCTGCGCCCAAGCCAGGAGCCAGAAGCTTCATCCGGGGTTTCCCCATGGGTGGCAGGTTCTCAAACACTTGGGTTATCGTCCGCTGCCTTTCCCAGGCCATTAATAGGGAACTGAGCCGGAAATGGAGCAGCTGGGACACAAACCAGTGTCCATATGGGATGGCGGCGTCCCAGGTGGCAGCTTTACCCACTAGGCCACAGCGCCAGCCCCCTAGATTATTTAATTTTTACTCCTAGTTTGGTATTCTTTTGCTAGTATCGAGATTCTTTAAGGCCTTTGTTTATTGTTCTTGCTTATACTAGTGTAGAAAACAATCCATTTTCTTTTAGTGGGGCTTTGATAGGGTACCATGTACTTATATTTTCAAGTTAAAATATTTAGTGACTTTTTTTTTAAGAAAAATTGTTTATTTGAGAGGCAGAGAAAGACATCTCCCATCCATTGGTTCACTCCCCAATTGCCGGCAGTAGATGGAGGCTGGGCCAGTGGAAGCCAGGAGCATGGAACTTAATGCAGTCTCCTGTGTGGGTGGTGGGAACCCGGTTACCTGAGCCCTCACCACTGCCTTCCTGGGTCTGCATGGGCAGGAAGCTGGAGTCAGGAGCTGGACATGGGCATGGAGCCCAGGCACTGCGGGGTGTGATGGGACAGCTTTGCCGGCACCTTAACCACTAGGCCCAGTGCTCACCTCGAGGAACTTTGTGTTTTTCAAAATTCCCTTCCGACCAGTGAATTCCTATAAAATAGGGTGTTTGAGCTTGTGCATGCTTGGTTAGGTTTTGGTAACTTCCAAATTCAAAGCTCGTCATCTGAGAATGTATAACATCTACGTAGAAGTCGCGTGGCAGGTGCATATCCGTGTTCGCGCACAATCGTGGCTCGTAAGACTAAGAGGACGGAGAGTCTTTGCCATTTCCTGTTCTCCAGGGATCGTTGCTTCAGCTGTCATTTACCGTCCGGGCTCGGCTTGGGTTTCCTTAATCAAGAACTTGTTAGAGTAGATTACAGAACGCTGGTGCCTTCCAGATTCGGGCTGCTGCCCAACCTCGCCTCGGGCCCCACTGCCTGGGTTGCAGAGGTGGACACAGGTGGTGGTGTTGACTTGTCTGCTGGGGGAGGCCCCAGAGACGCCGCCTGCGGAGGTCAGAACAGATCCTGGCTTCAGCCCAGGAGTTTGCCCAGCCTGTCCCTGCGCCTGCCCCGTCTCCAGCCTTTAGTTTTTCCCAGATGCTCCCAGAAGCTTTCTTCTGGTGCCTACGCCCCACAGTAGGCTCTCGAGCCTTATGTAAGGTCGTGCGAGCAGGTGCCCAGTGAAGGTGCTTGCACTCAGTAGGTCGAAGTGCTCCATGGCCAGTTGGGAGGATATGAGCGGGAAACTGGACCTTGTCAGCACTTACCGAGGCCGGGCCGGGTCGTCCCACTTCAGCCTGCGGCCCTGCCTTTTGGCTGGAAAGCCTTGTGGAGCTCCTTCCTCCCTCCGCCTCTGCGTCAGCCGGTCTGCTCCGTGCTGTGTGGCTTGGGGCAACACCTGGGCCTGCTTGCCCTTTGACAAGAACCAGGTGTTTGCTACATGCCCCACCTTTATTTACTCTCTCCGCTTGTTCCTGTCCACTCCATCACTGAGCCCCGCAGCTTTAAACAAGCCTGCTTCCGAGGAGTGTGTGTGGTTCTTACTCCGCCTCCAGGAAGGCCTCCAGAACCATCTTTCCCATGGATCGAGGACAGGCAGGCAACGGGTCCCAGTGTCTTCCTGTCTCCTCCAGAGTAGAGCACATGTGACAAATCCTTGCCGAGGAAGTGAGAAAGGTGTGAACAGGAAACAGACTTGTAACTTAGAAGCGCAGGAAGATGGAACCCCGCGTTCTGTGTGCAGGTTGCATAGTTGAGCAGGTGTCCGGCTTCCTGGGTGATGAGCCCAGGAGCTTGAGAGCTACCTGTGCAAGACCTTGATTGCATCTAAGAGGGCTGAGTCACCGAGGCTGGTCACCTTGTGCAGGAGGCTGGCTGAGATGGCGTTCCCTGGCTGCTGCCTGCCCCCTGTCTACCGCGGGGTAGCTGAGGGACTGTGGGCAGGTCCACTTGATATTTTGTGCTGTGGTTCCCTCCTCTGTAGAGAGGGCTGCATTTGTAGAGATGGTATGCACTTGACGGTGGCCGTCGGGACCGAAGGAGCATTTACAAAGTTCTCATGCAGCAGTGCTGTGTCAGTTCAATTAAAGTAAGACTTGGAGTTTTTTCCCCTATATTCCATGAATGGGAAGCCTAAAGTTCCAGAAAGATGAATTCTACAGTACACTCAGAATGTCAAAAACTAGGGGTGGAGCTGGCCAATGAGTTCCCTCTGTGCGGCTCTGCAGGGACCACAGTTTGGTGGACGATCTGCTTGGGTTGAAATCTCTTTTCCTCCTTTTTAGCAATTTGCAGCAAGAATGGGCTAATTATTTTAATGGGCAACATTATTATTTTTTTTAAAGGGTTTGTTTATTTATTTATTTATTTTGACAGCAGAGTGATAGAGAGAGAGAGAGACAGAGAGAAAGGTCTTCCTTTTTGCCGTTAGTTCACCCTCCAATGGCCGCTGCGGCCAGCGCATCGTGCTGATCCAAAGCCAGGAGCCAGGTGCTTCTGGTCTCCCATGCGGGTGCAGGGCCCAAGGACTTGGGCCATCCTCCACTGCACTCCCTGGCCATAGCAGAGAGCTGGCCTGGAAGAGGGGTAACCGGGATAGAATCTGGCGCCCCAACCGGGACTAGAACCTGGTGTGTCGGCGCCACAAGGCGGAGGATTAGCCTGTTAAGCCACAGCGCCGGCCTAATGGGTAACATTATTTAATTAAGCGCTTTATTTATCAACCAGACTGACATGTAGACTTTCTTATTTTTTTTTTTCCACAAAGGATTTCTGATTTTTTATTACAGATCTTTTTTTTTTTTCCTTGACATTTCACTGTTGTAAGTCCTCACTCCTTCTAAGGTACGTAGTCCAGGACTCGATACCCTTTATATGGCTGTTGTATTGTGTCCTTTGATTTATGATGATCCTGTATCGTTTATTCCTTGAATAATGTTAAAACTGTTAGAGAACTGAATAGCCCTTTTCTTAACGGCTTGGTAGAAATTGCTTTCCTTGTCCCACCTTGGAGGGATGTCCCCTCACAGTTCACTGGACTGGGGAAGCTGTAGGACATGTTTTCCTTAAAGTCACTTAAAGTACTGCCCTTACTTGCTCCAGAGTGCATGTCCCTGAGGTGTTCCATGGGACAAAGGACGTGGTTGCATTTTGATGTTTCTTTTTAAGAAAATTTCTTTGAGAAGCAGAAGAGATGCAGAAGGAGAGAGAGATTGGTTTCCATCTGCTGGTTCACTCCCAGGATGGCCACAACGGCTGGGGCTAGGCCAGGCTAAAGCCAGGAGCCATGAACTTCTTCTAGGTCTCCCACACAGGTGCAGGGGCCCAAGGACTCGGGCCATCTTCCACTACTTTCCCAGGCCATTAACAGGGAGCTAGATCAGAAGTGGAGCAGCCGGGACACGAACTGGCACCCATGTGGGATACCTGTGTTGCAGGAAGTGGCTTTACCTGCTACGTCCCAGCGCCAGCCCTGCTGAGTTTTTACTTAAACATCCTTATTAATTAATGAGGCTGTTGGAAATATACTGACTTGATTCGCAAACAAACTTAACAATGTTTTGTAGTTTCTTAAAGAAAATACCTAGTACTCTTTTCTTTTAGTTAAAATCTTCCAGATTCATTTTTAGTTGTTTACTAAGTCCTGTCATTTTCCCATGGAATAAGGCGCAAGATATCTTGTAGGACCTCTAAGATAAGCAAAATTACCTGTTAGGAGCCAGGTGTGGGCGTGGCTGAGCCGGCAGCTGATAGCACCAGGAACTGGCCTTTGATTTCCAACCTCCAGTGATCCTGCTCTCCTGGGAGAGAGTATCTACTCACTGTCATGTCTGGAACTGCAAGACAGCTCCTAGTAACCGAGTCCGGCAGCCACCGCGATGTCCTTCAGCAAGGGAGCGGCTAGGCCAACTGTGCACAGCCGTACCCCGGAACATTATTCAGCAGTGAGCAGCAATGAGCTCTCCAGCCATGAAAAGCCAAGGAGAGGCTGAAATGTGCACTGCCTATGGCCTATGGCCTATGGCCAGTCTCCAGAGGGCTCTGTATGAGTCCTACACTACGACATTGTGGAGAAGGCAGCCTGCAGAGGAACAGTTTGTAGTACAGGGCGAGGAAGGCCGAGGGTTGAACACGGGGCGAGGGTTTCACAGCAGTGACACTGTTCTGGGTGATGCTGTCATGGGGGATGTGTGACTGTCACCCACAGAACACGCAACACCAAGCCTGAACCACCATGTAACTATACTTCATAATGTCTCATCCTTGGTCTACCAGTTGTAATGAATGTCCCACACTGATGGAAGATATGAATGACAGGAAAAAGACCTGGGCATAGAGAGAGAAACAGAACCCTGCTAGCTCCGCAGTTTTCTGGAAAAATAAAAACTGCTGTAAAAAACAGAATCTGTCTGTCTGAAAGGCAGAGAGAGAGAGAGAGGGAGGGAGGGAGGGGAGAGCTCTTGTGGCTGCAGGTTCACTCTCAAAATGGCTGGGTGGAACCAGGAGGAGGAACTGTGGTCTCCCACATGGTTGGAAGGCACTGAAGGACTGGAGCCGTCATCTTCTGCCTTCCCAGGGACATTAGCAGGAAGCTGGCTCAGAAGCAGTGCAGTGGGGACTTCAGCCAGCACTCCCGTAAGGGACGCCGCTGCCCTAAGTGGTGACTCAGTACTGGCTCCTGTCTGTCCATTTCAGAGGGAAGCTTAGTGTACGAGCTGTCCACACCACGAGTAATCTCTCGGGCCGCTGCCTCCATCTCTCGGCTGCAACAGTTTGCATTTGTGCTGGTCACCACGCCATCACGCCAGAGCTAATGAGTGGATTTTTCTTAATCCTCATTCTTGTTGATGGCCCCGCGGCTGTCAGCGCTGTGCCTCTGACTCCAGGCTCCCTGCTAGGATTTCACAATGGATTTTTCAGCCGCAGTGTTTTGTAAACGGGGGCTTCATGCAGCCAGGAAAGGTTTGCCATCCGTGGTCCCTGCAGGGTCTGTGTCGCCCCCCCCACCCCCCCCACCCCCGTCTCTGAGAATCTGGGCCCCTCTGCAGTCTGCCACTGCTTCCCTCCCCATGCGTATTTCTGTGCACCCTGGGCTCCCATCTGATCTCTCTGGGCCCATTCCAGTCTCTTTCCAAGCATTCCCTTTGACTCGGGTGTGGGGGCTTACAGAGCCCCTCTGCTCAGCTTGTCGGAGTGGAATGTTGCAGGAGGCATCAGGAGGCGGTAGCCCGCGTTGGAGACTGGTGAACACTCAGCAGCGACCCTCAGAGGCTAAGTGGTCGTCCCAGCTCCGGTGCCCTGCGCTCACCTACAGTCAGCCGCAAGTCTAGAGCTCACTCGCCCTCAAGTCCTGGACTGAGGGGCGTCCTTCCATCCCCTCCCCCTGTGCTGTTTGCCCTCAGTCTCTGAGAGCCTTAATGTCAGGCTATGTCCAGTGTGTGCCGCCGCCACCTGTTTTCTCATGGTCACCACCGTCTTCTCTTGTGTGGGCTGTTCTCGCCGATCGCTGTCCTAATCCAGCTGACACAGGCTGTCAGATCTTCTCACCTTATTTTAAAAGCCACCAGCTGAGCATCCTCCTCCCAAGACAGTCTTTTGTGGCTGACCAAAACCTGCCTCTCACCTGCCATCGTCACCTCCTGTGTTAGTCTGGATCCCTCAGTTGAACAGCCCCTGGCACGAGGTGTGGACACTTTGTAACTACCATTGAGCACATGGCCAGGGCCACCTGCCATCAGTGATATTTAAAAACTTTTCATCTTTTTTTTTTCCCCAAGGACAGGCTGGTGTCCCAGTTTCTCAGCGCGGCAGCATCCTCTGTTCCTGAGGCTTTAAAAATGCAAGTGATCCCTGTTGTCAGAGGTGAACCTGTGGCCACCAGCCGTGGCCTCTGAGCTCTGTCCTCTCTCGTTCCTGAGAGTCCCGTAACTCCCTTTGCCGTGGCACCGCTTCGTGGCCCCTGTAGTGGTTCGTGCAGGTGCTGAAACGGACGCCGTGGTTGATGCTGGCAGATGGTGTGACGCCTGAATGCTCTAAATACAACTTCTCTGGTCATCTTTCGTGCCTTGATCATGAGCCACGCAGGCAAGGGGTAGGTGCTTTCTCTGACGTTTGGAGAGGCTGACCAGTGTCCATTCTGCGGGGGAGCGG
This sequence comes from Lepus europaeus, assembly GCF_033115175.1. Lineage (NCBI taxonomy): Eukaryota > Metazoa > Chordata > Mammalia > Lagomorpha > Leporidae > Lepus > Lepus europaeus. The sequence goes on along the minus strand of NC_084832.1, from coordinate 14,380,435 downwards.
GGTGCTTCCTTTAGGAGGAGAGCACGAGTGGAGGAGAATGGTGTTTGTTAAGGAGAGGCGGGCCTGAGAATCGTGCCTCTGTTTACATTGCAGGGAGGGTGAGAGTGTGGGAATCAGAGGCAGGAAGTGGAGCTGTCTTCCACTGGGCCGCCCTTCTCCTTGTGTTTTATCTACCCTGGCCTTTTTATTTAGAGGAAGAACGGGGTGAGCGCCAGTTTAATTTTTGTATTCTCCGGATCATCAAGAAACGGATGTCATTAACATGTGAGTTACAAGAGACTTGAAAAAAAAAAATACTCATTGGGGCATTTAATATTTGCACAGCAAAACCCCAGGGAGGACAGAGTTAGGTCAGGAAACCCTTTCTGCAGGAGGTGACTTTGGAGCTGTGCCGAGTGGAGCCCATGGTCAAGGAGAGAAAGCCAGCGGGAGCGCACGCACACACGCGCACACGCACACACACACACACCTGGGACACAGGTGTGGGGTAGTAGAGCCCAGCAGGAGCAGGGTCACCTGGCTGGGAGCCTCTGCGCTGGGCTTGGAGTTCGTCAGACCCAGGTTTTCCCAGCAGAAAAGAGCAATGGTTGGGATTGAACTTCGGGAAATAACTTCTGTGGATAGGGTAAGAGAGGGACCGTTTCTCTCCCGCCCTGAGTTTTTCTGGGAGCACTTTCCCGATGTTGGTTGAGGGTATTTAAGGTAGCCTGTTCAGTGGACCTTTTCTCTTTTCCTGCAGTTCAGGAGAAAACAGTGACGACGCGATCTGGATAGAGTTTCTGCAGTTTTGTTTTCTTTCCCTTCCTTTGCTGGGGAGCAGGGTCACACAGCTTGTATGGAGACAGCGGACATCCTGTCTGCCTTTTCCCAAGTGTTCAAACAGGCTGTACTCCCCGTCTGAAGGGTCTGGGTGATGGTATTTGAAAGGCACAGATTGGGGACGGGTGGTAGAAAGAGAGACCGAGATCTTCCATCTACTGGTTGACTCCCCCAGTGGCCACAACAGTGGGGCTGGGCCAGGCTGGAGCCAGGAGCTCCATCTGGGTTTCCCACGTGGGTATCAGGGACCCACGTACTCGGGCCATCATCTGGTTTCTCCCAGGCACGTCAGCAGGAAGCTGGATCTGAAGGCAGAGGTGGGACTCAATCCTTGGCACTCAGATATAGGATGTGGGCTGCCCACACAGTGGCTTAACCCACTGTGTCACAACAGCTGCCGCTCCTTGTGCACCTTACTGCCAACCTCATTCTCCAAGCCGACCCTACCTCACTATTTCCTGGGTATTTACCCTCAGAATAAAACCCTTTCTTGATATGAAATATGAACAAGCTATTTACAGGAGCCTCACTGGGCCAGCAGGCAGGGCTGTGTCCTAAGCTCATAGGAATTCTTGTGACCCAAGGTTTTGTGTGTGACCCTTTCAGCCCTTGCTTTTCACATAAGTAGGGCCATAGGCTGTGTAGCTGGTTGCGTCTGGCTTCTTTCATTTAGCAAATGCTTTTGGGATTCATCTGTGCTGTAGTGTGTCAGCATTCTGTTTCTTTTGATTGCTGAAAAATCCCTTATATGGACATTTGTGTATCCAATCACTGATTGAACATTTGGGTTTTTTTCCACTTGACTATGGACACCAGCACACAGTCTCTGTGCGACCACATCTTGTCATTTCTCTTGAGGAGGGGATGCCTGGGAATAGAACTACTGCTCACCAGGGGAAGAGTTTTCTGGGTTCTGTGCTGTTTTCACTAGCAAAACTTTCAGAAACAGCCACAATGTTCTACCAAGGGTTTGCTCTGTTTTAGGTTCCGTCCAGCCATCAGCACGGTGTGTCCGGTTCTTCCACGTTCTTGGTCCCAGTTCTTGTGGTCTGCCTTTATGAGTGTGAAATACTGTCTCACCCTGGATGTAATTTGCATCTCTTAATGACTAATGGTAGCGCACACCTTTTCATGTGCTGATTAGCCATCTGTACATCTTTGGAGATTTAAATTCTATTATCCCCGTTAAGACATCTCACCACTTCTCCTTTCCCTGCCGGTTCCTTCCAGTTATGTAATACCCACCTTTTCAGGAGTTATCTGCAGCCACCTCAGTTATTTTAGCCTTCCTCTTGTGATATAAATGAATTTAAAGTTTACCAGTAATTGTTGCTCATTGCTTCACCCCTTACCTCTTGTTTTGCCGAAGTTTGTCCTTTAGTAGTTTTTTCAAAGAGGGCTTGGGTAACACTTTTAAAAATTCTTGCCTATTTGAAATAGCTGGCGAATACATTTGAGTAGAAGTTTAGGTTTAAAATTTTGATTCGTATTTGAAAACGTTTTTGGCATTTAAGCCTTGAATGTTGCTGTGGGCAAATCTGAACTTTTTGTTTGAACCTCCGCCCAGCTATTCAGATGATTCCTTCTTAAAGGACCCAGAGTCGGGTGGGAAGGTAGAAGTTAGCCTGTGTGTGAGAGGGGCCAAAAACAGGAATTTGCTGTGGTTGAAAGAGGGGAGGAAGCAAGCCTTGGAAGCAGACAGGTTAAAACCTTGGCAGCCACAGGTTAAAAGATAGCATCAGGTGGGTCCCAGCCCTCTCCCGGGGCATCTTCCAGCCCTGTGCCTGGGGCTGTTAGGTCCAGTCACACTGTACTGATAAAGCCCTGGGAAAGATTCTACAGGAAAACTCTCCACCCCGCAGTACCCTAGGAGAAGGAGTGGGAAGGAGATAATGTAGGCCCAAACCCATAAAAACTCCAGACTGAGAGCAGCCAGGGCGCTCTGTTCTTTGCTGAGATGCCGGTCTGGACCGCCAGGTGCATTCTTCTCATTAAACTTCACTCGCTTGCCCTGCTACTCTGTCGCAACATCTGAACTTCTTTTCTCATGGGAAGGCAAGAACCAGTGTTCCAGGCTATGTCTCTGGGAACTCTAAGACATGGCCTCGTAGCGACCGTTTCATGCCAGTTACCCCTAGGTAGGACATATTCACTGATGAGGGAAAACCAGCTTTGATTTTTGTAGTCCTCTGAGTTACGCCTTAAACTTTGTTTGCTAGTTACGTCCTTTATTTCTCTAGGGACTCGGACTTCATGTTGTATCACCTCTGTTGTTCTGATTCGAACCTTTCTCTTACTTTTCTCCACCTTTCTTCCCAAAGCCCTCATGGTTTCACCAGTACATAGCGGGTACTTCAAAAGGATGGTGGGAAAATGGAATTAAATCATGTTTATTTTGGCGTTAAAAAAATGTCAACATGTGTGCAGTTTTTGCCTAATGTCCATTTTCTGTCAACTTGTTGAAGGCCTTTCGCGTGAATTTCAAGAATTTTTGCACCAAAAGGAAGTTTGATCCTTTAATTCCATTTTCCACGAACTTTCTGAAGTACCCTTGGGTTTCCTTTAGCTCCTTGCCACTTGGTGCTGCTGCGGTTCCTCCATTTCTGCTTTATTTCCCAGAGCTCCCCTGCACTCCTGGGAATCCTCTTCCACTTCTGTTCTTGGGACGGGTTATCTTCTTAAGTTTTGTGAATTTATGCAATATGCTTGGGCAGTCTTCTAATCCGTTGAATGTAGCATTTCTTTTGTGGGTATTCACCTCTCCTTTGCTTTTGATTTTTTTTTTTTTTTTTTGCCACATGTTTGTTAAGGCCCCCTTTTTTTCTTTTAAGATTTATTTGTGGGGCCAGCGCTGTGGCGCAGCGGGTTAAAGCTGTGGCCTGGGGTGCCGGCATCCCATATGGGCGCCGGTTCTAGTCTTGGCCGCTCCTCTTCCGATCCAGCTCTCTGCTGTGGCCTGGGAAAGCAGTGGAAGATGCTTGGGCCTCTGTACCCACATAGGTGACCTGGGGGAAGCTCCTGGCTCTTGCCTTCGGATCGGCGCAGCTCCTGCCATTGTGACCATCTGGGGAGTGAACCAGCGGATGGAAGATCTCTCTCTGTCTCTACCTCTCTCTGTAACTCTGTCTTTCAAATATATATATATATATATTTAAGATTGCCTTGTTTGAAAGGCAGAGTTACAGAGAGAGAGAGCACGCAAGATCTTCCATCTGCTAGTTCAATCCCCAAATGGTCTCAACAGCTAGAGTTGAGCCAGGCCAAAGCCAGGAGGCTGGAACTCCATTCTGGTCTCCCACGTGGGGTGCAGGGGTCCAAGCACTTGTGCCGTCTTCCGCAGCTTTCGCAGGTGCATTGTGGTGGGTTAAGGCCCCCAACATCTTTGTTGTTGTTGTTGTTGTTGCCTGGCGAGTTCTTGATGAATTAACTATTTGCAGGAGGCTGGTGCAGGTTAACACATGGAGCCACGTCCCATGCCAACAGGAGTTCTTGTGCCCGAGGCTGTGTGTGTGTGTGTGTGTGTGTGGTCATTCCAGCCTTTGCCTGGCCCAGCCTTTGCCTGGCCCAGACTTTGGTGATGTCGCTGGCCTCAGCGGCGGATGCTTCCCACACCAAGGGCTGGCCCGTGTGATGTCGCGCCGCACCGCGCCCGGGGAGAGCAGCCACTGGGAGCCAGCACGCCTGAGAAGGTTGTAGCTGGTTGTCGCCAGGACGTCCGGTGGAGTTTGGGGGGTGGGGCCCTGCCAGTTTTCTCTGAGCTCTGCTGCCCTGGGCGGTCCCTCCCAGTGTCCTCCTGAGCAGCTCTTTCTCACACCCCACGCTGGAGCCACAGATGTCTTCCAGGGTCCTCACAGCGGGAAGGTTTGCATTTTCCTCTGTGTTCCTTACTGCTGCTGGGTGAATTCCAGGAGGAAGTCCTTAAGCCAGGACACGGTGACAGACAGCTCCAGCCTTTCCTCTTTCCTCTGCCAGTTCAAAATCTTACTGTTTTGTCACAGCTGCTGCTTTAAGAAACGTTTGACATAGATCCGAGGAATAGTTTTGCAAGAGGTTTTTGCTTTTGGGTCTGAAGTGATCAAGATTAGTATTCCCATATCACAAGGAAAGAAAGGTGAGTCTCCTTTATTTTGGCCATTCCCCAAGAAACTCAGAGGTCAGAGGGAAACCGCAGAGGTCAAGTTCAACCAGAGCACGGGTTAACACCCACAGGAAGGCCGAAGGCTGCTTAGCCTTGTTTACCTGGAGCAGGACGCTCTGTTACCAGGCATGCCAGTTTTGATGTCAAACCTGCATTGCGGTTGCCCATTTATGACCAGCCAGCGTTCCCGAGATGCTCCTCTTCGCATTCTTCGGATGCCCCACTCCAAACCCGCCGCTGGATTTACGTCTGAATTAAACAGAACTTTCCATGCACAGCAGCGAGCGGGCAAGCATAACAAAGAGAGGCAGAGATCCGCAAGCAGAAATAACACAAACACCAGCTCATTTGGAGACTGAGCGAAGGACGTTCTAGCACCAAGTGTAGGCTCATCGCCAACTCAGCTCGCCGTGCGTTCTGTTACTCGACCTTTTTTATTTTATTTTTTTAAAAAAAAGGTTTCTTATTTGAAAGAGTTACACACACAGAAGGAGAGGCAGAGAGAGAGAGAGACAGAGAGAGTGTGTATGTGTGTGTGTGTGTGTGTGTGTGAGTGTTCTGGGGGAACGTCAGCAATGGACTCTGCAGGAGATGGCTGGGCGTGAGTTGGGCATGAAAACCCTCCCCAGCGAGGGTGACGCTGGGAGCTCTTGCAGTTGCATGAGTGGGGTTCCACGCCCAGCTTCGACCCCAAAGCTGGAAGCGCCCTTCCCTGGCTTTCTCGGCCCACCCAGGTCCCCTGAGTCCTGCCTCTACCTCGCTTCTCTTTTCCACCTGCTGTTGTCTTATACACTGCTTCGGTTCCACACGCACCCCTTTTCAGGTGGGTCCCAGCTGTCACTCATGCAGTGAACTGGTCTCTGGCGCCACCACCCAAATGCAGCTTCCCCGCCCCAGCAGCCGCCCCCAGGGCCGGGCATCCGCCCTGGAATCACCTCGCCTCACCTCACCCGCCTGACTTCTTCCCGCTCTGCTCAGATTGCAAACTTCCTGGTCCTGGGTGAGCTTTCACCCCAGTAGCTTAACCATTGACCCGCGTCAGGTTAATTTTTCCACACAAGTGTGTTGCTCATTGCCCTCAGCTCGCTGGCTGCCTCCTGCTTGCAGGGCAGACTGCTGGCCATCGACGTTGTGCAGGCCTCCTCCGTCCCCTGACTTCAGCCGTATCTCTCCATGCTGACTGCCTCTCCTTCTGCCCACCATCTTCTCTTCTGTCCCACGCCCCTTTGTCCGCGTATCCTGTCTCTGTCCACATCCTTGCCAAGGTGTAGCTCAGTTCCTACCTTCCCCTCACGTGGGCATTCTTTCCCGCGTGGCCTCAGCCGTGGTACATGCTGGATGATGGCGCCAGTCGTTAGGCGGCGTTGATGCCATTGTATACCAGTGTCATGCCGAGGCGGGGCTGAGACACTAAGAAGATCCAGCCCAAGTTCCTGCCTTAGGGCGGTCTCAGTGCCGGGGAGGAGGTGCACAGGCAAGTGTACCACCCACTGAGGGGCGGCTCTGGGCAGTTGGAGGAGTGGGCGACAGAGCAGCAACTCAGGGTCATAGAAAGACGCGGGAGGAATGGAGAGAGGACCTTGCTCCGTGCTGCCTGCCCTGTGAGAGCTGCTGTGTTTGCTTCCTCTGGAGTCATGGTGTGTGTTTTATTGGTCTCTATCATTGCCCACGTTGCTTAGTGTGCTGCGCTGTCCCGAAAAGGCAATTAATGGGCGCTAATGATACAGCCCAGGCACCATTCATACCCCCCCCCCCCCCGCCCCAGGTGGAAATGTCATGCCCAGCCCATCGCAGATACTGAATAATAATGTGTGGAGCACAGCGGAGTCTGTAGTCCTTAGGCACAAGATAGGCAGCAATATGCAAACGTATGCAAAAGAGCCGAGGATGCAGAGTTATTAGCATGCTGTGGCTGCTTAAAGGTGACTTTGCAAGCACGCGGAGGCTTGTGTGTGTAGGATTCCTGTGCAGGGCATGGAGCGCCTGCTTGCCCAGGTGGGAGCCTGGGACATTGTCACGACAAAGGGGACAAGATGAGTGCTGTTGGTGACTTCGGGTGGTTTGAGTGAGCCTCCTCTGTGTTCTTCCCTGCAGGTATCGCATAAGCCGCTTCCGTCATGGGGGAGATAGAGCAGAAGCCAACCCCAGGATCCCGACTGGGGGCCCCGGAGAACTCGGGGATCAGCACCTTGGAGCACGGACAGAAGCCGCCCCCGACCCCGTCAGGAAAACTCATGTCCATCAAAATCCAGATGCTGGATGACACCCAGGAGGCTTTCGAAGTTCCAGTAAGTTCAGGGGTGTGTCTGGGCAGCCCTCAGCTCGAGCCCTCCCCCGCTTCCCGTGTTTCTGTGACCGTGGCCGCAGAGGGTCCGTGTGTTCACCCCTCCCCCACCCCACATCACTGCCCATTCTGATTCTGAGCCATCCAACCTGAGATTTATGCATGAACCTCTCATATAGTGACGTCACTTGCATTTTACCGTAACCATCTGCCCATAAATATATGTAACATGTATGCAAAGGTATGTGATGTACTGATATACATACATACTTCTATGCAAATAAGTATGTCTTATTTAACATAGGTATGTGAGTATGTGTTTGCACATGTATGTAAGATATAAAATACATGATATATGAAACATGCATTTATATCAGAACTGGAGGAAGCACGGGCTAGTAGTTGCATTGGTTCATCACAGTAGTGCCTGCCTCGGGCTGGGTACGTGTGGGTCCCGCCTCACACTGACCATATCACTGGCAGGAAGACTGGCAGTAAGAATGCTGTCAGAGAGCTGTGTGCACACTTGCATGTCAGGAAATAGGGAGGGACTGTGTTTGCGGCTTCAGGGGCTGGGGCGTGGACAGAGCAGACAGGCCCTGATGCAAGCCCACCCTGCCAGGGACCAGGACAGGGAGACACGGGGCCAGAGGCGAGACAGAGAAGGAGCCAGCAGCCTGAGCCCCTCGGCCCCTGGCCCCCCTATTGTGGCCACTTTCCCTGGAGGTGGAGGCGCCTCCCCCGTGGTGTGAGTGAAGCAGACCACGTGTCGGAGCAGAGCTGTTCTTCCCTGGGGGTGGGGGAGTCATCATCTCTGACATTGGCTTGGGTCCGGAGATCTCTGGGTACGCCATGGATCTGGTTTTCTGTGTTCTGTCTTGAGCACTGAATGCTACGTCTCAAGTTGGTGGTGGGGGAAAAAAATAACTCTTGAATTCTGAGCAGCCAGCAAACTTCGGGAACACACCTGTTTTTAAAGTGGAGACAATCTGTCTGTTATTCTGTTGGCTAGAGTGACTGAAATTTAATAGTCAGCATTAACGTTGGGAACCTATCATTTAATCATTTATGGGATATGATTCAGTAAATTATATTTATTTCGAAGCACATTGTTCAGAGAGTGTGAATTAACATCAGGTGTCTTTGGGAAAGATCAACCTCAGACTCTGAGAATAGCTAGGCTTAAAACTGCCAATTTATGGCACGCTGCAAACCACCTTTGTTTTGCTCTAATTTTCTTGTTGTAGAATTCGTATCTTTCAAGGTCTTGAGAGCGCTTTCACATTCTGGTGAACAAAGCCGTGCCTAATTTCTGGACTTGCAGAATCCGTGGAGGAGAACACCTGCTGTCGTGTTAGATTAGGCCTTCTGGAACATCCCCCCCCCCCCCCCCCATTTTTCTTCTTTATTGCCAGACCGGTTCAGTGAGGTATTTGGTTTCACTGTTTCCTCTTCCGTGCTGTTAAGGACTTCTGAGCTCATGCCTTGTGCAGCCATCCTATTAAGTGGTGCTCGGGGACGCACTACGGGCTGGGCGTCAGCTGTGGAGTGCACGGATGACAGGCCTCCTGTCCTGTCCTCAGCCACAGTTCTACAGTTTCCCAAAACCAAAGAATGTCGAGATTCCATTCCTAGCTACATTTAGCTGGGAACTATATAGGAACATCTGCCCAAGAAGTAGGAGGAGTAGTAGTGTGTTTTCATAACCTCTATTATTATTTTTAGATTGATTTATTTGAAAAGCAGAGTTATGGGGGAAAAGGGGGGAGAGAGAGAGAGATAGCTTCCATCTGTGGTTCTATCCCCTGATGGCCACAATGGCCAGGGCTGGGCCAAACCAAAGCCAGGAGCGAGGAGCTCCATCCAGGTCTCGCAAGTGGGTGGCAGGGACCCAAGTGCTTGAGCCGTCTGGCACTGCTCTCTAGGTGCCTTGGCAGGAAGCTGGATTGGAAGCACCGAGTAGCTGGATCTGATGTGGGATGCAGGTGTTACCTCCCTGTGCCACAATGCTCACCCGTTTTCTTGTTCCGCCCCCTCTCTGGCCCCCGTAAACTCCTGTGTACCATAAAAGGCTCTATCCCTTCTACTGGGTTGCTACTTCCTCAGGCAGTGGCTAGAGCTTTCTCTTACCCATCAGGGTGGGGCCCGATTGCCCTGGGTTTAGATCCCAGCTTCTGCTACTTGGAGTTGCTCAGCTTAGCCTCCACCTAGATCTGTCGTCTTTGTTAAAATGAGGCCACTGCTAATAAGCTCGACCTCATACTACACTAGAAAAAAAAAAGTGGATACAAATAAAGTGTCCAGAACATTCTTGGCACATCCTGAGAGCTTTGGAAGTCTAATGAGCAGTGGTGCTGTGCACCTGCCACTGTCCTGCTGGCCTGTCAAGGTAGGTAGAGACTTGCCCCAGAAACCCCTTATCCACAGCTTCAAGTGGTGCCTGGCACACCGGAGGCACTCATTAACTGCCCGTGGACAGTGTTAAAGTGAGCTTATTTTACAGGTGGAATGCATGACGTTGTTCGTTTTTTACACGCCTCGCCCATTTGCAGTTTATTTTCTCCTATCATCAGTATGTTCCTTCCCACCCTCTGGGCAACAGCTGTGCAAAGCCAGATATTGGCACTTTGATTGACACAACAGCTTCTAATTCACTGCCTTGTGCTCTGTAAGAACAGCGCAGCCAGGCTACATGCAGCTGGGAGGCACGTGGGCACCCGGCTGTGGACCCGGGGTCAGTGGAGAGTGACCAACTGTGGGATTCTGGAAGACCCAGCTCCCCATGATGGCTTTCATTCCATGTCCATAGCTCTTTGCCAAGCGTCTGACCCTGGGATTGTCTTGTTCCACACGTGATAGGCCCCAAGTGAAGGCATCCTCATGGTTCACTCGCATTTGTCACACCCGTGAGCAGGGCTCCAGGCCAGAAGTCCCTGGCATTTCCCGTTGGGGATGTTCTTCTGTGGACCGCATTTTCCTCGGGGATTGGATTTCCTGGGTCTTTCCATGTTCCTTTGGCTTTAAAATGTGGGTGCGGCAGAGTCGTCATTCCTGTGCCAATTTCCAAAATGCTTCCTGGCCCAGAGACCTACACTGTCCTCTCCGGGGCTGTCTCCCTCATTCTTTAAAGCCTTTAAAAATTAGTATCACTGTTGGGCACTGGCACGTTAAGCTGCCTCTCGTGACACTGACATCTTCTATCAGAGTACTGCTTCAAGTCCCAGCTGCTCCACTTCTGACCGAGCTCACTACCAATACACCTGGGGTCCCTGCCATTCATACGGATCCAGGCTCCTCTCTTCGGCCTGTGCCTATCTGGGGAGTGCACCAGCAGATAGAAGATCTCTGTCTCTCCTTCTCTCTTTGTTACTCTGCCTTTCAAATAAAATAAGTGTTTAAAATTTTTATTGTTAGTGAAGAGTTTAACTTTTTTTTAAAAAGATTTATTTATTTATTTGAAAGGCAGAAATACAGGAAGGGGGAGGAGAGCCTCATCTTCTGGTTCACTCCCCAAATGACCACAACAGCTGGAGCTGGGCCAGGTTGAAACCAGGAGCAGTGGAGCTTCCTCTGGGTCTCCCACGTGGGTGCAGGGGCCCAAGCACCTGGGCCATCCTCTACTGCTTTTCCAGGTTCATTAGCAGGGAGCTGGATTGGAAGAGGAGTGGCTGGGACTTGAACTAGTGCCGCTATGAGATGCTGATGCCTCAGGTGGAGACTTTACCCACTACACCGCAGCACTGGCCTCAGCAGTGAGTGCCACAGTCTTCCGTTCTATAGCTGTGTGCACGACTCCCTTTGCTCTTGAACTTGGACTTGTTTTTAGGCATTCCCCCTGTAGACCAGCAAGTTCCAAAAGCAATATTTGCAGCATATCCTTGCCTAGTATTCTGTCACCTTGCTGTGGAACAGATCATACAAATAAGCCTGGACCATGGCTTCTGCTGTGTGCAGCCCTCTCTCCCAGCCAGAGGTTATAAAGTGACACCTGGGCATCTGAAAGGGTTAATGACAATCCCCAACCCCCTGCCCCCACACACACACCAGGACCACCTCCCCCCCAGAAGGCCCCGAGAAGGTTTTCTGCATCCAGTCTGCAGTGGACGCTGTCCTGCTCGTGGCTGGGGGGTGAGCAGATGGCCGCTTCTTCACTTGCAGTTGCTGTGTTTCATCAGCAGCGTCCCTCCAGGAAGAGTCGAGAAGAACAGGGAAAATAGACCAGAGCCACGTTTTGTTCTTTGGAGCAGACCTGGTAACAATGCGTGGGAAAGCTGCTTGCAGCTGGCAAAAAGATCCCTGGTGTGGGTCGCAGGTTAGCAGGAATGGCAGCCACACACAGGTGCGCAGGGCAGGCGTCCAGAAGCACCGGCTGGCGGGGAGTCAGTTGGGGCAGAAGGAACTTGACCTCAGCCACAGTCACGGTGGGGGATAATCCTTGGGCCGTGGTTGTGTTGTGTCAGTGTTTCACGCAGACTGGAACTGGTTTTCTGCACCACACTGCTGGCCCCCACACACTTAGGAGAAGGGCTGCCCCGGGTTCCAGGTGAAGGGCTCCTTGGAAGAGCTGCCAAGTCGCTTCCTCAGGTTTGTACAGCATTGAGGGAAGGCTGGGGTTGCTGACCCCCATCCCAGCAAGACCCTTAGCTTCCCTGCCTCCCCCTGCACTGAGTTCCCTGGTTAGATTCAGGCCCTTTCTCGACCCCACCCCATAGGTTCCTTTTGCACTTGCCGCCCACAGCTCCCACACTGGAGGTCCCGGTGCCCTGGCTGCAGCCCCAGCTCTGTGCAGTTTCTACGCCACCTCTTCCCATCCCAAAGGAATTTACCAGAACCTCAGCCAGGCCTCTCTCAGCTTTGTCTCCTGATGGTTCGGACTTGGAATCCTGCTCCGATCTGCCTCCCTCCCTCTTTCGTCAGGTCCTTTCTGTCCCTGGTGTTTGAATTGACTGATGTTAAAGGGGTTCTTATCTGTTGCATTTAGGAAGTGGAGACCCTGTGTTGATATTTTATTGATGAATTAACTTTTTTAAGAGCTTTTTCTCAAAATAATTATTTGAGAGGAAGGGAGAAAGAGCCAGAGAGAGAGAACGTGAGAGAATGCGTGAGAGCACTCCCATCTAGCAGTTCTCTTGCCAAATGCCTGCAGTGCCTCTGGCTGGCATCAGGGACCAGGAGCTACGAACTTAACCCGAGTCTCACGTGAGTGACAGGAACCTCGGTATGTAAGCCAGCGCCTACTGCCTCCCAGGGTGCTCATTAGCTGGAAGCTGGAGTTGGGAGGGAGAGGAATGTGGTATTGAGCCCAGGTACTCTGACATGGGACCCCCTAGGCCAAGCACCCACCCTGATGAATTAACATTTTGTGGCTGTTTTCTTTTTTTGGGGGGGATTCCCCCAAACTCTTGAGGAACCAAAACAAGCAAACAAACCCCTCCCCACCAAAGCATTGTCAACAACAAGGGTTACCGTATCCCTACTAAGTGCTAACAGAAGACACGTGACGAGGGTTGGGTGAGCATGCCCGCAGACTGTGTGCACCGCCACCCGCAGGGTGTCAGGAGGAGTCCTCATTCACGTAGCAGTGCAGGTGGCCTGGAACCTAAAGCTTCCAGCGGAATGCCACTTGATGACAGGAGGGTGAGGACAGCAATCCGTTGATTTCTTGCAAGCACGCTATTCCCAGAAAATCCAGCAAGTCTGGGGAAGTCTGAGACCCTGACCTTTTTAAAGAAAAATGGTACGTGGCCCGTGGTGATAAAGGAGGCTGCAGAGGTGGGTTTTGGGGGCTGCCTTGTCGGCTGTGCTATCTCAGAGGCCTAATTAGCAGCGTTAGAAAGTCAAAGAGTCAGCCTTGTTTAGGTTTTATTACCTTTTTTGTGTGCAGTGAACCGGCCCTTTCACTTCTTAATTTTCCCCCAAACCTGGGCCTGACATCAATTGAGAGCTTGTTCACCCAGCTCTGGCTCTGGCGTGGAGGCAGGGCCCCATGGCTGTGGAATTTTAAAGCTGTCTTTATAAGCTTGATCTCAGAGGGATGGAGCCGAGGTTTGTTGCTTTCCAAAGCTCTGTGTCTCCTCCTGGTGTGCTCCGGTGCACGTGGCAAAAGCTGAGGGTCCTCAGGGCTCCTTGTTCCTTGGAGCTGTGTCTTCATGAAAGCCTCTTGTTCCCTGGCTCCTCCTTTTGTATTTTTAATACATTTTTGTTTCTCCTTCTCTTTGTGCTGTTTGTTCAGGTGCCCTCTTGGTAAGCCCTTGAAAGTCTTTGTTTCCTCGTGGAAATAACAGAGTTGCTTCAGAAAGTAGGTGGCGCACAGAATTGAAGCCTCTGTTTATTACAGTGCAAAAGATCTTGAAATCTGTGCCCGTGAGGCATCATCAAAAACTTCATGGAAAATACTTACTAGGGAAAATAAACTGTGCACAGATCTCAAAAAAAAAATTTTTTTTTGCAGGAAAACAGACTTTAGCTTTTAATTCTACTGTCCCAGGAACTTTCTGAGGTTTTCTCATGTACATTTAACCAAAGCTCTTAGGGGCACATATAGTCTACTTTTTGGAAGGCAGAGGGAGAGAGGAGAGATCTTTTATCTGCTGGTTCACTCTCCAGGTAGCCACAATAGCCAGGCCTAGGCCAGGCTTCAGCCTGGAGCCTGGAGCTCCAACCTGGTTCCCCATTGTTGGGTGCAGGGGCTCAAGGACTTGGGTCATCTTCTGCTTTCCCAGGCACATGAGCAGGGAGCTGGATCAGAAGTGGAGCAGGCAGGACTTGAACCAGCTCCCATATGCGATGCCAGCATTGCAGGTGTCCACTTAACCCACTGTGCCACCACACTGGCCCCATACATTGTCCTTTCTTACAAGGGTTCTGTTTCTGTCTCTTCTGGAATCGATTACCAGTGCCCAGCAGTGGTGGAAGGATGGCGTGTGGAGCCCATGGCTCCTTGACTTCGCTTCTGCACGAGTGAGTGCTGGTGGGGTGCAGGAGGAAGAGAATGGACTTATGGAAACTGTGCATTTCAAACCAGAAGGGTGGTCCCTGTGCCCCTCTTAGCAGCTCCGCTTCAGGCCAGAGCCAGGGGAAGGGGCTTCTATGTGTTCCCTCGGCTTCTGAGAAACAAGCCAGCATCTCTTTCTTCTTACCGCTGTTGCTTTTGGCTCCTTTTATTAGCAGAGCTTCTGGAACCATATTCGTGGCCACTCCGTAGGGTCATTGCTTGCTTTACTTAGCTCTGGATGATAAACAGCGCTCGTCTGGGTCTGGCCTCCTGGGCTTAAAGGCTATTTTAGTAGAGTAAAAAGTTTTTTCTTTCATAAATCATGTCAGCCTGATCCTGCCTGCCTGGCTCTCTAGCTCCGGAGAAGCTGAGTGGAGTTTCGTGTTTGGTGTGTGCCCCTTTCAACTTCAGTTACGAGTCTTGTGATCAAAGTGAGGTCTGCAGTCCTGAAACAATGGCAGTGAGTTTTTTTTTTTTTTTCACAGCTGTTGGCTATTTTCTCTCTGGAAAAAAAAAAAATGCCACTCCAAAGAAGCTAATAAATAAGAGGAATAAACTGTAATTGAGAATGTCTGTATCTGACATTATAACAGGCTGGGCCGTGTTCAGAGAAAATACATGCAGGACCTTCGAGAAGGTTCTTTTCCCACCCTCTTTGAAATGGAAATAACGCATCCTCTTCATTACCTGTGGGAAACAGTGGTTAGAGGGGACGCGCAGGCCCCTGGGTGCCGGCTGCGGGGAGCTCTGTGTGTGGAGGGACAGCGCCTGCCCCACGGAGCCGAGGTGTCGCTGAAATGAGAGCTCCACAGACAGCTTGCAGAGCGCAGAGTGGGTTCCTCTGTTTCCTTCCTGTCGGTCTCTAAGCTGTGGCTTTGTGTTTGTTCTGGGACAGAATGGCGACCCTGCTTTTGTTGCGGAGGTGCCGGGCCGGGCGGGGGCGGGGTCAGACCCAAGAGCCCGGTAACGCCTGTTACATAAAAAGTAGCACAGCCTGGACAGGTGCAGGCGCCCTTTCTCTCTGCCTACAGTGCTCTCCGCAGCCTCCCATGAGACTTGGCTTGCTTTGGAGGGAGACTTATCCATCACTGAGACCAAGACCCGTGTCCCAGGGGGCTTCCTAGGTCGGGGTGGGGGGTGTCTAAGAATGAGGGCCACTCCCACTGAACCTTGTCCCACCAAGCACATGTCTTGCTGAGCTTACCTGGGGCTTCTCTGGGCTTCAGTTTGATCAGCTTTCAAATCAAAAGCGGTGTTTGTTAAGCTCAGAAACTTCACACGCCGTTTTGCTTTGCTGATTTTTTTTTTTGTCTCCTCTATTTCTTTAGCCCCCACCACCCTGTTTTCCTGGGGTCCTAGATGTTCCCAAGAAAACCCTGTGGCTCTCCAGCCTGCACTGGACAGGGAGTTTTCCAGGTAGACACAGGACTTCAGGAGCCTCGGAGGCAGATCTTCTCAGGGTGGGCTCTGTGGTCCATTTGAGGAGATACTCCTGTGTCTGAATAACATACGGAAGCGTTGCAAGGGGCCCGTGTTATGACACAGTGGGTTAAGCAATTCCCGGCTTCTCCACGCCTGATCCCGCTCCCTGCTAAGACACCCGGGAAAGCAGAAGATGGCCCAGGTGCTTGGGCCCCTGCATCCATGTGGGAGACCAGGATGGAGCTCCAGGCTCTTGGTTTTGCCCTGGCCATTGTAGCCATTTGGGGAATGAACCAGCAGATGGAAGATCTCTCTCTTTTTCTCTGTGTAACTCTGCCTTTCAGATAAACAAATCTTAAAAAGGAAATAAATAAAGCATTATGCATCCAAATAGATTAATTTTTTTAAAAAAACTAAAAACGTCTACCATGTTCTGTCATTGACTTAGGTCTCCCATCATTGTGAGCATTTGAGTTGGACACGTTGACTTTAACTCACAAGGATGAAACAGAATGATCTAATCAAGCGGTTTTTTTCTTTTTCCTTCTGTGGATAAAGTGATCACATAAAGGAGCAATTCTCAAGCCTTTCGCGCTTTGTAATCGGAGCGGGAGGCCCGTCCTTTCTGTTCTCACTGAGACAAGCAGGAAGTCGGGCTGGATACCCACAGTGGGAGTCTGTGCCTCTGGTTTGATCTTGTGGACTGAGATTGTGGGAATGCAATACAGGTTCCACCAGTGCTTATCAGCGCGCGCGGCCAGGTGCTGCCAGTGATAAGAAAGTGAATAAAAATCCTAACTGTAACTGCCTCAACGAAAATCCCTGGCCGGGTGCCAGACATGTGTGCCAAGGCTGTGTGTGTATTATCTCATTTATTATTAGCTGAGTGAACCTATGTGGTGGGTGGGGAGAGGTCTTGCTGTGAAAGTTGGATTAGCTGGGGAGAAGGGGCTGGGGTCCCAAGCGGCCCAGTGGGCTTGGCAGTGTCTGAGCCACACGTTGGTGGCCGATAAGGGCTTGAGTGTCGCGGACAGAATGTCAGGGAGCTGCAGGATGGAAGAAGACCCAGGAGGTAGAACTGACGGCACTCGGCAGCTCGTGGGAGTGGAGCAGAGCGCCCCCTGGGTGGCAGATCGTGGAGGCCTTTGCTTTACGGCCTGGGTAACTCAGCACCATCACTGGCCCAGGTGTCCCAGTGGTAGAAGTCTTTCTGGAAACCATGCCTTCCTTTCGCCTGGCTCTAGTTGCTGATAAAAGGCGTCGCAAAGGAGAACGCATGGTTCCAAGAGTTCACTTCTGAGATCTGCGGTGATCTTGTGCGGGTCCAAACCCAAAGGTACACGTGGAGGTTGACTGCTCAGTTTCCCCTGAATTCCTGTTGACTCTTGGCTTTCCGCTTTGCTTGTCACACCCAGGTGCAGCTGAGGGAGAGGCTCATCTGCATGCAGTGGGTGCTGGGCCCTCAGCGTTGATGCGGCTTAGTGAGGACATGAACTGTGGCGTGCATCTGGCTGCTCTACCATCTTCCAGTGGCCCTTTGTCCGGGCGCATTTCCATCACCCAACAGGACCCAGCAGCTTAGCTGCCTCTTATCTAGATGGACACCTGTCTCAGGCATTGAAGCGTAAGACCCAAGAGTGCTGGTGGAATGGTTCGGGTGCCACATGGTTAAAAGCTGCACTGCTCTCTTGGCTGCTGTGACACTCGGCGTGCTGGCTTAAATCTGTAAGTAGGCACTGTTGCACTGTCTGCAGGTGAATGATCCACAGCTCAGCCCTTTGCCTCCTCACCTGTGCCTGCCGTCTACCCAGCCAACCAGAGCCCAGGTGAACCATCTATGGACCTGGGACTGCAGGGGACAGGTAGGTACGCAAGTAGCATAGGACAGGTAGCTCCCTCACCTTCTCTGCTAGATGGTGACCAAGACTTGTGCCTTCCAGCGGCCAGCGAGGCCACCAGGATTGGGCTTCCTTCAGCTCATTCCTCTTTCTTTCTTTCTTTATTTCTTTCTTTTTTTTTTAAGATTTCTTTATTTATTTGAAAGAGTTACGCAGAGAGATCTTCCATCTGTTGGTTCACTCCCCAGATGGCCACAATGGCCAGAGTTGAGCTGATCTGAAGCCAGGAGCCAGGAGCTTCTTCCGGGTCTCTCACATGGGTTCAGGGGGACTTGGGCCATCCTCCACTGCTTTTCCGGGTCATAGCAGAGAGCTGGATAGGAAGTGGAGCAGCCAGGACTCGAACTGGTGCCATATGGGATGCTGGCACGGCAGGCTTTACTTGCTACGCCACAGTGCCGGCCCCTAACTCATGCGTCTTGAACGTCACGCTTGCTCTTTTCTCTCTGCAGTCTAACACCAAGTACACCAGTAACCCCTGGCTCCCTACTTAATCCCATCACCCAGAGGCCTCTGCTGCATGTGGGAGCACCCACAGAAAACCTGTATTCACACATAAGCCCTGCGGTTCACGGATGTGCTCTTAGGCAATCTGTAGGTGCTCTGATCAGTAGAATTCAAATGACAGAGACAAAAAACGGGCAGGTTTGTGGTGCAGCTGTGGCACTGTACCCCACGTAAGGGTCGAAACAAACTTCAGCTCTTACTGCTAGCCATCTTGCCTCTTTGCGTGATTTGATTATTTTTATGTGGATCCAGAGGAAGCTAAAGGGGCTGCCTGGTTTCCTTAGGCAGTGCTGACGATGCCTCCTGCCTATGATGGGCTCAGCCTGAGCCGTGGGTAATGGCTCGCAGCATGCAGGTAGATTTCACAGCCAGGAGCGCTCAGTCCCTGTCTGTTTCCGCCATTGCTCTGAGCTCCAGCTCTGGGGGTTTCTTCAGTGCTTGCACGTCCTGCACCCAGGATGGGGAGAGAAGTCTCCCTCCAGCCCCAGTGGGAGTGGAAACTTCCTGAACCCCTCACCAAAACAGTGACAGCGCCTCTTCTCACTCTCCCCTTCCTTTGCATGTCCAGCGTCTTTTCTCGAAGTTAGTCCGCTCCACTGCCTTGCTTCCTGATTGAAGCTCCCAGAAGGGACAGAGAAGCCTTGGGCAATAAAGTTCTAATTTTCTCCAGAAAACTGGTTCAGCAGAAACTGAGCCCCTGCCAGCAGCCCGCTGGTGTCCTGCCAACCTGGGGCCTTTTAGAGAGAGTCTTTATGTGGATCCGAGTCACATAGCTTAGCTTCCAGACTGAGTTTTGCCCTCTTGTCTGGCTCCTGAAACGCTGGCCCAGCGGGCCTGGAGGGCTGCTTTTGTTTCTTGTCATTGTGTGGTGGTACACAAGGTACTGGACGAAGACAAGGGTCTTTTCTCAATGTCCCGTACCCGCGTGAACCCTGCCGGCACCGCCGTCTGCGGTGGCATGGAGGTGGCACTTGTTTTTCCCTGAGCTAATCCGTCATCCAAGGACTTACTCTGACATTGGCTAGGACGGCTGTGACCCAGTCCGGGTCACAAATGGGGTGACGGCCATCTGTCTCTCAGGTCTGCAGGGAGCTTTCTGGGCCTCTTCCCCTGGTTTCTGGTGGAGCCTTAGTCTTTGGCCTTCCTAGGGTTGCAGCTGTGTCTGCTGTCTCTGCCTTCATTTTCACGTGGAGTTCTCCCTGCGTGCAGGTCTCCCCTTTAAACAGACATTGTCTGCAGGATTAGGGTCCACCTGCGTGACCTCGCATTAACCTGATCATCTGCAGTGCCCTTATTTCCAAGGAAGGTCACGTCCACAGGTCCTGAGGGGCCAGAACTTCCCCATCTTTTTGGTGGTGGGGAGATACACTTCATCCGCTGTGCAAGGGGGCTTCAAAGAGTTTGTGAGGGTCGGCATGCAGCTACGTGGCTAAGACAATCACGTCCCACTTCAGGGTACCTGTGCTCGGTTTCTGATTCCAGCTCCAAGCTGGAGCTTCCTGCTGATGCTCACCCCGGGAGGCAGTGGCCCAGGTACTCAGGTCCCCACTACCCCAACACGGGTGTGCTGGCTCGCGTTCCTGGCTCTTGGCTGCAGCCTGAACTGTATATTTCAAAACTGGCTAAGAAGGTAAATTTCATGTTACCTTTTTTTTTTTTTTTTTTTTAGATCACAATTAGAAAAAATGATGCCATGGAGTTCTAGGATTTGGAAACTGAAGTTGCCACAGTTGATTTCAGTTTAAAATTTAAGTTTCCCCAGCAGTGACTGATGTTTATTTCCTGCTTATTTATTGTTTGGTGGATCTTGCGTCCCAGAGAGATGTGAAACTAGTCTAAGGCTAGGACTGGATTCTGTGTGACCACTCTACCCCTCAGTCCCCTTGCTGGTGTGTTTCTTTGCAAGGACCCCGATGCGGTAGTCAATAGAGTAGTCCAGTTTGTTTCATCAGCCCCCTCGTGAGACCCCCCACAATAAGTTGCATAATCTTAAGGGTCACTTCACTTCTAAATGCTTGGTGGCTCGAGGTTATCTAATGATTAAGAACTCTTTGTCAAGACAGGACTTCATGGTATGACCTTGGAGTTACTGGAGGTATTGGGTGTTCTTTTCTTTTCTAGCAGTGGTTATGTGAACTGACTGGTTGAGCAATATGATGCTCATAACCCCAGAAACCCAAATCTTTTAATATTTGCGTAAAACTTATCTTCGAGCAAGCGAGCTGAGTAGCATCTCTTCGCTGCGTTTGGCATGCCGATCCTGTAATTAAATGTTGTTTTTTTGAGTCATTTGTGACATTCCAGGAAGGGAGCTGCCAAGACGTATCATTTGGACATTGTTGTAATTAATTCCTTGCAAGCGATGAATTTTCTATTCTTTATCCTGCACACATACCTCCCCCTCCTTTGCATGGATTCATCTGATGGCAAAGATGAAACAAGTCAAGAGCAGTATTTATGTTGCTGTGTTGCAGCCTTTGGAAACCTGTAGCCAGGAATTGCATTTTTTTTAAATTTTGTTTTACAAGAAGGTTAAAGGTGTCACATTTGGGTAAATTTCCACGTTATGAAATACCTTCTAATTACATGTTATCCATAACTCGAGGCCTCTGCATGACAGTGTAAAATAGTATTAATAGGACATCAGTAGCATTACTTCTGAGGATTTTTAAGTGGATAAGGGTTCTGTATGGCACAGAAGATAATAAAAACCAGCAGGGAGTTGTCAGCCGCATTGCGGAAGGCCGTGGGTTTTGCAGTCGCTTGAGTGACTAGACCTCATTTATTTCAACAGTGTTGCCCATTATAGGTTAGAGAAATGAAGGAAAAATAAAGGTAGATTGCATATACAGTTGTAGTGTATGAGTGTTCTAAGAACTCTTCAGAAGGCTAGCATTGTTTATAACCTAGGTTGTGATGGGTTAGTGGCAATTCCATCAGGTAGCTGCATGGTCACTGGGCATGGCAGGAGCCTTGGGATAAATGAGTCATTGCCTTGCACTTGCCTTAGAGAACTGGGAACACCCCTCTATGTGAAAAAACACATTTGGCCATTATTGGAAAAACTCGCCATCATCCATGAGGGCGCCGTGATCACCAGCTTTGATCACTGCTTGTTAACATTATAACTTGGAGCGTAAGAGATTTGGCATCAGAATGGATTATGAGGTTTACTGAGAACGAGAGAAACTTACTTGATCTCCCCAAGAAATTAACCCTAAAACTTTCTGAGTCCTTTGCTACTTACCCCTAAGGCAATCTTTTATTTTTTTAAAGAGAAGTTTTTTTTTTTTTTTTAAATGTTTAGTTTATTTTCATATACTTGAAAGGCAGAATGACAGAGAGGGGGGAGACATGCACACACACACATACACACACAGAGAGATCTTCTGTCCATTGGTTCACTCCCCAAATTCCTGCAACAGCCAGGACTGGGCCACGCCAAAGTCAGCAGCCTGGAACTGTATTCAAGCCTCTTGTATGGTGGCAGGGACCCAAGCACTTTCGTTCTATTATCTGCTGCCTCCCAGGGTGCATGAACAAACAGCAGTGGAGGAGCCAGGATCTGAACCAGCATCCTGCTGTGGGTTACAGGCACCCCAGGTAATGGCTTAACACATGGTGCCACAGTGCCCATTGCACCCCAAGACAAACTTCATTGTAGAAATTTGGGATAACACATAAATGCTTCAGAGACGGAGAAATCCTTCATCATGCAACTAGACAAAGACGTTTGTGGTTTAGGAACGTTCTTACGATGATTTTTCTCTTACGTATCTTCTCAGCTCGGGGTCTTTGGGTTGTATGCGACAGAAAATGGTCCTGAGCTCTGTTACCGAGGAGAAGAGGTGGTCAGCGGGCTGGGGGGCCAGCTCACCGTGGCCAAAGGGCGTGGGCAGGAATACAGAGGGGCAGGCGGCTGCCCTGTGTGTCATTCAGGGTATCGTTTGCCGAAAGCCAGGATGTACTGGTGGTTCCTCATTCCGCCGCCTCGGGAACCACACCGCTGTGGACGCAGGGAGGGGATCTCAAAGAGGAGGAACTCACAGGGGTAGGAGATCCACACGGGAACCACCACTGCCAGCCAGCCAGCCAGCCAGGGCACGGTTTAGCCAGCCGTCCACCAGGATGAGCTGGGGTAGCAAGGACAGCCCCAGGCTGCCTGGGCCAGGCTGGTATTTGGGCAGAGGATCAGAGTAAATACAGACGATCTGGAGCTACGGAGGGATGGAGAGGCCCGGGCCGAATGATAAACCCTGGGCAAGCTCGCTGACAGCCAGGGCGGGAAGAGAAGTTTGCAGGCAGTATGCAGGGCCGTCCAGTTTCTCTGGTGTCTTTGCACTCAGGGATGGCACGCAGAGGTTTCTTTTTCTCCTAGAGAGTACAGTGTCCTCTTTAAAATTCCCCTTTTGTTCAGTTTTCTGGCTCAGCTGATGACTCTTGAGAAACCTCGTGTTTCTCCATTCCTGGGTCTCGCGTTTCCCCCTAGCTGTCCCCGTTATAAACTGTGGCTAGGTGGATGTGGCAACTTCGGATTTTTCCTGGCGTGTTGAAGGAGCCCAGCGAGGGTTTGTGGGAAACGCTTTTTATCAGAGGTGGTTTGCAGATCCTCAGTGTGTGTGGGTAGCTTTTGTGCCTCGGCACTGACACATCTCGTCAATAATCCCTGGAGAGATGGGACCCTTGCAGATCACTCATGTGCTGTGAAGGCAGAGCTTGGAAGCTTCCAGTCAGGGCGGCTGGTGTTGTCAGCAGCATCCTCTATGTCTGAGGGGAAGTTGCCAGTGGCTTCTCTGGTCTCAGGAGGTCAGGTGGGGCCCTGGTAAGACGTCTCGTGGGATTTGCTGGCCTTTCAGGGACTGGGAAATTCAAGGTCTTGGTTTCAGCCTTGTGTGTCCTCCAGGCCCTGTGCCAGTAGGTTTTGTGCCCTTTTTTTTTTTTTTTTTTTTTTAAAGATTATTTAGGCCGGCGCCGCGGCTCACTAGGCTAATCCTCCACCTTGCGGCGCCGGCACACCGGGTTCTAGTCCCGGTCGGGGCACCGATCCTGTCCCGGTTGCCCCTCTTCCAGGCCAGCTCTCTGCTGTGGCCAGGGAGTGCCGTGGAGGATGGCCCAAGTGCTTGGGCCCTGCACCCCATGGGAGACCAGGAGAAGCACCTGGCTCCTGCCATCGGATCGGCGCGGTGCGCCGGCCGCAGCGCGCCTACCGCGGCGGCCATTGGAGGGTGAACCAACAGCAAAAGGAAGACCTTTCTCTCTGTCTCTCTCTCACTGTCCACTCTGCCTGTCAAAAAAAAAAAAAATATTTATTTGAAAGGTGGAGTTACAAAGAGAGAGAGACAGAGGGATAGAGAGTGAGTGAGCAAGGGCTTCTGTTAGGGCTTCCCCTAATGGCTACAGTGGCCAGGCTGGAGCCAGGAGCCTGGAACTCCATCCGGGTCTCCCATGTGGGTGGCAGGGGCCCAAGCATTCAGGACATGTGGGGTTTCCCAGGTGCATTAGCAGGGAGCTGGGTTGGAAGTGGAGCAGCCTACATTTGAACTGGCACTTGGGATGCCGGCATCGCAGGGGGCGGCGGCTTAGCTGCTGTGCCACAGTGGTGGCCCCCATGTCTCATGGCTCTAAGTGAGCAGTGTTGCCTTGGGCTTCCCCATCCGACGCAGTGGTTTGGCTTTTCTGGGGCATGGGTGATGACCAGCAATGGCAGAGCCTTGCATATAGCACATCTCATTTGTTCAAGTCCACTTCCTTATTAACTTGAAGGTGTCATTTAGCTTTGGGAGGGAGCAGTGTTAACCAATGCCATATTCATATTCTCTCTCAATCTCTCTCTCTCTCTTCCTCTCTCTCTCTCTTTCAATCTCTCTCTCTCTCAAAATTTATTTGTTTGAAAGACAGAGTTATATAGAGAGGGGTCTTGCATCCACTGGTTCACTCCCCAGATGGTTGCAGTGGCTGGAGCTGTGCTGATCCGAAGCCAGGAGCTTCTTCCAGGTCTCCCACGTGGGTGCAGGGGCCTAAGGACTTGGGCCATCTTCTGCTGCCTTCCCAGGCCATAGCTGAGAGCTGGATCAGAAGTGGAGCAGCCAGGACTTGAACCAGCACCCATGTGGGATGCTGGCACTGCAGGCAGGGGCGTTACCATTTAAGCCCAGCGCCGGCCCCTTCCAACACCATCCTCTTCATCTCAGACAGGACGGAGGCACTGCACCCATGGCCAATCATGGTGCCTGTGCTGTCCTGACAAACCCTGCACCTGGAGCCTGAGTTAGACTCACCAGCCGTTCCCTGGCATCCAGGATGGGCAGCCACAGCTACCCCACAGCAAGAGCTGTCCAGGGTGCGCACTGTCTCTGAGCAGCCAGGGCTTCTAGGACACGGGAGAGAGCTGCGCCCAGAAGCCTCAACCCCTTTCCAAGATACTATGCCCAGGGAGAGGAGGGAGGAGAGGCCAGGATGGTCCCTGGCTGGTGCCCCTCCATGGGGAACCTCAGTAGAAAATTGTGTTCAAAGGTTATGATGGCGTGGAGGAAGCTTATATACGTGTGAAGAAACTTGACTTCTCTGGGTGGTGGGTGCTGAAGAACTCCTGGATTCCCTCACTACTCCATTCAGTTAGGAAGTTTCCAATCCTAAGGAGTGTTTTCGCTTCCTTGCAAACCTCAGTATTGTGGTGCGGGGCAGGCTTTAGCCCCGAGCTGACGATGCTGGGTCAGACACGCGCGTCCTCGCTCCGAGTGCCTGCTCCCACACCTGGCTCTGCCTTCTGCCAGGAACCTCCTGGGATGAACTGAGCTCAGGAAGTCCTTGGCTCTCCCTCTCCGGGGGAGGGCCCTGCTCAGCTCGGGCAGATTGTGTGGGCCCTATCCTTCTACTCCCACTGCCAGTCAGGAATCGAGACGCTGGAGAGAATTACTGCCCTGCCTACCCGCAGCTCTGAGAATCCCCTTCCATCAGGAAGGAGTTGACGTTTGGCAGCGCGATGTTCATGTTCTACACTTTTCTCCGAGCGAGACTGCCTCAGCCCCAGCCCGAGCATCTTGGCCGAGTCCTGCAGCCTCAGACCTTGTGCAGGTGAACTGTTTCTTTCAGGAACTCGCCCAAGCCGGGGGTGTCTCCCCTTCAGTCTCCTTCCATGCTCTTAGCTGAGGAATTCATGCTTTGGGAGCGGTCCGTGTAGACCCAGGATGCTGGCCGCCCCGATCCTCCTTATGGTGCTCAGAGAGTATGGAGTGAGATGGTGACGAAATATGGGGCTCGGAACCACATAGGAAGAAGATACAGGGACAGACATACTCAGATGTTAGAAAGAGGTGGAGGGGCCAGCGCTGTGGCATAGCAGGTTAACACCCTGGCCTGAAGTGCCAGCATCCTTTATGGGCACCAGTTTGAATCTCGGCTGCTCCACTTCTGACCCAGCTCTCGGCTATGGCCTGGGGAAGATGGCTCAAGTCCTTGGGGCCCTGCATCCGCATGGGAGACCAGGAAGAAGCTCCTGGCTTCGGATCGGTATAGCTCTGGCCATAGTGGCCAATTGGGGAGTGAACCAGTGGATGGAAGACCTCTCTCTCTCTCTCTCTCTCTCTCTCTCTCTCTCTCTCTCTCTGCCTCTCCTCTCTCTGTGTAACTCTGACTTTCAAATAAATAAATAAATCTTTAAAAAAAAAAAAAAAGGTGGAAACTCAAGGAGTGAAGGGTCTGGGCTCTCAGCTGGGACCCTGGCCCTGGGGGACAAACCTTGGTGGTCAGGCTGCCTGCCCTGTGCCATCTGGGCAGGGTCCTATGTGAAGGCACCATGTCCCTGTTTCCCAGCCCCAGACGCCACAGGAAACAAAATGTTTTGGTTTTCAACATGAGGCAAGCAACACTGTCCTAGAAACTGGGGGGATACACACAGAGGAAAGGAGCGCTGCCCGTCGCCCCATGGTTCAGGAACTATCAGTGAAGAGCCCGGTGTACTTTTGTATTGTTCTTCCCCCCTGTTAAGGAAATGGTTCTCTTCCCTAATGCACAATGACCTCCCTCCCACGGCAGCCCCCCGCTCCATCCTAGAAGAAGGGCTTTGTGGGATTGGTGTATTTCAGCTGACACCCTTGCTGAGGTCCTCACATCCTCGGGGTAAGCCGTACAGACCAAGTGTACGTGCATTTTCACTGTTGGATCACCAACGTGTTATAGACAGCTTTCCCGGTAAGCTGATGTCTGTCTAACTCATTCTCTCTGTAGCTGCCTAACAACTCAGATAAGTCACAAGTTATTCCATTAATTTCCTGTCAGTGGATCTTTAAAATGTTTCGAAATAGACTTTTATGTGCAAAACAACTGATCCTTTGCTTTCTCTTGGATGGTATGCCAATGTGCACCTGTTAAAAAGCACCAGGAGTAGATAGTTTTACAGCCAAACTTCAAAGAAGAGATGTTTTTTAAAGATATACTTATTTGAATGGCAGAGTTAGAGAGAGAGAGAGAGAGAGAGGTCTTTCATCTGCTCATTCACTTCCCAAATGGCTGTAGCAGCCAGGGCTGGGGCAGGTCAAAGCCAGGAACCAGGAGCTGTATCCAGGTCTCCCACAGGGGTGGCAGGGGCCAAGTATTTGGGCCATACTCTGCTGCTTTTCCCTGGATCGGAAGTGGAGCAGCCGGGACGCCAGTCGGCTCCCCTATGGGATGCCGGGGCAGCAGGCAGCAGCTTTATCCGCTGTGCCGTAGTGCCAGGCCTGATACCTGCCGTATTCTTAATATGCAGTGTGAATAACACGACCAACAGCAAAACCTAACAGATAAGAGAGGGAAAGTATAGGTCAGTTGTACTATTGAATGTAGAAACAACCATTATAAATAAAGTATTTGTAAATTAAAACCAAGAATATATTTTTAAAAATACAGTCGGGCCGACACTGTGGTGCAGCAGGTTAAAGAGCTGACCTGCAGTGCCAGCATCCCATATGGGTTCAAGTCCCAGCTGCTCCACTTCCAATCCAGTTCTCTGCCAATGCACCTGGGAAAGCAGTAGAAGATGGCCCAAGTGCTTGGGTCTCTGCACCCATGTGGGAGACCTGGAAGAAGCTCCTGGCTTTGGATTGGCTCAGTTCCGGCCATTGTGGCCATCTGGAGAGTGAACCAGCTGATGGAAGACCCCTGTCTCTACCTCTCTCTGTAACTCTGTGTTTCAAATAAATAAATCTCTCTTTCTCTCTCCTTTTTTTTTAAATACAGTCCAACTGTGGTTTTGTCTCTGAATCAGGGATGACTGTAAACTAGGGAAGCCTACAAAATAATAAAGAGAAAATATCAATAGATTTAAAAAAAAAAACTATAATTGTTTTTAGCCATGGCTGTAATATCTGAGTATAATAAGAACAGATGGAAAAAATGGTGACTAATTAACCAAAACCCAGCAACAAATATTCAAGTAAATGGTGAAATACTAAAACTGTTTTCATTAAACTCAGCCAAATGTACAATTGCCTCTAACACCACTATTCATATTACTCTAAAGGTTTTAAGCTTATGGGAAAGACTGAGAGAGAAACAGAAGAAATGACCTCTCTTTTCACAAGTATATCTAAAAGAAACCCAAGATAATCTTTTAAATATTTTTGGAATTCAGATTCTTAGGAAGAGTGACTGAATAAAAGCCGTACATAGAAATCCATAGCTGCTGCTTCTTTTTTTTTTTTTTTTTTTTTTTTTTTCCGTCCTTGGAATGATCACGTAGGTAAAAATTCAAAATCATGACCAAGAGCAAGAAATACTCAACTACATTTCCCTAGGGAGCTACCTGTCTGGTCAGAGGGACACCCGGAAACCCTGGATCTGGTCCTGGCCCTGCCGCAGGACGGTGTCCTCCAACAGGCACTGGCACACTTCCTGCACTTCCGGTCCGAGTGCCAAGGCCGTTTATTGTTCTGGCTTTTGGTGGGAGCGTGGCTAGGACAGTGCAGAAAAGTGGTTCTAAGTTCATATGGAAAAGTACCTGGATAAGCACTGAAGACATTCTTTTCTTCTCTTTTTAAAAGATGTTTTATTTATTTTAAAGTCAGAGTTATGGAGAGAGGGAGAGAGAGACAGAGATCTTCCATCCACTGATTCACTCCTCAAATGACTGCAATGGCCAGACTTAAGCCAGGAGCTTCATCTGGGTCTCCCATGTGGGTGCAGGGGCCAAGCACTGGGGCCATCTTCTGCTTTTCCCAGGCCAGTAGCAGGGAGCTGGATCAGAACTGGAGCAGCTGGGATAGGAACCAGCGCGCCCATGTGGGATTTACCTGCTACACTGCAGCACCGGCCCCTCCAGGCATCACTGGAATCTGTGAAATGGGCTTGCTCTTTGAGATGTTGGACTTTGAGAGCTGTAGTTCTGCCACAGAAATAGAACTGAGAGTCCGAGGACGCCGAGAAGTCCTGGAGACTGGCAGTACGTGGGAAAAGAATGATTTCTTTAATACGTGGTGCTGGCGTGCTCAGCTAAAGTTCATTTGGAAGAAAACATTCAGTTTTTCCATCGTACCCCAGATACAAGGAAAACTTTCAGGTGGATTAAAGCTCCAGCTCTAAATGTAAAAATAAAGAAAACATCAGGAAAGCAGTTAGTGAACTATTTATGTAGCCTTTGGATTACACAGGAAACTGAACCCATTAGGGAAAAGGGAAGTAATGTGTGGATACCCATTCATTCATTCATTCGCTTTTCCCGTCAGTTACTCCCGCCAATCTGGCGTCTCCACCCACGATCCAGGCTGGCTTTTAGCTAGGACACATTCACATAGCTCCATCAGTTTGTATCTATTATAACTACTTTCCTCTGTTAGGAATTTTCATAAACACCCCTTTTTGTGTCACTCAGTTCATGGAGGTGCTGTAGACACTTGGAGGAATGGAAGTGGCTATTAGCCCCCCATCATCACAGACGTTCCATTAGAAACTGGGAAATTATCACTGAACTAGACCTTGGAACCAGGCAAGTGGGTGGTGATTTAAAGATTAACACTCTTGGCCGGCGCCGTGGCTCAACAGGCTAATCCTCTGCCTGCGGTGCTGGCACACTGGGTTCTAGTCCCGGTCGGGGAGCCGGATTCTGTCCCAGTTGCCCCTCTTCCAGTCCAGCTCTCTGCTGTGGCCCGGGAGGATGGCCCAAGTGCTTGGGCCCTGCACCTGCATGGGAGACCAGGAGAAGCATCTGGCTCCTGGCTTCGGATCAGCGCGGTGCACTGGCCAAGTATGCCAGCCACAGCGGCCGTTGGAGGGTAAACCAACGGAAAAGGAAGACCTTTCTCTCTCTCTCTCTCTCTCTCTCTCTCTCTCACTGTCCACTCTGCCTGTCTTAAACAAACAAACAAACAAAAACAAAAAACAAAAAAAAAAAACCCACAAAGATTAACACTCTTTTTGCATTAAGAACTTACATTATTTCGCCATGGGGATGGTGCTGTGGGGTAGTAGGCTAAGCCTCTCCCTGTGTGCCGACATACCATATGGGTGCCAGTTTGAGACCCAGCTAGCTGTTCCTCTTCCGATCCAGCTCTCTGCTATGGCCTGGGAAAGCAGTGCAAGATGGCCCAAGTGCTTGGGCCCCTGCACCCGTGTGGGAGACCTGGAAGAAACTCTTGGCTCCTGGCTTCAGATCAGCCCTGCTCTGGCCATTGTGGCCATTGTGGAGTGAACCAGCAGATGGAAGATCTCTCTCTCTCTCTCTGTAACTCTGCCTATCAAATGAATAAATCTTTAAAAAAGTGTTGTCTCCCCAATGCCCCCTGGTATCCTGGGAGCCTCCTGCATCTGTGTGTTGACCTTCGTGATACGGTGTACAGAGCTTTCCATAGACATTACGCTAAGCTACTGCACCTGCCACTTACCTTAGGTGCGTTAGAAGTGTCTCCGCTCCCTAGGGTGGCCCGTGTGCAGCCTGACCTTAAAACCTGCTCCTCCCAGCGTCTCTGCTTGTGTTCTACATCTGTCTACTTCCATCCTGTGCTCTGACAGGCAGGGAAGCAGTGACCTGCATGTCTGTCCATGTATCATACTGAACCATCTCCTTAGACATTTGGGATGGTGTGGAGGAGTGGAGAGCTTTGTTGGGGGGCTGGGTGGGCCAGAGGGTGAGGGGAGGGGCTGGAGAAGGCCCCATGGAAGAGTGTGTCTGACCATATGTGTCCTTTCCACCCAGTTAGTCCTGGAACAATGAAAACCCTGACAGCAGTGTGCATGTGTTTGTTCCACCTTAATTGCTGGCCTTGACCTCTCTTCTTTCTCAGCTGTCTTTAGTGAAAGCAGCCGGCCTTGCCTTTGCTTGCCTGCCCCTCAGCTCCTGCCCCACAGCCCCGTGGTGTCCAGGCTCAGCCTGGGGACAGGGGCAGCAAGTTGGGGGTGTGCCAAGATCCTGCAGGCCGGGATCCGGGGTGAGAGCCCTGGTTCCTGGGCCACTCCTGGAGACACGCAGGCCACCACCACCAGGAGCAGCTGTTGTGTCCGTTGGCCTGCAGAGCTTCGGGGTGGCTGAGGAGAGGCGGCCCCCGTGCAGACTGGCCACGGCACTTGGCTGCAGCCTGAGCCCTGTGCTTCCACCGCTAGCCTGGGAGGAGGCGGACAGTGGAAGCCAGAAGACTGAGGGTTTTGTGCCTGTGAATGAATTCAGCCCTCTGGCCTTTAGGGCAGCCCAGCGCGCTGAGTAATAGTTTTAGAGATTTCATCTCCTGTGTCAACACAACGTGCTGGGAGCATGCAGGTGGACTGAGCCCAGGGTCAGAACTTGACCTTGCATGGCTGGCTCTGGCTGGCCAGCTCCCGTATGCTCCCTCCTCCCCTCCTTTCCCCACCCTCTCTCCAGCCCTGAGTACCCTCGGCCAGCAACGTCCAGGCCCAGCTGGCCCTGAAGGCGTGCCTTGACTGCGTCTCCACCGTGCGCTCTTGATTGTGGAGCTCTGCTTTCTTGCCGGGTCTGCAATGAGGTTTTAAAGACCCTGAGACAATGCAGTCTGGAACTGTTGGTGGTCTTCCCGGGGGTTCATTCACGAGTCCATCTTAAGGACACGAAGCGGGGGACAGCCATCATTTCTTCGGAATGGCGTGGAGCAGCGGCAATTAGGACGTAATAGAAAGGTCTTGGCACAGGTCTTGCTGCGTTCTGACCAGCGTGTCTGTTGGTTGTTGGGCTGTTCAGAGAAGGAAGCGTTCTGGATAATGATACACAAAAAAGCCTGTTTCCTAGCAGCATTAGGGTTCATATTTTCATGATTCCCACACTTGGCCTTCGGAGATACTAAGACTTCTATCAACGTGGTATTTCAAGGTATCGTTTTCCTGTAATTTATTGCAACTTTGATTTTGAGGAATGCTGATGTCTACTTTTAGTGTTCTAAGCATCTGTAGTTTTTTTTTTTTTTTTTAATATTTATTTTATTTGAAATTCAGGTCATGGAGACGGAGGGAGGGAGGGAGGGAGGGAGAACTTTCATCACTGGTTCACTCTCCAAATGGCCACAATGGCCCAGGTTGGGTATGGCTGCAGCCAGGAGCCTGGATATCTGCCTCCAGGTCTCTCTCATGGGTGGCAGGAGCCCAGACTCTCAGACCATCTTCCCCTGCTTTCCCAGGCTCATTAGCAGAGTGCTGGTTTGGAAGTGGAGCGGCTGGGACTTGAGCTGCTGCTCAGATGGGAAGCTGGTGTGGTGGGTGGTGGCTTAACCTGCTGTGCCAGCACGCTGGCTCCCATATTAACCATTTGTAAGAGTCCATCCCACGAGTGTTGATAAGCACACTCACATGGATGTGCCGCACAGCTCCGACCTCTGTTCAGTCTTAGAAAACTGGAACTCTGGGCCCATTCAGCAGTGCCTCCTGTTTCCCCACCCCAGGGGGCTCATCTCCCCCTTTATTCTGTCTCCTTCAGAACCACATGGTTCTCCGCTTTGCAGAGTGCCATCCAGTGGATGGCAGAGCCTTCCCAGGTGTACAGCCACCACTACATTCAGCTGTGGCGTAGCGGGTAAAGCCACCACCTGTGACGCCAGCATCCCATATGGGCGCTGGTTCAAGTCCCGGCTGCTCCACTTCCTGGGAAAGCAGTGGAAGATGACCCCAGTGCTTGGGCTCCTGCATCCACATGGGAGACCCAGAAGAAGCTCTTGGCTTCAGCCTGGCCCTGCCCTGGCTATTGCAACCATTTGGGGACTGAACCAGCAGGTGCAAGACCTCTCTCTCTCTTTCTGTGTTTCTCTGTCTGTCTCTGTCTTTGTCTCTAACTCTGCCTTTTGAATAAATAAGTAAATCTTAAAGAAAGGCACACAATGGGGCCAGCGCTGTGGCGCAGTGGGTTAACGCCCTGGCCTGAAGTGCCGGCATCCCATATGGGCGCTGGTTCAAGACCCAGCTGCTCCACTTCCTGTCCAGCTCTCTGCTATGGCCCAGGAAAGCAGTGGAAGATGGCCCAAGTCCTTGGCCCCTGCACCCACGTGGGAGACCCGGAAGAAGCTCCTGGCTCCTGGCTTTGGATCAGCGCAGCTCCGGCCATTTGGGGAATGAACCATCAGATGGAAGACCTCTCTCTCTCTCTCTCTCTGCACCTCCTCTCTCTGTGTAACTCTGACTTTCAAATAAAATAAATAAATCTTAAAAAAAAAAAAAAAAAAAAGAAAGGCACACTGTCCCCACCAGCGCGCTCTCCTCCTTCCCTGCTCTCCAGCCTTTCACAACCCCTCTATCTCTCTGTATTGGGTCTTTCTGGACATCTCCTATCAGTGGAATCACAGGATGTGTGACCTTTTGTGACTGGCTGCTTTTCCAAGCATGTCTTAAGAAAAAAAACAAAACAAAACACCAGACTCATCCATTCAGTTGTCGTGCAACAGGGGAGCAATGCGTAATAAACAGTGGCTTAGCCATAAGCCTTGATCACAATGGTGTTATTCTTCTTCCAAAGTCTTTATTTGTAGCCAGGAAAAACTGGCTTTGCTAAGATAGGAAGAGCTGCTTCAAGTGCCACCTGTTTGCAGACTTAGGGAAAAGAGCCCTACAGAGACTCATGAAAACAGTGATATTACACCTGGGCAAAGACGTAGTGACCTGGGCCAGGAAATGCACAGGTGTTGCCAGTGTCTCCCACATGCATTTTTAAAATCAGACCTGCGATTGCCAGGCAGGTCAGAGAGAGAGGCTGCCCTGCCTTGGTTACTTCAGGGGGAAACCTGACTGCGTGTGCCAGAGAGCTGCATTGGTGGCGTGCACGGGAATTGGACTTGCGCGGGGGCTGCTACTTCTGCAAAGCGTTTTCAGCATGGTTTTGAAGCTTCTTGGCAACCATGGAGCACACACAGCCTTCTCACCGCGGCTGGCGAGGATCCCGAAAGGAGCGGGTTCCAGTGATGCAGCTGTCTCCCGTTGGCTGCCTGCCCTGGGCAGGCCCTGGGTGTGCTCACTGCCCCTAACCCCCTTGGAAGAACTGGAACCGGGGCCCTGGGTACAGCAATGGCCCTCAGGACGAGAGTCGCCCCCCTCACTCCCTTGGGATTCTAGCTGTTGGCTGGAGCTTCCTCGCTAACAATGACATGGTTTTTGTCCGGCATCCTGAGTTGTTGAACATGCTCCCTTTCCCGTAGCATTGGTTTAAGTAATAATGCAAGGCACGGTGACAGGGCTGGAGGAGAAGATAGGGCTGGGTTTGGGGAGGCACAGCTGATGGGAGCTCTTGCTGGTGCCAGGGAGGCAGGTGATGCCTTGAGGTGAGGCCTCAAGGTTTCTCAGGCGTCCCTGGGTAGCAGTGGTGTTGGCTCAAGAGAGGCTGTGGGTTAGGGCGTGGTGGGGGGCATTCAGATGAACGATCTGGGAGCGGCTGGCTGTCCAGCTCCAAGCTGGAGCTGCTTCCTGGGTGCCAGGGTGGTGCTGTGCTTCAGCTTTGCCAAGAGAGACAGGACTGGAGTTGGCACCTGCCCCATAGCAGGCGAGGCATTAGTGCTTGGGTCAGAGACCCATGGACAGGCAACCTTGTCCGCAGGAGGGCGCTCCTCTTCCTCTGAGTGCATCTGCACCACGGGGAAGGTGCAGCCTGGCGACCAGAAGGGGTCTCGCCTGTCCCGCACCCCCACCCCCAGCTGGTTCAAGGTGACCCTGTCGCTACAGCTGGTGCCCTGCCGTGGTGACAGCGTGAGTTCAGTGCCACCATTCCCTCCAGGCAGACTCAGGTCCCAGGCGGCCTTGATCTCCAAGAAGAGCGTGAGGTGCTGAATCAGAAGTTAGACCTTGGGCACCTCGAGAGGGCCAGCAGGTGACCCTGGGCCTCCACTTGCTTTGCCTCTGTGTGACTCCGTCCTGGGTGTCTAGGGGGCATTGCCAGGCAGAGCGGGGGAAGATGCTGGGTGCTTTGGTCTGTTGAAATGTGGGTTGGTTACCTTTCTCTCAGCTGCCCTAGAGGGGGGTGAAGACACCAGCGTAGAAGGAAGAACAGATGACCGGGGTGGACAGTGCATTCTTGGTATTTTCGCCACTGGTGTGTGAACAAAATTAGGAGTAATTGTACCGCTTGTGGGTGAGTGGTGATCTCCGGGGGTGGCTCCCGGGTGACACTCGCTGGGTCAGCAGCGGGCAGTGACTTCAGTTGTTTAAACGCAAAATCACCCACCTGACGGTCAGTGCCCGGGACAGTGACAGCTGGTTCGGTAGAGTTTTCTGGGATGAGCTTACAGTAGGATCTGGGCGAATCCGTGGATGCTGATGGAATGCAGAATGTGGCAAAGTGGAGAGCGCGGTGGAGTGGAGAATGAAGCGTCGAGAAGCCCACAGGGAGGTCTCGAGGGCCGTGGGTGCGGAGGCCAGAGTTCTGGGGGCCTCAGTGTGTGCTGGCGGGACGGAGCCAGAGCTTGCCCCGAGACGTGGACAGCAGGTGCGGGAGGGCCCAGCGAGCCCCTGTAGATCTGCACGGTGTGCAGGTGCCAGGCAACCATGATGGGCAGGGGCCTGCCTCACCAGCAGGCTGTGTGGGGTGGCACAGACCCCCAGCACACAAACAGGGGGATGGTCTCCACAGCCGGACCCAGACGCAGGCCCCTGTTCCCTGTGTGGCCTTTCAGCTTGGTTAGTTTGCATTTTATGTGAGGGAGGGAGCAGTGCACCTCGCGTGGACGGGCTCAGCTGAAAGTCTCTGGATCTCACACAGCCTGTGCTTGAATGGACCATGAAATCTTTGTGTATAGAGAGCTTCAAAAAGTTCATGAAAACTGTGTGTTAGGAATTTGTGTGTTATAAACTTATCTTTTAATTCCAGTTCACATGAATGGTTTGAAGCACCTTGTACACACACATAGGTGCTGCCTCAGTCTAAGGGCAGTATCTGTAGGGCAGATGAGCCCCAAAACGGCTGTTAGGTTTTTATTTAGAAAGTAGGTTTTGGGGTTGGTGTTGCAGCACAGTGGGTTGAGATGTTGACATCTCGCACGTGTGCAGGTTTGAGGCCCGGCTGCTCTACTGCCGATCCAGCTCCTTGCTAGTGCACATCCTGCCAGGCAGGGGACCCTGTACTTACGTGGGAGACCTGGATGGAGTTCTGGGCTCCTGGCTGTGGCCTGGCCCCAGCCATGGCCCCTGCTGCTATTTGGGGAATAAACCAGCAGGTGGAAGATCTCTCTCTGTGTCTCTGTCTCTTTCTCTCTCTTTGTAACTCTTCCTTTCAAATAAAATAAGCAAAAATAAAATGAATAAAATTATATAAAAAAGAGGGTAGACATTAATTTTTTAAAAGATTTATTTATTTTAAAAGAGGGAGAGACAGAGATCCAGCTTCCATGCTCTGGCTCACTCCCCAGGTGGCCACAATGGCCAGGCTTCTTCCAGGAGCCCAGGAGATTCATCCTGGTCTCCCTTGTGGGTATTGGGTGCCATCTTCCATTGCTTTTTCAGGTTCATTAGCATCAGGTAGGACATGGACTGGTGCCCATATGGGTTGCTGGCATTGCAGGTGGTGGCTTTACCTGCTAAGCCACAGTACCAGCCCCTTGATGTTAAAAATAGTGAAAATTTGTGAGAAAATGTGTATATGTATAATACCATCTCCTTTGTTTCTTTCAAATATATAAGTCTTGAGAAAAAAATTAAAAAATCATGATTCAAAATGACTTTACAATGTGTGAACACTTTTGATAGGGGAATTTTATCTTTATGTAAATGTTTTAGAAGAAAATAAGATGTGTATCCATGTGTCTATGAATTTCATTAGTAAGTCAAAGCATGTGAATATTTTGAGTGTATTTTTGCTGTGGGGAGAACTTAGGTTGTAGGCATTTAGCTCAGAGAAATTGGAAAAGAAACTTTGCTCGTTTTTGACTTAAATTTTTTTTGTAAGTATGTGAGAGGCAGCGAGAAAGGGGGAGAGAGTGTGTGTGTGTGAGTGTATGAGTGAGAGGGAGAGAGGGAGGGAGAGAGAGAGAGAGGGGGAAAGAGGGCTCTCCCCGTCCACTGGTTCGGTTCACTCCTAAGTGCATGGGATGGCTGGGCCTGGGCCAGGCCTGGGACTTGGCCCAGGTCTCCCGCATGAGTGGCTGGGACCCAATCCCTGAGCCGTCACCGCTGCCTCCCAGGGGCTGCACTGCAGGAAGCCGGGGCCAGGAGCCGGCATTGGGTTTCAGACTCCCTAGGCTGGCAGGAGACGCAGGTATCTTAACCGCTGGGCCCAAAGTTTTGACTTTGATGCTTTTGTGCCAGCATGTGCAGTTCATTCTCCAACAGGAAGAGGGAGGGGCTCCTTGTGTTTTCTGTGTCAAGGTTCTCTTGCTCCCCGTGGTCTGTTTTCCCTAGGCTTGTAGATGGAGGGAAGTGTTGCTTAGGGGGGTGTTGTAAAATCCGCTCAGCAATAGGTGCCTGGAGGCCAGGAAAAACACCCAACGTGGACAGAGACTGATCCGGGTCCAGGGCTGAAGCCTGGGTTTTGCAGTGTGTGTGTTCATTAGTCTTAATATTTTCTCTGGCACTCAGGTGTACTGAAACTCGGCGTCCTGAGCAGTGTGTGTCCCTCAGTGCAGGAGACTGTAGGGTGAAAATCCATCACGGGAGGCGGGTGGGGGGAAGCTTTCTGTTCTCCCGCGTGCCAGCACGTCAGAAGACTGAGTTACTTTTGTCATCAAAACTGGGCCTAAAGCTGAGTTCACTGTTGTCTTTTCTTTACAGTTTTATTTATTTACTTAGAAAGGTAGGGTGACAGAGAGAGAGAAAGAGAGAGTGAGTGCTTCCATCTGCTGGTTTCCTCCCCAAATACTCACAGCAGCCAGGGCTGGGCCAGGCTGAAGCCAGGAAGCACGAACTCCATCCGGGACTTGCACAAGGGTAGCAGGAGCCCAAGCTGTTTGGCCATCATCCTGTGCCTCCCCGGGTGTGCATCAGCAGGGTGCTGGAGGGGAGGCAGAGGTGGGACTTGAGCTCAAGTGTTGGCTGTAGCCCACTGCACCACCAAGGCCTCCCCAGCTGTTGGATTTTTGAGAGGACTGTTAAATTTTTAACCCTTTTATCAGTCTTCCTGCCCCTGGGTGATTTCAAACCAAATTGTTTAAAATACGTGTAACTCATAGTCATATTATTAAATATTTGCAGAAGTAGCAAGTTCTCCCTCTCACCCCAATCCCCCTGCACCTCATTTCTAGAAATCTGCACCCCACCCCCCCACCCCCACCCCCCAACAAAGATCCCTCAAGAGTAATATCAATGGCTGAGACCATCTGGGGCAGTTCGAACTTCATTAGAATTTCAGGGAGTCCTTTTCAAGTTAAAACATAGGCTTTTTTTTTTTTTTCTTTTTTAAAGATTTACTTACTTATTTGAAAGAGTTACAGAGAAAGAAGGAGTAGAGAGGTCTTCCGTCCTCTGGTTCATTCCCCAGTTGGCTACAACTGCTGAAGCTGCGCCGAACCGAAGCCAGGAGCTTCTTCCTGGTCTCCCATGCGGGTGCAGGGACCCAAGGACATGGGTCATCTTCCACTGCTTTCCCAGGCCATAGCAGAGAGCTGGATGGGAAGTGGAGCAGCCGGGACTAGAACCAGCACCCACATGGGATGCCAGCACTGCAGGCTGGGGCTTTAACCCACTATGCCACAGCGCTGGCCCCAAAACATAGGCCTTTAAATGCTGGAGAATATTGTGTAGTTTTAAAGTGTGGAATAGAACTGGGTACAATGGAAATGCACTCAACTCTACATTCCTGACTGTTGATTGGCATTTTGGTTTTCCCAGAAAACACCTTTCCCATTTTCTTTTTCCAGCTTTATTGAGGTGGATTTGGCAAGGTAAAAGCTACACATAATTAACGTGTATAGTCTGCTGCGTTTGCATACATGAACGGCCCTCAAAGTGCGTAGAAACTGCCATTAAAAGGTGTTTCTTTTGGTGCCAACCTTTTTGAAATCCATGAATAGTTTTTTCATAATACACATTTTCCATGGATTTTTTTTTTTTTTGAAGAGCCCTCCTATGTGTAGGTTCAGTGTCAGCTTGCATTACCATAACTCAATCAAATTAATAAGCATATGGGGCCAGTGTTGTGGCATAGCAGGCTAAGAGGCTGCATACCATTCTGGCATCCCATATGAGCACCAGTTCCTGTCCCGGCTGCTCCTCTTCTGATCCAGTTCCCTGCTAATGGGCCTGGGAAGGTATTGGAAGATGGGCCAAAGTGCTTGGGCCCCTGCACCCACGTGGAAGACCTGGAAGAAGCTCCTGGCTTCAGCCTGGTCCTGCTCTGGCTGTTGGGGTCATTTGGGGAGTGAGCCAATGAATAGAAGATATCTCTCTCTCTCTAACTCTGCCTTCCAAATAAAATGAATAACACTAAGGCTGCTTCTTTTTAAGTCCAGCAGAACATGCCTAAACATGTACTTAGATTTCTGTTTGTTTGTTTTTTTAATTAATATGCATAGCCATTACCTCCCACAGCTTACTCTTGTCCCTTTGTTATTGTGTTTACAAAACAAAACAGGCAAACAAAGCGGAAAGCAGGGTTTTAGGAGAGGCCTTTGCTGTTCTCTAGGTCCCTGGTGCTGGGCCGGTGCCCTGGCCACTCTGTGTGTCCAGGAGCCCTGTGTGGCACGGGCACCGCCCTGGAGAGCTGGGAAGAGAGCCCTTTCCACCCACCTGGAAGGCTCCGTGTCTCCCGGAAATTGGACTTGAAATAGGAGCTTGGCTGCGGCAGTCACTGAACAGCCTCTCTCTATCTTGAGTCAGAACTTGCAGTCCTGTTTCATTATTTCCCTGGAAGAAAATGATCAGCCGGCACCAAGTTCACTTGCAATTTGCCGTTAAGGCATTTCAGTGCCTTGAAGTTGCTCTCGTATTGGATGGGAGTGCGTGGAGATGCAGGGGCCCGGGACAAGTGGGTCTCTGAGAGGCTGGGCTCTGTCCGCCTCCCCTTCTCCCTGCTGAAGGGGGATAAGCAGCTTTGCTGCTGGAGCTTGTTTGCAACCAGGGGAGGATTAACTTCTATTCCTGCTGTAAATTAGACCGAAGAGAGAGATCTGCTTTATTGCTGGCGCTGAAGTTAAAAACCATTTCCCTTTCCCAAGTGATCTCTTAATTAGATTCATTAGTTTTTAAATGTTAATTGGAATTGCTGAAGTTTAATTCCTGAAAGGTTTTAGATTTTAAAAGCAGCATTTCATTAGCTATTGCTATTATTGTGTTCTGAGACACCTACAGAAATTCTTGCGTAAGTTTTTAAATTCAAAGAACAGGTTCTAGCTGTAGAGCTATCTAGATAGACTAATAAAGCCAATTGCTATTTAAGTCATGTTTGACTTAGCAATTTCTTGATCAGCACTTTATAGAAGGCTTATGTGAGAACCGTTAGTTTTGGTAAAAACAAATCAAATTTTCAGCTTTCAAAGGTACACATGTATATGGGGGGGAGGAAAGGGGAGAGAGAGAGAGATTTTCTATCTGCTGCTTCACTCCCCATGTGCCTACTACAGTCAAGGCTGGGCCGGCCAAGCAGAAGCCCAGAACTCCATCCTCTTCTCCTGTGTGGGTGGCAGGGACCCAGGTTCTTGAGCCATCGCCTCCCAGAGAGCACGTCAGCAAGGAGGCTGGAACTGGGAGCCCAGCTGGGACTTGAATGTGGGCCTTCTAATATGAGATGCGGCGTCCCAAGTGGCATCCTAGTGTACGTTAGCAGGAAGCTGGAACTGGGAGCCCAGCTGGGACTTGAACGTGGGCCTTCTAATACGAGATGTGGCGTCCCAAGTGGCATCCTAAGTGCTGCACCAGCCTCGGCTCCAGCCCCCACGTTCTGGTCAGTGTTTTACACGACAGAGTCGTAAAGTATGTGAATAAGCTGAGGGGAGACCCCTTCAATGGAAACAGACCCCGGAGTGACCAGTGGTATAAACTCAAAGCTGAGTTTTAAAAGCTCCGTTTTCCAGATTCCCTGAAACTGAGAGAAGCAGATCTCCATCCATTATTAATTCTGGAGGAACTTTTTGGGGTTAACACAGCAGCTCTTTTGAGGAAGAGCTAGTTTGGCGGTTGCACAGGTGTTACATGTCTCTTTGGCAGCAATGATTTCAAGTGACGCAGAAAATACAGATGCATCCTGTTGCTCCCGGGATGAGTTCCTAATGGTAATGGGTGGATCAAGAACATGAACTCAGGGGCAGGTGGTGTGGCATAGTGGCGAAGCCACTGCCTGCAGTGCCAGCATCCATGTGAGTGCCCCTTCCAGTCCCGGCTGCTCCACTTCCAATCCAGCTCCCTGCTAATGCACCTGGGAAAGCAGAGGCAGATGGCCCTTGTGCTTGGACCCCTGTCACCCAGATGGAGTTCTGGACTCCTGGCTTCAGTCTGGCTCAGCCTTGGCCTTGCGACAGTTTGGAGAATGAACCAGTGGTTAGAAGTGCGCACTCTCTCCCTCTCCCTCTCTTTTTCTCCCTCTCCCCCTCTCTCTCCCTCTCTCTCCCTCTCTCTGTAACTCTGCCTTTCAAATAAATAAGCCTTACAAAAGAAAATGAGCTTAGTCTTCACATTCTTATAGCTTAAAACTAGATTCCACACATTTTTGTCTAGGAAAGGTGACTATAATTGGTGTTAGATAATTCTCAAAATAAGTGATATGTCTGTGTTTGCCTAGGATAGTCTTCCTCCTGCTCCCCTGGGTCTGATTTTCAAAGCGCAAAGTCCTTATCCATGGATACTGAAACACCATCAGGGAGGCAGTTAGCGAAGTTTAATTTTAACCAAGGCCTTAGACCACAGACAGAATGACATCATAGAAGACTTAGTGCAGTGAATGGCGGCTTTGTCACTGCCTCTCCAGCCAGGGCACAGGAACGAAGCGTTCGTGGTTGAATAGGTTCCAACACCCAGCTGGTCCGGGAGCCCATGTGCTCAGCCTGTGCGCTTTCCACGTAGAATTTTCCACACCTTCTCAGGAGGGTGGGCAGCCTCCCACACCTGCAGGCTGAGTGCCGCCAGCCACAGCGCCTTGCCCGTTGTGTGGCTCATTGGTGGTGCGTGGCCTCCCGTGTGCTGTGAGTTTCCGGCGCTCGGGTGAAGAGAGACATATAGTGGGTGCTTGAGTGGCAGTTGGTGTGATGAGAACGGAGCGGCGCTCGGGAGGTCGCAGATTTCGGACACAGGAACAGAAGCAAAGCTCTTCCTAGGGCCACGAGGTCGGGGACAGTGTCCTCTGCAACACCCTCAGGACTGGGTCTGCAGACAGACGAGGGCACAGCCAGCCTGGCCAGAAACCAGCTCTTGGGGTGCAGTTACTCTAACACTCATACACCTATCCCGTGTCCAGCCTGGGCCAAGGGTTTGTAGCAGCTGGGACGGCGAGCGGCTTGCTTTCTGTAGGAAATAGCCTGTGACTACGGAGCTGTGTCTACCCTGCGTGGCTGCAGAGTGGGTTCGGGAAAGAATAGTGAGAGGAGGGGCAAGACGACGCCTGCCCAGCGGCCAGCATGGGGTGGCCATTCCAGACCGGGATTGGGGGAGCTCCTCAGGAGGATACGAGGAGACATCAAAGGGAGTCTGTGGGAGAATGAAATGAGATGCCTTTGTTCTGATGCAAAAGACTTTGAGTTTCATGCAGCCTTTCTCTTAATATGTACTTTTCATAAACTATTCCGAAGACCCCGTATGCATGAATTTCATTTGCCCCAATCTAAGTGTACCTTTTCATTCCAGTTTTCAGAGTTTTTGAAGCACCCTCATGTTTTACTGTAGCCATAGGCATAATAGCCTGTTCTTTCCTAGAATGAAATAGTGTCAGGAAAAGGGTGATCTGTTTCTTTTTTTAAATTATTTTATTTGAAAGGCAGAGAGATGGAGGCAAAGAGACAGACAGATCTTCACCTGCTGGGCCAACGCCTTGAACTGCTGAAAGTGCAGTAGCAGGAAGCTGGATGGGAAGCAGAGCCTGGCTCGAACCCAGGCACTCTGATAGAGGACACACGTGCTCCAAGGGGTGCCCTAACCGCTGCACCCAACACCTGCCCCAGAGAGGATGCTTTTTAAAGAAGTCACAATGAAAAAGTCAGAAAGGCTTCCAGCTGTTAGTCACAACCGTGATGCACTCAGTCATCACCCCTTGTTGAACTGGTGGATCCTTGTGATCCGTGAGTCTGTGTTTCTGAATTCATCGACTCCCTGCCTGTTCTCTGAGCCCCCAGATCAGTGCTTGTGGTGCTTTCCCAAGCTTCTGTGGACATGTGCAGAGTGATGTATTTAGTGCATTGTGGGTTGTTTGTTTTTTTTTTAATGTGCTTTTCCTTGCTGATTGCAAATGTCCCCAAGCACCACGTTAGGGCAGATTCTTTCGGGGGTGATTTGTAGTGCCTGAGCAGTGAGTTCAGAGGGGATGAGTCAAGGGCACACAAATAAGGTGTCTGTCACAGAAACACACGGAACACACCATCAGCTGGGGGCAGCGCAGCCGAGGCTGTCAGGAAGCCGACCCTGTGTTTTCCCTCGCAGCCTTGGGTCCTGTTCCCTGACTGAGCAGTGGTTTCAGAAAACGTAGCCGCAGCAGGTGGGGAGAATTGACTGCATCCCAGTTAAACCAACACCTGAGTTTTAAAATAGGTTTTGATGTTGAGATTTCGTGGGCTACTTAATGATCGGACAGGTGGAACATTTCAAACAGGCACAGATCAGTGAGGCTTTGCATTCTTACAGCTGAGCCTTTGGAAATATCTTAGTGGATGTTCCAGTCCCTTATGTAAAATGGTGTGGTGTTTACATAGAACCTGTGCACATCCTCTTGGCGACTTCAAATCCTCTCTTGACTACTTGTCATCCCTCACGGAATTTGAACATGCTATGTAAACAGGTGTTAAGCTGTGTTGTTTAGGGAATATTGACAAGAAAATTGTGCATGTTCAAGACAGATGGGAAAGCTAGTGAGAGAGATCTTCTATCTGCTGCTTCACTCTCCAGATGGCTGCAATGGCCCAGGGGCTGGTCCAGGCCAAGGCCAGAAGCCCAGAGTTTCACCCAGGTCTCCCACATGGGTGTCAGGTGTCCTAGCACTTGGGCCATCTGCCACTGCTTCCCCAGGTGCAGTGAGCTGGATTGGAAACGGAGCAGGTGGGACTCGGACAGTGCTCCACTATGGGATGCCGGCTTCACAGGCAGCGGTTTAGCCCACTGTGCCATGATGCTAGCCCCGGAGATGCAGTTTTTAAAGAAATAGATGTGTTGGTGCTGTGGCGTAATGGATAAAGCTGCTGCCTGCAGTGCTGGCATCTCATATGGGTGCCTGTTTGAGTCCCTGCTGCTCCATTTCCCATCCAGCTCTCTGCTGTGACCTGGGAAAGCAGGAGAAGATGGTCCAAGTGTGTGGACCCTACACCCACTTGGGAGACCCAGAGGAGGGTCCTGGCTTTGGATCAGCCCAGTTCCAGCTGTTGTGGCAATTTGGGGAATGAACCAGCAGATGGAAAACCTTTCCCTGTCTTTCTCTCTCTCTCCCTCCCACTCGCGCCCCCCCCCCATAACTCTGCCTTTGTTCTTTTTTCTTTTCTTTCTTTTTTTTTTTTTTTTAATTTGAAAGGCAGAGTTATACAGAGAGAGGAGAGGCAGAGAGAGAGAGGAGGTCTTCCATCTGCTTGTCCACTCCCCAATTGGCTACAATGGCCAGAGCTGCACCGATCTGAAGCCAGGAGCTAGGAGCTTCCTCTGGGTCTCCCACATGGATGCAGGGGCCCAAGGTCTTGGGTTGTCTTCCACTGTGTTTCCACGTCACAGCAGAGAGCTGGATCAGAAGTGGAGAGCTGGGCCTCGAACCGGTGCCCATATGGGATGCCAGCACTTCAGGCCAGGGTATTAACCTGCTGTACTACCACACTGGCCCCAACTCTGCCTTTCAGATAATTAAATCTTTTAAAATATATATTTTAAAGATTTATTGTTTATTTGAAAGATAGTTACGGGGTGGGGGTGGGGTGGAGAGAGAGAGATCTTTCATCTAATTGTTCACTCTGCAAGTGGCCACCATGTCCAGGGCTGGGCCTGGCTGAAGCCAGAAGCCAAGGAGCTCCCTGTGTGTCTCCCAGGTGGATGGCGTGGCAGTGGACCAAGCACTGAGCCATCTTCTGCCTCCCCAGGTGCATCAGCAGGGAGCTAGATTGGAAGTGGAGCAGCCAGGACTCAAACTGGTATTAGTAGGGGATGCCAGTGTCACAGGTGGAGGCTTAACCCACTGTGCCACAATGCTGGCCCAAAGATGCATTTAAAAAAATTTTTTTTTGATCTGTG
Organism: Lepus europaeus; assembly: GCF_033115175.1. NCBI lineage: Eukaryota > Metazoa > Chordata > Mammalia > Lagomorpha > Leporidae > Lepus > Lepus europaeus. The sequence goes on along the minus strand of NC_084832.1, from coordinate 14,335,655 downwards.
GTTGTTGAATCTACAGCAGCAAAACCCAAGGGTACAGAGGGCTGACAGTTGAATAGTTCCTGGTTAACACAGTTGGTGAATTTGTTGGGAATAGCCTTTTAAATGATGATACTTCTTGTATGTGACGTGATAAGAGTTTAGGCTCTTGCAACACACACACACTGTCTTTGCAAAGGTCGGCCTTTGGAGCTTTTGTTGGGGAGAGATTTCCATTTCTGCTGGAGGAATGCATCATGAGAAATACCTTCGGCTCCAGTCACGGTTTTATTTTTTCCTTATGGCGTTAGAGACGTTTTTGTAGCACAAAGCTCTCGTCTCCCTACCCCCAGCGAGATGGCCCTGTGCCGACATGTGGATCGTTTGGCTGTGGAGATGATTGACGTGACACAGGCCTGCAGCTCCGGGGGAGGCCGGAAGGTAACCAGATACACGTCTACCAGGAAGGATCCTGGGGGCCTGTGTTTATACCTGTCTCCGAGCATAGTGAAGGACAGAGGGAAACCTAGAACTCTGTGTGTCTTAGTGATGGTTTCCAGGGGTGGCCTGGCCCATGAGAGATCCCAGTGGGACGTGAGTGGCCTGGTCTTCCACCTCTGTCTTCACTTACAGATGTGATCTTTGGCCATTCCTTCACCAGACCTTTTGTTTTGTTTTGTATTGTTTTTGGGATTTTCAAAATCCCCTTGGGTTTAGACTGTTGACCTTTTTGAAAACCTGTTTGTCTTAATAACCTTCCAAGCCCTTGAACTTCAGATATGGATATAAGCTTGGTAACATAATGTGTTATTTTATTTGTATTAGATCATCCCTAACTTAAATTAATTCATAAAATATACCAGTGAGTTCTAAACACTCAGCATTGGTGTGACCCAGCGACCTAATTGGAAAAACTTGGACACTTTGAACAGAATTGTGAGATTAAGGGAAAAAAAAAAAAACCCATAACTGATTTTGTCGTTCTTGAAAATGCCATCTCACATCACATCAGAGTGATTATGTTAAAACCTGAGGCTGAATAGGTTTCGATTGCTTCAGGTTCTAAGGAGATGCACAGTAATGCCAATTTTGGGGGTTTGCGTAGGATTTGATTTCATCTTGTACAGTCTGTGGACTTTAAATGGTGAAATATGGCCTGTTCACCTGAAGGGTCTTCAAGAAGTTCCTGGAAAATGTGTAGTATGAAAAAATTATGCATGGATTTTGGCTGGCGCTGCGGCTCAATAGGCTAACCCTCCGCCTGCGGCGCCGGCACACTGGGTTCTAGTCCTGGTCGGGGCGCCGGATTCTGTCCCGGTTGCCCCTCTTCCAGGCCAGCTCTCTGCTGTGGCCCAGGAAGGCAGTGGAGGATGGCCCAAGTGCTTGGGCCCTGCACCCCATGGGAGACCAGGGGAGGCACCTGGCTCCTGGCTTCGGATCAGCGCGGTGTGGCGGCCATTGGAGGGTGAACCAATGGAAAAGGAAGACCTTTCTCTCTCTCTCTCTGTCCACTCTGCCTGTCCAAAAAAAAAAAAAAAAAAAAAAGCATGGATTTAAACTTTGTTTTTTAATGTGAGACACACATACATGCACACGCACACATTTATATATACACACACAGAGCAAACTCTTATTGCTGGTTCATTCCAAAAATGCCTGCAACAGCTGGTGGTCTGGGTTAAACTGGGATCCGGGCCGGCGCCGTGGCTCAACAGGCTAATCCTCCGCCTTGCGGCACCGGCACACCGGGTTCTAGTCCCGGTCGGGGTGCCGGATTCTGTCCAGGCTGCCCCTGTTCCAGGCCAGCTCTCTGCTATGGTCCGGGAAGGCAGTGGAGGATGGCCCAAGTGCTTGGGCCCTGCACCCCATGGGAGACCAGGAGAAGCACCTGGCTCCTGCCTTCAGAACGGCATGGTGCGCCGGCCACAGCGGCCATTGGAGGGTGAACCAACGGCAAAAGGAAGACCTTTCTCTCTCTCTCTCTCTCTCTCTCTCTCTCACTCTCACTATCCACTCTGCCTGTCAAAAAAAAAAAAAAAAAAAAAAAACCTGGGATCCGGAAACTTAATTTGTTTCTCCCGCTTGGGTGCCAGGGACCCAGCCACAGAGCCAGCTCCTGCTGCCTCTCTGAGTGCACTTCAGCGGGAAGCTGCAGCCAGGAGAGGGGTCTGGGACTGACTACCTAGGACGCGCGTGTGCGTTAACTGCTAGGCACAACTCTTCCATTTCCCACAAACCTTTGGAAGCACCCTCACGTTTTCAGGAAAAGCCGTCCAATGTAGGTATAGTTTAACCAATAATGGCCTGACCTGCCATGTTAAAAAGTTCTGCAGCACCAGGGTGGGCCTCTCCCCAGCTGCATCACCCTCCCTCCCTCCCTGAATTCTGGGCTAATCATTCACTTGCTTCAGTGGAGAATGCTAAAGCCGGCGTGGTTTGGCTCTCAAACCTCTTCCCCGCCTGTCTTCGCGGTGAAGGGAGAATGATGGATTCTGTTCTTTGATCTGTCCCTGGACTCTGGCAGATGGCGGAGACTTAACAGATACTTATGGACTAATGACTAAATAGCAATATCTCTTCCTGCAGAAGTGTTTCTGACTTCTGGATGAGGTGCATTAAGTGTGTGGACATTTGAATAGTCATAAAAGAAGGGTAGGTAATGCTAAACGTTGGCATGGGATCATGAACTCTGGTGATGGCTGTTAGAGGCTGGACGCGGGCCCATTTATAGAGGGGAAAGTTAGACTCAACTGGATATGGCCACGATGGAGCCAAGCTTCACATCTCTCACCTCCTGTTCCAAGACTACCAGGAAAGCCTGCTCGCTCGCTCGCTCGTGCTCTCTGTCTCTCTCTCAAATTTATTTATTTATTTGAAAAAAATATTGCCCATCTGCTAGTTCACTCCTGAAATGGCTGCAACAGCTGGAGCCAGGCCGATCCAAAGCCAGGAGCCAGGAGCTTCTTCCAGGTTTTCCATGTGGGTGCAGGGGCCCAAGCGCTTTGGCCATCTCCTACTGCTTTCCCAGGCACATTAGCAGGGAGCTGGATCGGAAGTGGAGCAGCCGGGACTTGAACCGGTGCCCATACGGGATGCTGGCTTCATAGACAGGGCTTTCACCTGCTATGCCACAGCGCCGGCCCCCACATGCATTCTTAGGCAGCTTTATTGAAGAGAGTCAGGTGACTTTGCTCGGCTTTCTGTTAAAGTCCTCCTAGGAAGGCCAGAGGATGGAAGACCACAGAAAGCCCTCAGACGTCACACAGGAGCGTCGCACTGATGAGGTTCATGATAGACCCAGAAAAGCTGCTGGGTTCTTACAGTAACCTAGCTCATTATCAATACTTTGAGTGACACGGTTAGTGTATGTTTCATATTAGGAGAGTATGAGATTTGGGTTTATAGTTCTCAGCTGAACTTCTCAGTGTACTGATCTGTTCTATCCAAGGTGCTACTGCTGCTTTTTTTTTTTTTTCTTAAACTCCAGTGGATGAAGATTTCTCTCCACTTCTTCCAGACAGAAGTGAGGAAAGTCCAAAGGAATTGCTAGTATGAGAGTTCTGGGAGAACCTTCCCCTCACCCAAATATTTAATTAATTAATTTGAAAGGCAGAGTAACAGAAAGAGACGGAGATCTTCCATTTGCTGAGTCACCCCCCAGATGCCCAAAATAGCAGAGGCTGGGCCAGGCCTGAACCAGGAGCTCCATCTGGGTCTCCCAAGTGGGTGCAGGGCCCGAGCACTTGGGCCCCAGCCCCGGCCTCACAGGCGCACCAGCAGGGAGTAGGACTGGAAGCAGCACTCCGATGTGGGGGACCCCACAGTACTGCGGGCCTGGGCACCCGGGCTTTGCCCATATCTGTGCAGTGTCAGAATGGAGACCCCACCATGTGCCAGATCGGGAAACTGAGGCAAGAGGTGGCAGCCCTGGAATTGGCACCAGTCCCCCCTCCCCCCCGCTCAGGCTTCTAGAAGGCTCTACACCCCCTCTGTCACGGCACCCCACATCAGGCCTCCCAGCACCCCCATGGCCTCTGCCTTTTGTCAGAGGCTGACCCAGTGCTGGGCCCAACCCTGTGGCTGGCTGTCCAAGCTTCTTCATTACTCAGTCTGAGAATCATAAGCTTAACAAAAATTGGAATATGCAGTATCACTTGATACTTAAGGCTTCCATGTAACTGTTTTTAAAAAAGATTTATTTTATTTATTTGAAAGAGGGAGAGGGAGAAACAGAGAGAGAGATCTTTCATCTGCTGGTTCAGACCCCAAATGGCAGCAACTGCCCAGGCTGGGCTAGGCTGAAGCCAGGAGCCAGGAGCTTCTTCTGGGTCTCTTATGTGGATGCAGGGGACCAAGCACTTGGGTCATTCTCTGCTTTCCCAGTGCATTAGCCAAGACCTGGATCAGAAGTGGAGGAGCCAGGACTCAAAGCAGTGTCCATGTGAGATGCCAGTGTTGCAAGCGGTGGCTTAACGTGCTGTATCACTACACCTGCCATGCAGTGTGACTCCTATCAAATGAAAATTTGCATATTCTTCAGTAGGCTCTTTTTAAAGAAGATTTATTTACTTGAAAGCAGAGTGATGGGGTCAGGGGGTTGGGGTGGGGGGAATGGGATCAAGCTTCTATCCGCTGTTCACTCCCCAAATGGCTGCAATGGCTGGAGCTGGGCCAGGCCAAAGCTGGGAGTTAGGAGCTCCACCTGGGTTTCTCCCATGGGTGGCAGGGGCTCAAGTACCTGGGCTGTTTCCACGGCCTTCCCAGGCACATTAGCAGAAAGCTGGGTCAGAAGTGGTGTAGCCAGGACTTGAACTGGCACTCAGATAGGGGATGCTGGCATCATAAGCATTGGCTGAACCTTCTCTGGCACGATACTGACTCCCAGTTCTTCAGTAGTCTTAAACTGCAGGTAGGGAATCTTATATTAATTTATCTTCCAAAAGATAAAATCTCCCAAAGAGCAGGGACTGAATGTCAGTATTAGAAGTGTCCCCTGGCCGGCGCCACGGCTCACTTGGCTAATCCTCCGCCTGCGGCGCCGGCACACCAGGTTCTAGTCCTGGTGGGGGCGTCGGATTCTGTACCAGTTGCCCCTCTTCCAGGCCAGCTCTCTGCTGTGGCCCGGGAGGGCAGTGGAGGATGGCCCAAGTGCTTGGGCCCTGCACCCTCATGGGAGACCAGGAGAAGCACCTGGCTCCTGGCTTCGGATCAGCACGATGCGCCGGCCGTGGCAGTCATTTGGGAGGTGAACCAATGGCAAAGGAAGACCTTTTTCTATGTCTCTCTCTCTTGCTGTCTAAGTCCACCTGTCAAAAAATAAAACAGTGTCCCCTGAACCCCACCTGCCACACCTCTGCCTGAGCACCCCCGACAATGAAGCTGCTTCCTTCATATTACTTTTATGTATGTGCCAAAGACAAGCCAAGGATGGCCCGGCGAGTGAGCTGACCCGCTGTGATGGCCTGACCCTGCGGGCACTGCAGGTGCACACGGTACTCAGCGCTTCTGCACACCAGGCTTTCCAGAAACATCAGCCTCTCTGTTCTTTGTTACTGAAATGTTTCTGAAGACTTTAGTCTAATTCCAGCCCGTGTAGCTACCTGTGCCCTCCAAGGGTAACTAAATGTCACAGGAAGTGTCCAGTGCTGATCTGGAGAGAAGTCATCTGTTAGCCCACTAAGGGATCATCAGTAAGCCCTGGTGATCATGGACGCCTTGGAGCGAGCTAGAACTGCCGAGTTCTCAGGGCGTTATTTTTAAAAGAGCACATCCAAATGGGCACCAACATTTTTCAGCTTGATTTTGGCACGCGTGGGCCCCGGAGATTTTTTAAGTAGCTTTTATCAAAACAAAACCAGCTACTTGGTCATGACTAATAGAATTCCAGAGGCTGCAGAAAACCCTCGTGGTACAATGCTCCAAGTGTGGAGCGTGGGGAGCTAAGAGCTTGTGTTGATTTAGGCTGCAACAAAAGCAAGTTTGAAGCCAAGTTTGTTCAGTGAGGGAAAATGTTGAGTTTTTAATCTTTGAAAGGGCTGTTGAGGGAGATGAAAATCATGTGAGGCATTAAGGAATGCTGGTACATGCTTGTTGGCAGTGACCTTGAGGGTAGCCTTTGCTTCCTCTCTGAGGGTGAGGGTGAGGATGAGGACGGTGACGACGTTATCAGTAGCTACTGTGTCTCGGGTGCTGCTTTCTCAATGCTGTCTCGGGGGTTCTTGGGATAACTCGTGGGTCGGATCGTCCAACCCGGCTTAACAGCTAAGACTGGAGTCTGAGATGCTGAGGATGGACAGAGGCTGGGTTTGACACCTGTTCTTGCCCAGGTCTTCACATTGGTAGAATGAGGACAATAATGCCTATACCAGAAGGTGGTGGGGAGGCTTCTCAATGCAGCAGTGTGTTGTGATGACACGTAGCTGGAGCTGACCAAGCTCTCAGCAAGTGCTGATCGCTGCCGGCCCTGCTGCTTCTGCCCAGGGTCACACCACCCGAAATCTTGGTCCCAGTTTCAAACCCCTATATTCTTTGCTCTTGGCCTTGCCAAGTCTCAGTGGCTGTACCAGTTCAGAGCAAGTATTTTGTGGGAACTGGGTCCTGTGTGAGTTTTAGGTTTTCTGTAGTGAATAGAGTGAATGGAGTTTGTGGTCAGAATCTCTGTGTGTGTGTGTGTGAGAGAGAGAGAGAGAGAGCGAGCGAGCGAGCTTGACACACTTTCCAGTTGGGGCGAGGACCAATAATGGACAGTTTTGTCTCTTTCCTCAAAATACTGACACCCACTCGAGGGTTATGAGCATCTTTGGAAACAACACCCTACTTTTTTGGGTTTTTAATTCCAGTTGTATTGTGTCTGAGGCCATCTCAATTCACTCATCTGTCATTATGGGGACCTCTGAGTTTCCCAGCAAAGTGATGATGGTTGTGGGTAGCTGGCCATATGTGTGCGTCCCAGGAAAGCGCTGTGTCCCCTTCACCCCTCCCGCAGTGTCTATCTCCTAGCGACACACCAGTCCATGCCATTGTTGGTGTTTGTGTCATCTTCGCACTCGGGGGTTGGAGTTAGAGAGATGGATGCTCACACTTTAGTTCCACTTCTAACAACGGTGTGACTGTAAGCAGATTTCTAAACTCTGGTGTGTCTCAGTTGCATCAATTGTGGGTCTTGCTGTCTGTGGGTTAGTGACACTGCCCGCAGAGTGACAGGTGCACACCGACCGGTCTAAAGTGGGTGTTCTATCCAGCGATCACGAACGTGGAGCTCCTGGGAGGACTGTGTGTGTTGTGTTTGTGGAGATTCTGCTGATGAGAAGTGTGTTCTTCTGCCTCGTCGCTCTGAATGCAGAGTGAGATTGAAGCCAAAGGCATGAGAATCTAGCCGCCATCAGATTGGGCCTCAGTATAAATAGCACTGCCATGAATCACACGAAATTGCTGAGAAATTGAGGATCCTAGCTCACTGCTGGGATTAATTTCTTTTCAACAGACGGACTGTCTAGAGAATATCCTTAATGCTATAAATGAAACCATATGTTAGTGCAACCGATGGCAGAGGGGGAAGTAGGAAAAGCGACCAGAGGATGTTCCAGAACCACTTCGTGGAGAAGAACTGCTGGCCTGGACACAGCTGGGGCGAGGAGGAAAAGATGCACTTAGGACAAAGTGCCTTTGACAGCACTTTCTTTTTAAAAAGGTTGTTTTACGTTACACAGCCAAGGCAGAAACTTCTAGAAGCAATTTATGAGACAATGAGCTTCTATCACCAGAGAATTTAGCTCCATCTGAAGGATGAGATTTTTGCGGGAAGCAAGAGTGGAGAGGCCTCTTACGGTTCCTGTTGGGCACCTCCAGTAAGCTGTTAGCCAGGTCTCCTAAGCTGTAGAAAATTAGTTGGGCAATTTTCTTGTAAATGCAAAAGTGGTTATGGTGCAATCATGAGATGAGTTGTTTTTGCTGATACCTTGAATGTTGTGAAGCGATGCTCCCCCCCACACACACTTTTTTTTTTGCATTGCCTTTCATGGGTTGGATTTGAAAAATGTCAGTAAGAAGACTGGGGTAGAACGTGGATTCTGTTTGCTGCTTTTCCATAGCAGATTTAAGGATCGGTAAAGTGTGACAGCACACTTTCGGCTTTGCTAGTAGAAATGGTCCTCCTCTGCCCACCTGAGTCCTAGCTCCTGACTGTCCCTGACCCTTGTGACCTGCTGGGCTGTGTGCCAGGCAGACCTCTCGTGGGAAAGCTCTCCGAAGGGTAAAGGGAAAGGCAGCAGAGTGGAAACATTGAGCTGGAACCATGGGCCCCCACCCCCCAGATCCGAATATTGGAAACATCAGCGAAAGTTGAGCAACAGCCTTTCTGGTGGGCCATCTGGCAGCTGATCAACAATCTCAGGAATGTGTATTGCTTTGTTCTAGCAGGTTCTAGGAAGTGCTTCTGCAGAGGTAATAGCAATGCAATGCTCCTCAGAATGCTCATGGAAGTGGTGTTAATGATGAAGTAAAACCACGAGGCCACTTAAATTACAGTTTATTCAGATAGCTTTTTTTTAAGATTTGTTTATTGGAAATACAGAGTTACAGAGAGAGAGGTCTTCCATCCGCTGGTTCACTCCACAGATGACAGCAATGGCCAGAGCTTAGCTGATCTGAAGCCATGAACCAGGATCTTCCAGGTCTCCCATATGGGCACAGGAGCCCAAGGACTTGGGCCATGATCCATTGCTTTCCCAGGCCATAGCAGAGAGTTGGATAGGAAGCGGAGCAGCTGGGACTCGAACCAGCGCCCATATGGGATGCCGGTGCTGCAGGCTGGGGCTTTTTTTTTTTTTTTTTTTTTTTTTAGATTTATTTATTTGAAAGTCAGAGTTACACACACAGAGAGAGAAAGAGAGGTCTTCCTCAGGAGGAGGCCCGAGGCTCCTGGCTTCGGATCCGCACAGTGCACCGGCCGTAGTGGCCACTTGGGGGGTGAACCAACGGAAAAAAGGAAGACCTTTCTCTCTTTCTCTCTCTCTCTCTCACTAACTCTGCCTGTCAAAAATAAATTAAATGAATAAAAAGAGAGGTCTTCCATCCGATGGTTCACTCCCCAATTGGCTGCAACAGCCAGGCCTGTGCTGATCCAAAGCCAGGAGCTTCTTCCAGGTCTCCCACGCAGGTGCAGGGGCCCAAGGACTTGAGCCATCTTCTACTGCTTTCCCAGGCCATAGCAGAGAGCTGGATTGGAAGTGGAGCAGCCGGGACTTGATCCAGTGCCCATATGGGATGCCGGCACTGCAGGCCAGGGTGTTAACCCACTGCGCCACAGTGCCAGCCCCCAGATATCTTTCATGAAGATGTTAATGAAGATATTACAAAAAAATTGAATGAATAGCTATATTGTACTGTGTTTCAGGTAATGAATCAGTATTTAAAATCTGAGTTTTTAAAGATTGTTATTAATTCTTCATTCATGAAGCTTGAGTTCTGTAAAATATTTTTGGGAGAGAAAGGTGGTGGAGTGGTGTTGGCCAGGGGCAGAGGGCGAGAGAATGTGGGTGTTGTCCTTTTGGGGTGGACGGTTAGTGTTGCAGGATAAAAGTGCCCTAGAGATAGATAGTTCAGTGCCACTGAACTTCACTCTTGAAAATGATTACATTTTGTTTAAAAAAGGAAACATAATAAAATAATGATATTTACAATGTATGTGTGTGGGGATCACCAGCCAAAAGATTTGCCTTCGTAAGGTGGCATTAGCATTGGCTTTCGGTTATCATCATTTCAATAAATACTTGTATTTTTGCAAGACCAAGATTGGGCCAGTATTGCGGCTCAGCTAAGCCACCACTTGCAATGGCAGCACCGCATATTGTAGTGCAGGTTCCCGTGCCAGCTACTCTGCTTCTGATCCAGTCCCCTGCTAATGTGCCTGGGAGGACGGAAGATGATGGCTCAAGCTCTTGGGCACCTGTGACACAGATGGGAGACCTGGACAGAGCTCTTGGCTGTTGCAGGCATTTGGGGACTGAACCAGTAGACAGAAGATATCTCTCTGTCTCTCTCAGTGTGTGTGTGTGTATGTGTCTTCTGAATAAATCAGTAAATGTTTAAAAACATAAAAGACCGAGATTGTTTGAAACACAGTCACTACGCTATCATTACAAATTTCTAAGGCAAACTTAAAATACAATATTTTTGCAACATTAACTTACTGGTTTTTCCCAGCTCGGGGTTTCTTGGCGATGACATCACAGTGTCTGTAATTTGGTACGACGCGCGTTTGTGGTGGAGGCTCTCGGACACGCGACGGTTTTTTGAAGGGAATGGGAGAATGTGATAGGGTTTGCTAATCTTTCTTACTCACACAGTCTAATTGTGTCAGGTTACAAATATGCATTTGCAGGATGGGCATTTGCCCTAGTGTTTAAGACATCAGTTAATGTGCCCGTGACTGCCGTGGGAGTGCCTGGGCTCGAGTCATGGCTCCCGCTCCTGATCCCAGCTTCCTGCCACCCACCCGGGAGTCCTGGATTCAGGTTCTGGCCCTCAGCGTAGGCCTGGCCCAGCCCCTGCTGTTGTGGGCATCGGGCCTGAACCAATGGATGGGAGCTCTCTGACTCTTTGAATGAGTGAATGATTAAAAATACAGATTCTCCTTTTCCTCTTCCGTTTTGTATTCCCTTCTCACCCTCTGCAGCCTTCTTCCTGCTCGCTCTGTGTCTGTCTGAATCTCTTTAGGAAGAAGAACCCTGAGTTAAGTGTGGATTCAGAGAAGGTATCCAAGCTAAAACTACTGATCTGAGGTTTGATGTTTTATGGTGCAAGCATCATGAGTAGATGTGAGGGAACATGTGCGTTAAATGGCTTGGATCTATACGTCAAAACATGTTATGTCACACTGATAGATTCAATTATTGTCACTTAAAAATAAATGAAAAAAATGAAGTAAAAATGTGACTAAGACATGAGAAGGGAAGATAACTTTCCAGTCTCTGTTTCTTCCTTTAAAAAAATCTCATCATAGCAGACATTGTGGCGTAATGGGCAACGCCTTCATCTTGAATGGGTGCTGGTGCAGGTCCCCGCTGCACCGCCTCTTATCCAGCTCCCTGTTAATGCACCCGGAAAGCAGCAGGGGATGGCCTAAGTCCTTGGGCCCCTGCACCTGCGTGGGAGACCCGGATGAAGCTCCTGGCTCCTGGCTTCAGTCCGGCCCAGCCTTGGCCATTGTGGTTATTTGGGGGGTGAACCACAGGATGGAAGATTCTCTGTGTGTGTGTCTCTCTCTGTAACTCTGCCTTTCAAATACATATATAAATAAATCTTTAAAAACATCAGATTCAGAATTTGTTGATCACAAACCATTAGTATTTTGTGTTAAGAGGCATGAGTATTTCTTGATAATGCATTAGACTACTAGAGCATCCTGCTAAGCAGTTTATTCTTTTTGTTTAATTTGAAGGATCCGGTTCGCAGTAGCACAGATGACACACATGATTTGTTCTGCGGACGCTTAGACGGTTTATAAATATTTCCCATTGTGTTGCGTTGGGGGATCCAGTGTTTTTCCTCCGAAGATCATGGAAAGCTGAGCTCAGGGAGGAGGATAGAAAAGTCCTAGTTAGAAGAGATGGATGTGAGGAGGCCAGCCTTGTGGTGCCGACAGTTGGCTCACTGCCTGCTGTGCCAGCATCCTGTATGCTGTATCCTGTATCCCAGCTGCTCCTCTTCCAATCCAGCTCCCTGCTAATGCGCCTGGGAAGGCAGCAGAAGATGGCCTGAGTGCTTGGGCCCCTGCAGCCATGTAGGAGACCCAGATGGAGTTTGAAGCTCCTGGCTTTGGCCCGGGACTGGGCCATCTGGGGAGAGGACCAATGGACAGAAAATTTCTCTCCCTTCCTGTCTCCCTCTCCTTCTAACTCGCTCTAACACTGGCTTTCAAATACATAAATAAATCTTATTAAAAAAATAAGAAGTGGGCATCAAAGATTGAATTGCAGTTTTCATGGAAACTGTTGTTCGAGGCATGTGTTAATGAAACCACATGAATTTCCCATTCACTGGACAAGACGGTCACATCATTAGCAGCGAATTAATGTGTTAAAATGGTGCTTTGATATTCCCAACATATTTACCTTAAAACCTCTACTAGAACAGTCTCTTGGAATGTAGGAATATCAGTTATTAACACTGTTTGGGAATGCAACTTGATACTGTATCCCAAAAACCTTAAAGTATTCATTATCTTTGGACACACTGATTTATTTTCTGAGAATATACCCGCAGCAACTTAAAATATGAAAAGCACTTTATGCATAAACATGTTCTGGGTGCTGTTTATAAGAAAAATGGTGGGTGGGGGGTGCATTTGGCCTAGCAGTTAGGATACTGGGTTGGAGCATTCATGTCTCACGTCAGAGTGCCTGGGTTCAAATCCCAGTTCCACCCCCGATTCCAGCTATCCTATTAAAGTGTACCCTGGGAGGCAGCAGGTGGTGGCCCCAGCCATCCACATGGGAGAGCCTCATCAAGTTCCTAGCTTCCGGCTTTGACTGGGCCCAACTGGGAGTGGACCAGCAAATAAGAGCTGGGTTAAGTGGGTTAAAGCTGCTGCTTGTGATGCCGACGTCCAATATGGGTGCCAGTTCCAGTCCCGGTTGTTCCACTTCCCACCCAGCTCTCTTCTACTGCACCTGGGAAGGCAGTGGAAGATGGCCCAAGTGATTGGGGCCTGACACCTACGTAGGAGACCTGAATGAAGTTCCTGGTTCCTGGCCCAGCCCCAGTCGTTGTAGCCATTTGAGGAATGAACCAGTAAATGGAAGATATATCTCTCTCTCTCTCTCCCCCTTTCCCTCTCTCTAACTCTGCCTTTCAAATAAATAAATAAATCTTTAAAAAGAGAGAGAGAAAATGGTGCTTTGATAACGTGAGTTGCACGTAGATTTTAGTTTTTTTTTTTCTTTTTAAAGATTTATTTACTTGAAAGAGTTACAGAGAAAGTAGAGACATCTTCTATCTGCTAGTTCACTTCCCCAGATGGCCGCAATGGCTGGAGCTGTGCTGATCTGGAGCCGAAGCCAGGAGCTTCTTCTGGGTCTCCCATGTGGGTGCAGGGGCCCAAGGACCTGGGCCATCCTGCATTGCTATCCCAGGCCACAGCAGAGAGCTGTATTGGAAGAGGAGCAGCTGGGACTAGAACCAGCGTTCATATGGGATGCCGGCGCTTCAGGCCAGGGCTTTAACACACTGTGCCACAGCGCCGCCCAGATTTTAGTTTTTCATCAAGAAGTAAAATTATAACAATGAGAATCAAGCCAGGTATCCGTGACGCTTACTGTGTAGATGCGAAGCTAATTTGGAGTGGCCCCAGGACAGTTCCCTAGGGCATGGCTGGACTGGGTCAGTTTTGGAGAAGCTGGGAGTTACCACGGAGTGGTGCACACATTGGCCGATTATTAACATTCCCAGAAGGAGGCATTGACCAAGCCATCTCGCTGGTATGTGAGCCCGCAGTGTTATTTCCAAATGCTTTCAACAGTGATGCCCCAACATCATTGTTATTTGCAAGGTTTACCTCCAGTGAGCACCTCTGTCTCCCAAGAAGACACAGGCGAAGGTAGTGGTTGCTGAGTCGATTTTCAAGGGAAAGATCAGGGGCAACTTCAATATCCATAGGTCGTCCTGCTAAACAGAAAGCGGCATACGAAAACCACGGCAGCTGAGTGAAAGGGATGTATAACCACATGTAGGCAGACGTCAGAAACCCAAAGGTGCATGATACGAAAACATGGCTCAGTTTCTATTTTATATTTAAAGTCATACATAATGACTGTTTTATATAAGTGTTTTAGAGGTTTATTTATTTGAATGGCAGAGTTACAGAGAGGCAGACGCAGAGAGAGAAAGGTCTTCCATCTGCTAGTTCACTCCCCAAATGGCCGCAACAGCTGGAGCTGTGCTGATCTGAAGCCAGGAGTCTGGAGCTTCTTCTGCACCCAGGTGCAGGGGCCCAAGCACTCCGGTCATCTGCTGCTGCTTTCCCAGGCACATTAGCAGGGAGCTAGACTGGAAGTGGAGTATCCGGGACTTGAACCAGCGCCAATATGGGATACTGACACTGCAGGTGGCGGCCTCAAGTTCTCTGTATTTTTATAGATGTGGCTGTGTGTGTGTTCTTTAAATGATCGGAAAGAACAAAAATGCATGCTAGTAATTGATTCTTCAGAAGGAAGAGAGGCTCATTGTATCCATAATGTTTTGTTTCTATTATAAAAATAAGACCCTAAACAAATGTGGCCAAACATTGCCCATCATTTCTGGGTGGTGGTTATATGGTTACTCTCATGTCACCTTTTTTCCATGCTTGACCATTTTTTAAATTGTTCTAAAAAAATGAAGATTGGTTTATACTCAATATTTAAAATCTCATTGTAAAGAAGAAAATAAAAATTACTAATGGCCTAAAATCTGTTTAGGAATGCACAGACTTGACTCGCCATGGCTCTTTGAAGGGGTTTCCCCTAAGGAACTGGATGGGAGTCTGTGCAGTGATTTGTGTCCTGCAGAGCGGACTGAGGGGTCACCACCCCTCCATGGGGCGCTGTCTCCTCTGACTGCCAAGTCATCTTTCTCTTCTTGGAAATGGTCCTGTGGGTGATGGTGAATCTTTGATTCTGACATCTTTCAAGTGGCTTTCCCTTTACCATTTCTTTTCAGAGTGTCTGTGAGTGTTCTCTGCCTAATTTGGCAATAAAATGACCTGGGATAAGCTGGAGGCATCCTGCAGTCAGACTTTTCCATAGTTACTGATTTACCCGTGGCTTTGGGCAACTCTCCTCCCGTCCGGTTCAGTGACTCACTCACCTTGCTTTGAGCCCCAAGCCCCGGATGGGGACTGGCAGAACACAGGGCAGGCATCAGCCAGAGTCCCGTGGAGCCGCGGGTCCCCCACCTCTGCCTGCACTGTTCCCACAGGCAATCAGGGATCCCACAGGCAATCAGAGGAGATGTTCTTGTCTTTCAAACGTCCCTCCAGGAAGGAGTCTACTCCTGGTTTCTAAAACAGCTTCCTGCTGTCCGGACACCACCTGTGGATATGGGTGCCCTTCCTTGGTCTGGAATGCTTTTCTTCCATTCCTCCCGTCGTGGAAGCCTCTTTCCCCCTGGCAAAGGTTGCTCAGATGCCAGCTCCCCGGGGTTGTCCATGCCACTCGTATCTGAGACGGGATTTGTCATCGACCCTCGCAATCCGTGTTCTAGCCCTTGGTTCCAAAGCGCTGTGCTCTTTCTAGCTTTAGGTCATTAACAGCAAGAGCCTGGTCTTGTTTAACTCTGTAATCCTGCTAGCTGCTCAATGTGTAATACAGGAGGCGCTCATAAAGTGTGGAACTGAACTGAAGCCAGTGCGCTTTGTGTTTACAGGGCTCAGCGTATGTGAGGTGGTGATAGGGAGTGTGGCTGGGTGCTGTGTTTGGAAAGCCTGGATGAAGCTGGGTGTTACCATTGTGCAGAAGATGGGAATAGTTTTCTGTTAACAGCGCTGGTCACTGCTGGGTGTGCATGCATGTGTACACACACACACACACACACTCATGGATTTAGGTTAAGCTGCTGGATTCACATCCAACCATTTAGTTGTTGAATTACTCTCTGTGCTACATGGTGCACATGGTGTTTCTTGCTGTCTCACTTGCCACAACACATGTCCACAGGGCTTCTGTTGTGCATCCCGTCTGCCTGGGATCCTGTCACAGACCTTACAGTCTGCTGGGGCAGGCAGGTGTGTGAGCGCCAACTCCACCCGGAGGGCTCCACACCTCACGGAGAGCTGGGCCTGGCTGATTTCACTGTGGCGTGTCGTAAAGTGCTCTGCTCTGCCAGGGTGGCCCTTTGATTCCCCAGGGTGATGTCACTCATTCCTTGTGACAGTAAAAATAAGCTAAAAACAGCCAGATGACTCTCAAGTGCTTTTTCCCACTTTTTTTTTCCCTAGGGTGACTGATTAATGAGGGCAAAATTGGTGTCAAGGGGCATCAAATGAATTGATGTCATTTGCACCAAGCTGTTCCTCTAGATAAGGAGTAGCCCAGGGTTAGTGCTCTGTTTAAAAGGCCTTTAGCAGGGATTTTCACATTGTTTGACTCCTACGACAAAGGGAAAATCTGGGCTCAAATCCCATTTCCCCCACTTCCAAGCTAATTGTGTGGCATTGGGCAAGTTTGCTCACGGAGCCTCACTGCTCTCTGTAAAATGGGGCTAGTGCTGTGGCGCACCAATTTAAGCCGCCTTCTGCAATGCCTGGCATCCCATATGGGCACTGGTTCAAGTCCCGGCTGCTCTACTTCCAATCCAGCTCCCTGCTAATGCACCTGGGAAAGTAACGTAATATGGCCCAGGTGCTTGGGCCCCCTGCCACTCATGTGAGAGACCTGGATGAAGCTACTGGCTTTGACTTGACTCAGCCCTGGCTGTTGTGGCCATCTGTGGAGTGAAACAGCAGATGGAAGATTTCTCTCCGTTTCTTACTCTCTCTGTTACTCTGACTTTAAATAATTAAATCTTTTTTTTTTTTTTTTTTTTTTGGACAGGCAGAGTGGACAGAGAGAGAGAGACAGAGAGAAAGGTCTTCCTTTTTGCCGTTGGTTCACCCTCCAGTGGCCACCGTGGCTGGCGCACTGCGGCCCGTACACCACACTGATCCGATGGCAGGAGCCAGGTGCTTCTCCTGGTCTCCCATGCGGGTGCATGGCCCAAGCACTTGAGCCATCCTCCACTGCACTCCCTGGCCACAGCAGAGAGCTAGCCTGGAAGAGGGGCAACTGGGACAGAATCTGGCGTCCTGACCGGGACTAGAACCCGGTGTGCCGGCGCCGCAAGGCAGAGGATTAGCCTAGTGAGCTGCGGCGCTGGCCTAAATAATTAAATCTTATAAAAAGATCTACAACACCAATTTTTTTGAAGGAAATGAGGCAAGTCCCATCCTAGGCGCCACCCTCCATGCCCAGCAAATTAATGTTCGCTCCCACGATTGAAGTCTGAGCATTGACACAGAGCCTCTTCCTTGTTGCTGTGGATTCCTTCTGAGAGGAGGAACGTGGTGGGGGCAAGAGGCATGGAGTCACCACACAGACCCCGGGAGTTGGGTGAAGGCAGGTCAGAGGCGAGCAGCCCACAGACTCGTTTATTTCAGTTGGTACAGCAGCTTATATAGCCAAGGCAGCCAATCTGGTCAAGGGGCGGTTTATGCCCTAACCAATCACAGCCTGTTGCCAGGCATGCTCCTTTGCCAGCGGCCATCTTGGCGTGGCCTTCTCATTTCACATTTCCTCACTTGCTCAGTGGAGAAGCAGGCACGGCAGGGGAGTTAGTCTTTGGAACAAACACCTTCGGGTTTTAAGCCAGTTTCCAAAGAAAAGCAACTGGAAAGTGTTCTTTCATTGTCAGTCAGACACTTCTTTGCAAAGGATGAATGGGTGGAGGCTGTGCACAGAGGACGGGGTTCTTCCCTTAAATAGATTGTAAACCAGAGAACAACATGGTCAGAAAGTGCTCGTGTACCTGGACAGGGAGTTTCCGTCTTGGGCTAATTCAGAAACAAGGGCCGCCATGTTCTTCTTAAAGAAGCGCTGTGCTCTGCCCTCAGCCTGTGATGGTGAGGTAGCCGGGGTTGCATGGGCCTCACTGGCTCTGAGGAACGTGTTTTTTTGGAGCCCCATCACACCTTGTCCTGGCTCCCCCTATGTGGATATCGGTGTAGACGTGGGTGTTTTGTAATTCCCGCCCATTGACCTAGCACATCTGCCCTGCCCCGGAATTCCTAGATCTGAAGACCTTGCACGGCTCTGCAGCTCCTATGGTTTGGCCAGGGAGGCGTGGGAGCCCAGCCCCTCGCCAGGCCCCTGCCTGTGATAGAGACGCTGTATGTGGTTGCCTGCCACTGTGGATCCTGCCTCAACTCCATTTTTTTTTTTTTTCCTTGTGGGAAACATTCCAGCCCAGTAGGTTCACAGGGGCAGCCAAGTGCCTCATAGCTCTCAAGCCCTCAGGCAAGGTCAAGGCAAGTATGACAGGAATCCAAGCAATGTCTGCCTCCCTGGCCAGCCAGGCCCACTGCACTCAGAGCCGGACTCCTGGGCAGCCCCCGGTAACTGTGGTCTCAGCTGGAAGCCAGTGTCTGGTCTCCTGTGACTGCTGTTTTCTGGTCACCTTTGGTTGTCCTGTGTCAAAATGAAATTGACAGGCTGGGCAGGGTTGGCTTTGGTTTTGGATTTGTGTTCTGACTCAAAAAGGTTTTTTATATTGTGGTGAAAGACACACAATAAGAAATGTACCATCTTACCCATCTCCAAGAGTTTAGTTGGGCAGCGTTAAGTGTATGCCTGTTTTTGTGCAATGAACATCCAGAACTTTATCTCTCAAAAGAAAAGAAGGGTCTTTTCTGTGTAAAACTTGGGCCAGCGCTGTGGCACAGTGGGCTAAGCTTCTGCCGGTATCACAGCCAGTTCACATCCCAGCTGCTCTACTTCTGATTCAGATCCCTGCTACTGTGCCTACCGCCGCCCATTGGGGAGACCCAGATGGAGTTCCAGGCTCCTGGGTTTGGCCTGGTCCAGCTCTGTTGCAGCTATGTGGGGAGTGAATCGGCAGATGGACAATCTCCTAGTCTCTCTGTCACTCTGCCTTTTAAATAAATAAATAGAGGAAAATGGCCCAAAACTCACATTTTTGTGTACACAGATGGGAACACGGCCTGGTGCTGGATTTTCATGTTGGCTGTGGGGGTTTTGTGCTCTAGTGGCAGAGTGGAGTGCTCACTGGCTGTGCTCCACAAAGCCTGAAGCAGGTGCTACTGGGTAAACGGACATTAATTTCCAATGGCAGTTTCCACATCTGACCACTAGGAGAACAGGCTGCAAACCCTGGCTGTCTCTTCCTCTTTCCAGGCCCTCCTCGGTCTCCATGGAGACTGAGCTGTTCAGGCCCCTCAGTAACAGGTCACCAGAACCTTGGGCTCAGTCACTCTGGGCTTGCTTTCCAAGAGCCTTCAGAGGCCGCCCTAAGTCCTGTCTATGAGAAACCCAGCTTTGCAGCACCCTCAGGCTGATGGTGGCAGCTCCCTCCCACAGCCACGGGGTGGGGGTGTGATTGGAGAAGCAGGGAAGTTCCCAGGTTCCTGGCCTGCTGGGGAGCTGTGAAGGCGGGGAGCGCTGTCAGTTCTTTGTCCTACACATCACCAACCTTATTTTTCCTATGTAAAAATGCGGCAGCTCAAACACAGATTGAGTGCTCGTGCCTCTGAATGTTTCACTTCTTTCATTTCTTCCGCAAACACGCCCGAGCTTGCGAGGCTGTGTGCAGAGGACTCCCAGAGAGCAGAGGCAAAGGTCAAAGGCCAAAGACCAGGTGTGGATGGGGACAGCTGCTACCTGGAGCTGCCTGTTCTTCATAGCTTAGCCCAGCCATTGTCTGCATCAGAAATCACTGGGGAAGGACAGACAGGTGGAAGTTGCTCAGGCTGTATTACCCTGAGTACTGTGATGCATGTTGCTGGTGTCACAATAAGTTCCCAAGTCCAGATGACAGAAAAGTTGAAAGCAACCTACCGAAGATCATTCCGGGACATGGAAGAACCAATTCCTTCACTCGTAAACACACGTGAGTCTGCTCTGGTTCACACCCCGAGCTGGTTGTTGGGAAACAACCCTTGGCAAGAGACCTGCCCCTCAGAAATGTAGAGCTTGGAAAAGAGAAGATGTTGTGCAGACGGTGATGCGGGCGACGCCCCCTGCAGGCGCAGGGGAGGGCAACGGAGGAGCCGCTTGCTGCCCTTGGCCAAGTGCCCACTCCTCTGTGTGGCGCGCCTGCCTCGTCTTGTGCTGACAAGTGCCGTGAACGCGTACAAATGTTAAAAGAACCACACGATAGCCTTCCCTTGCACTCTCGTAGAAAGCTGCATGGTTGTTGTAATAGAGACGGCGTTCAGCTAAAAGATAAGGAGTGCACTATAATTCCAGAACAGCTGGAGAAATGCGTGTTTTCCGGGATTTCCTCTCACTGCCTTGGCCTTCTTTGTGTTTGGGAGCTGGAGGGAATCTTTATATTTACGCCTTCACCGCTGAGATTGACGTACAGATAGATGAGAAGAAACTCCCGTAACAGGGTGCGATGTTGGCAGCTCTGTGCTTGATTGGTAGTGGCTGCCCGGGCTGTCTTATCCAGAAAGAGTTGGCCTTGGAGCACGGAGTCAGGGGGACTTGAGAGATTGGTGATGTCTGCTGGGAGGCCTGGTGCTGTGCCGGCTGCCCTGGTTTGACTCTCATCGGCTCACGTTTTAGAGATGGTTGGGGAAGATTATAAAGATGGGTGCAGCTTGAGGCCTTGGGCCCTGGCTGAATTCTGAGAAGGCACCAGAAATAAGATTTTCAGTTTTGTCTTGAGCTCAGAAGGTCCTGGCCGCACTTGAGAATAAGCTATGCAAGGCGCGGGGCCTGCTCACTCTTGAAATTTTTTTTTTTTTTTTTTTGCCCACAGTAGCATCTGACCTAAGAGGTCCTCAGTAAGCATTTGTCAAAGTCATGCGAGTGCAAATCCTCAAGTCACTTGCTTCCGTAGCTGCTGTAGAGAAGTGGAAGTTCGGAGCCTGTGATAAACTGAGCTTTGCCAAGGCCGTGTCTGACCTTCAGGAAGGAGTTCAAGGTCACAAGTCGAGGGAGCAACAGGGCAGGAAGCTGAGCCCAGGTTTGCCTGACGGCAGAGTTCGTCTTCTTTCCCTGGCAGAAGGAAGTGTGAGACTGATGCCGGTGAGAGACAGACTCGGCTGCTTACAATCTGTCTGTATTTAACCTGGCAAGACCCACGGGTGGATGTGGTTAGGGGTGCAGAAATGGCGTTTGCCAGGCGTGCGTTGGCTTGGTGCTGCCGAGGGACCCTTTCCGGTGAACCGCGCCTTCCTGGTGCCTTCAGGACTTTCCTGCTTTGTCCCGGACCTGCCCTCCTCGCGCTGGCTCCTGTTCAGCTTGTGTCCCAAGGCTTGGGCGTGTGGTCATTGTGAGCTCTCAAGGAGGAAAATGAAAAGATTTGGAAAATGCTGAACAAAGACATGAGAGGTCGTCGGCAGGTGATTCGGGCTGATTCCTGGGGGCTTCCTGGGGGCACACAGCCAGGCTGGGTCTCTTCGTACCACTGAACGTCTCCACCGATCACTGGCTCTGGCAGGATTTACCTCCTTCGTTACTGTGAGAGACCGTCGGAGAGTTTGGCCCCAAACTTTTCATCCCAGTTTCTCGCCTTTTTTTTTTTTTTTTAAAATAAACTATGATTAGCATAGATATCATTGCCTTTTTGACATTCTCTGCTCCCTATTTCTCAGATTTCACAAAATCAAAGGGCCCCAAGGACTGACGGTAAGGATTTCAGACTAAATGGCAAATGATCACTCATCATCTCCCCCTCACCCCGTGGGGCTTGGGCATCGAAACCTTACCAAAGCAGGATCAGAACCTAGCTTATCCTCAATACAGCTGTGGACGCCAGGGCCTCGTTCTTCACTGCAAACTGGGGGAGGGGGCCCTGCGTAATCGGAATAAAAGCAGCTGAATGTGTGAGCCTGGTCACCACTTCACCTCCTGGCCAGCGCTCTCGGGGCCGGGTATCAGTAAATGCCTGGCTTTCTGCTTCCCTCATGCTTCTGTGGCTGGCAGGTGGTTGCAGGTGGCCTTATTTCCCACAATCTGAATACCCCCTAAGTTTGATACTCACATCCATCCCGTCCGCTTTCAAGGTTTTAACTTAGGTGAGATGGTAGATGCTTGGGCCGTAATATGATCAGTGAGTTCCCAAAGAACTAGGGATGGAGCAGGAGCAGCCAGGAGTTGGTCATTGTCCAGACTAGGTGATGATTTGCTATTCAAAGGGAATTCTCAATGTTCATGGAAAACTGCGTTAAAAGGTTAGTTTGAGGGACCAGCCTAGCAGGTAGAGCCACCACCTGCAATACCGGTTTGAGTCCCAGCTGCTCCACTTCTGATTTAGCTCCCTGCTAATGAACCTGGGAAAGTAGCGGAAGATGGGCCAAGGCTTGGGCCCCTGCACACTCATGGGAGACCCAGAATAGGCTCCTGGCTTTGGCCTGGCCCAGACCCAGCCATTGTGGCCATTTGGTGAGTGAACCAGCGGATGGAAGATCTCTCCCTCTCTGTGACTCTGACTTTCAAATAATAAATAATCTTTTTTTTTAAAGTGTGAATTCATAATTTTTTTCATAGTATACATATTCATGAATTTTAAGAAAATTTATTTGAAAGGCAGAACGAGAGAGAGAAAGAGATATCTTCCATCCATTAGTTAACTCCCCAAATGGCAGCAGTGGCTGGAGTTGGGCCAGGCCAAAGCCAGGAGCCTGGAACTCCATCTGGATCTCCCACCTGGGTGGCAGGCCCTCAGGTACTCGGAAAATCATCTGCTGCTTTCCCAGGTTATCAGCAGGGAGATGGGTCAGAAGCAGAGCAGCCAAGGTTCGAACCAGTGTTGATATGGGTTGGTGGTGTCGCAAGCAGCATTTTAACCCATGGAGCCACAGTGCTGGCCCTTTTCTATGAATTTTTAAAGAATCCTCATATGCAAAAATTTCAAAAATGTGTGCACCAAAATAAACTTTAAATTCCATTTTCCATGTATTTATTTATTTGGAAGTCAGAGTTACACAGAGAAGGAGAGGCAAAGAGAGGTCTTCCACCCACTGGTTCACTCCAGTTGGCCACAATGGCCAGAGCTGTGCCAATCCGAAGCCAGGAGCCAGGAGCTTCTTCCAGATCTTCCACATGGGTGCAGGGGCCCAAGGACCTGGGTCATCTTCTACTGCTTTCCCAGGCCATAGCAGAGAGCTGGATTGGAAGTGAAGCAGCAGGACTCAAACCGGCACCCATATGGGATGCCAGCACTGTAGGCAGCGGCTTTTACCTGCTATGCCATAGTGCCAGCCCCTTCCATGAACTTTTGAAGTCCCTTCATGTATTTTAAAATAGTCTATAATTTTAAAAAAATTTTTAAATGGATTTAGTGATGTTTCTCTAAAGGCAGCAGGTTGTCTAGGAATACAAATGGTTGGCAGAAGAGAGTGATTTCTAACATCTGTAGGGTAGGGTTTGAAAGGAGACAGTCATGCTTCTTCCTTTTTTTTTTTTTAATTTGACAGAGTTACAGACAGAGAGAGGTCTTCCTTCATTGGTTCACTCCCCAAATGGCTGCTGTGGTTGGCACTGTGCCAATCCGAAGCCAGGAGCCAGGTGCTTCTTCCTGGTCTCCCACACAGGTGTAGGGCCCAAGCATCTGGGCCATCCTCCACTGCCTTCGCGGGCCACAGGAGAGAGCTGGACTGGAAGAGGAGCAACTGGGACTAGAACCTGGCGCCCATATGGGATGCTGGTGCAGCAGGCGGAGGGTTAACCTAGTGCGCCACGGCACTGGCCCCACTTCTTCCTTTTTCTGTAACTCAAAGATTACGTTGAACCATTGTGTCAGCTAGCATAAAGCATCCCACTTCTGCAGAATGGTTTGCATCAGCAGCCGAACAATTCTGAGCATGAGCGGAGAAGAAAGCCTTATTGATGAGTGGCTGCCCTGCAACCCTCTGGTCACTTTCTGGGCTGGAGGCAGTGGGATTTGTGTAATGTCGAAGCTCAGTGGAGAAGCAGAAGATACTTGTTTGCATTTCTTACTGCGTTTTGACAGTGTTTTCAATGGAGGTGTTGCAGAAATTGTGTGATATGAAGCCGAGGTAGGCGTTGTGAGGACTGCGTGATCACAAGTCCTCAGTGGCATTAGAACCTCTGCTTCCCTTTGCTGTGGCACGCGGGCAGGTGGAGCTGTGCTTGGTTGACTGCAGACGGCTCTGAGTGTCACCCTGAGAGGCGGCGAGGATGACTGTCCATCTTCACCGGTGGCGTTAAGTACCACTGAAGGCCAGGCTTCCACGTGGAGCCTTCCTGTACGGATGGGATGCGGAACTAAAATGCCGCCAACAAGATTCATGAGTGTTGCAGTGTCTCTGGAAACATCAGTCTGCTGGTGTTGCCCGGAGTGTCTGGGTTTTATATGTAACTAATGACGCGCAGTGAGAATGACTCCTTGGGCACCGCTTTGTGCGCTGTCCATCTCGCAGAGCTGTTGATTCATGGTCGCTGCTGAAAGCAGGCACAACGCAAGGCTATAGGTAAGCCTTGGTTTCAAAAGCTCTAATACATAAGAGAATGATGACATTGCAGGAGTAGATGAAATAGAAGACTTTACGCACTATAAAATGGTTGGACTAGGGTAAGGGAGTATGAATTTGTTTTCTTGTTTAAAATTGTCTTGCATGTTATGTTTTTAAGGTTGGACTTTTGCTTACAAAAGAACCCAAGTAAGTCAGCTTTTTGGTATTCACAAGTTGCAAAGATGCAATTTTGGAGTGCAGTGGTTTAAATTGTGGTTTGGATCCTGGGAGGAATAAATGAATCCCTAATGCGACTGGATAGGATTTAGAATCTCCCCATGCTTTGCACCTACCACCTGCCACACACACGGGGCATTTATTCCAGCAAGGCAGGTGTGGCTGAGGGTAGGGGAGTGAAAGTAGGGGAAGGCTAAGGTAGCTGTTGGCATACGGGGTTGTTGGATCTTCTGTTCTCAATTTTAAGATGGTTTAATATTTTGTTGCCATGACAGATGCTAACTGATTTAAAATGTCAGCATTTTAAGTGCAGATTCTTGTTTTGTTCAAATTCTTAGTTAATTCAAATCAGGATATGGTCCCAGACCTCTGATCCCCCTGCATCGCCACTAGAAAGAAATCTGTTCATTTACTCTTTATGTACGAAATGCTTGTCCACCTCTGTGTTCACCGGTCCCAGTGACTCAGTAAAGGGTGTTTGAGTGCTGCTTGCGGCCCACGTGCCGTGGGGAGGAGGGTGGTGGCGTTGGGGAATTCAGAAGGCTTCCTGACTCCTGGACACAGCTCTGGCCAGTGTCATGGCGTCAAGGTGGTTTGTCTCCTGAAAGTTCCTTTTCGGAAGGTTGGTCCCCAGCGTAACAGTACTGAGAGGTGGTGAAACTTTGGGGCAGGGTGGGGGGCTGTGTCTGTGATCACAGCCATGCCAGGTGCACGGGTCTGATCATTACACCCCAAATCATGCCTTGAGATGTCACACTGTACTCTGTAAATAGGTGCAATTGCCATGTGTCTGTTAAAAATGTATATATTTGAACGGAGGCCCCAGTTGGAAGCTCATTAGGTTGTGTGGATGCCACAGCCTGTAGAGATTAATGTACATCTCATGGGAGTGGGGTCTGTCTCCAGGGACGGGGTTGGTTATCGAGAGAGCAGGTTGTCGCCAAGCAGGCTCGTCTCCCCCGGCTTGCTTTCTGCTCTGTAGCGAGCGCCTTCCTCTGTGCCTGCGTTTTGGCCCTGGTGTGCACAGCTGTGGGACTCTCTCCAGATGTTGCCCCTTGCTGTTGGATTCCTCAGTGGCCAGAATCATGACCTAAATCAGTGTCCGCGTCTCAGGATGTGCTAGCCTCACATGTTGTGTTATAGCAACAGACAAACAGGCTTACAGGCTTAGACAGACCCCGCGTGTCTGATTTCCTGGGGCTTGGGTTTGTGGTCTCTGTTCCAAGTTCTCGAGAAACATGATTGCTTCATCCAGCGCAGTGGTTCTTGATCCGAGCTGCCTTTGAGAGTCGCCTAGAAATCTCTAAAAACACAGATACCTGGATTCCACCACAGGAAAGTTTGATTCTGTTGTTGCAATTGGACTTTTAAAAATTTCTAAGTGTTTATTTGAAAGACAGAAGCAGAGAGAGAGACAGACAGACAGACAGACAGCTCTCCTGTTTGCTGGCTCTCTCCCCCAAAGTCCACCACAGCCAGGGCAAGCCTGGGGCAAAGCCAGGAGCCTGGGACTCAGTCCTGGTCTGCCATGTGGGTGGCAGGGACCCAGGTACTAGAGCCATTACTCGCTGCCTCCCGGGGCCTGCATTAGCAGGGAGTTGGAATGAGAAGCAGAGCAGGGACTTGAACCCAGGCTCTCCGATATGAGACCTGGGCCACTGGGTGACTCCCTAACCACCGTGCCAGACGCCTGCCACGTGCCTGAGTTCTCCAAGTCAAACTGCCCATGATGTTGGCTTGCGGCAGCGCGGTCTGGTGGGGCTCACCTCTGCCTCTGCAGTGTGGCTCACAAGGCGGAGGAACTGAATCTGTAATTTGTAAAGTCGGATTAAATTCCGGAAGCCCTGTGTGGCTGCCAGCGAGCCGAGCCGGGTTTTAGGTGTGTGCGTTTCAGCTTGAGAGGGACTGGGCTGAGCTGGGCTGTGGAGTGACAGCTGTCCCACTGGGTGTCGGAGAGCCTGTGTTCGGCATCTCTGGGTGGCCTGCTTTGGTCTTGTTCCAGGGAGAGGCTTGGGTAAAAACGAGTGAGCTCAAGCCAGTGTGTGGCCTGAGGCTGTGTCTTGATGGACGTAGACGAAGTTCAGACAGGCCTTGTGTCCTGCCCACTCTGGCCTTGGGGTCTTGCTCTGCCGTGTGTAGACGGCACAACTTGGTTCTTGGTGCCCTCAGCCTTTTCCTGGTCTGGCTCTTCCCCAGAGAGATCTAACTGTTGTCACATCATACCCCGGTGTCCAGCTCTCTGTCCCCTTGTTGCCAGCCTACACATTGCCCCCCCCCCCCCCTTCTTCCCCCATGTGGTGCTCTGCACCCCACCCTGCCTCCATTACTTTAATCCAGGCCAAATCCACCCGAGTCCCAGCTGCCTGGAAACTGAGTGGGGGCTGGCATTGTGGCACAGCCAGTGAAGCTACAGCCTGCGACACTGGCATCCCATGTAAGAGCACTGGTTCGAGTCCCAGCTGCCCCGCTTCTGATCCAGCTTCCTGCTAGTGTGCCTGGGAAGGCAATGGAAAATGGTTCAAGTGCTTGGGCCCCTGCCACCTAACATGGGAGACCCAGATAGAGTTCAAAGGCTCCTGGGTTTGGCCTGGCCCAGCCCTGGTTGCTGCAGCCATTTGGAGAATGAACCAGTGGATGGAAGATCTCTGTTTCTGTCTATCTGCCTACCTTGACCCCCCACCATAACTGCACCTTTCAGATAAATAAATCATTAAAAGAAAAAAATCAAAAGAAGAAACCAAACCTGTGAGTGGCTTCCCTAAGGCTACAGGCTCCTTGGTAGGTCTCCGGAGCCTTCGGGGCCAGTTCTGTGTGACGTCACCTCTGCTTCCCCCTCTCAGCCTCTGAACCACCCTGGCAAACGCCGGGACCTGCCAGCAGAGATGCCAGCCCGGGGCCTTGACGAAGCTGTTGCACCTTCCTGCCATGGGTTGTCCCAGGTTCACTCCCTCCCACATCTCAGCTGTGGGGTTCCTTCCTGTGTGTGAACTCCTGCCCCCTCGCAGCTTCCCTGGGGCCACACCTGCCTGCTTTCTGAAGGCACAAGGCAGCCTCCCTGGCCACACACGGGCGTCTCGCCTGCCCTCGCAGCAGTGTTTGGTAAATGAGCAAAGTGAACAAGCTAACCAGCAAGCCCAAAGCTTGGTGCTTTCTGTTCCTGTACATCTTCGACTCCCAAGCTGCATAAATGAGTGACTGCACCGAAAACCCACCTGCCTGGACTGCACCCTGCTGTCCTGTTTACTGATTGCCTGATTTCATCGACTGTACTCACACCCTTCCTTTTACAAAGTCTTGTGATGCCCTGGCTCGGGGCGACAGTAACCCACTTACTGAAGGCCCAATTGTAGTTTGACCACAGCCAGTAGGAAGCTGTGTTCCCACTCAGAAAAGTGAAAATGTAGATAGGGCTGTCTTTGTTAGGAGTGAATTTTCAAAGGACTCCATGGAATACAAACACATTGCTACTTTATATAATTAGAATTTTTTTGGACAATTCTGTACTATGATTAATGAAAGCAGAGCCAAAAGAGTATTTGCATCCATCAGTAGTAGCTGATGATAAAATCCATTTGCTCTGGGAAGCTGGTGTTCAAAGGCGTGGTTTCCAGTGGCCTCCATACCCTGTCCTTGTCAATCACGGAGTTATGGCTTGCCTGTGGCTCGCGTTTCCTGGTTGCTCTGCGTGAAGGGAACGTACAGTCTCTACATGTCCCCACCATGCTATAAGAAAATCTGAAAGTGAGCACCAAAGTGCTTTAAGCGCTAGTGAATGTTTAAAATTGAAATTGGGCTAACTATGAAGAGAAAATGTGCTGCCTGGCTGGCATTCAGGTTAAGCCTTTGGCATTTGCCAGTACCTAGTTGAGCCATCCCTAAGCTGCTAGGTGGCCATGCATCTCTGTTTATCATGGAATGATCCAGTACACCTGGTTCTGGCGAACAGTAAGTTACCCAGGTAATTGGGTGTTCACTGAAATTTGGACTTGGAGCTGTTCTTTGGGGGCCACGCTCCCGGCCCCCTGCAGCTTCCAGTAGCTCATGGGGAACTCCCATGCAGGAATGGAGAGCTGCTGTAAGTGCTTTGGGCAGCAGCAGCTGTGGCTTCACTCAAAGCGCGGTTAACTCGGCGAACCCACACAAGCTTGTCCAGTGTTCCTGGGACCTGGGAGCTATAAACCCAGAGCTCTGAGAGCTGATAGCCGGTGCTCTGTGGACAGGCTCTTAATGCTCTCGACAGAATCGTAATAATGGATGCTCAGTAAGAAGTTTAAAATCCAGTGCTGTCTTGGAAAACTCCAGGAATTAGAAACATGTTCAGAATCTGACTTAGAGTACGATCATCAGAATAGTGACAACAGGTGTTTGATTAAAAAGTTTAAAGTTCAGTTCTCTGTTTAAAAACTCAAGGAATTATAAACGTTTTGAAATGATTTCAATCAAAGAAGATTAAAAGTGAGAGATTTGATCTTGAAAAGGGAATTTCTAGAAGATTCTCTCCTGCTGAACACTTTATTTTTTGATATCGTGGTAAAAATGAGATGTCATTATATCTATTCTCTTAGAAGATACATTTTGTGAAAATACTTAACGCTTATCAGAATGCATGATATTATGCATTCCTTTGAGTAATGAAGGAGTTTATGTGCACTTGAGAGAATTTGTCTGTCTTTGAAAAGGATCATTTCGACTTGATTAAATAGGATAACTCCACACACGCTGTGATCTGCATATGTGCTTTGATGAAAAGTGGCTTTTCTGTCATGGGAATTTTGATAAGGAAAATGAGGACGTCTTTATCCATCCCTAAGAGAAAGGGAAGTTGGAGAGGAAGCTGTTCATGCAGAATTAATGTCAAGAAAGGCGAAGATTACTAGGGGTGTTGACCTGTCTAAGTTTTTCAGAACAGGAGAGTGTAGGAGACAATTTTTGGAAAATGCCGCCTGTAGCACTTAAAGGTTTAGTCTTTTCTCCATGTAACTATGGAACCAACAGTGTTGACGCAGGTGTCTGTGGAATAACTCAGAAGACCTTGTAGAGAGGCAGCATGATCAAGGAGAGGCCACAAAATAGGACAGAAGCCACGTCACTGGGGTGTGACAGTACCCAATCCTGGGATTTGGCATGGCAGACTAAAATGTTGGCATAGTAAGCCTGCTGATTTTATACATGTATTTGTCTCCTTTGGAAGAAGTAAACATGACATTTGTATTTTTATGTTGGTATGTACTTTTAACTCATTAAGCACCTATATGATGGCTAGTCCATATATCATTGATGATGAAGATAATTAACTAGCTTTCTTGTTAGTGACACTATCAAATATGGGCTTTGATGATGACATTAGGATGTACAGTTTTTTCTTAAAGATTTTATTTATTGGGGCCTGCAGCATGTTATGGCTGGTAAACCCTGCAGTGCCAGCATCCCATATGGGGGCCGGTTCAAGTCTCGGCTGCTCCACTTCAAATCCATCTCTCTACTATGGCCTGGGAGAGCAATAGAAGATGTCCCAAGTCCTTGGGTCCCTGCACCATTGTGGGAGACTCGGAAGAAGCTCCTGGCTTCAGATTGTCGTAGCTCCGGCCATTACAGCCAATTGGGGAGTAAACCAGTGGATGGAAGACATCTTTCCCTCTCTCTGCCTCTGCCTCTCTATAACTCTTTCAAATAAATAAATCTTTTTTTTTTTTTTGACAGGTAGTTATAGACAGAGAGAGAGAGAGAGAGAAAGAGATGGAGGTCTTCCTTCCATTGGTTCACTCCCCAAATGGCTGCTATGGCCAGTGCTGTGCCAATCCGAAGCCTGGAGCCAGGTGGTTCTTCCTAGTCTCCCATGCAGGTGCAGGGGCCCAAGCACTTGGGCCATCCTCCACTGCCCTCCCGGGCCACAGCAGAGAGCTGGCCTGGAAGAGGAGCAACCGGACTAGATGCCGGCGCCGCAGGTGGAAGATTAACCAAGTGCGCCGTGGTGCCGGCCCCCTAAATAAATCTTTTAAAAAAGGATCCTTTTTGATTTATTTGAGAGGTAGAGTTACAGACAGAGGGAGAGACAAAGAGAAATGTCTTCCATCTACTGGTCCACTCCCCAAATGGCCACGACAGCCAGAGCTGAGCCGATCTGAAGCCAGGAGCCAGGAGCTTCCTCCAGGTCTCTCATTCAGGTGCAGGGGCCCAAGGACTTGGGCCATCCTCCCAGGCCATAAGCAGGGAGCTGGATCGGAAGAAGAGCAGCTGGGACATAAACCAGTGCCCATATGGGATACTGGCGTTGCAGGCAAAGGCTTAGCCTACTGCGCCACTGCCCTGGCCCCTCGGCTGTACACTTAACAAAAGAAGTCTTCAAGGTTTCAGAGGTGGAATGTCTGCCTCTGCAGGGCAGCTGACCGTGCAGGTAGGCTGTGTTCTGTAACCCTGCACTGTGCAGCCGCTAAAAACATCCCAGGGAAACGCAGTTAAAATGTTCCTTCCCTGGTCACAGGCGTTGTGTTTGCAGGTCTCAGTAAGACAGAGGGCTAGTGGCCGCTGTGTAGGAGCGTGTAGATAGGTCTCGAACATTCTCATCCTTGCCGGACGCTCTACTGGCCAGTAGCCCATTGCTGCGTAAGTGTCGTACACATCCAGGGTGATGCATACGTCATCATTTTCCCTCCCTGCCCTGTCCCACCCCTGCCTGCTTCTCATGGTGCCTAGGGAACAAACCCAGATCCGTGAAACAGGTTCACACCAACCCGAGAGCTGGAAGTCTGAGCCCCCAGGGCTGGGAGGCTGAGCTGGCATCAGCGGGTCGTGGATCCTGGGGAAAGACAGTCGTCACCCTCCATGAGATTGGCTGAACAGATGGCCCTTTTCATCTTCCAGTTACACTTAGGGATCCCTGGGTCCCTCTGGACTTTGCAGAATAACCAGTTCCACTTACTTATTTGAATTGCCGACTTCCTCTCTTCCCCAGTGTCTTTTCCTGGTTGTCTTTGCCAGTGAGGGTTGCCGCTTAAGTTCGTTGTTAGCGTTCAGAGCATCTCAGGATCCCTCAAGGTACTTTGAGAAAGCCTGGGATTGAAAGGGACAGGAAATGCTCTTCGAGAACAAGCTGCTGGCCGTGGGCTCTCCTCCAGCTCCGGCCGGCTTCTCGCTACTTCCCCGAGTACTCTCACTCCCTGTTGCATGGACGGGCAAGTGTCGGCCCCGGGGCGTTCACACAGATGAGCTCCTGGGACAGGCAAGCCCTGTGGGGGTCCTGCCTAACATGGTCTGACTCGTGATCAGATTTCACAGCGAAAGATTCTGAAAGCTGCTCCCACGTTGCTGTTGTCCACAGGGGCGCTAATACTACCAGTTTTTGATAACTGGGAAGTAACGCTAATGCTCTCATACTCATTGCTCCCTTCAATAAATAGGCAGCCGGCACCGTGGCTCACTAGGCTAAGCCTCCCCCTGCGGCGCCGGCACACCAGGTTCTAGTCCCGGTTGGAACGCTGGTTCTGTCTCGGTTGCTCCTCTTCCAGTCCAGCTCTCTGCTGTGGCCTGGGAGGGCAGTGGAGGATGGCCCAAGTGCTTGGGCCCTGCACCTGCGTGGGAGACTAGGAAGAAGCACCTGGCTCCTGGCTTCGGATCGGCACAGCACCAGCCGTAGCAGCCATTTGGGGAGTGAACCAACGGAGGGAAGCCCTTTCTCTCTCTCTCTCTCTCTCTCTCTCTCTCTCTCACTGTCTAACTCTGTCAAAAAGAAAAGATTGTAACAATGTACACGTCCCCATGTAAGCTTTCAGGCTGTCCTAATTTTGAAAGAAGAGAATATAACAGTTGGTCCACATTTTAAATGTTTCCTACATTGGGAGCGCTCCTCCCCCACCCCCACCCCCACCCCGACCCCCACAAGAAGCCTGGGACTATATTACTTTAAGGAATTAAGAAAGTCGGAGCAAAATAGATCCATTTAGGCTTTCTGGTCACGAATGGCAGCCTCTTTCCAGAGCCACATTGCCTTGTCCGCTGTGTCAGCTACTCATTTTATTTCATTCAGAATTTCCCGAGTGTGTGTTCTACATCTCAAAGGGAAGCTGTGAAGCTGCCTGCTGACGTCACCGGCAGCCTGAGGGAGCCAGGTGCAGGCTACGCTTTAAGACCTGCTTGTTGCAGTCCTGTGACCGCAGAGACACAGAGGCTGGCCGGACCCCCGTGGCCTGGAGAAGCGTCCCCATCAGCCCTTCTGGCGTCTGACCCAATAGGTGACATTCAAGCTGCCATCTTCCTTCTAGGAGGTGATCCAGCTCGCGCTCCCGCTGTTAGGAGTCTCTCAGTTGAAAATGAAATGCTCCTAGCTGACAGCTTAGTAAGAGGATCGGTGCTTGTTTTCCAGTGGCCGTTTTGGGCGGTAGCAGTGAACCTGACCAGAGCTGCTCCTAGTTTTCACAGCATCTGCATTAGAGCCTTGCTCTGGGCTACTCCGTCCTCCCACGTGGCCTCTTCCGCCATCCCCTTGCAGGCTCAGTTCCCCTCTGTGTGGCTGCAGGTGGAACTCGGTGGACCCTTTTACTGTGCCCCACGTACCCCAAGATCCACATGTCCCAAACTACATGGACTCACCCTCGCTGCCCCTTGAATTGCTTAAGACCATCTGTCCTGGGGCTGGCACAGTGGTGTAGCAGGTAAAACCGCCTCCTGCAGTGCCAGCATCCGTTATGAGCCCTGGTTTGAGACCTGGCTGTTCCACTTCTGATCCAGCTCTCTGCTATGGCCTCAGAAGGGCAGTGGAAGATGGCCCAGGTGCTTGGGTCCCCTGTCCCCGCATGGGAGGCCTGGAAGAAGCTCCTGGCTTCTGGCTTTGGATGGACCTAGCTCTGGCCACAGCAGCCATTTGAGAAGTGAACCAGCTGATGGAATACCTCTCTCTGTCTCTGTCTGTCTGTGGCTCTGTCTTTCAAATAAATAAATCTTTTTTTTTTTTTTTTTTGACAGGCAGAGTGGACAGTGAGAGAGAGAGAGAGAGACAGAGAGAAAGGTCTTCCTTTGCCGTTGGTTCACCCTCTAATGGCCGCCGCGGTAGCGCGCTGCGGCCGGCGCACCGCGCTGTTCCGATGGCAGGAGCCAGGTGCTTATCCTGGTCTCCCATGGGGTGCAGAGCCCAAACACTTGGGCCATCCTCCACTGCACTCCCTGGCCACAGCAGAGAGCTGGCCTGGAAGAGGGGCAACCGGGACAGGATCGGTGCCCCAACCGGGACTAGAACCCGGTGTGCTGGCGCCGCAAGGCGGAGGATTAGCCTGTTGAGCCATGGCGCCGGCCTCAAATAAATAAATCTTAAAAAATCAGTTCCTTCCACCAAGTCTCCAAATCCGCAACCTGCGTGCCACCTCCAGTTTCTCCTGCTGGCTCGTCTCTCATCCCCAGATCTGTGATGCTGTGATACTTACCCCTCCTCCTGCTGCCGCTCCCTAAGAGTGGGCCTCCTCCTCCTCCTGAAAGTCTTCCCGGGACTGGCTGGTTCTTCTGCGTCCACTAGTATTGCCCTCACCCCACCTGCTGGAGACTGCTTACTGATGGATGGATGGATGGTGGATTAACTGATCTGTTCAGCGTCTACTCAGTACCACCTCCTCTGCCCCATTCGTTCAATTCTAGGCACACTCTAATGAATAAAGGCCTGTCCTCGTGGAGCTTAATGGTTTCTTGGTGCCGGGGGTGGGGGGACTGCAGACACTTATTCGTAAGTCTTACAGTGAAGCAGGTTGAGTGGTGGTATTGGTTCCTTTATGCACATCTGGGCTTAACTCTACAGTAGTTTTCTTTCATCTTCAAGACAAAAATCCAGTTTCCTTAGCAGGTGCACAAGGCCACCGTTGAACTGAGTGGGGTCTGTGCGTAACTTCCGGATACTCTCGAAGCTCGGTGTACTTGCTGGCTTTGTGCCTCTGCTCCCGGGGAGTGTCTTGGCCCCTTGTTCCTCGGGCAGACTTCAACCTTGACCTCAAGTACTTGCACGCCTAGGGAGCGCTTCCTGATTTCTTAGGTGTGACTTCCTTTTTCCCTCCTTGCTCCCATGGCCTCACCATGTGCCTCACTGACCATTTCTTTGTGTTCGATTCATTGATTCACTAATTCATGTATTCATTTGAGAGGCGGAGAAGACAGAACCCCTATCTGCTGCTTTACTCTCCAGATGGCTGCAACAGCCAAAGCCAGGAGCTGGGATCTCAATTTAGGTTTCCTACGTGGGTGCAGGGACCCAACTACTTGAGCTGTCACCTGTTGCTTCCCAGGGTCTACACTGTAGGAAGCTGGACTTGGGAGCCGAGCCGGGACCTGATCCCAGACATTCTGATTGGGCGTCTCGGGCATCGTCTTACTTGGCAGGTCACGTGCCTCCCCTGCCTGTTTGACATCTAGTCTCCACAGGTGCAGGAGCTGATGGGCCACCTGTGTCAGGGATCTGATGAATGCAATTTCTGTATGAGATGGGACACTGGCCTTTAAATATTCCGATTTTAAGTTATCACTGCTTTTTTCCCCCCTATTGCGTAATTATTTATTTTTACCAAGCTCCCAAATGTCTCCACTGGCTTGTCATATGTTATGAGTTCTATTTCTGAGTCTGGTAGGAACAGCAGATCCTAGTGCTGTTTTGTGTGTGTCTGAGCAATTGGACGCAGTGGGATGATATTTTATTTTATAACTCATTAATGTTTGCGATACTGTGCGTCCAAATATTCCACGTCATCTGTCATCCATCCCTGGCATCCGTCTCACAGCACCACGAACTCTGCTCCTCCTATTCCAACAGTTGCTGCCCCATGGCAGCACACCTGGCCTGGTGAACCAGCACTTGGGCAGGCAGCACCAATCCTGCCTCACCCCCTCCACGCCATCCCTCAGAAAGGGTGAACGTTGGTGTTACTTTGCCTCATGCTTGGTATCGAAATTAGCACAAAGCAGAAAGTTCTAAGAGGTGACCCCTAAAATGGAAGACAGTTTGACTCTCGCTCAGTGCAAATCCGGTGCCTAACATGAACTCTTGAAATACTCACTGCTCAGAAACCACACCACGTCTGTTCCCAATGCCAGAGGGAAAGCATCTGTCGGCGCGTCCTCCAGCAGGCGACAGTCTGGGAAGTATTTGGCCGTTGATCCTCAGCGGACCAGCGTCTACTCCAGCTGGAAACACTCGGCCAGCTTTGCCTGAGCCTCTACCACACGTGGGTCTAGTGTGAGGTCCCTGGGTCACACTGAGTGATATGAGGCCCCTCCTCCTCGGGCGCTCCCTGCGCAGGTGCCAGGTGCTCGGGGCGCCGTGCCTTCTGGGAGGCTATGCTGTGTGCTTTTCCTGTTGAACAGCTCCAGAGGCGTGCCTGCCGTCCTGGAGGTGAAGGCATTTAGCTTAATCCCAAGGGGGATAAGCAGATGCTCGCGCCCAGGGCCTGGCATCTGGGACTGTCAACATGTATTATGAAGGGGACCCGATGAGATGGAATTAAAATGAGCCTGGGCAGAAAAAATCGCCCGGGAACCGTCAAGGGGATGGATGGATGCCTGCTTTTGTCGTGACAGTCAGTGGGTTTTCAACAGAGGAGGACAAAGGTGACCGCGCCTTCCGCCCAGTTTCCAAACCAGTAAGTGTTCCTCCTGCACACGTCCGGGGGATCTTCAGAAAGTTCGTGGAAAATGCATATTATGAAATGCGTGGATTTCAAGGTTTCTGGCCCCCAAATAAGGTCTGCTAATTCCATTTTCCATGGCCTTTCTGAAGTTTATCGCTCGTGTTTTCTCCTTTTCCCTTTACAATTTCAAGAGCAGCTCTTTGATGCAGGACAACATCAAGGAAATTTGTTGTTTTCAGGGGTGTGGGTTGGTGGGAGCGGGCGGCCCACTGTCCCCGAGCCTTGCTTTTAAAGGATTATTGGGTGCCCAAGGCTGGGCGGGCAGCCTCTCCGAGGAGAGCACACATAGCTTCCCTCGCTCCCTGGTGGCCAAGGACGCTGACCTAGGCGCTGCCTCGGGGCTCCTGCCCGGGACGTGGAGGGCACCAGGGAGTGCAGGGCCCAGCTACTTCATGCGCCAGACTGCCTGCATTCGGCTTGGGTTGCGGTCGTTAGAGTCTAACTTAATGGTCCTTAGCTCGGGCTGCGGATCCTTCTCATGACGTTTCTGTAGCCACCCGGATGGTGTATCTGGAGCGCTGCTTTATGAGAAAGTGAACCAGACGGTCAAACATCACCAGCTGAGCCACCAGTATCTGCCGCTGCAGTCTCTTGGGCAGATTGCTGGAATTACACGGGTGATCTTCCTGCCCCCATAGAACTCAAATTCTGGCACAGAAAGGCAGAAAAATAAGAAAGTATACCCAATGGCCGGTGGGAGTCTTAGCCGGGGAGAGAGTGAAGAGGTGCATAAGTGGATACATACGTATGTGTGTGTTATAGAAATGTATCAGCAATGCTCTTTGAAAAGTGTGTCTAGCAGACAGCTGAAGGAAGTGATAGCATGCATTTGGACTGAGAGTCATTTCAGACCGTGAAGAGAATGTGCAAAGGCCCGGAGGCAGGTGCGTGTCGGATGTATTTGAGGAATAGCATAGCAGCTTCTGTGGCTGGAGTGAAAGGAATGAGGTGTGGCGAGGCAGGAGTGAGGTACCTAGGGAAATAGTGGCAGGTCAAGAGAGGTCCCAGTGTTACTCTGAGTGACATGGGCTGCCTTCCACAAGGACCAGGCCTGCTGCTGGGCTGCGGAAGGGTAGAAAGGCTGGGAGACTGATGGTGGCAGCTCAGGCTCATGCTACTGGTGCAGAGGGGAAAGGCGGTGGGACCTCAGGTGTGTTTGAAGGCGGAGCCGATTGTTGGCTGAGGAATTGATATTGGCTGGGGGAGAAAGTATCAGGGTGACTCCAGGGTTCTGGCCTGAGTGGGGGGCGAAGTGCAGCTGCCCATTTTGAGAAGGGGTGAGCTCCAAGAACAAAGCATCGGTCCCACCGAGAGACTCTGTCCTTGCACACATAGACCCTGAAATGGGCAAAGGTGTGCGTCTGGGAGCCTTGACGTCCTCCCTCTCTGCACGCCCATCCCAGCGGGGACTTCTGACTGTCTAGTGTTTGGTCCAGCACAGCTTGGGTACTTGGATTCCACACCTGCGGGGCAGCCATCACCATGGGCAAGTCTCTGCCAGTGGGCACTTGCTGTGCCTGCGGGGAGTTCTTAGCACCGCACGACACCCCCTCCACTACCCCAAATCAACATCTCACCACCAGTGGCTCCCCCCCACCCTGGGTGAGGTCACTGCCCTGGCTCCGGGTCACTGAGTCTTTGGTGTAAGTTGCCTGCCACCTCTCTCTTGGCCCTTCAGAGAACAGCCCTGTAAACACCCGCCCGTTGACACAGTTTGGGCGGTGTTGTCTTGGCGAGCCACCGTCTTGCAAAGCACAGAGACAAAGGCTGTTTGATGAGAGCTGCTTGGGGAACAATAGCTCCTGTGTTCCCAACAGGAACCTCTCGGGAGAGCAAACCAAACTCGGGTGGGTGGACTCTGAAAAGGCTTCTCCGAGAGCAGGAAGCAAAATGCTGTTATCTTCCCCTGCAGAGTATGACGCGTGCCCGGAAATGCTTTGTTCTGGAGCCATCCACAGCTGTTTCAGCATCTCTCGCATCTACCTGTTTCTCACACAGGTTGGGGGAGTGAGACCTGCTGAATTGAGTGTAGCAGGTGACTATCTGAACTACGGTTCTGACCTTTTATTCTGCTCCCCGTTATTCCATTGAACTGAGACTTCACGTTTTCTCCAGTGAAGGAAATGGGGGCTCCAAGTCCTAGAGAATGCTGTGCGGGAACCTGTGCATGCAGAAACATTGTGGCTTGGGCTGGACGTTGTGGCACAGAGGATTAAGCCGTGGCTTGGGACACCTGCGTCCCGTATTGGAGTGCTGGTTTGAATCCTAGCTACTCCACTTCAGATCCAGCTTCTTGTTAATGCACCCTGGGAGACAGAAGGTAACAGAGTGAGTACTTGGAATCGTGCCGTCCACAAGGGAGACCTGGATGGAGTTCCAGGCTCCTGGCTTTGGCTTCGTTCTGCCTTGGTTGTTGTGGGCATTTGGAGAGTGAACCAGTGTCTGCAAAATTTCCCTCCCTCCCTCCCTCCCTCCCTCCCTCCCTCTCTCTCTCTGCCTTTCAAGCAGATGAAAAATAGACACTTAGCCTATTATGTATCTTGTGGTCTAGAAGTGCACCATTCAATGTAGCTGTCACTTGCCACTTGTGGCTTTTTCATCACAGATTCAGTTGCGGTAGGCATGGTCCCCAGGGCTCAGTAGCTGTGTGTGGTCAGTGGCTCTTAGACTCAAGGCACAGATCTGGAGCCACCCCCTCCTGGAGAAGTGCCGAGCCAGGCAGTGCTGGGTGGAAGGTGGAGTTACCGTTCAGCTGTCCTGACTGCGAGCCGGCAGGGGGCAGGCACTTGAAATCACAGCCTTCCGCGCTGCCGTGGCTATGGCCGTGTGGCTCGGGGCCTTCGTCCTGCTCTTGGCCTCAGTTGGGAACAGTCACCATGGACCACACTGCCCTGTGGACATAACAGGCTGACTTTGTTCTGAGACACTCACAGGCAAAACGGAACTTGTTTCAGTACGCGAGACATGGTGTCATTGACATCCGTGGGGTTGGAGGGATTTGAGCAGGAAGAACAGTGGGTGGCAGAGGCATGTTAATTGTGCAAGTCCCGCGGGTGCCAGGCCAACAAAGGCAGCCTAGACGGAGCCGCCTTTTCTGGATGTCCCCATGGGCTGCCAACAGCGCACTGCCCAGTTGCAGAAGCAGGGTTCCGAAGCCCATTGTTTTCTCTTCCCATGTGCCCAGAGCAGGCAGAGAGGGTGGTGATCATGGCTTGGCTAGGACCAGGCCCTCAGGGTAAATATTTGCTGTGGCTACAGGGCTGGTTTGGGGGTGCCTTGCAAGGCCTGCAGAGCAGGGCTGCCGTAAGTGATGTCACCAGATAAACCAGAGGAGAGGTTCTGTCTCAGAAGAACAGGACAGCAGCCACCTGAGCACAGGGCCAGGGACTTTAAACACCAGGCCAGCTCAGGAAGCGAGGGCCCCAGCGCCCACCAAGGAGATACCTGAGCCCTGGGGCAAGCTGCCAGGTGTCATGCAGCCCACAGAGGTTTGGGAACAGCCCCTAGATGGCAGAAGGAAATGGTTGGCATCATGTACAACGTTGTCAGTTAGTGGAAGGAACAGAGGTATCCATGGTCACGGCTCCTCTGCCTCTATGAGTCAAAGTCAAACTAGGGGGCATGAAAATAGTAATGGGAGGCAATCACCCCCTTGAAGGCAAAGGTAGGCTGCATGGCCCCAGGCAAAGGTGCTGCTTCCTGCCACTCACCTGGAGGGAACAGAGCACCCCTCCACCCAGCCAGCCGTGTTGCTGACCAGGTCTTTTTGCTTAGCTCACTATGGAGTCAGCAAGTCTTTGGGTCATGGCTGGTTTTCCACGGGGCTTTTGAGCTGTGAGGCAAATGATGATCCCTCAATATCCCCAAACAAGTGCATGTGTGCACAGAGAAATCCAACTGGGGGACAGCCTTGTGGCACAGGGTAGAGATGCCACCTACAACAGTGCCACCCCGTATTGGAGCATCAGTTCTGGTCTCAGCTGCTCCACTTCCCATCCAGCTCCCTGCTAATGCACCTGGGAAAGCATGGGAAGATATTTGAAGAGTGGACCAGAAGATGGAAGATCTCTATCTCTCTCTCTCTAATAAATAAAAAAATAAATTTTAAAAATTTCACTGTGCCGGCCTGTGCTGCAGCTCACTAGGCTAATCCTCTGCCTGCGGCGCCGGCACACTAGGTTCTAGTCCCAGTTGGGGCACCGGATTCTGTCCCAGCTGCTCCTCTTCCAGTCCAGCTCTCTGCTGTGGCCCGGGAAGGCAGTGGAGGATGGCACAAGTGCCTGGGCCCTGTACCCGCATGGGAGACCAGGAGGCAGCACCTGGCTCCTGCCTTCAGATCAGCGCAGTGGAGTGAACCAATGGAAAAAGGAAGACCTTTCTCTCTGTCTCTCTCTTACTAACTCTGCCTGTCAAAAAAAAAAAAAATAAATAAATAATAATTTCACTGTGCCTTCTGCAGATTGATTCCATTCCTCAGCATTTGATCATCCCTGGCCGAGCTGATCATTTTTCTTTCCTTCTTTCCTCGAAGGAGGGACAGGCAAGTGGTTGTCCCTCCTCCCCCAGATGTCTTGTCACTTCATTTAAAATAAAATTAACAGTAACTTTGAGGTGAGGGCAGCAGTGCCACCACCTGCCAGGGGAGTCACTATGGGGAAAGACAGCAGGAAAGGGACGCAAGCCCAGCCCCCAGCTTCAGTGAATACTTGGTGCTGTCTATTGCCTTCGGGGTGAGCCAGCTCAAGCCTAGTACCAAGGCTGTCTGGGACTGGTTTTGTTTTTGTTTCTTCTAACTGTTTGGTCAGGGGCGAGGAACATTTCCTTCTTCCAGGAAAATGTACGTCCCCAGATACATTTTTTTGCAAATCCATTTCTACTTTATACCTAAAAGGCTATGTTGTTCCTTAAGATGAGTGGGAGCTATGTTTTGGGCTCCTTGCTGGGTCAAAAATTGATACTCTGTTTGGAAGCATTCCTGGTGAGTAGTTCTTTTCAGAGTGGTGTCAGATTATAGGGCAGGGATCATAAACCAGTTCTGTCTTAAAGATTTAGTTATTTGAACAGCACAGTGACAGAGAGGGAGAAAAGGAGAGGAAAGGGAGGCTGGTTGTTTCACTCCCTAAATGGCTGCAACAGCCAAGGCTGGGCCAGGCCCAAGCCAGGAGCCTGGAACTCCATCCGGCTCCCCCATATGGGTGACAGGGACCCAAGGACTTGAGCCATCTGCTGCTGCTTTTGCCCAGGCACATCAGCAGGGAGCTGGATCAGGAATGGAACAGCCAGGACTTGAAACGCACTGCAATATGGGATGGCAGCTTTGCAACCAGCGGCTTAACCTGCTGCACCACACTGCCAGCCCCCATAAATCAATTCTGATCCTGTATGGGAGCACCAGTTTGCATCCTGACTGCTCAGCTTTCAATCCAGCCCCTGCTAATGTGCCTGGGAAGCAGCAGATGATGGCCTGAGTGCTTGAGTTCCTGCCACCCCTATGGAAAGCCAGGATGGAGCTCCTGGCTTCTACCTGCCCCAGCCCCAGCCCCATCCCTTTTGGGGGATGAAACAGTAGATGCAGAATCTGCCTCCCTCTTTTTACCCCCTCCCTGTCCCCCACCCCATCACTCTGCCTTTCAAATAAAATAAATCTTTACAGAAAGTAAATAAATAAAAGAGACATAATTTGTGGCAGGTCAAAGTGCAGGAAAGGCCTGAGCTTGGATGACCCTAGGCAGCTGCGTCCCCTCCAGCCCAGTGCTTATGTAGGCCAAGGCAGCCTTAGCCTCATCTGGGGAGTTTTTAAGATGTGAACTGAACAGAGCCTTTGGGCTTGGATCCGAGCACCAACGTCAAGAGCGCCTCACATGATCTGGTCAGAGAACAAGCTCTCGAGTGGGTCTGTGTGTCCCACTTCCGTGTCTGTCAACCTCCAGTGTCCACTGCTGGGTAGACCGTGCTGGACTTGGCTGGTCCCCTTCTGCAGCCTCATCCCCTATCACTCCTTCCCTGGGGCCCCGCGGCTGTGGGCACATCTCACCCCGCCCACGTGTGTTCACGCAGTCCTCTGCTCTTTGCCCTCTTTCCACCCCAGTTCTCTGGATAAGGTCCCCTGCTGCTCCGCTTGCACACATATCCACCCCTGCAGGCAGCTGTGGGCATCCGTGGCCACTGCAGAGAGGGGCTGCCCCTCTTGCCCCGTGCCTGCTACCACAGTGGTATTGGCTGATGAACCAGCGAAGCGTTGGCGGTGACGTCTGCCTTCTCTTCCGGGGTTCTGAGCCGTGCTAAACCGTGTGCAGTAACATAGATGAATTCAGATGATTTCCCACGTGATAGTTGTTCAGGGACAGCAAGCGGCTGTCCATCTGCCACCTTCCTGTAAACGCCGCCCATCTTCAAGTCACAATGGGAGGGGTCTCGTCCTTTATTTACTGTTTAAGGACAAAGTCTGCTTGCCTTCCAAGTGATATCCAGAAGGAGGGCGGGATGGGGGGCGGGGTAACCCTGCCCCAGTCCACTGCAAGGTACAGCAGAGCTGAGCAGTTGGAGCTAATTAGACAGTGTGTTTGCCTTGGGCAGCAGCTCCGCAGGTCCGAGTCCCTGAGCCGCCTGTGAGCGTTTGTTGTGTGGACTTACGTCTCTCAGAGCCATCTGTGCATGTGGTTCCATGGAGCAATTATATTGCAGGTGTGCAGTGGGGATGAAGTAATGGCTTCATTATTTGGTCCAACAGCAGGCATTTTGGACGTCAGACTGGCTTCCCAAACTTCTCAGGCTTTCTTCCTGCCATTGCTTCTTTTGGAATTTTAATATAATATTATAATATAATACTTTAATATAATATTTTAATTTTAATATAATATATAAATATATAATATAATTTTAACATATGATATATAATTTTAATATATAATTTAATATAATTTTAATATATGTATGTCTGTGTGTTGGGGGAGGTTATGACTGCCACCAGCTGTATGCACAATTTTTAAAAGTCAGCCTGATGCGTACTGGAACTAAGTCACAAGAATGGCTGCCTGATGCTCTTCGGAGCAGCACAGCTATGGGGAAGGGGAGGGACTTGGGTGGGGACAGGTGCTTATGAACTATCTCGAATGTATCCCAAACCCATTTCAGGGAAGGAGTCCCCTGACTCCCACCAGATTCTCAAAAGTGTCCTGTGTTCTTCCTCAGCCCCGCAGGACCGAATAACAAATGCTGTTTTGTGTTTCTTTGATGCTGTCAGAAATATCTGGGATTCGAGATGCATCTTCGCTGAGTCTCTTGTCATGTGACACAAAGTAGATCTCCATTTTGAAATCCATCCGTTTTCCTTGGATCTTGATTGCCATTGTCCTGTGCATGTGTATGTTGTCCTTGACCTTTCTGATGAGAAATGGCAGAGATAGACAGTGAAGTGAACCGCAAAGCAGGATGCTAAGAAGAAGGGTGATGACTGAGACGGGAATGTCCCCTTGCTCCT
The DNA here is from genome assembly GCF_033115175.1 of Lepus europaeus. NCBI lineage: Eukaryota > Metazoa > Chordata > Mammalia > Lagomorpha > Leporidae > Lepus > Lepus europaeus. The sequence goes on along the minus strand of NC_084832.1, from coordinate 14,292,136 downwards.
GAGCTGTGCAAAATCAGGGCCCTGGGTGTGCCTTGCTCTTGAGATGCCCTGTTGTGTACCAGGCATTTGGGGGTCCACTTTCCTTTCTAACTTCTCAAGCAGCCTTTCCAAGGGGGCTTGGATATCCCCACTCTTCCAAGGCAACATGGAGATGCCGTGGCTCAGTGTCACCACGTTGCCCCAAGCTACACACACACACACATCCCCCCCTTTGTCACCGGTGTCCTGCAGGTGGAGACTGACAGGTAGGGTCCCATGTGTGCACAGAGGTGACCTCAGTCCACATGCGTCACATTGCACTGACCAGCCCAGAGAGCACAGTTTCTGGAGTGGCAGGTGTCACCTTGCGTGGAGCTCTCCAATCATCAGCTTGCATGAAAGATGTGGTGAGCGCGAAGCAGTCAGTTTGGCTCTGTTTGGCTTTTAGTTCCTTGGTGTCAGCTCTGCCAGCTGTTCCCAGGAGGACTGTGACTTGTGTGGCTTGTTTTCTGGTCTGTGCTTACACTGTTGACTTCTTACACAGCGGCTTTTCGTCGTCAGCTGTTTGTTTATTCTCTGGCTGGGTCCTGACCACTGGACGGAAGAGTTGAACCCGTGCCCGGCCTCTTGGTCGCATTCTGCCTTTTTAGCACCTTGTGTGTGTCACCCTGTAAATCAGTTACACCTGCTGATGAAGGCGTAGTGGTGTTCTTGCTGTAATTTGGAAATACGAAGGGAATCACATGTGACCAGCCTTTAGGAATCCAAGACCAGGGTTTCCAGAGACTCGCTTTTGTTCTGAGTAGAACTGAGGTGCTGTGCAGAGAGCCGCTGCAGGGACTGCCTGGGAAGAGGAGGGGTCTCCAGGGGGTGAGGTGCAGGCCCCCAGGCATTTCGGCCGCCATGACACACAACCTCTGAGAACACCGATTTGACTTCACCTTTAAAAAATACTGAGTTTAGGGGCAGCGTTGTGGTGCAGCAACACCGGCATCCCATATCCAAGCACCTGTTCTGGTCCTGGCTGTTCTTATCCAGCTCCCTACTAATGAGCCTGGGAAAGCAGCAGAAGATGGACTGAGTGCTTGGACCCCTGCTATCCATGTGGGAGACCTGGATGGGATGGAGTCCCTGGCTCCTGGCTTCAGCCTGGCCCAACCCCCAGTTATTGTGGCCATTTGGGGAGTGAACCAGCAGATGGAAGATCTCTTTCTCTCTCTGTCTTGCTCGCTCGCTCTCTCTCTCTCTGACATCCTGCTTTTCAAAAGCTATTGATTTTAGAATATAATTCATGTATCTGTCCAAAGAACTTTGAGCCCACAGAAACTTAAAAAGAATAAAAGCCTGTGCTATGCTGAGCCCACCCACTGTTGCAAGATGTTGGTGTCTGTCTTTGCACGGGGCCTCCTTGTGCACTGGCCTTGGCTAAAAGCAGCCTTCTGCCTCTTCCCTCCCCTCCACGCTTCCCCCCATCTCTGCCATGCACAGGGAACAGTCCGGGAACCAGCCGAGAGACACACAAACATGCTCTGGCCAGCTCTCTGAAAGGCCGGGCCCCGCAGGTGCCAGGGGAACTGGCCAGGGCTGCCTGTTGAGGGGGGACCTTGACATTGAACATGCGGATGCTTGCTTTCTATGCCTGTTTCCAGAAGACTCCGATGCTTGAGGGCATTGTGGGTGAAGTTTAAATGGAGTTTAAATTCTTCACTGCAGTGATAGACCTAGAAACCCGAATTCACAAATTTTAAGAACCCTGCACAGAGCCAACTTCCTTCCTGCCAGCAGCCCTTAGGAAGAGATGTCATTCTTTTTTTTTTTTTTTTTTTTGACAGGCAGAGTGGACAGTGAGAGAGAGATAAAGAGAAAGGTCTTCCTTTGCCGTTGGTTCACCCTCCAATGGCCGCCGCGGCTGGCGCGCTGCGGCCGGCGCACCGCGCTGATCCGATGGCAGGAGCCAGGTGCTTCTCCTGGTCTCCCATGGGGTGCAGGGCCCAAGGACTTGGGCCATCCTCCACTGTACTCCCTGGCCACAGCAGAGAGCTGGCCTGGAACAGGGGCAACCGGGACAGAATCCGGTGCCCCGACCGGGACTAGAACCCGGTGTGCTGGCGCCGCAAGGCGGAGGATTAGCCTGTTGAGCCACGGCGCCGGCTGAGATGTCATTCTTTAATCAGTCTGAGAGCTGAGTGGACTAGATGGTAAGAGGTTTGCTGGGCAGTGTGGCTGCAAAACATATGACATTGGACAAAAAAAGGATTGTGCTAGCACCATTGCCATTTTAAATACCCAGTGCATTTGATTCTAGCTCTTTGACTTTAACATGGTTTTTTTTTTTTTTTTTTTTTTTTTTTTTTTTTTTTTTTTTAAGATGTATTTATTCGAAAGGCAGAGCGAGGGAGAGAAAGATCTACCATCTGCAGATTGACACCCCCCAAATACCCATAACAGCCAAGTCTGAGCCAGGGCAAAACTAGGAGCTAGCTAGGAACTCCATCCTGGTCTCTTATGTGGGTGCAGGGATCCAAGGACTTGGACCATCTTCCACTGCCTTCCCAGGCACATTAGCAGGGAGCCGCATCAGAAATGGAGCAGCCAAGGGCTGGCACTGTAGCATAGCGAGTTAAGCTGCTGCCTGCAGCACTGGCATCCCACATGGGTGCCAGTTTGAGTCCTGGCTGCTCCACTTCCTATCCAGCTCCCTGTTGATGCACCTGGGAAAGCCGTGGAAGATGGCCCAAGTCCTTAGGCCACTGTACCTACGTGGGAGACCCCAAAGAAGCTCCTGGCTTTGGCCATTGTGGCCATTTAGGGAGTGAACCAGCTGATGGAAGCACTCTCTCTCTGTAACTCTGCCTTTCCAAATAAATCTTAGAAAACAAACAGAACCCTGCTGCTCCACAGCCAGTCCCACGTTAGCTGCTTCCTGAGTGGGTTGAGTTCCAGACGATTCTCAGGCGGATAGCATCATGATTACAAATGTGTCCTAATGTGTTCTGCAAACATCAGCTGTGCCTGTGTCCCGATGGTGCCCTCTGACCCCGTGGCTTCTCCCCCCAGCCCAGTGGGCTGCTCCCTGGGTCCTCCTGTACTTTCTTCTGAAAATTCAAGAGAAACAACAGCGTTTCGATACTGTTTGCTCTCCCTGTGGCTGTTGCAACTATAGGTGATGCCTTTCATTTTGTGTCATTTCTTGAAAATGCTGGCCTGCTCAGGTCCCCGGGCTCCTGGTCTCTGTGTCCCTGACTCCGGCCTTGGTGGCCTTGAAGGGTTACCTTTTAAAGGGACCACATGAATGCAGCCTAAATGACAGGACCTTGGCACAGGTGATCTCGCAGGTCTCTCCAAGCCTGCAGCTGGCGATTCTGTGGTTGGTGTAGATCAGGGTCCTCGGGTGGGGGACATTTTGCCACCGAGGGGACACTGATGGTGTCTTGGTAGCTGTTCCGGCTGTCTTGTGGTGACATCCAGTGGGTCAAGGCCAGAAGGGTCGCCACTCACCCTGTGGTGCCCCTGACATCCCCCCCCCCCCAATAACCTCCCGCCCCCGCCAACAATGAATCAGCGCAGGGCTTCCCAGTGCAGCCTTGGAGAGAAGTCCCTTCTAGAAGGAGCCTGAAGAGGGGCAGCTGACAGGTGCCAGTCCAGCCTAGAGCCTGGACAGTGTCTCCCAGCTCCTAGGGTTTGCTGTGCTGTGTGTGCCACTTATCGGCTTCATTTACTGCCTGCAAGTAGTCTTGGGAAAGCAGCATGCACACCGGATAGGCCTGCTTAAAGCAATCCGAGCCCCCTTGTGGGAGGTTGCCGGCCAGGGCGAGAAGCCTGGAGTCAGCCCTTAGGCGAGGTGTCGATTTTCCAAGCCCTGTGAATGTAGGCGGCTCATTTTCTTCCCTCCAGAGCTTTCCTGGCAGCTCGGCGTTTGTTTACTTTTCCCTATTTCTTGTATGGCTTTCTACATTCCTGGGCCCTGGATCGTTCTGGCTTAGCATTTTCTAGGCGATATTATATTACTTAATCTTACTGGGGGCTCGTGCCTGAGGGAGAGACATTTCAGCAACACCGAGGGAAGGGGATCGGAGCAACTTTTAGGGCGGAACACAAGCCAAGAGGCTGGGGTAGGTTGAAGACACACAGAGGAGTCCTTAGCTTGCTGGCGCAAGCCCGTGGTGTTTGCTGTTTGTTTCGTTAAGTGCACGCGTGCTCTATGGCATATGTGTCTTAGATCACGATAAAAGCCGAGACTCAAAACTGACCTCTGAGCGGAGGGCGGGGCGGGGCGGGGAGGGTCTCCTGGAGCAGACTCAGTAATTCGGGGGGCCGGATCTCCCAAGCAGAACAGATCTTCCGTGCCGCAGCCGGTAAAGCTGCTCCGCAGATAAGCCTGGTTCCTTCTGCAGAGGTGCTTTGTACAGACAGAGTTTGGGCCCCATCCGCAGATCTGCTCTGGGCAGCTCCTTACCCCCTCTGCACAGAAGAACGAGACACGTTCAGGGGCCACGTGTAGTCCCAGAAGCAGAGGCCAGCGCTGAGCTGTGTCTCTCCTGTTTGGTGGAAAGCCACTGTCACATCTCTGCGACTTGCACGTTTATGAGCAGCTGGCCCAGCTGCCAACTGAAGCTCGCCACATCGCCCATTATAAAGGAATTGGTTGCTCACCCAGTGGCTGCATCTCAGCCGCCCCCACCACCATGCTTTTTTAACCGATTTGGATGTGAGTGGCCGTAGACGGTCACTCTGCCTTCTGTGAGCTGCCTGTCCCCTCTGGGGCCGATCCATGGAGTTTGCCCAGGCGAGAACTGTATGCGTCCCTCCTCCATCCCGGCGCCAGCTTTGTGGACAGTCTCCCTCGAATGCAGCTCTCTGGATTGAAGATTCCATCAGGGGGACGAGGGATGCCACTCGTTTTGTCAGTTTCGGGATGCGTGTCCAAGTGATGGCTCTGCCTGGCCATGTTGCCCCTCGGGACTGAACCTGGGGCCAGAGCAGTGCTTCTGTGCCCCTGGGGGTGCTCTGTGAGCCAAGTCAGCCCCTCCAGGTCAAATAGACAACAGGAGATGCCAGGCAGCTCCTGGCGTAGGCGTCTGGAGCTGAGAACCAGGCAGGAGATGCGGAAGTCTCCTAGAAGGGTGGGGGTGGTGGCTAGACCCCAGGGGCAACTTTTATGATTTTTAGGGGCACATTCTGCCACCTGTGGGTGGCAGATTGTTTTTGTTGTTAATTACTGTGTGTATTTAGAAGGCAAGGAGATGACTCTCCCATTCACTGGTTCACGCCTCAAATGCTTGCCACAGCCAGGGCTGGTTCAGGCCAAAGCTGAGAGCCAGGAACTCTATGCAGGTCTTGAAAGTGGGTGGCAGGAACCCAAGTTTTTGGGCCATCACCTGCTGCCTCCCAGGCCATCAGGAGTGGAGCCGAGATTCAAACCCAGACACTCTGAATTGGGATGGTGATATTCCAAGTACCATTCTAGCTGCTGTGACAGCTCACCCCCTAGGGCCATTTTTGATTGAAATGGGAAAATCAATAACTTGTACCTTGATTGAACAGGCTCAGCACACAGGGATCTGAAAAACATTATGCTAAGTGAAATCAGCTGGATACAAATGACCACATGTTCATTGGTTTTTTTGTTTTGTTTTGTTTTGTTTTTTAAATGGAAAATAGCCAGCAGAGAGGATCTTTGGAGCCAGCCAGCAACCCAACCCGGTGTGGTCTGTGTGGGGGTGGAAGCAGGAATGGACCCCAAAGTGGCCTGAGGGACATTTTAGAGTGGTGGAGGAGGGGGTGTTTAGCCCAGCAGTTAACATGCCTGCACTCACGTGGGAGTGTCTGGGTTCCAGTCCTGGCTCTGGTTCCCATTCAGCTTCCTACTAATGCAGACCCTGGGAAACCAATAAAATGGCTCAGCTGCTTGGGTCCCTGCCCACTGTGTGGGAGCCCTGGATGGAGTCCCTGGCTGCTGCCTTTGGCCTGGCCTCCCAAACCCCCACACCTCTCCCGGAAAAAAAATTTTTTAAGGTGGTAGAAATGTTGTAGAACTAGGTAATGTTTGCCCAACCCTATAAATTTACTGAAAAAAAAAAAAAAAAGATTGAATTGTGCATTTCCAACTGGGGACATTTATAGAATGTAAATTATACTTGAATAAAACCATCAAAATTTACTCTGATTGGATTTCTTTGGGGGCTTGTGGGAAGGCTTGAGGACCAGCCAAAACATTTGTGTGGGATGGATTTGCTCCTCCTGACGTCCAGGTGGTTTGGAGAAAGGGGTTTGTGAGTAATGTTGTTCAGACCCGGAGCTTTGAAAGTCCTGTTCTGGACTTTACTCGCTGGAGTTGTGACTTTAGTAAGTCGTGCGTGAGCCTCATTTCTGTCTTCCGAGATGCTAAACATGCAGAAGGACTTGTGGTTCACATGTTCACACAGACGTTTCCACAAGACTGCTTCAAGAAATTCATGGAAAATGAAATTTAAAGTGTGAGTTTATTTTGGGTCACCCAAATTTTGGGTGCCACAAACATTTTAAAAAATGGTATGTGGAAGAAATGTATTGTGGGGCCGGCGCTGTGGCTTAACAGGCTAATCCTCCACCTTGCGGCGCCGGCACACCGGGTTCTAGTCCCGGTTGGGGCGCCGGATTCTATCCCGGTTGCCCCTCTTCCAGGCCCGGGAAGGCAGTGGAGGATGGCCCAAGTGCTTGGGCCCTGCACCCGTGTGGGAGACCAGGAGAAGCACCTGGCTCCTGGCTCCGAATCAGCACGATGCGCCGGCCGCAGCGGCCATTGGAGGGTGAACCAACGGCAAAAAGGAAGACCTTTCTCTCTGTCTCTCACTATCCACTCTGCCTGTCAAAAAAAAAAAAAAGAAAGAAAGAAAAAAAAAGAAATGTATTGTAGAAGCAGTGCGCATGGATTTCAGATTTTTTTTTTGCACCTAAGTAAGCTCATGTTTTTTATTCTGTTTTTCTATAACCTTTTTGAAGTACTCTCTTATGAACAGAAAACAATTTTAAGTGAGATATTTGAGTGTTAAATCAGTATGTGTAACAGGAGTGAACATTCCAGAGAATCTGGGCGTTGGAAGGGACTCTCAAAGCTAAGCACTAGCGAGAGGAATAGCTGGGGACTGAGAAATTCAGAGCAATGCTCTGTCTTTGCCTGCTTGATTGAAAGACCTCAGTGTTGACCCGACACAGAGTTCTGTTCATCAGAGTTCCTTCGTTCTGTGACCCCTGTGCTGGTCTCAATTTAATTGTGACTCCCCAGCCCCGCCACACACACACCGGTGTTTAGCAAATTCTGTACCTAATGGCCCTCCTTGTTTATTTTGGGAAATGCTGTGATAGTTTGCAAGGCTTCTGAGGGTTTATTCAGGCCTGGTGGAAACACATTGTGTGTGACCCAGACGGCTCACACCCTCTCCCAAAAGCAGCTCTCTTCCTGCTGGACTTAAATACGGCGGCCAGTGGAATTATTGCCTAATGCAGTAGGACTTTGAGCTGCTTGATGGAAGGCTCTTGTTTTCAACCGTATTCATTTGGAGTTTTTGTTTTTGATTTTTATCATCCGTCCAAGAGCCAGGTGAACAAGAATAATTATTTTTCAGTGGTTTGCTTTTGAAACTACATGTTCCCGGTTGCCCCTTTTCCAGGCTAGCTCTCTGCTGTGGCCCAGGAAGGCAGAGGAGGATGGCCCAAGTGCTTGGGCCCTGCATCCCATGGGAGACCAGGAGAAGCACCTGGCTCCTACTTTCGGATCAGCGCGCTGCAGCGGCCATTGGAGGGTGAACCAACGGCATAAAGGAAGACCTTTCTCTCTGTCTCTCTCTCTCACTATCCACTCTGCCTGCCAAAAAAAAAAAAAAAAAAAAAAAGAAGAAACTACATGTTTAGTTTCGTTTATGAACTCGGTCAACAAACATGGACTTTGCTGGGTGATTGATCCAGGAAGAAGCAGATCTGGAAAGACGGGGCCTGTATTGAGCTAGGTTGAGGCTGGCAGGGAGATGGACTGCAGAGGTCGAGGCCAGAGCCCAGGGACGTAGAAACCAGGGAGACAAGCCAGTGTGGTGGGCACCACGGTTTTTCGGGGTGTCACCTTTGTGGAGTAAACTGAGGAGCCGAGAGGTGGTTTGTGACCCTGATGTTTATCTCAAGTCAGGAGGCAGACTTTGTTCTCACTCTCCACCCCTCCCTGTAGCCCTTCAAGTCCTGAAAAGCCATCCAGCCTGGATGTAACTTCACGCACAGCAGATAGACACATTCACGTCTCAACCAGCCAGTTGGAACTGGGTGTTCATACCTCTGCGTTTAACCTTGACATCTATAACAGCAGGTGCCACAAAGAAGTTTGTTGTGACTTTGCCTCTGTCTGCCTGATCTGCCCCCTTTCCTGTTGAGTGGTGAAGTGTTAGGCATCGCCAAAATGCTTTTTTTTTTTTAAAGATTTATTTATTTATTTGAAAGGTAGAGTCACAGAGAGGCAGACACAGGGGTGTGGGAAAGGTCTTCCATCCTCTGGTTCACTCCCCAAATGGCTGTAACTGCCAGAGCTGGGTAGATCTGAACCCACGAGCCAGGAGCTTCTTCTAGGTTTCCCACATGGGTGCAAGGGCCCAAGGACCTGGACCATCTTCCACTGCTTTCCCAGGCCACAGAAGGGAGCTGGATTGAAAGTGGAGCAGCCGGGTCTAGAACCGGTGCCCATTAGGGATGCCAGAACTGCAGGCGGGGGCTTTACCCACTCTGCCAGAGCGCTAGCTCCAGACCAGTATGCTTTTCACAGGAGAGAGACAGAAGTCAATATTCACCAAAAGAATGGTCATATTCAGTAAGGATCTTTAATTATGTGTCATTGTTTCTTCTAGGAAAAAGTTCTTCATCCGCTAATGACTATAAGGGAGAGATACAGTTGTGGTGTTGGGCACCATTGCAGTACTTACACGTTTGGACCAGCTTCCAGCATTTTAACCTTTGTGTTTCCAATGCTATAAAGTATCTCCAAGGATTTCTTTCATGTGAAGTTATTTTGCCACTCTGTTTCCTTGAGCATATCATTTTCATCACAGCCACTTTGCTCCTTTACGCCTGTAATTCCCAGTCTGCCTACGTTTCTGAAATCTCTCGAGCAGCCAATGTCCGTATTCCCGTGGTCCACTCGTCCTTCGAAAACTCTGCTTAGGTACAGCTGAGATTTTTCTTCCGGAATTGTTACTTTCTGTTTCCTTGCTGCACGTTGGCCTTTGCTGGCCAGATCCCTTTTCAGCTGTCCAGTTTGGTAAAATGTGATGTGAGCGATCACAGGGAGACAAGGAGGCAGCATGCCTGTGCTCTTTGCTGTCTGTGTGGGGACCAAAGGATAATACACAGCGGCCCTCCTGCGGAAGGAGGTGATGGAAGGCTGATGAGATTGGTCACTGAGCATGTGTCTTACAGAGTGATTTGTGGACTGGAAAACCAGCAACAAGGTTTTGTTTTCTGCAGCTCAGTATATCTCAATAACTAAAATCCATGTCCTGTTGGTGGGAGCCTAGTGTGATTTAACTAAACTGTGGTAACTGGAATTGGTACAGATCAACTGTGCCAAATGATGGTTGCTGCATTTATTTTTGAACATGTGGAAAAGGGGGGCATTGCCTACCCCACTCTGCTTCTCCTTTTGTATGAAGGGCAGAGGTGGGGAGGACCTAGCAGTTTCTGTTTCTCTTGTATACCCCGTGCTAGCTACTTCTTAAGGTCTATGGTAAAGGGAAGAAAACGGAGCCAAGAGTTGTATTTGCTTGAGTGCAATTAGGAAGTGGAAGACTTAGAATTCAAACCCATCTTTCTAGCTCCAAAGTCCCTACGCTTCATATGAGCCTGCTTTTTGGTGGACGGAGTGAAGTGTGGCGGGTAGTAGGAAAGGAGAGGGGAGCCAGCAATAATGAAATCGTGGACTTGTACTACTTTCCTGCTGTCACTCACCCCTCACGTCCCGCCTCCAAGGACCCTATCATCTGCCCCCTGTTGTAATGAAGACACATGGATTGCTGGGAAGAGCTGAGCTTGGCAAACAGCTGGACCGTGTTTAGTCATCTCGCCTATGATAAACAGGATGTTTCTTGGGTTTTCTCCTACAGTTTAGTTCTTTCATTTATGAGTTGTGACTCCCCGGATTACAGTGCTGGACAAAGCAAAAGGATGGGGGGGGGGGGTTCCCCTTCCTTTTGGCATCCTTGGGCATTGGTTCCAGGAGTTCTGTGTGTCCCATGCTGTCTCTTGGCCTGTCACCTGTGCACATGCCCTTGTGTACTTCACCATCTCCGAATGCCTTACAAGACTGAAGACAGTGCAGGTGCTGTGGAGGTCGTGGTCATCCTGCGTTGTGTAGGGTGTAATGACAACAAAGGTGTCCGTACAGATTCAGCTCAAATGCATTGTATTCCAATTTTTATCTGTTTAAAGACAGCTGGTTCGATGGGCTAGTTTAATTTTCCCTTTATTTAAAAGGCAGAGAGACAGAAGACCTTCCATCCATGGATTCGTTCCTCATATGCCTGCAGCAGCTGGGGTTGAGTCTCCCATGTGAGTGGCAGAGGCCCAAATACTTGCGCCATCACCTGCTCCCTCCCAGGGTGAACACGAATAGGAAGCTGGAATTAGATGTGAAGCCAGGACTCAGGCCCATTGGGATATGGGATACAGACATCCTAAGTGGTGTCTGAACCATGGTGCTAAATGCCACCCAGTTTTCCCCATGATCTGAGTTTGGTTGTGTCTCCTTATATGGAACCCGTGAACACAGAGGGCTGACTGTATTTGTAAAATTGATTGTTTGCTTTTCTTCAGTGGACAGTTTTTGCTTAATATAAAGTCATTGATACGTTTAATGTGGTGAGGGATTTTTACAAAACTTATTGCAAAATTGGATTCTGGGATTTCAGAGAGGTCTTGTTAATGGGATGTGTAGGACTCACTCCAAATGAGAAGTAGTTCCCACTGATCACCACCCTACCCTGTGACCCTCAGTGACCCCCCCTTACCCCACACAGCCAGCAGCAGGGGTCCTGAGGTGCCTCTGGCCTTGGCTGTCAGGTGGCGGGCTTTACACCTGCGCATTCCCACGCCAGCCCCACAATCCTTGCATGCCGCTGTCTTTCCATCCTCTCCTCCTTTCCTTCAAGACCACGCCTGTCACAGTTTCCTTGCTTGTCCCGCTAAATAATAATTGTTTGCACCTGTTTCCTCTTGACACTGGTGCCCGTGTGGATTGCTACAGTAGCAGGAAATAATGAGGTGTCACTGGCCTCATATTTTTGCCTTTCCTGCTCCGATACCACCCAGCCTTCCATCAGACTTTCTGGAGCTCATATAGGATCACGTTGCTCCTGGGGAAGATAGCTCTTGGTGATTTTTCATTGCTTGTTGGGTAACTTGAGTTTCTTGGCAGAGCCTGCGAGGTGGCGTACGCTCTGACACCAGTCTAACTTCCTGCCCGATTCTTCCCGCCATCTGTTGCATTCTGTGTGTTCTTTTGGGGGCAAGACCCTGCGGTTCACTGTGACAGCACACAGTGTCTACGCCTGCGAGGGCAGCTTTTGGTGCTCAGTCGTTGAGAGCACGGCGAGTGCGTGCCGAAGACAGCAGAGAAAGATGGAGGGTAGGAGCCTGGGCTGGAGCCACAGTCCCGGCCAGCCCAGCCCACCTGACACGCGCCGTCGCTGAGCACCTGAGGGGCAGCCTGCCCAGGCTAGAAAGTTTGAAACTAGAAGGTTTGTATCTGCAGCTCGAGTTCTGTTTCTGCGGCTTAGTGTTGAGGCCCAGAAAAGTGGGGAGCAGGAGGATCTAGGGGAGGGGGGAGTGGCACAGGGCACATGCCTGGCCGGGCGGAGAAGTGGGAAAAGCAGACGCTGCAGGGAACCCGAAGGCAGGAGCAGTCGGTGCAGGCCCTGCAGACGGCCTGGGGGAGGGGACAGATGGCCCGGTGGCAGCTACCCTCGCACAGGGTGGGCGAACTAAAAGCGGAGGATGAACATTTGTGTTGCTTCTCACGTATTACAAAGCCGTTCTCCTGCACTGTAGCGAGATGAGAGAATCAAGCAAGGGAAATGGAGAAAACCCGTACACCACCCCTAATTCGGGCCTTCAGAAGGGATCTCCTCCATCCTTGGGACATCACCAGCCCTCAGATGTCTTTCTCCATTTGTAGGCATTTATGTGTTCTTTTAGTGCTAATAGGATCATTCTTTAAATATTCACCTCGGGACAATATGCTATCTTTGGTTTCAATTCATAGATTAAATGTTTTTCCACAGTAGGCATCAGATCAGCATGATGATTTGATGAGTACAGAAAAATTAAGCTATGTGTGAATATGATTTCTGTAAGCAGCCTGCAGAGTGGCACCGCCAGGCAGCAGTGTGTCTGGGCCATTTTCCCCAGAGGAGCAGGGCACATCTGTGGCTCCCCAGGAATGGCCCAGGTACCACGATTTCTGAGACGCCCCTGCTAGACCCTCCCTCTCTCAGAAGGCCGTGGCTGTGGGCTCCTGTAACCTGAGCATCAGCAGGTGGAGCCCTTGCAGGTGAGGCACACCTGGCATCACTCCACCCAGCTGTGTGTGTGTCCAGGTGCAGCCGTCTTGAAGGGGCCCAGGTCATGTTGGTTGAGGGATTGGAAACTAAGAATTTTTTAATGTGCTGTTCTTACCAAAATTTGTAAAATGACTATTTATAGGGTCTGTGGCGTGGAGGCTCTCCCCTGACGTTTGAAGGTGGAGTAGATAATAGTTACAGGTCAGAAACCTGCTAGATTTTACAGGCTGGGAGGCAGAGTCCCTGCAAGGAACCCGCTGTATAACCAGGAATGGGTGAAGTGGACTGTTTGTTTCAAAGAGTAACTTAAGCTCCCAAGAAATATGGCATTTTCCCATATACTCAAATTATTAATGGAGGCTTCATATTATGTGGTGTAAATTTCCCATTGGCAAGGCCCTTGGTGTATCCTTCTGCTATTTTGTGTCACGTGGAAGAATTTCCACAGGGACAAGGCAGAGAGAAAAGCAAGATTTATTTAGGACAGAAACCTCCAACCATAGTGGCCTGGGGGGAGGGGCGGTCCAAGAGAGGCAAAACCCAAAGGGGCTGGTAGTAGTGGGGTTTTTAAGCACAATTTTTTTTTTGGGGGGGGGGGACTGTCAATCAGCTAACAGTCAGTTACAAGGTAGGGACAAAGCCCATCAAAAGAACTGATTGGTAATCTTATTTGCCCTGTCTGGCTTGCTCATGATAAAACAAAGGAGCCATTGGAAGGGCGGGGTAGACAACTTTTATCTACCCTCATGATGAACCTAGAAATTCGGGAGGGTGGGCTGGGCACTTTTGCTGAAAGCAACGTTTGGGGAGAAACCTGCAGTGGGGTTTGGCACCTTCTCGGGAACTCTCCCTTCTCATTTACCGCTGGGACCAACCTGGCTGCCTATTGACCCCACTTCCATGCCCATGGCCTGCAGAGGGAGTTGAACTCTGCATGGTCATTCCCCAAATGGTGAAAACAAACAGCATCGCCCTGGCATTCCCAGAAGTGGTTAGGATTGTGGAGCAGGAAACGGGCTCCATTTGTGGGAGGTTTGTGGAAGGCCGTAGTTAGAGCAGAAACGCTAATACTCACTGGGCAGCAACAGCTGGACCACCCTTTGTGGAACCTGTGCCGTGGGCCTGGTGCCCAACAGTGTCCCTGTCTACCTGTAGTGTTTTCATCTTCATTGTACAGATGAGGAAATCAAAACCCCCAAAGGTCAGCACATATCAAGCTCCCATGGCCAGGGAGTGGCCGACGGGATTTAGTCTGTTTTCTGGCTCTAAAAGAAACATGGCTGCCAAGGCACCTGCAGATCTGGGACCCCACCCCTCACCCCAGCCCCTGTGTGCTTCCTGCAAAGGCAATGGATTTGGGCCTTTTTAGTGTTACTTGTCTTTGAGTTCCACAACAAGTTCTTTTAAACTTTGCCAGCCAGCTGTGAGGGAGAGAAATCCACCTTTGGCAAATGGTGGTAAAATGGTGGATTGTTCATACAGTTCCAGTATTCTGATACATAACTGTTTTTTTCTAGTTTAAAAATCTTTTCTTGTTAGAGAAATCGTAAAGAGCCTTTGAAATTCTCCTAGAGAAAACTTGTACAGACTGTCATCCACAAGTTCATAGAAAATGCATATTAATGGGGGGGAAAAACTATGCATGGATTTCAATTTTCTTTTTCATCAAAATAAACTTGTACCCACTTGTCGTAACTTGTCTGAGCATGATCTATATTGTGGCATTAAGAAGAATAAATTGTTTGAAAAGAGCCCCTATCAGAGGGCCAGCGCCATGGCATAGCAGGTAAAGCGGCTGCCTGCAATGCTGGTTTCCCATATGGGTGCTGGTTCAAGTCCTAGATGCTCCACTTCTGATCCCGCTCTCTGCTGTGACCTGGGAAAACAATAGAAGATGGGCCCCTGCACCCACATGGGAGACCCGGAACAAGTTCCTGGCTCCCGGCTTCTGATAGGCGTGGCTCCGGCTGTTGCGGCCAATTGGGGAGTGAACCATTGGATGGAAGACTTCTCTCTCTCTGCCTCTCCTCCACTGTATAACTCTACCTTTCAAATAAACTAAAAATAAATAAATAAAGAGCCCCTGTCAGAGCAACATGAATTGTGCTAAAATTGAAGCAAGAATGAACTTCAAGTTTAGGGTAGAGCCTGGATGGAGTGATGGTGAAATCCTTGATGCTTCACAAGGAGTTTGTGGGAACAATGCCTCCAAGTTTACAAATGGATAACTCATTTTAGGGAGATAGAGCAGAAAGTGGAAAACCACATCAATTTGTGAGCAAAAAACAATCAGTCCCATGCAGCCCTCACTGAAGACGATGGGTACTTAAGGGCAGAAGCAGTCACCAACACTGTAGAAATCTCAGTGGGTTCCCTTTACCCAATTCTGACTGTGAAATCAAAGAGTGAGCTGCTCTGCTCCATGGGCACCAAAACTGCTACGTTCAGACCAAGAGCAGATGAGACCCAAGCTTTCAAAGGACGTTTTCAATAAGTGTGGTCAAGACCAGAAGCATTTCTGGGAAGAATTATCACAGGAGGCGAAAGATGGCTGCATCGGTAACATCCTGAAGACAAAGCACAAACAAAACAGTGGCTACCAAGAGGTGCAGGTGGTCTAGCTAAGGCAGAAGCAAAGGTGGTGGCAACGGTTTCATGAGATGCTCGGGCATTTTGCTTGTTGACTCTCTGGAAGGCCAAAAGATGGTAACATTTGCTCATGGGGAGAGTTGTAAGAAGAAAAGTCAGCCCCAGCTGCCAGGGCCTGGGAAAGCTTCCCCAGAGAGGCCCACTCGCCCCAACAGTGCCCCTGCTCGTTCCTCTCATCCAACAAGGGTGATCTGGGGAGAATTTCACTTGGAAATGGCTAGACATCTACCTTACAGTTCTAATTTGGCTCCTTCTGATTTTCTTCCTTTTTTTCCCCTAATTTTTAAAAAATCTTGAAAACACACCCATTTGTCTTCAATTATTAATGTAAAGAAGATTGGATTGCATGTTTGAAGTCCCAGGATTCTCACTCAGTTCTGTAGGGATGGACTAACTGACTGGTATCATCATTTTCAAAAAGGTCTTGGACTTGATGGAGCTTATGTTGAGAAATAAATTTTATATTTTTTATGAGGGGGTCTTTGCGAAGTTCACGGAAGTGTGTATTATGAAAAAATTCTGCATAGATTTCAAGATTTTTGCACCCAAATAATCTTATCTTTTAATGATACTTTCCCACAAACCATTTGGAGCCCCCTTGCCCTTGCCTTTTCAAAAATAAGCTCTGGCGAGCAGAACCTGTTTCCTGTAATGATCAGGGTTTGCTGCTTGCAAACCACTGATTCCAAGAGGGCCATTGCTCAGTTGCCAGGGTTCTGCTTTGTTCTCAAACGGCAAGGATTTGAGATGCAGAAGAGAGAGATTTCTTCTAGCAGTTTAGCTTTAATTTTGAAGCTGTGGGAAGAAGTTGCTTTTTTTGTTCATTTGATAAGAGGTTAACATAACTCAGCAGAATAATTAGTACACCCAGCTGGGCCAAGGCTTTTTTGTTGTTGTTGTTTTTCCAAAGGAGGAGGCTTTGGAAGATGGAGACATTATTTATAAGGAAAAAAATCGAAAAACAAAACAGACATCTCTTGCATAAGAGCAACAGTAAATTTTGACATGGAACAGAGCCGGGGCCATCCTTGTGTTGCTGGCATGTGCCCAGTGCCGGGCCTCTTTCTGCCGCCTCTCTCAGTGGATCCCTTCACCTTACTTCTTTTGTTGTAGTTCCCGGCTTGATTTGGATAAAGAGGGGGAAAGGGGAGGCATGGACAGCTTGGGAAAGCAAGCTATTGTGGGTTGAATTGCACCCCTCCCTGTAAGGATGTGTTGGAGCCCTAAGCTCTGGTAACCTGTGACATCATGCAGATGGCATGAAGACATAAGTTATGGTGGATCCCTTGGAAGGAGGGAGGTTCCTTAACGCAGCATGTCTGATGTCCTTCTAAGAGGAGGAGACGCAAGGAGACAGCCCTGTGTGTAAGGACAAGACCATGTGATGACATGGACATGGGGAAGACAGCCTGGTGACAGTGGAGGCAGCCGTTGGAGTGATGCATCTATAAACCAAGGGATGCCAACGATGGCAGCCACTCCCAGGAGAGGAGCCTGGGACGGACTCTCCTTAGGAGCTTCCTGCAGAATCAAAGCCCATAAGCATCTTGATTTTGGACTTCTGGCCCTTGAACTGCTAGAGAATGAATTTCTGTTGTTTGTGGCACCTGTAGCTCCCACGTCAGGCTGTGGCGCATGCTCACTTCTCTCCCCAGAGTGTCCGCCGCTCCCCCGCCTTCCCAGCTGAAGGACTTCAGCTTTGTCCTTCTCGCAGGTATATGAAGCTGTCTGGCAAGCAAGGGGCACAGTGTTCTTCCGAAGAGGGAAGACGGGAGAAATCCACAGCACTGTCAGCCTCCCTCTCTTCTCTGCTTGTACTTTGTGCCCCCACACCCTCAGTTCTTGTAACCTTTTTTTTTTTTTTTAATTTATCTATTTGAAAGAGCACTAGAGAAAGAGAGACAGAGAGAGGTCTTCCATCCACTGGTTCGCTCCCCCAAAGACCACAATGGCCAAGGCTGGGCCAGGCTGAAGCCAGGAGCTCCCTCCCAGTCTCCCACATGGGTGCAGGGGCCCAAGCACTCAGGCCATCTTCCACTGCCTTCCCAGGTGCATTTGCAGGGAGCTAGGTCGGAAGCTGAGCAGCCGGGACTCAAACCAGTGCTCATATGGGATGCCGATGTTGCAGGTGGCAGCTTAGCCCACTGCACCAGCATGCCAGTCCCCAGTAACATTTCACCTTAGCAGAGAGCATCCTTCAGGAAAACTCCCCTGAAGTCGCCAGTCTAAGTAAAGACTTGGCAGCTTGGGTGTCAGATGGCATCATGTGGCCAGTACATGGGGGCAGATAGATCCACATGGGGTGCAGGTAGATCCACGTGGGGTACAGGCAGATCCACATGGGGCAGGTGGATCCACATGGGTGCAGGTAGATCCACGTGGGGTACAGGCAGATCCACGTAGGGCAGGTGGATCCACATGGGGGCAGGTAGATCCACGTGGGGTACAGGCAGATCCACGTAGGGCAGGTGGATCCACATGGGGGCAGGTACATCCACGTGGGGGCAGGTGGATCCACGTGGGGTACAGGCAGATCCACGTGGGGTACAGGCAGATCCACGTGGGGAAGGTGGATCCACATGGGGGCAGGTAGATCCATGTGGGGTACAGGCAGATCCACGTGGGGCAGGTGGATCCATATGGGGGCAGGTACATCCACGTGGGGGCAGGTGGATCCACGTGGGGCAGGTGGATCCACATGGGGGCAGGTAGATCCACGTGGGGTACAGGCAGATCCACGTGGGGCAGGTGGATCCACATGGGGGCAGGTACATCCACGTGGGGTACAGGCAGATCCACGTGGGGGCAGGTGGATCCACATGGGGGCAGGTACATCCACGTGGGGTACAGGCAGATCCACGTGGGGAAGGTGGATCCACATGGGGGCAGGTAGATCCACGTGGGGCAGGTGGATCCACATGGGGGCAGGTAGATCCATGTGGGGTACAGGCAGATCCACGTGGGGAAGGTGGATCCACATGGGGGCAGGTAGATCCATGTGGGGTACAGGCAGATCCACGTGGGGCAGGTGGATCCACATGGGGGCAGGTACATCCACGTGGGGTACAGGCAGATCCACGTGGGGCAGGTGGATCCACATGGGGGCAGGTACATCCACGTGGGGTACAGGCAGATCCACGTGGGGAAGGTGGATCCACATGGGGGCAGGTACATCCACGTGGGGGCAGGTGGATCCACGTGGGGTACAGGCAGATCCACGTGGGGTGCAGGCAGATCCACGTGGGGAAGGTGGATCCACATGGGGGCAGATGGACCTAGAGCTGAGTCCAGGCCATTGTTTCCAGCGTGTGATACAACGCCAGTTGTGTAAGTCACATTCTCCTTACTGAGATAGTAAAAGCAGGAAATGTTTTCAGAGAGCCTCCTGGGTACCTGATACTGTGCTGGGCTTCAAAATTTATTATCGAATATGATCTTCAAGAGTGCTGCTCTACCCAGTGCTTATGAAATGACTTAATCGTTAATTGTTTTCCTGAATAAGTCTACATTTTGGGGTGCTGTTAGGATTAGATGGATCTGTGTATATTCAGTGCCATGTGCAATTCACAGCATGCATTGGGTGCTCAATAAATGCTGATTTCTTTCCTTCTGGTCTGCATAACAAGAGACTTAATCATCATCCAGTGTCAGAGACAGTGCTGGACAAATGGTCCAAAGAGTTGTTAGTGATTGTACAAAGTGAAGACAGCTGTGCAAAGAGGGCAGCATGTGCTGGGAGCCGGGGAGTTGGATGTGATGGAGGCACCGCTCTCCGTGAAGGCGCAGACCCTTCCCGCTGCTGTCCTCGCTTTGACGGGCTCAGACCTGGAGAACAATTCCTCTCCAGCAGCCCTGTTACGGGGGCTTCTCAGGCACCTCTGGGCAAGCAAGCAGAGATGCCCTGCTGGGGGAAAGAGATGAGTGGGCATCGTGTGGGGGGGGGGGGGGGGGGAGAAACACTGCCTTCCTAGGAACCCAGCTCGCAGGCAGCAGATGGTTCAGAGAGGAGCCTGGAACAGCACCAAGGCCCAGTGGGGGAAGCGAGAAGCCAAGCTCCCCAGAGCACAGAGGCTGTGCGCCGATGAGCAGATGGCCGAGGAGAGGGCGTGCTGGCCCTTGTGAGGCGGTTGCACAGTAACGACTTGATTGGAGAGGAAGGAGGAAATGTTTGAAGCAAAGATATTCTATTAATTAGTACAGCCAATCCACGGCCAAGTGCTGCCTGGTGAGCCAGTGACCTTCACAGCTCAGTTCCCTGAGTCCACCGGTCTCCATCCTCAGAGGCATTTGGGGGCTGTTTGTCACCCCAGGTGGCCTCCATCAGTGCCGTGCACTCTGGAGAAACTGGGCTGTGTTGGCTTAGTAAATGACAAGCTCTCAACTCTTCCTTCAGCTCTTTTTAGAATGCTACTTTTTTTTTTTTTTTTTTGAAAGGCAAAGTTAGGAAGACGGAGAACCTCCCTCCATCTGCTAGCTTACTCCCTGAATGACCTCAATGGTTAGGCAGAAGCCATGAACCTGGAGCTCTGTCCAGGTCTCCCACATAGGGGCACAGGGACTCATCTTCTGCCGCCTGCCCAGGCACATTGGCAGGAAGCTGGATTGGAAGCAGAGAAGCCGGGTCTCGAACCAGCGCTCATGTGGGAGGCCAGTGTCTCAGGCAGTAGTCTCACCTGCTGTGCCACAACACCAGCCCCTCCTTTAGCTCTTGGTATCATGCAGGAGAAAAGACTTCAAGGTTATTGTGAATGTTTGAGGCTCCAATTAGGAGGAGGCGGTGGGAGTTTGCTGAGTACTGGGAGTTGGAGGTGCCCGAATGAGATTGGTTTCAAGTCTGAGTCACAAACATGATCCTCAAATATAATAGCTCCTTGACCTTTCCACTTCCCAATCTCTTATTGTCATTAATAATCCCCAGTTGTTTCCCATCTTCAGGCCGAGCCCTCCCACAGATTGAATAGCCGGCACTTTCCAGCTATAAGATTAAAATGCAGCCTGACGTAACGCGCCTCGGGAAGGCGGAAGAATGTGTAAAATTGGATGATTCCATTTGGAGCGCACCAGCCCTGCGGGTGTCATTGCGTTCCTGTTGGTGTCCGCGTTTGGATGCCATTCTCCTTTGGCGTGGCTGTCAGCCCCAGGCTGTTTGGCACAGTTGTGTGGATTAGAAAAAGGCCCCACTGGGGTGCATGAATTAGGAGAGGTGGTTTTGGGAAAACCCACCGGAGAAGAGGAAGCTCTGGAATGCTACAGGTCTTGTGAAGGAGAGAAAGGACAAATTCAAGGTACAGAGAGGGTAGTTCCCGGGGGAGGGGGCAGAAGTGTGGTCCTGAGCAGCTGTGAGACACGTGGATCTCCACCCCGCGGGCCAGAGGACAAGGGTTGTGCAGCCCAGGTGGCCAGTGGCCCATCAGAGGGAGTGTCCCTGGACATTTCCAAGAAATAGTAGCATCCATCCTTCCAGGCATCAGATAAGAGCCTCCGGTAGGCATGGCGGTCAGCTCCACTTTGAGATTTGGAATGACCCCATAGGCTTGCCTGGAGGGCACTTGGCGTTGCAGATGGCTGCAAAGGTGGACACCCTGGGAAGAAGCCGTAGCTCCGCGTCCCCTCCCTGGGAGCGACTGCCTGTAAGTGAGTCTGGGCTGCCTGCCAGCCCTGTTTGCTGGCTCAGCCTACGGGTGCAGTCTCTCTCTGCTCATCCCCGGACTCCCAGGTGGGATGATCCGTATCCGAGCATCCTCAGAATAGAGCCTGAGACCTGCGCCTCGGCCGCGCCCTGTGGGGAGCCCTGGTGTTCTGTGTCCAGACCTCCCGGCCCCCAGGCGTTTCTGTTTCAGTCTGATTTGAGTGAGAGGTCCTCTGTTGAGCGACAGGCCTGAGCCCCTTCCTGGGCCCAGCTGTCCCACGTCCCCACGCCCCTGTGTGTGGCCACCCCGGCAAGCAGCGCCACCTACCTTTTGCGGTCTCCTGCTCTCAGGCCAACAGGAGGGTCTGTTTAATCCTCATTAGAGCTCCACCAGGTAGACACAGATGCTCTCTGACTCGCGATGGGACTGCAGGCCTGGAAACTCGTTGTAAATGGAAAACACCTCACCTACAAACACCATTGCTTGCCCTGACCTACTGAGCATGCTCTGGGTACTAGCGTTAGCCTGAAGATGGGGAAAATCGCCTAACACAAAGCCTGTTTTATGATCCAGTGCTGAACACGTCGCATAAGTTATTGAGTCCTGTACTGGCAGCGAACAACACAACGGTCACCCCATTGTCAAGTTGAAAAATCGCTAAGTTCCGCCTTCCCAAGTCAGGGACCGTCTGCTTTGATCATCTCCAGTCTAACAGCTGAGTAAGTGAAGGCCCAGAGAGGTTAAAGAAGGTGTCCAAGGCCACACAGCGCACACACAGCAGACCTGAGCTAGCTGTGTCTGATCCCCTGCGGCTCCTGGTGTGTCCCCCCACCCTTACCCTGCAGACTCCGGGGTCTGGGTCCCTACCCTGCCCTATGTGGTGCCCATCACATTGGAGAGCTCAGCCACCCACCACAGCCTGACATTGGTGCAGTCCCGTGCTGTCACTGTTGGTGTCCCCAAAGCCAGATTAGCACCCCCTGCTAATCCTGGCTTCCTTCCCATCAGAATGACAACACACTTCAGTGCTAACCTCTTCCAGTAACACAGCTAGAATTCCATTCAAAGCCAGCTAGTGCTAGGAGACCACGTTGCAAGCGCATTTATTACTGTTTTCAGTGGGTACTCTCTTGAGGATAGCTCCTTGAACTGGGTCTTGTCCTCTTGAGATGCATCCGATGGCCACAGAGGAGACATGGCCAGAGGAAAAATTGAGCCTGACTTTTGAGCACGTGTGATGGGTGGACCCGCTGTGAAGAAGTCACTCCCATTCAGAAGCCGCCAGTGGAAGGCAGCTGGACAGGTTCCTTACGTGGTGTATTTGTTACGTGTTCCCGGGAGGTTAATAACCCGAGGAAGGAAAACCTAGAATGCTGATTCTAAACCCAGCCCCGGTTTTACAGTTTCTGCAGCAGAAATTCTGTGGCTGAGGGTAGGGCTTCCCGTCAAAAAGCAAAAGCTTCACTTGCAGCACGCGGGTGTCGCAGCCCTGTTGAGTGCAGGCATTGGGGTGCGGTGTTGGGGGGGGGGCTCTGCCTGCCTCTACTTCCCACTTCCGGTTCCTGTCATTGGCTCTGCAACTGTAGGATATTATTGTGTGTTAAGTTTATTTTTAATTGCTAAATGAAATTGTAAGTGTGTATTGTGTACAGTGTGTTGTTTTGAAGTACGTGTGGTAGGCTCTTGTTTTGGACCAAAGCTAAGCCTAAAGGAAATTGCTGCTACCTGAAAGGCAACGAGATTTTTGAAAAGGAAACCCCACTATGAATGATCTTTTCTGCCGCTCTGAACGGGAGACAGGGACTCCATCAATGTGTCTGAAAGATAGAAAGTGGTCCCTTGCCTGCATTCTCACACCACCTTCAGCGATGTGGGTGGTTTCTTTCGATGCACCTGTGAGGATGGGATTTGCATTTGTGGTGGAGCTCTGTGTCGGGGGAGGCCGTCCTACTCGGCGGACGCTGCTCTACCACAGCACCGTACACTGGGTGCCTTCGGCAACAGAACTGGACTTTCTCACAGTCCTGGAGGCCAGGAGTTCAGGACCAAGGGGGCGACCGACTTGGTTCTGGTGAGGGTGTCTTCCTGTCTTGCGGATGGCAGCCTTCTTTGAGTCCTCACGTGGCAGAGAGACAGAGAGACAGACACAGAGATCTTCCATCTGCTGTTTCACCCCCCAAAAGGACTGCCACGGCCGGGGCTGGACCAGTCCAAACCCAGGAGCCAGGAGCTTCTTCCGGTCTCCCACGTGGGTGCAGGGGCCCAAGAACTTGGGCCATCTTCGGCGGCTTTCTCAGATGCATTAACAGGAAGTTGGATTAGAAGTGGAGCAGCCGAGACTCGAACCTCCATTACTTTCTTAACCCAAATGCTGCCATGCTGGGAGTTAGGAGTGCAACGTGTGTGAGTTTGAACAGAGACACAATTCGGCCCATGGCAGTGGCAAAGCTTCCATCTCACTTAAGCAGGGAGACGATGAGGCCGACTGGTGGCCTGGTGTGGAAGGCAGGCCCCCAGGGGCTCCCCAGCCTCTCCCAGTGAAGGTGGCGGTGGCTTTCCCCAGGTCCTAAGCACATAAGCACGTTGCCTGTGTGTGCTTGCTCTCAGGCCATGAGCGGCAAGACCAGACGGGTAACCTGGGCTGCAACTTCCCCCTCCCCCACGCAGCCCACCCTTCCCTCACCTCTGTCGCTGTTGGCTCCATTCCTAGAGCTCCCTGCTGGTTGTAGGATCGCCAGCATCAGCCTCTGCACCTGTTGCTTTTGTACGTGGAAAGAGTGTGTGTGTGTGTGTGTGTATGTGCATGTGCGTGTGCATGTTTATACTTCTGAGTGACGTAGGAAGCCGCGTTAAGATGTACATATCCTATTCTTAATTTCCAAACAGTACAATCCTGGGAAGAAAAAAATATCATCCATTTTATGGAAAGTCAAGAAACAGTTCAGTCTCCATTTACTTCTCTGTTTTTCCCTCCTAAACATCTATGTGATATCAACCCTCAGAAGAGCATTTTGAAGACAAAACAACCAAAAAGTATCAAAAGGTCAAGCATTATTTGACAGAATCAAATGATATTTTTTTCAAATTGTCATAACTCGACATTCTTAGTGTATTTATTATAAATCCAAGCCCAGCCTTTAGCCTTGAAATCTGGATACCTACAGCTACTGAACACACACAATGGAGAACTTTTTTATTTTATTATTATTTTTTTTACAGGCAGAGTGGACAGTGAGAGAGACAGAGAAAGGTCTTCCTTTGCTGTTGGTTCACTCCACAGTGGCTGCTGTGGCCGGCGCACTGTGCTGATCCGAAGGCAGGAGCCAGGTTCTTCTCCTGGTCTCCCATGGGGTGCAGGGCCCGAGCACTTGGGCCATCCTCCACTGCACTCCCTGTCCACAGCAGAGAGCTGGCCTGGAAGAGGAGCAACTGGGGCAGAATCCAGCGCCCCGACCAGGACTAGAACCCAGGGTGCTGGCGCTGCAGGTGGAGGATTAGCCTATTGAGCCGCGGCGCCAGCCAAACTTTTTTATTTTTTAAAAAAAGATTTGTTTATTTGAGAGGCTGAGTTACAGAGAGCCAGAGAAAGAGAAGTCTTCCATCTGCTGATTCACTCCCCAGATGGCCGCAACAGCTGGAGCTACGCCAATCCAAAGACAGGGGCAGGGACTTCTTCCAGGTTTCCAACAGGGGTGCTGGGGCTCAAGGACTTGGGCCATCTTCCACTGCTTTCCCAGGCCATAGCAGAGAGCTGGATGGGAAGTGGAGTAGCTGGGACTCGAACCGGTGACCATATGGGAGGCTGGCACTGCAGGCGGCAGCTTTGCCTGCTGCACCATGGCGCCATCCTCTTTATTTTGTAAATAGGAGGGGGAGAAGGGACCCAGCTGCCAGGTTTGTGCCCGCCCTCACCCTCCCTGCATGCGGAGGTGCACCTCTTGCTGGGAGGTGTTTGAGTATGCTTTGTGAGCAACTTTCCAGGCGCTGCCTGGGAACTGACACCTGTGCTGTCCTAAGGCATGTGAGGCTGGCTCTTTAGAGCCATCTTGGGACAATTAGAAGGAGCTGGAAAAGAGGTTAGGAGCACTCTTCTCCCTCCCTGCCTGCCCTGCCGGCAGCTGGAGGTATAGCACCTCACGGACGTGCCTAGGTGGTTTCTTAAGCCAGATTAAGAATAAACAGGTTTAACTTGCTTTCTTCATGGCCATGGACATCTTAGCTTGATCATGGCCAGGATCTGTTGGAATTTGAAATGTAAACAAAACGGTCTCAGAGAGGTGGGTTATTCAGAACGCCTCCAGCGATGATCTGAAGACATCCAGACACTGTTCTTGTCTCCTTTTCTAAAAGCCATGAAAAGGATGGGCACTCAGGAGGTGGGTGTGAGCTGTTGGAACAAGTCCTGCACAGGCATTTGGGCAGCACTGTTGTTGGCGTGTTTTGTGCTGGCACCCCGTCTCCCCAACATGTAGGTGAGGACAGGGAACCCTTGTGCGAAACTGGAGCTGGCATTGACTCCCCAAGAGGCAGGGGCCATGTGGGGGAGGTGCAGGGGTCCCCTGTAGGTGCCTCTGGGCGGCTACAACTCAATGACCTCTCAGCAGCTTTGTAGCAGTGATGTGTGAGTGTGCCCATCACTGTGGGTCTTCCTCGGCCACTGGATGCAGACACACCCTCCAGGAACGCTGGTCTTGGCAGGCGCTGAGCTGTCACCATTGACCTCATGGCCTGGAGGATGCTTCTCTCTTTGGGACACTTTATACCTATTGGCTTGCTCTCCCTGTGGCTTGATATGGAAGACCCTGGGGTTTCTGTGGGGTCATCAGAGTGTACCCCCTCCTCAGCCCCTAGCCAGTGTGTTAACTTGTTGAAGCAGGTACTAAAGCAGACCTGATTGGCTGATGAAAACATGCAGCTAAACCTGCACTTTGGTAAATGTTTGGGTCTGCAAAAAAGATTCTAAGAATTGAAAGCAGTTTCAGGAAACGAACAGAAGTGCCCACCATCCGCCGCAAGCGGAGTTTGGTGGTGTGATTGCTCTTTAGGGGACAGGTGTGTGGTGAAAACCACAGTCCTCATGGAAAAAAATTGCAAGACAAGACATGATACTGTGGCAGCAGAGTTATGTCAGCGTTGAGGTGGAGATGGGAGGCTGAGAGTGAACCATGTGTGATACACAGTGGCCTCTGGTAAGAGCGCTGATGGGGAAAGCTCCCTTGCCTCACATAAGCTTCATGTTTTAACTGCTCAGTTGTTGAAAGAAAACCGTCGCTTTGTTTAAGCATTGCCGTTTGGGCATTTGATGGTTTAGAAGAACGGTGAACATACTCGGTCATCTGAGAAAATGACAGGTCACCACCTGCCCAGCCAAAGCCTGGCAGTTGGGCACACCTGGGTTGTTTAAATCTGCCATTCAATAGCTGAGGCAGATTGTTGACCCTCCTTGCTCCCTGGTTTCTTGTTCCGGTCCTTCCTAGTAGGGGTTCTTGTGAGGGTTGAATTAGAAAAAATTTGTTAAGTGCTTAAGAGTCAGCAACATCTGGAAGTCGCTGTGTGAGGTGTTGCTGATGTGAGACATTCTCAGTAGCATGAGGCTGTAGCCAGGTGGACCACCAGCCTGCCCGACCCAAGTGCACCTGCTCCCATGAACACGTGGATTTGGACTGCTGGCCATCCTGCTTTGCAAGAGCCATAGGGCTGCGCCATCTTCCTAGTTAATGTCAGTGCTCTCTGTCCAAATGGGATTCTCGCTGAGTACCTTGTGACCAAGGCCAGGAGGCAGCTTCAATGCACCTTACCAGGAACAGGAGGGTGCTTCGGGAACATGGTAGGGGTTGGGAGGACACGGAGTACGTAGGCTGTTGCCTGGAAATTATCCAAAGATTCGCAACTCAATGGAGCATTTCCTGAGGCTGTGGATTTCATAGATTTGAAACTTCATGTATTCCAGTAGCCATCTTGCCCAAAAGGTGGCCAAAACCCTCCCAGCTGAAAATGTATGCATACACATGTCGTGCCTACCACACACACGCTCATGTCTGAATCACGCTTAGAAATGTTTCTCTCGGACTTTGGCAGGATAACTGTTTGTCATGAGGTGATGCAAGACAAATACTTGCAGAGTTTATGGTTGTGAATAAATCCAGGATTTAAAAAACAGTAATACAACGATGGCGTCAGTGGCACCATAAAATGGCAGTATGTGATAGTGGCTAGGAACACTGCATTAGACACTGGCATGCTTCCCATCTACACTCATCTGTAAAGATAGGAAGCACTTGTTGCTTCAAAGCTGTAAGATGGTCAGCGTGTCCTTTCAACAGTTTTCAGAGGGAGTTCGTTTTTGCTTGGGTGTTAGGAACAATTGCCATACACTTAGATTTCTTAACAAGGTTCTTGATTTGTTGCCATAATTTCCAATAGGATATTTAAGCAGGTGTTTCCAGCTATAGAATCCGAATGGCAGCTAAATTTTGTGGAAAATGTGGTTCAAATCATCTCCATAATTAGAACACACAAAACTGAATCTTTGCTGAGTTTTCCCACTGGCTCTGGAGATGTGGGTCGTTAGGATAAGGGTCCTCCTTTTTCTCATTTGAGATTTCTGTTGTTACTGGAATATCAATCATAAATATATTGAGCTTATAGATAATAAATAGTCCTAGGTTCTCAGTTCTAGTTCTAGTTCTCAGGCTGGTAAAGCTGTGTTATTTATTTTTTAAAAAAATTCATGGAAGCACATGCTGGGATTCCTCTGATTGGTTGGCACATCTCCACATCGCTGGTTATCAACTTCTTACCCTTAAAGGAGTCTAAAAAAACCGCCAAACAAAAAACTATGCCGAGTTTATTTTGCTGGTATATGGATAACAGATGTGCCCTTCACGCTCTCAACAGGCTTCTTGCAGAGTTGGCTTTATTTGAACTTTAGAGGAAAAACTCTTCCTTTCCTGAATTCAAAGCCCTATAATTTTATCTTCCTACAATGTTTTATTTTTTTCTAAATAAAAAACAAAAACAAAAAAACCAACAAACTATAAAAGGAAGTTAACCTCAGAGCAATTAAATACTCAAGAAGCAGAATAGAATCTAGTCACCTTTGTGTAACTAATAGACATCCTGAGTTTCATCACAGGTGAGCTATTCCCGGAGAGCTGCACATAGGACAGGGTTTTATCCTTGATTAATAGAGCAAGTGCACTAGGGCAAGTTTCCCTTACCTTCTGATTTAAGGGGAAGACGATCCTTCCTCTTGGTTGTACATTGAATTTTTGTGTAATGCTGCCTTTCAGAGTGCTTTCTTGCTTTGGGGGGCGGGGGAGAGACAGGTCTTAATTTTCTTGGTGATATAATCTCTTCTTGGAAAGAACAGGAAGGTCAAGTTGATGTCATTGTTTATCACCCGGCCCTGTTTCCGCGGGGGCGGGGCTTGGCCTGTCTACACCAGGGTGTGCGTGTGGAGTGCAGAGGAGCGCAGTGTGGTTCTCACTGCACCCACTGCTCATTATGTAAGGTTGACTTTGTAGAGGGCAACCTTGGTATGCACCGTTCCCACCTATAATTTATAACTGTATGCAGCTTGTTACCCAGATGAGATTCAGGAGTCCAAGGACCTTGGCGGAATAATGTTATGACATGTTCTGGAAAGGGTTTACTTTTCAAAATGATGCCCATAGAGCACCCCTGCGTTTTAATGTCCTCAGAAGAAAAAAGATTGTGTACCATTGTTGGGGGAAGAGGCAGAAGATGAAGCACTCGCAGATCTGTCCTGTGACCAGAATGTGCTGTGTGCACCTGGCATGTGATGGGCAGGCCTCTGCCTTCACAGCCATTCTCTTCCAGAGCCCTTCCCTCTCCCCTCCATGTCATCTGAGCAAGACCGACCCCTGAGAGCAGCATCAGGCCCCAGGGAGCTGGAGCCCCATTCCGAAGGTCTTTGGGGTGCTGTGTTTGAGATAAGCCGCCAAGTGTATGGGGTTTGTTTTTAATGATGAAACAGAAGAAAGTATTTCATTCCTATCTCAGTAACCCATTCTCCCTTGAGGTGGTTTTGGTTTTTTTGTTGTTGTTGTTGTTGTTGTTGTTGTTTTTTTTTTGACAGGCAGAGTGGACAGTGAGAGAGAGAGACAGAGAGAAAGGTCTTCCTTTTGCCATTGGTTCACCCTCCAATGGCCACTGCGGCTGGCGCGCTGCGGCCGGCACACCGCGCTGATCCGAAGCCAGGAGCCAGGTGCTTCTCCTGGTCTCCCATGCGGGTGCAGGGCCCAAGCACTTGGGCCATCCTCCACTGCACTCCCTGGCCACAGCAGAGAGCTGGCCTGGAAGAGGGGCAACCGGGACAGAATCTGGCGCCCCGATCGGGACTAGAACCCGGTGTGCCGGCGCCGCAAGGCGGAGGATTGCCTAATGAGCCGCGGCGCCGGCCCTCCCTTGAGTTTTGAAAGTAGAACTTCTAAGAATGCACGTTTGATTTTGCTGACTACCTCCCTCATGACTGATTTGCCTCATGAAAGGTTTTGTGTGGTGTTTGGCCTTTGTCCGAGGGCCTCTCTCGTCTGTGTCTGGTGCTGGGTCTGCTCTAGAGCAGCCCAGGAAATGCAGCTGGCGGCTTACACTTGAGGCAGCCTGACTGTTGCGGGAATGAACAGTGAGCGCTGCTGTTCCAGGTTGAACCCATGGTGCCTTCCGGGTTGAGGATAACAAACTGAAACCCCTGAGAAAAGCTGTTCTCCTGGGCTCACTCATCCGCCTCCCACCCATGAGCTCAGAATCCCATTCCTTAACTCAGGATTGCACAGGTGCGTTGGGAGGCATTGGGAAGTTGGAAAGGCACACACTGCTGGAACACATTCTCAGACGATTTCTCATAGCTTTGCCGGGATGGTGTTCATGGGGCTCTTACACTGCTAGCCTTTGTGGCCATGGCTCTGGCAAAACACAGCATGTTGGTGACAGGTGCATCTCGTGGTTTTTAATTTATTTATTTTTTTTTAGTGTAGAAAATCTGGAACCACGAGAGCTGGAGAGCTGCACTGTGTTCCTAGGACCCTTGAAACAGCCTTGGGGGCCTGGCAGCAAAAACAACCTGGCTGTCTCATTGTGGATCTTCATGGATCTCCCGGACAGGCTTGGGAGCCTCTTCTCGGGGGGGGCTGTGACCGATATAATAAATGCTTTTGAAATGTTTCCATCGGGCAGTCTCTCAACAGACGACTGCTTTGACAAATGAATGAAAAATCAAGCATAAAGACGCAGACGGCCCTCACGGTAATGCATAAACATGAGCAGAAAGACATTCAGGTGCAGGCGCATCGCCTCTCCTAGGTGTTCTGTCCCTGCGTTCCATTTGTCTTCCTCGTACACCTGCCTGGCCTGCGCTGTCGCTGGGGAGAGGTTCTTCTTCACAGGCTCACCCTTGGAGATTTCGTCCCTACCGTTCTTCCCTTTCATTTTCGTTGCTGTAGATGGTGGTGAAGAAAACATCTAACAGAAAACTCCCCACCTTCACTCTGTCTCAGTATCCAGTTGGCAGTGTTAATACGTTCACGTTGACGTGGACCAGAGCTGCGGAGCCCTGGCAAACTCCAGATCTGAGTGCCATACCCATCACCCAGCAGCTCCTGTTACCCCTTTCCTCGGGCTCTGCTAGCCACGCCCCCATTTTCTATCTTTCTGAACTCATCCCCTGCTTTCTTTCACAAACACTCGCTCCTGAAGCCTCTCTCCTGGTTCTGTGCGATTTGGAGCAGCCATCCCTTGGAGGAGAAGAGAACCGTGTGTAATTGTCCTGCTAGTTTTAGTAAAAATAGATTTCCCCGTATGTACCCACCGGGACCTGCAGCTCTGGTGAACTTTTCTTTTGCTATCACCATTTCAAGTATGGTCAAGCCATCTTTATGGTTAACCAAGAAACGAGGTGACGAACAACAGGTCGAAGCTTGAAGACACAGTTTTGCGCTGCCGGCTGCGTGGGCCAGAATTCCATTTCCGCTGTCCCATTTCCTCGGCACCCCTGTGAGTTCTGTGTCTTGCGTGTTGGATTTTGGACACACAGCAGGATCTCTGTAGGGAAAATGTGCTTCCAAGCCTCCTGGTGCTTTGGTCTGATTTGAGCACTAAGGTTATCGTTGTTTGTAGATTTGGACAAAATGCGTCTCACGAATATGCGCTGTTGGTAGACTATTGTGCCTCAGAATAGCCCTGGTTCTCTCTGGAAAGGGACACAGTTGTCATTTGTGTGTATTCTTTGTCGTTTGTCACCACTGTAGATTCACATTTCAAATGCAATCAGACCATAGAAGGTTTAGAAGTCTGTTGTTTAGTAATGTAGCTCTTACCAGTTAGCTTTGTTTTTTCAGAAACATCTCTCTGTTTGCGAATAGCCCTTGAACCTCCCAGAGCTGAATTAGGTCACAGTAGCCTCCCATGCTACTAATTTTAGTCTATACTTAGGATTTATGTGAAATGTGTCACCTGGCCCCATGCTTTTTATCATATATCTTACGTTTGCCTTCGGATTTCTTACGGCCAACCTTGAACAGTGGAATATCAGTAGCATGCTGACAACAGGGCTGTTCTGCTTTTGAGATAAGGCTTTGTGACAAGGGACTTAAGCTGAGCCAAGAGCCGAAAACCAGTATGAATTAACAATGGAGCGCACTCAATTCCGAGCCTCCTTGTCTTTGCCAAGTTTTGCAGCAATCACACAAGGGCAAGAGAGGCAACGGGTGAACCGGTTCGAGAGGGACTTGAAGTCCAGGGACTCCCAAAGCAGTGACTCAGAGAAAGTCCACTACACTCTGTGTAGTGTATTCTCGGAAGGCAGAGAGGCGCCCCTGCCGCTTGCTATCGGTGCTGCATCGTTTCATTGTGCAAGCTGCTCTTCCTGTAGATGTTCCTCTCACTGGGTGGCTTTATTCTGCATTTTTACATAGTTTACCGTGTTTCCTGCTCAGTGGAATGTCATCCTCAACTTTTCAATTTTCCTTGGTATATCTTTTGTTAGTGATACGCCCTGCGGACTTTTTAAAGGTGCCAGTTCTTTGGGTCACAATTCATTGAAAAATATTATCTAATTGGCTTTAGAATATCAATTCCAGATGACAGCTTTTTTGTAACAAAAATTTATTTGAAAAAGAGAGATGGAGATCTTCCATCTCCTGGTTGGGCCAGGCAGAAGCCAGGAGCCAGGAACCGCATCTATGTCTCCCACGCAGGTGGCAGGGGCCCAAGTATTTGAGTCGCCATCTGCTGCTTCCCAAGTACATTTGCAGGAATCTGGATCAGAAAGGGAGCAGCCAGGACTGAAACCAGTACTCCGTTGTTGGATGCAAGTGTTCCAAGCAAGAGTAGCACCTGCTGTGCTATAACGCTTGCCCCATACTCACACCTGACAGTTTCTTTGTTGAAGAGAATGCTTTCTTGGTCTCTCACAGTTACAGTTTGAAAATTACTCACTTATCCGCTCAGCAGACCTTTGTGGGCACCTAGTGTGTGCCCTACTGTTCTAGTGAACAAAGCCAGGTCCATGACCTTGGGGAGTGCACCTGCTGGCGGTAAGGCAGCAATGGCTAAGGAACATCAGAAGGAGATGCCTTGGTTTGGGTGTGAGAAAGTGATTAGTGAAAGTGGAAAATAAATTAGAATGGAGTAAATGGGAAGGAGGTATGGGGCAAATTGCAGTTTTAAGTTAGGGTGGTCAGAGTCATTTCTGTTGAGAAGCCAACCTTTGAGCAAAGTTGGGAAAGAGGTGAGGGGATCATCATAAGGGGTTCTGGAGGAGTGATCCAGCCATGCAAAGGCCCTGGGGTGGGTGCATGCCTGCCGTGCTCAGAGGAGAGCTGACATGGCAGAAGTGAAGTGCTTGCAAGGGTGGCAGCTGGGTGTGAGTTCAGGTAGGCTACAGGGTGGGGAAGATCACCTGTGTCCCCCTCTCCTTACGGACCATGGCTTTTACTCGGAGCGGGAAGGGTGACCGTGTCTGACTCCTGTAGAAGACTGTGATGGAGCTGACTTGAGAAGCTACATGGAAATCGTTTACAGATGGCAATGGCGGATGGCAGAGGTCAGATGTAGGCAGAAAAATGCAGGGAGTTGTCACGAACAGGATTCAACAAGGCACTCAGCAAAGGCGATTTTGAGACAATGGCTTTAAAGGCAAATTGTGCGGTACCCCGGTTCCTTGCCTGTGTGAGACTTTGGGAACAGTTGTGTGTGGGAGACTCTCCGGGATGGAGTCAGTTGATGTGAATGTTTGGAAGTCCCTGAGAAAACCCGTATTTCCAAGGTCCCCTGGGGTCACTGCTGCACTGGAATTAACTCGAATTAAATCCTAGCCACCGGCCAGCTGTCCCGTCTAGGAGTTTGTAAGGACTTGGAGCATCTGTAGTGTAAACCAAGCAGAATCATCTGGGCTTTTGGAACTGTGGTTTATTAACCCCTACGGAGCTTGTCGTCTGATACTGACATTTTAAAAAAAAGGTACTAATTAAGGACTTGTTAGTCCTTCTAGTTAGCTGGGTTTTGTTTGAGATGTATTTCTGCATTTCCTTTTCCTATGTCTAGGATCTAGGCGCTCATTTCCGGTCTCAATCTGGAGACTCGCTGGTGGGAAGGAGCAGTCATCCATGGTACACGTGGAATTCCTGGCTTTTTTCTCTTCCTTCCTCTTAACATCCATTTCTGAATCCCCAGCCACTCTTCAAAAGATAGTGGAACTTAAGGGCAGTGGTTAAAGTGTAGCAAATTTTATAAACACTCAAGACAGGGTTATGATAGTTAGCACAAGTTAGAAATTAACATGGAAACTGCTTGGACTGAAAACAAAACATTCTTCCCCCCGCCCCACCCCCCACCCCAAGCTTCAACACCAACTCGATGTTTGTTCCTGCTTTAATCGCAGCAGAAGCCACGGTGCCCTGTTTGGGGCTCTTGTCAAACTGATGTCTTAGCCGTGTTAGTGCCTCACGCCGGATCGTGTTCAGAAGTGCTACTGTAGCAAGCCAGTATGGGATTGGCTTGGTGAAAACATTCTGGAAAGCCATGCCTAGTTTTTCCGCAGTCTGCATTTTCCGTGAACCTTTTGAAGACTCGTATCTGTCAGTGTCTTCCCCCAGAGTTGACGCCCTTAGGCACCTGAGCTTCCCAGTTTTCAAGGGAGGGGAAGGACAGAGTCCTGGGTTAGAACTCTGAGCTCTTTGCAGAGGTGGAGCTGTGTGGCTCTCGCCACCATCCCTCTCTGTGGTTAACGGCGGATTAAGCCTGAAAAGCACATGGAAACGGAGGGAGAATGTCGTAGACCATTCTCTGTCCGTTCCCAAGACTCGGCCATTTACGAAGGGAACAAGTGTATTTCGACTCACAGTTCTGCATTCTGGGGAGCCCAGGAATGTGGCTTCTGGTGGGGGCCGTGCCGCATCTTTGCGTGGCAAGAGAATGGAGAGGCAAGTGCAGAAGAGACCAAGGGACAGCCAGGCTGGAGACCACCACGCTGGCTAGTGGGAACAGCCAGCGCTGGCCTCCAACAGGCCCCGCCTCCCCGCACCCACACAGTGAGCTTGGGAGGAGACAAAGCATTGCAGGGAGCTCCTTGTTGGGCAGATTTTTCTGGGAGCCCCAGCACTGAGAATCCTTAGAGGATTCTAAGCTGTGTCTTCCGTCTGTGATCTGATTCATGTATGTGTGCTTCAGAAAGCTTTCATCAGGGCTGGTGTTGCGCAACAGCAGGCTAGGCTGTGCTCCGGATGCCGGTATCCGATATGAGTGCTGGTCCCAGATCCTCCACTTCCGGTCAGCTTCCTGCTGACGTGTCCAGGAAGGTAATGGATGATGCCCAAGTGCTTGGGCCCCTGTCACCCATGTGGGAGACCAAGATGGAATTCCAGGCTCCTGGCTTCCACCTGGCCCTGTCCTGCCTATTGCCACCTTTTGCAAAGTAAACCAGTGGATAAAAGATCTCTTTCTGTCTGTCCCTCTCTCTTTCACTCTGCCTATCAAGTAAATAAATCTTTTAAACAATTTTTTTGCATCACAAATAACTTTGAAAAGCCCTTTCCAAGATTGGAAAAAATGTCCTCTCTACCAGCTGACTGAAAAAATATTTAAAATGTTTTCTGTAGAAGTTGTCTGTAAACCCTGAGCATACTATCTTTAAAAGATTATTTATTTGAAAGGCAGAGACACAGAGCAGAGGGGAAGGCAGAGAGAGAGAGAGAGATGGAGATCCTCCATCCTTCATCCGCTGGTTCACTCCCCAAATGGCTGCAATGGCCAGGGCTGGGCCCGGCCAAAGCCAGGAGCGTCTTCTGAGTCTTCACATGGTGCAGGGGCCCAAGCCCTTGAGCTGCCTTCCACTGCTTTCCCAGGAGCGTTAAGTGGCAGCTGGAGCAAAAGTGGAACAGTCGGGCCTCGAACCGGTGCTCATATAGGATGCCTGGCATCACAGGCAGCAGCTTAACCAGCTGTGCTACAACACTGGCTTCCCACCCACCCCCCAGCCCCCCAATTTCTTTCTTTTTTTTTTTATTTGACAGATAAAGAGAGAGGAGAACAAGAGAGAGAAAGAGCGAGAGAGAGAGAGAGCACCTTTCCACTGGTTCATTTTCCAGATGCCTGAAAAAGCCAGTGGGTCTGAAAACAGAGGCTGGGAACTCAGTCCCAGTCCCCCACGTGGGTGACAGGAACCCAATTCCTGGAGGCATCGCTGCTGCATTCCGGGGTCTGTGTGAGCAAGAAGCCAGAGTCGGGAACGGGAGCCAGGAAGCAAACCAGTGTGGAAGCTGCTGTCTCGACCATTAGGCTAGATGCCCACTTCTGCAAGATTCTTTTTTTTTTTTTTAATTTCAATGCATTTTACACATTTTTTGAGTCTCTAATTCTAAAGTGATCCAGAGACAATAAATTGTGCAAAATCAGCAAAGCCAGCGCTAAGAGCAGGTGCATTCTCCTGTGAGGTTTTTCTTATTTTGCTCATTCCATAATGGATTTCCCAGAAAGCAGTAGAAATCCCCCCACACACACACACATGCGTGCACGCATGTACACGCACACACACTGTGCCGTGTGGGAATGAAGGGAGAAGCGAGTTGTGTGCTGCGGACGCTGGCACTGAATATCGGGAGTCACAGCGCGAGAGCTGAAAGGGCCCATTCTGCTGCTGGCCGCGAGCCGGGGCCTCGGAAACCCAATCTGAAGTGTGTTTAGTGAGAGTTCTGGGCGCTGGGCTCACTGCCGCGGGAACAAGGACACAGTGTGTCCTCCCGGGTGGCGTGGCCGCCCTGAGAGCCACGGCGGGGAGGAAGAATCGCAGCGCTGTGGCCAGGCCGAAGCATCTAGCGCCGGCTCCCAGAATGCCCGCCTTGTTCCCACTCCCCCGGTGTGGGTTTGAAATCCCAGTTCCCGTCAGTGGTGATCCCAGCGTTTCCTGATGGGTACTCCCCCCTCCCCCTCCGCCTCCGCCTCCCCCTCCCCCCATAGATCCCTGTATTCTCAGTTACTCTGTCCTTACAGCAACCCCAGGAGGTGGTTCAATAACTATGCTCATTTTGCAGAAGCAGAAACAGGCCCAAGGTGTTCCATGCCTCAGTGTGTGTGGCCTTAGGCACCCTGCAGTCCTCCAGCCTGGGATCTCCCAGTGGGGGTGGTACAGGTGTGCTGCCCCCCACCCCTTGCAGGTGCACCTGAGCGCTCAGGTGCCTGTATTTACTCGGACATCGTCGCTGATGTCCCACAAAGTCACAGAGGCCGAGACGTCCTGTCCTGGCTTCTAGGGTCCTCGTGAGAAAGCCTGTGTGTGTGTGTGTGTGTTCTCTCACCCTTTGCTTTTCTCTTAACTTTGAGGAAATCTTTTCATTCTTCCAAAATTTCACACTGGTGTTCCTTGAGGTGAGCCTCATCCATTCGTTCTGAGAGCTACTGCCTGACCCTGTTCAGGCTGGAGGGTTCTAGAAGATGCTGTCCTGTTGTTCCTGGGGGATTTTCTGTCCTCCTGGTCTCGATGGGGAAGACCTGTGCGTAGGCTTCCAGGAGCTCCAAGCATCTTCTCTCTTCCTCTTCTCATCTGTCTTTCCCCTTGGGGGAGTTATCAGCTTCACCTCGTACAGTCATGTGTTTATTGTTGCTATGCTACTTTTTACGTTTAAGAGTTCTCTCTTGTTATCCAAGTGTTGCTTTTTCTAGCAGGTGAGTTTTTTAAGCTATAAACGTTTAGTTCTGCAGATACAAACTGCAGTGTTTCTAAAAGTTCTTACTGCACCTGCTTCCTCGGCAGTACGTGTATCTCCCTACCGACTCTCTGGCCTGTCGTCCCTCCTTAGCTCTGAGCTTTCTTCCCTTTGGGCGACACTTCTCACCTCTGGGCCATTTTCTCTGTTTTCTAGGAAGTTGGTCTCTGTCTTTCTTTTGCTGCCCCCGAGTGGGGCCTCTGATCCAGTGGGGGTGAGCTGCCTGTGTTCCATCTGTTGCTCCCTTCCTATTTACATGAAGCGGTCCAGCAGTGGCCTTCCTAGGGAAACCACGTGTTTATGAGCAGATGGGCGGGTCCCCGTGGCTCTCCTGAGCTGCTGCTCCTCTGAGAGCTCTTTACACTGTGCTTTTATGGGTCACAGCTGGGGGACCCTCGCCGGAACCCTGTAGCCTTCCGAGCCGGTGGCCCGGCCCCTCCCACCTCGCCAGGCCCTGAGGGTCTCCAGAGCCGTAGCAGTCTCACGGCCAGCAGCCACAGGGACACATCAGCTGCCTGCCATGATGATTCTGCTGCTTGTATCCCATCACTCAGAGAGTCTTGGAGGCCACAGTCTGCTTCCTGAGCTGTGATTGCATTGTGATCTCAGAGGGACAGCACTGCTGCTGCCCACGTGTGGCTGAGGGGTGGGGGTCAGCCTGGTCCTGGTTCACCTGCCCGGGCTGCAGGGGGCGATCTACCACACGCAACAGCCCAGCCTCACCTGCTCACCCTCCTGGAGGCCGGAAGTGAGAGCTGCAGGTCTCAGCAGGGCCCTGTGCTCTCCGTCTTCTCCTGCCTGCCTCTTCCAGCTTCCCGTGGTGGCTTTCAGCCCTTGGTGTTCCTTGGCTTGGAGCTGCGTGGCTCTGATCTCTGTCCGCACGTGGTCACCTCATGAGGCCCATAGGGGTCATGGAGGAGGCCCCACCCCGATGACCCCATCGTCACTGGATTGCATCAGCAAAGACCCTCTCTGAATAAGGCCTCCTTCACAGGTGCCAGGTTAGGACTTGAGCAGCTGTGTTTGAAGGACACGGTCCATCCCATGCTGCTGGGTTTGGCAGTGGCGTGGAGACTCAGGCTGGGTGTTGGGCTCAGATAGGAATCAAAGTAGAGACTGTGGAGAGAACCAGGCAGCCGTGCCCACCCAGGCTCCGTCGTCATCTGGTAGCAACGCATCTGTGTGTCTGGAACATACTCAGAGCTGGCCCTTGCAAGAGACACTAGTTGTCGTGATGTGCCTTCCCTCGGTACCTGGCACGTGCCCACACGAGGCTGTATTTGCTGAGTGCTTGCACCCCAGCCTCCTCGAGCTGTCACTGTGGTCAGTGCTTCTGGTACCTGGTTAGTAACTGATGGAAGACACTAAGGGGGTGGCTGAGGGCTGGTGAGGGGTGTGACCGCGATCGACATTCCCAGAGGGGTTCATGGAGAGTGGAGGGGGCAGGGCCATGGAGGGAAGCCGTCCCCCACGTAAACGTGCCCTGATCGTCCTGGTTACACCAGTTCCCAGGCAGTAAAAAAAAGAAATGCTTCCAAAAAACCTTCACAGGTGCAAATTGGTAAACTGAGTCAGACATTCTAGGTTTCCTTCTAGAAGATCATTTCCGGAGGGTGAAACCAAGGAGCAACTCATGTTTGCAGCTTCTTTGAGGAGGCGGGGAAGGGAGGGCAATTATGCCCCAGCTGGAGGAAGAATCGTGCCTTTATTCTTCTAGAAAGAGGTAAATTCTGCTGCACAAAACTTCATGTGATAGAAGAGACCCAAAGGCATAGGAATAACTTAAAAGCACGGTAAAGGAAAGCAGCCTGGGTTCGGAGGTTGTAATAGCAGGAAGCTGGCTGCTCACCTTCCAGACGTTCCCCGAGAAGGTCAGCCTCCTCCCTACATCATCTTGTAAGAGACAGTGAGGAGCCAGCTCAGACAAGGGAGATGTGGGGCCCACGCTGGAGGTAGCCATTACCCATGCAATAGGGTAAGAGCAGAGCCCTATGGGGCGTGATTAGAAGTGGCCAAGAAGAAGACCCTGTGGTCACGCAGCTTTGCTGATCACTGGTGTGCTCTACAAAGTGCAGCTATGCCTAGACTGTTACAGAGCATGGGGTGGGCAGGGCAGGACTGTGAGGTTGCTTGGAGCTGACAGAGAGGTAGAGATCTGCCACTCTGCCCTCAATACCAGCACTTGTGTGGGTTTTGAGATGCTGCCTAGTAAACTTGGTTTCCCTTTGTCGTGCCTGGTATTTTGTGCAGCCCCAGGCATGTGTGTGCATCTGTGTGTGTGTGTGTGTGTGAGAGAGAGAGAGTGTCTGAGTGTATGTGTGAAACCATGCACGTGCATGTATGTGTGTGAGAATGAGTGTGTGTTTGACCATGCATGTGTGTGCATGTGTGTTTGACCATGCATGTGTCTGTGACCATGTGTGTGTCTGTGACCATGCATGTGTGTGGCCATGCATGTGTGAGAGTGTATGTGAGTGTGTGTTTGACCATGCATGTGTGTGCATGTGTGTTTGACCATGCATGTGTCTGTGACCATGCATGTGCCTGCATGTGTGTGAGATGATGTGTAAGGGTGTATATAACCATGTGTGTGTCTGTGACCATGCATGTGTGTGGCCATGCATGTGTGAGAGTGTATGTGAGTGTGTTTATGATGAAGCATGTGTGTGGCCATGCATGTGCAGGTGTGTGGCCATGCATGTGCATGTGTGAGTGACCATGCATGTATTGACCGTGCATGTGTGTTTGACCATGGTCCTATGTGTGGGACCATGCGTGTGTGTGAGAGAGAGAATGTGTATGAGTGGATGTATGACTGTGTACCTGTGTGTGTGTGAGCATGACCATGCACACACGTGAGTGGTGAAGTTTGTTGCTCTTTGAGAGATGCTCTGATAAGTGGATGTCCTCGGGGTCTCTGTGTTCCGCTGGCTTAAGGGGTGGCGTGGCTCCTGTATTCCCCACTCAGACTTTATGGGCTTATTTACAGGGTCAGGCTGTTGGCTGGTTTGCTTTTCTCTCTAAAGGGCTGGTGGATTTGGAGCTTTTGACCCCATCATTGACGTCCAGTGCTGACTCTGCCCCAGATGCCTAAGTTGTGGTGACTTCCTAAGGTGTCCTTTTATGCCTTTTTTTTTTTTTTTGCAAGACAAATATTTAGTGCATGGCCCTGGATATTCACTCATTCTTCCCATGCAATCAGATCCTACTCCCTTGATATTTTCCTGAGGTCCAAAATACACGTGTTCTTGATTTTCTTGCTCTCGAAAGCGGTGGTCGCAGGTTGTATCGTGAGTCAGCCGCTGCAGTACCCGGCCCCAGTCCTCAGTTACTTCTCCCTTTTGCATCTTCGAGTTTTTTATTGTGGTCAAATGAGTGCAGCCTGAAGTCATGGCCATGTCCAAGCATGCAGCGCACTGGCGTTCAGACGTCCACAGCCACCATCATCACCACCATCACCACCATCACCACCACCATCACCATCACCACAGCCACCATCATCACCTTCGGCCTGCGGAACCCCTCTCTTGCAAAACTGAAGCCCTATCCCCAGTAACCGCCAGCTTCCCATCCCCCCCACCCCCAGCACCTCGCACTCTTCCTGCTACTTTCTATCCATATGTATCTGACTTCTCCAGATTCCTTATGGAAGTGGAATCCTCAATTATTTGTCCCCTGCACTTGGCTAGTTCCACTTTGCATAAGGTCCTTGTCCTTAAGGTTCATCCGCAATGCAGCATGAGTGAGAATTCTCTCCCTTTTTAGGGCTGAGTGATACTCCCTTGCATGGGCTGACGCATTTGGTTTATCCGTTCATGGGTGGACGCATGGGTTTTGCCAGCTCTTCCCAATTGTGATTGACACTGCTGTGAACATGGACCTGCAGAATGTCGAGATCTTGCTTTTCAGTTCTTGTGGTTGCATACCCGGGAGTACAATTGCTGGATCCTTTGATGATTCTAGTTCTAAGTTTTTTATATTTTTTAAGACCTCCTACCATGCAGTTTTCCATGGTGGCTGCCCATGTTACAGTCCCAATGTGATTTGGAACAGTTACTTTCAGAGTGAAATTCACAACCTCATTAGAGACTTGCAGGTGAGGGAGTAAGTCTACTGTTGGTGGAAGAGCAAGAGCGATTTCCTTTAAAGAATGAGGAGGAAGGCCAGCACCCTGGCTCACTAGGCTAATCATCCGCCTGCGGCGCCGGCACACCGGGTTCTAGTCCCGGTCGGGGCGCTGGATTCTGTCCCGGTTGCCCCTCTTCCAGGCCAGCTCTCTGCTATGGCCCGGGAAGGCAGTGGAGGATGGCCCAAGTGCTTGGGCCCTGAACCCACATGGGAGACCAGGAGGAAGCTCCTGGTTTCGGATTGGCGCAGCGCTAGCCGTAGCGACCATTTTGGGGGTGAACCAACGGAAGGAAGACCTTTCTCTCTGTCTCTCTCTCACTGTCTAACTCTGCCTGTCAAAAAAAAAAAAAAAAAAAAAAAAAGAATGAGGAGGAGAATTTTGCACTGCCTTCCCTTCCCTGAGATGTTTTCCGTGGAGCAGGATTTAGCCCTGGATGTGTGTGTGACACTCAGATGGTTTTACACATTTCCTAAAAGGCTTTCACCCTGTGCACAAGCATTTTAAGCAATGGCTGCTGGGGACTCATTGGGATATTACACAGAGACGGTGGAGCCCATTAGAGTGACATGTACCCGTGAAATTGTCGTATAATGAGTGCTTTTAAGTCCTCAGGAATACTTTGTAGTGATGCAGTTCCCCGGGTTTCCTTGCATCTCGGAATGTGGGCAGTGCCCACGGGGAACTTCATGGTCTGCTTGACAGGTGCGTGTTTTATGGGTGAGTTTTAGGAGCCATAAAGTTGTCATTCAACACTGAGCCGGCATTGCCCTATCAAATTTTTCAGTACCGTAGAAAAGTCATTTTCTGTAAACGCTTGTACAAAGTCATACATTTTAAGGAGATTTCTAATTTATGAGCTAGATTCCAGGCATTTATTTTCCCCCAGCCCAGCACTGCTTAGGGAGTTCGTCGTTGCCAAGCTTGTCTCCAGAAAGGCATGGCAGTGTTTGCCATGGGAGGTGAGACCGGGGGCCGTAGCCCCCAGCGTGGCACCATTCTCTGCCCAGTTGTGCTCAGGAGGTCTGCAAAACTCCCTGCTCACTCGGTAAAGGACCTGGCCTCCATGTGGCCTCCCCCCTCCTCTCCTCCAAAGCTCTGAATTTAACGCCCTGGCCATAAAGACATCTGTCGCATGTTGGGGTTTTCCACTTGTTTAGATTTCCGGGGTGACTTGTGACTCATTTCCCAGGCTCTGTAAATCTGGATGAGGTCATCCAAGCCCCTTAGTTCCAGAAATTCTTTGGGAAACCTGGGTGCCTGTCAGCTGGACAGATAATTGGGGCTTCACCTTTGTAGCAAGCAGGCAGCGTCGAGAGCTGTGAGAGAAGGCTTGGGCAACCGAAAACCTGCGCCACGAGAATTCTTCCACCACTTCTTATCTCTTGACCCCTTTCTATAAAGTTCCTGTTAACACCCAGAGATTCCACTGGAGATGCCAGGATAAGTAGCTGTGAGTCGGTTAGACATGTGGTTCTTTGGAGGCAGGTGTGAGACCTGGATCTCAGGTGTGGATCAGCTCATCGTCCCCTTGGGTAGCCCCACTGGGGGTGTCCCCACTCACACACACCATGTATTGGAAACAGGGCAGATAGTGCTACAGAAAGGATCGGTAACCAGCCATTGCCGCTGATCTCTTAGGTCCCT
This sequence comes from Lepus europaeus, assembly GCF_033115175.1. Classification (NCBI taxonomy): domain Eukaryota; kingdom Metazoa; phylum Chordata; class Mammalia; order Lagomorpha; family Leporidae; genus Lepus; species Lepus europaeus. Next base: position 14,249,316 of record NC_084832.1, on the reverse strand, counting down.
TCCCCTTGGGTCAGGACGCAGGGTCAGGGGCCGTGTGAAGGGGACAATGGGGCTTCCACAAGGTCTCATGTGAGCCTTGGAGCAGTCGTCCGAAGTCGAGTTCCAGATGAGGCCGACCGGATCGGTGGCGACCGTTGCTCACGTCTGGGTCGCAGGCTCAAGAGAGGGCGAGTGGGGGCCGGGGCACCTAGTGGCGTCTGTTAAAGAAGAAAAGGGGCTTCTTCCTCATGACCACTAAAGCTCCCGTGGGGGCTGCTGTGGCCGCGCAGGGACGGCTGTGGACAGGTCCATCATGGAGCTTGGTCAGGCTCCGGCTCTCCCTGGCAGCCTGTCTCCTGGGCCACCCACGGGTTCCCAGCATGCTCTGCTCTTACCGGAGGGTAGGCGAACGTCTAGAATCAGTGACTGAAGAAGGCATTGTCTTTGATCTTGGTGGTGCAGCGGGATCCATTTCTCTGGAGTCTCAGCTGTCAGCCAGCAGGCAGTAGAGAGACCAGGGCAGGCAGTTCTGGGCTCTGTGGCGTGCACATTGTGTTCTCGGCTGCAGTGTAGAAAGTGCGTGAGCCTTGTTGGTTGCAGCAGACTGAATGAGGGCCCGGTGCTTTACCAGCCCACACGAGCGTCAAGGTGAGTGAGGAGCCCCCAGCTACATGGACAGCAACCACGGCTACTCAGCTGTGTCCAGTGGAACAGAGTGGGGAACTTTGATCCACTTGTTCCTCCTTGCAGTTGACTGAAACGGGCCGTCTTTAGAGGTGAGGACCTGGGGTGGGTGTGAGCCAAAGCAGAGTCCACCCCAGGTGTTGCAGGAACCGTGAGAAGAAAGCTCTCGGTGAGAAGCCAGCGGGCAGGGTTTCAGCCTTCCCAGGAAAGGCCTGGGGTCATGACTTGAGAAATCGTGTCAGAAACTCGGATGCAAATGTTGGCGGCAGCTTTTGTTAGGGATTGCCCTCACTTGGAAGCAGCCGAGATGTCCAGCAGTAGGTGAGCAGATGTACAAGCTGGCACATCCCGGCAGAGTCCTCTAATCCAGCAATGCAAAGACCTGAGCTCTCTGGCCCCTACGAGACACAGAGGAACGGTGGACGCAGGCTGGGAGAGGAGCCAGCCTGCGGGGGCTCTGCTCCCTGGGATTCCTGCTAGGTGACACTCTGGAAGGGGGAGCTGTAGAGACAGACAGAGGTCAGGGGGCGACAGGGACCCCCAGGGAGGTGGGGATGGGGAAGGGGTGTGCACAGAGATCTGGGACGGGCAAGGTAGTTTCATCAGTGCCACCATCCTGCGTGACACGGTAGTGATGGGGAGGGCCGTGTCTCCCTATACCTGTCAGCTCCCCTGGAACTGTATGGCTCCTGAGTGAACCCCAATATAAACAACAGACTTGGGTGTTTCTACCATGTCAGCGCTGGCCCAGTACCAAGGGTGTTGGGAACGAGGCAGCTGTGTCTAAGGGGTGTGGGAGCCTTCTGTGCTTGCTCCATTTCCTATCACCACAAAGGCTCTAACAGCCAAGGTCCGTTACTTCCAAGGTGGGGCGGGGCACTTGCCAGGGATTGGGACGGGAAAACGGCAGAGACTCACGTCTGCATTAGGGCCAGCAGAGGCCGCCACGGAGTGGGTGGGCGGGTGCTCAGGTATCCTGAAGATGGACGGCAACTGGCTGTGAAGGACCCACAGGGCCAGAGCCAGAGGTTTCGGGGGGGGGGGGGGGGGGGGTTGCTGTGGATCGTCTCGGTCGCTGCGTCCCAGAGAGCTTAACTCCTGTCGCTTCTGTTCACAGCAAAGAGCTCCGGGGAAGGTGCTGCTGGACGCAGTGTGCAACCACCTGAACCTCGTGGAAGGCGACTACTTTGGCCTGGAGTTTCCTGACCACAAAAAAATCACGGTAGGAGACGTGACGTCCATGCTACTGCTGGACCGTGTGTTTGTCTGGGCACGGGAGAATCCCTGGTGGCCACATAGAAGTAAATGAAGCAAAGAACACTTAGCACATTCTCAATGACTTTTTTTTGTAGGAAGAGTGGTTTGTGCCTTTGAGCAGCAAGTTCCAAGGGCACATAAAATGAAACTAGGGCCAGGCCTTTGGCACAACTGTGAAGTCACACAGCTGCCCACATCCCATAATATCACAGTGCTGACTCAAGTCTGGGCCGCGCTGCTTCTGATCCAGCTTCCTGCTAATGTGCACCTTGGGAGGCAGCAAGTGACGGCTCAATTGCTTGGGTGCACAATGGAGTCTTGGGCTCCTGGCTTCGGCCTGGCCCAGCCCTGGCTGCTGTGGGCATGACCCAGCAGAGATGGGACTGTACTCTTTCTGTCTCTCTGCCTTTCAAATAAAATGAATGAATTAATTTTTAAAAAAGAAGCTGTCTTCCTCTCACCGTGTCTTCTCCCCGCCCCCTTCTGAGAACTGCTGTCACCTTGTTTATGCACCTGCTGTCGTGTATGTTTCAGCCAGAGTCTGTAGGCATGTATGCAGATGCATAAATTTGCAATAGGCAAAGGTGTGGAACACTCTTCCTGTACTTCCCTCCTACGGAGGAGGCCTTTCCTTCTAGGCACATGGAGTCTCCTTCCTTCTACTGCATAGCTCCCCACTGTTCCATTGAAGGGACATGTACCATTGACAGCATCCACTCTGAGACGGAAGGATATTGCTTTTCCCAATGTTTTGTTGTCACGAGCCATGCTTCTGTGTGCATATCCTTATATTGGTGTGTGCCCTCATGGCTGCAGGTTTTGGTCATTCAAATCCAAAGGCTTGGAATTGCCCAGTCATTGGACGCAACCATCTTCGAGTTGCTGAATCTGTCAGATGGCCCTTTAGAAAGGTTTTGCCATTGGAACCCAAAGTTAGAACACCGCACCGTGGTGTTTATATTTCTTTTGTTGACAACACTTTTCCTAAGGCTGTGTGTGAGGCCCCTTTGTTAGTCGCCTTCCTCGGCTGTGCCCCTAGTGACCGCATTTCTGTTTAGCTGTTCCTACTGAGTTTGTACTGGTCACTGTGATGGGGGTCGAATAGACTAAGATACAGGGGCTTTGTAATCCAGGTGGGGAGTCAGGACATGCAGGGCCCAGAACAGGGGTTCCCCTGGAGCGAGGGCATGCAAGGCGGTGGGGATGATCAAATGTCTGTGTTCCAGAAATCGCTCCCAGCGCCTACACAGGACTGCAGGAACAGATGTAATCACGGGATATTCTGGGGCAGGGGGCAGCCCTTGTAGAAAGACCAGAAAGCAAGTGGGCTGCTCGGGAACCTGCAGAGAAGACCAGAGGACCGGGAGAGGAGAGCAATGGGGAAGGCAGTGAGGAGACGTGGTTGAAAGGCAGTGGGAGCTGCTGGTGCAGGACTTCTGATGCCTTGGCTGTGCAGTGGAAATATAATAGGAGCCACTCAAGTTCAACTTTTCCAGCAATTATGCTGAGAAAAAAAGGTTTTGAAAAAACCCAGCGAAGCTCATTTTAAGCTGCATTTTATTTAACCGTATCTATCCAAGAACATTAGCACTTCAGCCCGCGATCGGTGTATAGAACCAGGAATAGGCTGTTTTCAAGCTAAGTCCTCTGGCCACGCCATGCCTGGGAATCCGGTGTGCATCTGACACTTCGGTTCCTCTCGGTTCACACCAGCTGGGTCTGCAATGACTCCACATGGCATGGAGGCTCTGCCATGCTGAAGCATTTGGGAGGCTGTTCATGCGTTTGCAAGAGCCATGCTGGGGTCTGGCTGCTGGGCTGGCCAGGTTTGAATAGGTTGAGCCTGGAGGGGGAGAGCTATTAGGCAGATGAGCTTGCCGCCACTGGAGCTCAGGGAATGTGGGAGGGGCTGCAGGGAGATGGGTGGAGTGAAGCCATTTTGGGGGGCTGTGGAGAAGGTGCCGGAAGGGGTAGACTCCCAGGCAAGCAGCTCAGAACAGCTTGGATTCCAGGCTTTGTCCGCTGTTGGGTGCCAGTGGTGCCAGTCAGGGGCAGCCAAGCACTGGGGACGCTCATGAGTCAGGCATCACAGACGCTCTAGTGGAGAAACCCAGCTGGCATGCCACAGGGAGCGAGTCCTGGGGCTGGTGAAGACAGGAGCAGAAATTCCGCTTCAAGACTTGGGCTGGCTTAGATACCTGCTGAAGCTCTGAATGCGCCTGCCATGGGGTGGGACCAAGGAGGGATGTGGGCCTTTGGAAGGCAGGCAGAGGGAGGAGCCCCCAGAGGAGGGGTGGAGAGGGGGAGGAAAATGAGAGAGGAAGCAGTCCCACGGCAGAGCTTTCAGATTCATCCATTTTGTTGCAAATGACTGGATTTCATCTTTTTTTACTGCTATGTATTATTTCATAGAGTACATATCCCATAAATTCTTTATCCAGTCTTTGATTTACGGGCATTTAGGTTGATTGCATGTCTTAGCTATTGTGAATCAAGTTGCAATAAACGTGGGGATGCAAAAAGCTCTTTTATTTGCTGATTTCAATTCCCTTGGGTAAAGTCTCCCGAGTGGGATGGCTGGGTCATATAGTAGGTCTATATTCAGATTTCTGAGGTATTTCCAAACAGTCTTCTGTAGTATTTTTACCAGTTTACATTCCCACCAACAGTGGATTAGGGTACCTTTTCCCCCACATCTTTGCCAGCATTTGTTGTGTGTTGATTTCTGTATGAAAGCCATTCTAACAGGGGTGAGATGAAACCTCATTGTGGTTGTGATTTGCATTTCTCTGATGGCCAATGATCCTGAACATTTTTTCTTATGTCTGTGGGATATTTGGATTTCCTCTTTTGAAGAATGTCTGTTTAAGTCCTTTGCCCATTTTTAAACTGGGTTGTTTTGCTGTTAAGTTTCTTGCTTTCCTTATATATTCTGGTTATTAATCCTTTATCAGTTCTATAGTTTACAAATATTTTCTCCCATTCTGTCAGTTGCCTCCTCGCTTTGCTGAGTGTTTCTGTTGCAGTACAGAAGCTTCTCAATTTGATGTAATCCCATTTGTTAATATTGATTGCCTATATCTCTGAGGTGTTTCCCAGGAACTCTTTGTGCCAATATTTTGCAGAGTTTCCCCAGTGTTTTCTAATAATTTGATATTAGGTCATAGATTTAATTCTTTAATCCATTTTGAATGGACTTTTGTGTAAGGTGTAATGTAGGGGTCCTGCCTCATACTTCTGCATGTGGAGATCCAGTTTTCCCAATACCATTTGTCAAAGAGACTGTCCTTGCAACAGGAATTGGTTTTAGCTCCTTGGTCACATACAAGTTATTTATAGATGCTTGGATTGATTTCTGGTGTTTCTATTCTCTTCCATTGGTCTACCCATCTGTTTGTACCAGTACCAGGCTGTTTTGATTATAACTGCCTTGTAGTATATTTTGAAATCTGATATTGTGATGCCTCCAGCTTGGTTTTTGTTGTATAAGATTGCTTTAGCTATTTGAGGTCTTCTGTGTTTCCATAGGAATTTCAGCATCATTTTTTCTAGATCTGAGAAGAATGTCTTTGGTATTTTGATTGGTATCTCATTGAATCTGTAAATTGCTTTTGGAATTAGGGACATTTTGATGATACTGATTCTTTAATCCATGAACATGGAAGATTTTTGCATTTTTTGGTATCTTCTTCTATTTCTTTCCTTAATGTTTTTTCTTTAATGTTTTCATTAATGTCAAAGATCTCTATGACATCAAAGATCTTTGTCATCCTCGGTTAAATTTTTTTCAAGGTATTTGATTTTTTTATGTAGCTATTGTGAATAGGCTTGATCTTAGAAGTTCTTTCTCAGCCGTGGCATTGTCTGTGTATACAAAGGCTGTTGATTTTTGTGTATTGGTTTTCTATCCTGCTACTTTACCAAACTCTTCTATGAGTTCCAATAGTCTCTTGGTGGTCTTTGCATCCCTTATATATGTCGTCTGCAAATAGGGGTTGTTTGACTTCCTCTTTCCCAATTTGTATCCTTTTGATTTCTTTTTCTCACCTAATGTCTCCAGGACTATATGGAATAGCATTGTTGAGAGAAGGCCTCCTTTTCTGGTTCCAGATATCAGTGGAAATGCTTCCAAGTTTGCCCCATTCAATAGGACACTGGCTGTGGATTTGTCATAAATTACCTTGATTGTGTTGAGGAATGTTCCTTCTATACCCAATTTTCTTAGAGTTTTCACCACGAAAGGGTATTGTATTTTGTCAAATGTATTCTCTGCATTTATTGAGATAATCATATGGCTTTTGTTCTGCAGTTTGTTAATGTGATGTATCACATCGATTTTCTGGTGTTGAACCATCCCCTGCATACCAAGGATAAATCCCACTTGGTCTGGGTGAATGATCTTTCTGATGTGTTGTTGCAGTCTATTGGCTAGTATTTTGTTGAAGATTTTTGCTTCTATTTTCATCAGGGATATTGATATATAGTTCTCTTTCTCTGTGGTATCTTTTTCTGACTTAGGAATTAAGTTGATGCAGGCTTCATAGAAGGAGTTTGGGAGGATTTCCTCCATTTCAGTTGTTTTGAATAGCTTGAGAAGAACTGGAATTAGTTTTTCTTTAAATGTCTGGTAAAATTCAGCAGTAAAGCCGTCAGGACCTGGGCTTGTCTTTGTTGGAAGGATCTTTATTACTGATTTAATCACCATTTTGTTTATTGGTCTGTTTAGGTTTTCTATGTCTCATGACTCAATTTAGGTAGGTTGAATGTGTCCAGGAATCTGTTTCTTCTCCGTTTCCTGATTTGTCTGCATAGAGCTCCTTATGGTAATTCCAGATGATTTTTTATTTCTATGGTATTTGTTGTTATGTTTCCTTTTTGTCTCTGATTTTATTGATTTGGGTCTTCTCCCTCTGGTTTTTTGGTTAGTTGAGCCAGGGGTGTGTCAATTTCATTTATTTATTTATTTATTTATTTATTTTTCAAAAAACCAGCTCTTCGTTTTGTTGATCTTTTGTGTTTTTTTTTTTGTGTTTGTTTCAATTTTGTTTGTTCCTTAATTTTAATTATTTCTTTCCTCCTACTAATTTGTGGTCTGGTTTTTTGTTTATTTCCTAGGTTTTTGAGATGCATTGACAGCTCACTTTTGGGGACACTTTCCAATTTCTTGATGTAGGCACTAATTGCTAAAAACTTCCCTCTTAACATTACTTTTGCTGTATCCCCTAAGTTTTGATATGAGGTATTGTCATCTTCATTCATTTCCCATAATTTTTTAGTTTCTCTTTTGATTTCTTTTATAACCCACTGTTTAGGAGCATGTTGTTCCATCTCCATGTGTTTGCATATGTTCTTGAGATTCTTGAGTTGTTGATTCTGAACTTCAATCCATTGTGATGAGAGAAGGTACATGGTATGATGTGGATTTTTTTGAATTTGCTGAGACTTGCTTTTTTGCCTAGTTTATGGTATATCCTGGAGAAAGTTCCACGCACCAGTGAGAAGTATGTGTATTCTGCAACTGTTGGGTGAAAAGTTCTGTAGATATCAGGTCTATTTTGTCCATCGTGTTGATTAGCTCTGCTGTTTTCTTTGTTGATTTTCTGTCTGGTTAATCTATCCATTGATGAGAGTAGGGTGTTGAAGTCCCCCATTACTGTTGTATTGGAGTCTATGTCTCCTTTTAGATCAATTAACAGAGCTTTTCAATAGCCAGGCACTCTGTAATTATGTTCATATATGTTTGTTATAATCACAGCTTCCTATTTTATTGATCCCTTAATCATTACATAGTGTCCTTCTTTGTCTCTTTTAATATTTTTTGTGTTGAAGTCTATTATGTCTGATATTTGGATGGCTATACCAGCTCTATTTTTTTTTGTTTGTTTGTTTCTGTTAGTATGGAATAGCTTTTTCCATCCTTTCACTTTCAGTGTATGTGTATCTTTGTTGATGAGGTGTGTTTCTTGTAGGCAGCAGATATATAGGTCTTGGTTTATAATCCACTTGATGAATCTGTATCTTTTTTTTAAGATTGTTTTTAGAATTATAGACAATGAGAGGGAGAGACAAAGTCTTCGATCCGCTGGTTCATTCCCCAAATGGCCACAATGCCCGGAGCTGAGCCTATCCAAAGCCAGGAGCCTCCTCCAGGTCTCCCATGAAGGTGCAGGGGCTCAAGTGCTTGGTCATTCTCTACTGCCTTCCCAGGTCATAGCAGAGAGCTGGATCAGAAGAAGAATAGACAGGACTAGAACTGGCACCCATATGGGATGCCAGCCTTGTTGGTGGAGGATTAACTTGTGCCACAGCACCTGGCCCTCAAGTCTGAATCTTTTAACTGGAGAATTAAGGCTATTTACATTCAGGGTAACTATTGATATGTAACTACTGGGACCTGCTGTTTTTCCATGAATATTCCCATCATTTACTTTTGGTTTCTTTTGTACTTTTACTGGGGAACTTTCTGATTTTGCTTTTTTTTTTTTTTCTTTTCTCAAAATAGTGGGTTTCTTTCTGTGTTTCTGTATGTAGCACATCCTTTAGCATTTTTTGTAAGGCTGGATGTGTGGTGACAAACTCTTTCAATTCCGTTTTGTTATGGAAAGTCTTTATTTCACCTTCATTCATAAATGAGAGCTTTGTATGATACAGTATTCTGGGTTAACAATTTTTTCTCTTAAGATTTGGACTATATCTTGCCATTGTCTTCTAGCCTGTAGGGTTTCTGATCAGAAGTCTGCTGTGAGTCTAATTGGAGCTCCTCTGTAGGTAATCCAGCATTTCTCTCGTGCACGTTTTAGAATCTTTTCTCTATGCTTCACTGTGGAAAGTTTGACTACAATGTGGATCTTTTCTGGTCATATCTGTGAGGAGTTCTGTGTGCTTCCTGTACTTGGACCTTCCTTTCTTTCTCCGAGTTAGGCAATTTTTCTGTAATTATTTCACTAAGTAGGTCTTCTATTCCATTCTCTTTTTCCACTCCTCAGGCACTCCTAAGACCCATATGTTGGGTCATTTGATCCTATCCCACATATCTCTAACATTGTTTTTTAAATTTTCTAATTTCTTCTTCTTGTTTTTGGTCAGACTGTATAATATCCAGAGATTTGTCTTCTAGCTCAGGTATTCTTTATTCTACCTCTCCAACTCTGTTGTTGAGGCCTTCTACTGCATGTTTTTAATTTGATCTATTGAATTCTTCATTTCTAGTATTTCATTTTGATTTATTTTTAAAAATCTCATTTTCGTGTGGGAAATTTTCATTCATGTCATGTATGGTTTTCTTTAGCTCTTGAATTTGCTTCTGATTACTTTTGAGTAACTATAATTACTTTCTTTAATTCCATTTCTGGCATTTCCTCAATCTCTTCATCTACACATTCTAATATTGAAATATTGTTGTACTCCTTTGTGGAGGTCATAGTGTCTTCCTTATTCTTGTCTCTTGGGTTTTTCCATTTATTTTTAGGCATTTGTAAAAATTATTTTTCCTCCGATGGCTTTTTATCTTTGAACCATGCCTCTGTGCTTCAGGGGAATTTCTATGCTTTCACTGAATACCAAGTGATGTGTGGTGAGTGTGGCCAGGGCGTTCTGGTCCGTGTTCCAGGATGGGACGGGTATGCATGGTAACTCCCAGGTTGAGCATAGTAGCTTTCCTCTGGTTAACTGGACGGAGAGCAATGATCACCTCTGTTGGTGTAACCACTCTTTCTCCTCCGGGCTGAGGAGTGCCCAGATGTTTGCCCCCAGTGTGTTCAACACTCATCCGCCCTGACACACATATGATCTGCCCAGCCCCTGCTGTGAGCACTTCTCCCTCTCCTGTGAGCTGCTCTGGGCCACCAAGGAGCTCTGAGAGTGCCCTGTAGCACTCTGATTGCCCAGAACCCACCCCTACCCCATCTCCTTTCATGGGATCTCAGTGTTTTCAAAGTATCAGCAGCCAGGGCTGTCGGGGTCAGGGAGTGCAGTTGGAGCCACTCCGTTAGCCCATCCTGACAGCAGGGGCACCACGGTGCTCCCAGGGCCACTGTCTGCAAGTATTCCAGCCCACTGGATCAAGACCTGTCCTCCCAACCAGATTTGGTGCCAGTGGGGCACCCGGGTTTTTTTTCCTGGTAAGATCTCTGGGTCACAGGCACGCACTGTACCTGCTGACCCCAAATTTGCTGGGTGTGTGCACACAATCTCGGTTGGCTGCTACACGCCTAAGTGCAAACACGGAGCCGGCCCTCCCACCACTGGCCTATTTGTAGATCTCCATCTTTGGAGGAAGCTCAGGAGTGGAGAAGTTAAGACATTTTCACAAAGGTGTGTAGGAAACAGAGCCGGGAGCTGGATGCAAGTTCCATTTAGACACCAGCCCAGTGCTCTTAGCCACCATCCTGCGTTAGACACCAGCCCAGTGCTCTCGGCCACCACCCTGTGTTGACCATGTCTTTGTATTTTACTCTTACAATATCCCAACCTTAGAGGCCATTTCATGTAATTTTTAAGAATAAGGTGTTTTAGCGGAGTTGATCTGTGGTCTTAGAGAGGATGGCGTGAAGTGGCCAAAGCAGGTGCTGGGCGCATTCCGTTGCTGCGTCTGGGTGCTGGTTCCGAGAGTGTAGCCCATCCATACCAATCAGCAAGCTCTACGGTTATACCACGTGCCATATGGACAGACAGAGGTGACACTGCTGTAACAACTCAGTGCCAAATGATGAAATGGCAGCACCCGGACCAGATGTGACAACCAAAGAGTGCTGGAGTCTGGATGCTGGGATGTTTTGGAGGGGCTGGGGCCAGGCTTGGTTGGATGAACTCAGGAAGGGCAGCTCACCTGTGCGAATAACAAACAGCAGCTGATTGTCCTCTCTCTCACACACACACCTTCCCAATACAATTGCTTGCAACTGGAAGACGGGCACCTGCTGCCCAGATTCTGGGCAGCACTGCCGTTCTCGCTAAGTGGTGTACAGTAGCCAGGCAGGCTGCTGGGGCTCCACTGTCCCTTTGCTTCTTAGCCACAGGTTGATGGGGTGTGCTGCTCCACCGTACTGAGCCTCGTAGGTACCATGGGGATAATGGTGCCCATTTTATGGGGTCTTTCAAAGGATCAGATGTGACATCATGAGGGTGCTTGGATATGTTTGTGGAAAATGGAATTAAGAGATACATTTATTGTGGTGCAAAAAGCTTTGAAATCTGTATGCACAAGGGGTCTTTAAAATGTTTATGGAGGGCTGGTGCCATGGCACAGTGGGTTAAGCCACCTCCTATGGCATCAGCATCCCATACAGGCACCAGTTCATGTCCCAGCTGCTCCAGTTCTGATCCAGCTCCAATTCCTGGAAAAGCAGCATAGAGTGACCCAAATATTTAGGCCCATGTGGAAGAGACCTGGATGGAGTTCTAGGCTCCTGGCTTCAGCCTGGCCCAGCCTTGGCTGTCGCGACATTTGGGAAATGAGCCAGTGGATGAAAGGTATCTATGTCTCTCCCTCTCTCTGTACCTCTGCCTTTCAAATAAATGAATAGAATCTTAAAAAAAAAAAAAAAAAGAAAGAAAGAAAGAAAGAAAAGGTTCATGTAAAGTGCATGTTTTGAAAAACTATGGATTTCAAAATTTTGGCACTAAAATACACTTAGCTTATAATTCCTCTTTCCATGAACTTTTGTTTTTAAAAGATTTATTCGTTTATTTGAAAGGCAGAATTACAGAGAGGCAAAGAGAGGGAGAGGTCTTCCATCCGCTGGTTCATTCCCCAGTTGGCCCCAACTGCTGGAGCTGCACCGATCTGGAGCCAGGAGCCTGGGGCTTCTTGCAGGTCTCCCACTTGAATGCAGGGGCCCAAGGAATTGGGCCATCTTCCACTGCTTTCCCAGACCATAGCAAAGAGCTGGATCGGAAGAGGAGCAGCCGGGACTAGAACCATTGCCCATATGGGGTGTCAGCACTGTAGGCAGCAGCTTTACCTGCTATGCCACAGCGCCGGCCTCTCCATGAACTTTTTAAAGTACTCTTGAATGTCCCATGTTTGGGACCTCTGACAGTGTCCAGGAAGCATTGGTTATGGAGTTAAAAAGATAAAATTACTTTGGTACCAGAAATTTTGAAGCCCCTCTGCACAAGGAGGTCTTCAGGAAGTTCTTGGAGGGCCTTCATCTGCATCGTTGCCATCACTACTTTTTTCACTGTGGTCAAAAATAGCACGAGATATATATATTGTATATATATACACACACACACACATACATGCATACATACACACACACACACATCGTTAAGATATATATATATCATCTTAACGACTTTTAGGTGCACAGCGCAGTAGCGTTAACTGTATGCATGTGTTGTGCAGTAGCTCCCTAGGGCTTCTTACTCAGCTTCTGCACTGTACATTTGCAAGGCAGAGCCACCCCTCATCATAAGGTGGCGAGGAAGCCCGAGATGCTGTGCTCAAGGTCGCAAGTGAGTTAGTGATGATTATTAAATAATCAGTTACGCTCTGCCCTTGCTTAGACTTGTCCTGTGGCTGCCCAGTGCCTGGACTTGATCGCTGTGTTTGCTGCCAGGGTGGCCTGTGCTGTCCCTGAGGCCAGGCACCCCACAGAGCCGAGAAGCCTCCTCATCAGCGTGTCCTTGTAGATTGGACCTCTGCGGCAGAAGCGCATGGATTCTAGAAATCAAGACCCTGTGCGTCATACGCCAGCTAATTGCAACATGCGGTCTGAAGGCTGGTGGAAGACCAGAAAGCCTTGAGTTGCCACGAGCCAAGGGAGTAAGCTAAGGAAACTAATGAGGGCTTCTCTCTGAACAGACTTAGCTGGAGTTTGCTAGAACTGGACACAGAGGCCCAGGGCTGAGGCCTGGTGGAGAAGAGGGCTCCAAGGAGCCAGAGGACAGTGTGGTCAAAGGTGGGCTCTTTGTCACAGCCACCACCCCCAGGCAAGACAGAGCAGCCAAGGGCAGGGTGGACACGGACAAGCGTGGCCATGTGCCAGGGAAACAAGTTACAGGTCCAGGAATGTGGACTTTGTATGGCACTGTGTCCACGTGTGATGAACATGAGTCTTCTGTAGTTTTTTTAAATATTTAATGCAAAGCCAATCATTGCATCCAAGCCGCACCAAAGCAGACAGGGGTGGCAGCTTTCACCCATGGGGTGTGGTTTTATGGTATTCCTCTGACGCAGGTATTTTATCATCTGCGTTCGGCCACGCACTAGGGCAGAAAAGTGACTTGCCCAGCCCGTCACCATATAAAGCACATAAGCAGGGCTCGCACGTGGGTCTCTCTGGGCCAGGGCACGAGCTCGCTCTGCTACGCTAGGCTGCAAAAAATGTTGAAGTCCATGTGGAAATTTTCATTCTACAGCTTCTCCATGACCTGCTTGAAGACGTGCCCTAGCTGCATGAGCGAGACTGCTGTTCCTGGCCCTCGGAGGACAGTGGGGAGAGCCTTGCCTTGTGGCCCGTGCACCTCCGTGCCAACGTTAGCATTGTCTGGCCGCAGCTGGGCAGATTTGGAATGTTCTTGATTTTGCAAAAATGGGAGTCATGAGTGCCTGTTGTCCAAGGCTGTCAGGAGGACTCACTCAGACGCTGCACAGTAATGAGCCCAGCGGGGCTCCTGGCACACAGTAGGCTCGCCAGTGTCTGTGACGTGCACCCACTGTGCAGCCTGATGCAGAGCCATGGAGGTCCACCCACTGACCGCATTAAAACCATTCGGGTGGGGCTGAGCAAGTTGACTGGCGTCCTATCATTCACCTATCCTCCTCCATGCCGGGAGATGGGTTTGCCCAGTGGCAGGCAGGCTTCCGAGGGGTGTGTGGTCATGGGACCCGCATCCTTGGGGTGGCCAGTGTCCCTCACTGGTGGCGTCCCAGACCCTACCACCCCTGCATCTTCTGACCCCAGCTCTTCCTGGGGCGCCAGCTCAGGATGCCTGTGGCCAGAGGGGCCTGTGAAGGAGGAACAGGGCAGGATCGGGGGCAGGGGAGTGCCGGGGAGGTGCGGTGGCTGTGTTGACAGAGCGGGTCCCCAGTGGTGCTTAGCTCCTCCGAAGCTGAGCACCCTGGAGGAACACAGGTTCTCTAGATGGGCTGTGGGTGGCGTCCCACTTCCAAAGCCTGTGCGATCCTTTTGTTTTTTTGCCTTTGTTTTAATTGAGTCGACTTTATTTTTAGAGCAGCTTTAGGGGGATAGGGACACTGAACAGAAAGTAGGGTGCGTGTGTGTGTGTGTGTGGCTCCGCCTCCCACTGCCAGCACAGCGCCGTGCCCCTGTTGTCACTGCATTGTGTGTGGTGTCTGGTGCGTGTGTGGCAGTTGATGGAGTGGGCTTGGTGCATGGTGATTGATTGCCCTCCGGGTTTACGTCAGGGCACCCTGTCTATTGTCCTGACCGGCACCCACCACGCCAGCCTCAGGAAAAGTAGTTTCACTGCCCTGAAGCTGCCCCGCGCTCTAGCCACCTACTCATTCGTCTTCCCTCCAAGCCCTGCCACCTGCAGTCTTTCCCCCAAGTTTCCTTGTTTGCTGTGTTCTTGATGGCCGGTACCCTGGGGCCTTGCTGACTTGGGAGAGCCTGCCCCTCCCAGGGCTGGTCAATTTTTGGTGATTGCAAAAGCCTCTCTGGGGAAAACCTTTTCCTGTGTGATCTCACCCAGCCAGAGCTGTCCTCCACCTCTTGCTCCGGGGTTCTTACACCCCAGGAGGCAGCTTCAGGATTTTCCTAGAGCCGGATACCCACAACTGGAGGTGCACCCACACCCCAGTGCCCCCAAAACGACTCAACCCATCCAACCTCAAGAGCCTCTTTATCCCACTCTGCCTCCCCACCAAGGCGGGAGAAAGGCTCCTGCCCCTCCTGTACCTCACCCTCTGCCTCCCAGGGTACCCACAGGAAGTCCAGGGTGACAGCTTGAGAGGAGCAGCCAATACAGGGTGGGCCTGATGGGCTAGAGCAAGCCAGGGCCAGTGACCTCTCAGGAGAGACCGTGGAGAACAGTCCAGAATGAGCCGAGGAAGGGCAGAGAAGCGGAGGAGCCGGGAGAGGCACCTGCCGTGTCTTTAACACTTTGACAGTAAGAGGAGAAGCTCTGTGAGCTTAGAAAAGCTACCTTGACCCATGCCTTCGTACAAGGCTAGGACATGTACCAAAATGTCTTGTGGTCCATTTTAGACACAGAACGGAAAATCACGGTAGCTCACCTGCAGTTGTAGCAAACTCACCAGGCGAACAGGATGTTAAGCAGTAGCCAACTCACAAGAGGAAATTAACAGGTGACACCTGGGAAGGTTGTCCCTCCCCCTGCCATAGTACTCAGCCAGTGAGGAACTGGAAGCGGGACCTGGATGCCAGGATGTAAACTGCTTCTGTCACTGCTCTGGGCATTTCTGCCCAGACACCGGATCTTAGGAGACCAATAATCAGGTCTCACTTTGACTGCATTTCCTGAGTCCAAGTTCATCTCTTGACTGGACAAGTGAAGACATTTCCCACAGGGAACAACTTTCACATATGAGCAAGTGACAGATAAGTGTCAAAGCCATAAAGAGATGTATATACAGATTTCCATCTGTTCATTCATGCCTCAAATGAATGCAACAGGCAAGGCTGGGCCAGGCCGAAGCCAGGAGCCACGAACTCCATCTGAGTCTCCCACAAGGGTGCTGGGACCCAAGTAGTTGAGCCTTCACCAGCTGCCTCCCAGAGTGTGCATCGGCAATAAGTTGGAATCCGAAACAGCTAGGACTTAAACCCAGGCACTCCTGCCCCAAATACCTGCCCCAATAATGATATTTTTTTAAAAAGAACCAAACCAACTTCAGAGTGGTCCTCTTGAGATGCCATGCGTGGTCTCAGCAGGAGGATCCAGCCGCCCAGCTGGAGAAACAGGGCATGAGGATCGTGTCACACAGCACCGTGAATGCCATCAGCCAGTTTCCAGCTTCGGGAAGCACCACAGTTCAGCAAGGTAAATAGGGAAGACTAGACTCTGGCATACAAAGATGTGCCATTTGGTGAAATTAAACATTAAACATGGTTGTAGGCATTTGACAAAGTGATTAAGACACTACCTGGGATGCCTGTATCCTGTGTCACAGAACCTGGATTGGAGTCTCCGCTCCACTTCCACTCTAGCTTCCTGCTAATGCACACCCTGGGAGGCAGCGAGTGATGGCTCACGTACTTGGGTCCCCGCCACCCACATGGGAGACATGGATTGAGTTCCTGGCTCCTGGCTTTGGCCTGGTCCAGCCTTTGCAGTGATGGGCATTTGGGGAGTGAACCAGCAGATAGAAGATATTCTCTCTCTCTGATAATTTTTTTTTAATTACATAAGATGCATGGCTACTAGAAGACGCACGTGGTGATTGCTTTTAGAGTGAGTGAAGGGGTTGGGTCTGGGGTAACCTGACCAGCAGAGTTCTGTGATGGATACAAGGATGTTTGCCATCCAAATTCACGAAGCTGTACATTTTTGGGTGTGGCTTTAAGCATCTGTCATTTTAAAAATTTGTTTTAAGGATTTAAGAGAAAAATATAAAACAAAAGCAAACAGTTTAAGGGCTTCACAACATTGTAGTTAGTTGTGTATTGTACACTTACACATTTGTTAAGAGAAAAGATCTCATGGAAGTCTTATCATGGTAAAAAAAAAAAACAGCAATTAAGTTTTAAAAAAATGAAGTAGCCATCATACCCAAGTGAAAGGCTTTGAAATGAATCTTTCAAAGCTAATGAAAATCAAAGAAATGATTTTAGAGCCAGCTGTTTTACAGTCCCTATGATGGGGTCCGCTGCTGGGCTGTTCTGTAAAGAGTGAGGATCCCAACCGCTACAGTTGCCCTGAGGTTCCCTAGAACTCCAGACTTGGCCTTGTAATATTAAGACTGGGTTTTATTACAAACTTTTCCTGTGCCACTATTTGGATACCTCTTAATGAATTCAGTGCATGAATGCCTGGGGATAGCCTACAGTACATTCGATTTTACACTTTGGTCTACAGATGTGTATTTAATTTCTTTTTCACTGAAAGCTTTCTTTGTAAGGCGATGACATATTCTTTTATTTGTCTGGTCAAGTTTCATTGGTTGTTAAAAAGAGAGGCCAGCGCCACGCCTCAATAGGCTAATCCTCCGCCTGCAGCGCCAGCACCCCGGGTTCTAGTCCCGGTTGGGGCGCCGGATTCTGTCCCGGTTGCTCCTCTTCCAGTCCAGCTCTCTGCTGTGGCCCAGGAAGGCAGTGGAGGATGGCCCAAGTGCTTGGTCCCTGCACCCACACGGGAGACCAGGAAAAGCACCTGACTCCTGGCTTCAGATCAGCGCGGTGCACCGGCCACAGCGGCCATTTGAGGGAGTGAACCAATGGAAAAAAGGAAGACCTTTCTCTCTGTCTCTCTCTCTCACTGTCCACTCTGCCTGTCAAAAAAGAAAAAAAAGAGAAGGCAGGTGAGGCTGCAAGGCTGGATTCATGGCGACTTGACGGATGTAACCAGCTTGGAAGTGTGGTCTGTGACCGGGTATTAGTTATGACAGAGCCATCAGCAAAGACACTCTTTAGGCGACTGGAATAATTGAATAGTCAGAGTATTTAATGACCATTTATAAACTCATGGAAGAAAAGTAGCTTATCTGCCTGGCGCCACGGCTCACTAGGCTAATCCTCCACCTGTGGCGCCGGCACCCAGAGTTCTAGTCCCAGTCGGGGCGCCGGATTCTGTCCCGGTTGCTCCTCTTCCAGGCCAGCTCTCTGCTGTGGCCCGGGAGTGCAGTGGAGGATGGCCCAAGTCCTGAGGCCCTGCACCCACATGGGAGACCAGGAGGAAGCACCTGGCTCCTGCCTTCGGATCGGCGCAGCGCGCCAACTGTGGCAGTCATTTCGGTGATGAACCAACGGAAGGAAGACCTTTCTCTCTAACTCTGCCTGTCAAAAAAAAAAGAAGAAGAAGAAGAAGAAACAAAAGAAAAGTAGCTAATCAAACACTGTGAGCTCATTTTGGTGTGTAAGAAGTCGAAGCATGTTTGCACCCAAGCACAACACACATAGTAAGAGGTCTGGACATCATTACACCCAGGCAGTGGTCGTTAGCGCACCGTCCTTGGGCAGCACGCACATCAGTGTCACCTGAGAAAAGCCGCGTCTCAGCGCCCTCCCCGCCCCCATGACGGGCTCCAGGGGCGGGCGCCGTGGTGTGTGTTTCACAGGTGTGCAGGGTGATTCGGACGTGTGCTCAGCTTTGAGAACCGTGCCACCCAGGTGTTCCCCAAGCTTCCTGGGGGCTGGAACCTGATCTTACACTTGCTGTGATAGGAAACAGGAATCTTCTAGAATGCGCATGTGGAAATCCTCTCTGTAGTTCCTTCTGTATTTACAAGTGTGTTATTTAGTTTCCAAATACATAGGGATTTTCAAAAATCTTCTTATTAATCTTTAATCCCATGAAGGTCAGGGAACATTATATCATATGAAGCTTTTCTTATTTTTTTTTCATAGCCCAGAATATGATCTATTTTGGTAACTATATGCACATGAAAAGAATATATATTCTGATTATTATTTAGTATATGTCAGTTCAATCACGTTGGTTTGTAGAGTTCTTCAGATCTTGTCGGTCCTTACTGAATTCCTGCCTATTCGTTGTATAAATGATCAAGAGAGATGTATTAAAATCTGCAACCGTAGTTGTAGATTAGACTACTGCTACTTGCATTTCACCAGTTTTTCCATCATATATTTTAAAATCCTGTTACTAAGTATATAAATATTTAAGATTGTTGCATCCTCATTACTAATTGACTCATTAACTTTTTAAATCACTCTATCTAACCTTTTATATATATATATATATATTTTAAAGATTTTGTTTATTTGAGAGGTAGAGTTGCAGAGAAAGGGGGAGAGAGAGGGGTCTTTCTGCTGGTTCACTCCCCAAATGGCAGCAACAGCTAGAGCTGTGCCCATCCAAAGCCAGGAGCCAGGAGCTTCCTCCAGGTCTCCCATGCTGGTGCAGGGGCACAGGACCTGGGCCATTCTCCACTGCTTTTCCAGTCCATAAGCAAAGAGCTGGATTGGAAGAGGAGCAGCCAGGACACGACCGGTGTTCAAATGGGATGCCAGCACCACAGGTGGAAGCTTTACCCACTATGCCACTGCACCAGCCCCTGTTTGTCGTCGTCACAGCACGTATCTTTACTTGGTCCCAGCCTCCCACCAGGTGATACACCTCCCATACTCCCATATAGTATAAGCACTTAACACCTGCACTTCCCCACTCTGAATCTTTTTTTTTTTTTGCTTTTACATAAACACATATTATTTTGGTATTATTTTTGTATACCGACCAGTTATCTTTTTTGAGTTTTATATGATGGAAACAGCCTTTCAGGGGGCAGCGCTGTGGAATAGTAGGTAAAAGCTGGGCACCATATGGACGCGGGTTCGAGTCTTGGCTGCTCCACTTCCGATTCAGCTCTCTGCTATGGCCTGGGGAAGCAACAGAAGATGGCTCAAGTCCTTGGGCCCCTGCACCCATATGGGAGGCCCAGAAGAGGCTCCTGGCTCCTGGCTTCAGATCAGTCCAGCTCTGGCCGTTGCAGCCAACTGGGGAGTAAACCAGCAGGTGGAAGACCTCCCTCCCTCCTTCCCTCCCTCCTTCTCTCTCTCTCTCTCTCTCTCTCTCTCTATCTCTCTATCTCTCTCTCTCTCTGCCTCTCTGAAACTCTGCCTTTCAAATAAATCAATCTTTTTAAAAAGGAAAAAGCAGTCCTTCAGACCTCTGTGTTCATCTGTGTGGTTCCCATGTCTGGTGCTCCTTGGGCCTTTGCATGGGCCTGGATTTCCACCTGCTGTCACGCTCTGTCTGAAAGGCTCACGTTTCTTGACATTGGGATGTGACGGTGATGAATTCTGTCGGCTTCAACCAGTTTGGAAAAGTCTTCATTTCACCTTCCCTCTTGAAAGGTACTTCTACTGCGAGTGGAGTTCTAAGATGAGGGTTTTAAGTTTTTCAACCTTTTAGGACAGGGGGAGCTTGTTCACTTCTGAGGAAACCTGCTACCATGTTTATCTTTGTTCTTTGTATGTAAGTGTCCTTTGTTCTCTGGCTGGTTCTGTAAGATTTTTTTCTTTATCACAGTTTTTAACCAGTTCAATCACATTGTCCCTCTGTAATTTCCTTCCTTTTTTTTTTTAAGATTGATTTATTTTGAAAGAGTCTCAGAGAGGCAGAGTTAGAGAGCGAGGGAGGTCTTCCATCTGCTGGTTCACTTCCCAGATGGCCACAACAGCCAGCACTGGACCAGTCCAAAGCCAGGAGCCAGGAGCATCATCGGGGTCTCCCACGCGGGTGCAGGGGCCCAAGCACTTGGCCATCGTCCGCTGCTTTCCCAGGCCATTAGTAAGGAGCTGGACTGGAGATGAAGCAGCTGGGACGCAAGCCGGCGCCCAGATGGGATGCCAGTTCACAGGCGGTGGCTTAACTCCCTGTGCCACAGCGCCGGCCCCTCCTTCACGTGTCTTATGCTTGGGTTTGCTGAACTTGCTGCATCTGTGGCTTACAGTGCTGATCCAATCTGGGAAAGTTTCAGCTCTGTTTCCCCCAGTACTGTCTCCCTCCTTGCCACATCCTCCCCTTTGAGGAAGTACAGAGACATATATTAGAGCGCCTAATCTCTTCCCACTGTGGTTTTCTGAGGCTCTGTTTTTCTGTTACTCTTTCATTTGGGTTTTTTTTCAAACTTACTGATGTTTTCTTCTACAGCGTCTGATCTACTGTTTATCTCATCCATGCGTATTTTGAGCTCACATAAGGTAGTTCTCTAGTTCGGATCTCTTTTCTGTCTTCCATATCTCCAGTTAAGGTTGAATTTTGGGGTTGTGGAGAGTCATGTTTTCCTGCTGCTTGGACCGGTGATTTTCTAAATTGGATACGAGTTACTGTGATGCCGGCCTTGTTGAGTGGTATGAATACCTGTGCATTTCAGTTGTTTTTTAATGTAATTTTATTTTATTTTCTTACCAGCACTGTGGAGTTTGTTCTCGGATGCGATTATTTGGGAGCCGTTTGGCCCTTGGGTTCCTTGGGTAGGGGATGCTGTCGTGCCCAGTCTGAGCCTAGGTTTTGTTGACCACTAGAGCCCAGTTCCTCAGTGCCCTGCCACGGTGCCGTGGGTCCCCAGGTTTTCTGGGCTGGCTGCTGGCGGTCGTTGGTGTTGTGAGCACCAGGCACGTGGCCTCTAAGTCATCCACGTGGTTTTTCCCAACCTTGACCACATCTTTCACACTTAGGCAGCCCCCTGCAGTGCTGCTCCTCTGTCCAGGGCACCTGGCGGGGCTGCGCTCAGCTGCGGGGTCCTGGGAAGTCCGGCGGTTCGGCGCCCTGAGACTCCTTCGTGTTCCTCCTCCCTACCCGGTAGCCCGGGAGCTCACTCGAGGAGCTGCCTGGGGCGCTCGTGGAGATCACATCTGCTAGTGTTTTCTGTATCTCGGAGATCGCTATTTCTCACGGCCTGGTGGCCGGGCCTTCAAATGCTGCATGGTGAGTTTTCTCCAGTTTTAAAACTGTTTCCTGTGGGAAAGCAGACCTCGTCCCTGCTACTCTATTTTGACCAGGCCTGAAAATAGATAATAACCTATAAAATAGTAGGTTTTGGGAGCCGGCGCTGTGGCGGAGTGGATAAAGCTGCCGCCTGCAGTGCTGGCATCCCTTGTGGGCACCGGTTCAGGTCCCAGCTGCTCTTCTTTCTGGTCCCGCTCTCTGCTATGGCCTGGGAAAGCAGGGGAGGATGGCCCACCCTGCACCCTCGTGGGTGACCCAGTAGAAGCTCCTGGCTCCCGATCGGCTCAGCTCCAGCCATTGCAGCCATTTGGGGAGTGAACCAGTACTGGATGGAAGACCTTTCTTTCTCTCCTTCTCACTGTCTGTAACTCTGCCTCTCAAATAAATAAATAAATCTTTTTTAGAAAAATAATAATAGGTTTTGAAAAAGAAAGCCGTACTTATTTGATCTTAATATAACGAGATATAAATAAAGTGATTTAAAAAAATATAAAATTCGCATTTAAGCAGATTATTAGAAACAAAAAACATTAAAGTTTTTATTTTTAGGGGATCTCCCTGAATTTAGACTGATGTGTGGCAGTAGATTCTAGACGTTGGATGGTTTTTCCTTAACAGGTATTTTGTCTGGTTCCTGCGTGTGTTATGGTAGACCATGAGATCGCTTGCTTATATGTAGTTTTGATTTTTAAACGAGAGTTTTTTTATTTAAAAATTTTTTATTTTTAAGTAAGAGGAGAGCTGAACTTTCCTTGTGTCCCCTAGCTTTGGCGGGAAACATGTTATATTACACACAGCCCAGGTGTGGATCCACTGGATTTGATGTCTGCTTTCAACTGTTGACATTGGGCAACTTAAGTTCTCTGAGCTTGGCCGATTTGGTCTATGAAATGACTACATTGTGGCCACCGCTTACGAGAATGTATAAAGTACTCTGCAGTACCAGGCACATAGTAGATGCTCAAGAAATATTAGTCCCTCCCCTACCCCTGTCCACTATGCAACTGACCTTCTCCAAAGCGTCTGAAGCCTCACAGCTGCCTACAAAGTCCACCTAGCATGTTACCCACCAGAATAACTGGGGGAAAGCTATTTAGAGAAGACGCGAAGGGCTGTGGGCACAGCGATTCATCTGGTCTTGCTTTTGATCCGCTGACATGAAAGCAAATCTTCTCATCTCGGAGAACTGCAGTGCAGGCCACGCATTCCAAAGGGTTCCAAGAATAGCGTTCACAAGGGTTCAGAGGTCGCAGGATTGGGGAGAGAGAAGCCTGGCTGAGAGGGAGACAAGCAGGACCAGACAGGCGGGAGAGCTGTGTTGAAACCAAGTTGCAGAAGATGGGGCTGTGCACCGAATTGTGTGCACCCTAAAATTCCTGTGTTGGAGGCTCAGCCCCAGTACGTGGGAACGCGAGAGCACCGGGAGAGAGGATCCTTGATAAGGTGCTGAAGTTAAAAATGAGGCCATTAAGCCGGCGCCGCGGCTCACTAGGCTAATCCTCCACCTGTGGCACCGGCACACCAGGTTCTAGTCCCGGTTGGGGCGCCGGATTCTGTTCCGGTTGCCCCTCTTCCAGGCCAGCTCTCTGCTGTGGCCAGGGAGTGCAGTGGAGGATGGCCCAAGTGCTTGGGCTCTGCACCCCATGGGAGACCAGGAGAAGCACCTGGCTCCTGGCTTTGGACCAGCGCAATGCGCCAGTCGCAGCGGCCATTAGAGGGTGAACCAAAGGCAAAAGAAGACCTTTCTCTCTGTCTCTCTCTCTCTCTGTCCACTCTGCCTGTCAAAAAATAAAATAAATAAAATAAAATTTTAAAAAATGAGGCCATTAGTGTGACCGGCGCCTTTCCAAGAAGAGGCCCTTTGTGCACACAGGGAGACACTGGGGCTGCCCACACAGAGAGGAAAGGCCGCGTGAGGACACGGTGAGAAGGTGGCCACCTGCAGGCCAGCAGGGAGGCCTCCCCGGAAGCCAAAGCCGCCGGCACCCTCAGCTCCGGGACTGCCCGGGAATGAATTCCTTGTGGCTTGGGCCATGCAGTCTGTGGGATTCTGTTGCAGCAGCCTTAGCAACCTGGTGCCGTGGGCCTCCAGATCTAACAGCAGTGCCGTGGCTCAGTGTGTTCGTCCCCCGAGCCTCACCGGGAAGGCATGAGATTTCTAGAAGTGCTTTCACTTTAACCAAGTCCCTTTCCACCCCAGCCGTGCGGATGTGTGGGTGTGCGCAGGAGAGCCACGTGGGGCTGGGGGCTGGGGGCTGGGGAGTGTTTGCACAGAGACCCACTGACTGGGGAGGAAAGATGGCGGGGGTTCTGTGGCCTCCGCCCAGGAGCTGGGCTCTGGCCGCTTGTGTTCACTGAGCTGCTCTGGGCTTGCTGGTTTGGGGTGATCCAGCCTAGCTCCCATCGGCTCCCCGTGCAGCAAACCCTTCTGGCTTTTTGCTCCCAGTTTATCTGCTGATGGTGTGCAAGCCTCCCCCAGCCCACACGTCTTGGTAGGCAGGAGAAGCACAGGGCTCTCTCCACCTGGAGTAGGACCCATGCCCTGTGGCATTATCCCCGGGGAGCTCTGCCCAGCAGGCTAGCTGAGGCCCATCTCGTGTCCCCCCGGCCTACAAGTGATAAACCCAGATGCACAGTTGGCTCAAATCAGTGCTTAGACTCGATGCTTTCCACAGACATGCCAAAACAGACGAAGGATGTTGGGAAACAATTCATAAAATTGGCAAGTCCATTGGCAACGCGTGCTGGCTTGGCCCCGGGTGGTTTGCTGAGGTGGATTCTATGGCGAGATTGACAGATCTTGGTGACGGGGCCCTGCCACCATCACAGAGGCCAGAAACGCACAGGGCCACAGACTCCCAGCGGGGCTCTCAGTGGACTGGGTCTCCCCCCTCTCCTCCCAGAATTCTCTTGTTAACTCCCCATCCCGCACAACACAACTATTTCAAACCCCGCCTCTCCAACCCTCCGACTCTGCAGGGAAAAACAGGAGGCATCAACTAGGGACTTTCCTTCCCGGTACAAGAATGTTAGCACCTGGACGTCTGCCACTAGCTGGCACAGTGAAAGAGCCCTCTCCCTTTGGATCCTGAGCCAGTGCCCTGGGTAGTGGACCTGTCCTCTCGAGCCGTCTCCTGCCTCATAGGACACTGGGTGCCCCCTCTGGCTGCACGTGTTCTGTGTCCACTTCTGAAACACAGCTAGCTCATTCCACTGGGAAAGAAGCAAAGGAACTGCTGCCCTATTTGATGTCGCAGTCCCCTGCTGCCGTTCTCTGGCCTCCTGCTTCCCAGCCAAGCCTCCTGGAGAACCATGGATCCTCCCTCCCCACCGTCACCCATTCAGCCCCTTGTCTGAGTGCAGAGACCAGCAGATCCGCTGCTGCCCAGCAGAGGGCGCCTGTCATCACTCTCAGTGCGCTTCCTGCTGAAAACACCCTTGGCTTCTATGACTCTGGGTTCTCCTTGTTTTCTTCCCAGCCTCACCTGCTCCCACCTGGCTGGTCCTGCTCCAGGCAGTGGTTGGGGCTCACGCATTTCATTCCCTGGATCCCGCGCGGCCACGTGTCCTCCGTGGAGTGACCGTGGTAGCCAGTTCTAAGTGGGACGACTCCTCCTTTGCAGGTGGCGATTTCTCCTGGTTTCTGCGCCACACCGTGTCTTTCTGGGTGATGCGCAGGCACCCCCAGAACATCAGTGTGACTAGCAGCCCTCCGTCCTGGTCAGCCTCGGTGCTTCCCGACCCTGGGAAGGGCACCAGCATCGGCCCCGAAGTCCCCAGCAGAAAGCTGCACCCTTCTGGTCACAGTCTCCTCCCTTAGGCTTCTAGCCGGCCCCACAGTCAATGCCGCTGGTTTTACCTCTCACGTCTTACTTGAACCCACCTATGTGCCCGTTCGGGGGCTGCTGTAACAGAATTTCAGAGCCTGGATGATTCGCAGTGACCGGGAGTCTCTGCTGCTCCTCGCCTTGGCTCAGGAAGGTTTGGGACTCTCGTCTGTCTGCCCTACCAGACCGAAAGCTCCATGAAGCAAGAACTCTGATTGTTTTCCCGTTGTTTATTCCCAAAGGCTAGCACGGGGATGCAGTAAGCCTTTGTTCAATGAAGGAGACTGAGAGTGGGGTTTGAGAGCCAACTTTGAGAGCTCTCTCTGATTCCAGGTTTTCTCATCAGTGTCAGGTGGAGGTGCTTTTGGGTCTGTCTGTGAGGATTCTTGGGAGGCGCATATTCCATCTCACAAGTCCTTTTCTCTCCCTAAGGCCATGTTTGTGGGCGGGGCCGTGGGGATGTTCGGTCATGCCCTTGGCCTCTTTAGAGGAGGGGAGGCTGAGACGGGCAAGATAGAAATGTAAAGTTTATTCTACCCTCACTTCAGAAGGATGATGGGAGAACATGAAACTGATTGGAAAAATCTAAACCTAAATGTTTTCATTATGAGAATTCTGAGTGCTCAGTGGAAGTCACGTGGATGGTGTAAGAAGGCAGAAGGAGGGAAGTGACCACCCAGTGTCCAGCCCCCCAAGGTGTCCCCCACATTCTTAAATATTCATCAGGATCAAAGTTCTTCATGCCTGCATGGCGATATGTCCTATCTAGATGCATCATTTTAATGATTTATTTCACTGAGGCTATTGTACACTTTTCTTCACTATTATAAGAATGTTAGGGCCGGCGCCGTGGCTTAACAGGCTAATCCTCCACCTTGCGGCACCGGCACATTGGGTTCTAGTCCCATTCGGGGCGCCGGATTCTGTCCCGGTTGCCCCTCTTCCAGGCCAGCTCTCTACTGTGGCCCGGGAGTGCAGTGGAGGATGGCCCAAGTGCTTGGGTCCTGCACCCACATGGGAGACCAGGAGAAGTACCTGGCTCCTGGCTTCAGATCAGCGCAGTGTGCCGGCCGCAGCGCGCTGGCGGCAGCAGCCATTGGAGGGTGAACCTACGGCAAAAGGAAGACCTTTCTGTCTGTCTCTCTCTCACTGTCCACTCTGCCTGTCAAAAAAAAAAAAAAAAAAAAAAAGTTAGAATTGGTGATCCTTGTATGTAAATCTTTGTGGGCATAGATGTGTCATTAACAAGAGTAGAAGGGATGCATGAAAGGGTGTGGATGGGCTTACTTTAAGATTTATTTTATTTACCTGAAAGGCAGAGTTAGAGGGAGAGGGAGAAAGAGAGGTCCATCTTCCATCCGCTGGTTCACTCCCCAAGTGGCCGCAACAGCCAGAGCTGTGCTGACCAAAGCCCGGAACCAGGAGCTTCCTCGGGGTCTTCCATGTGAGTGCAGGGGCCCAAGCACTTGGGCCACCTTCTACTGCTTTCCCAGGCCACAGCAGAGAGCTGGATCAGAAATGGAGCAGCCAGGACTCGAACCAGCGCCCATGTGGGATGCCGGCACTGACGCAGCAGCTTTACCCGCTACGCCACAGCGCCGGCCCCTAGATCATGATTTCTTAATAAGCCTTCAGGAGAGCCGTACCAGTTCATTGCTCCAGCAGTCCAGCGAGACGGTGCCCCGGCCACCGCTGGGAATTACACCGACGTGTGTGGTATACCCAGGTGCAGGAGCCACGAGGGGAACTGGTGTTTCCTGGCTTGAATTCGCGTGCCCAGTGCTGGCTTCCCCTGAACTTCTGCATTTCCCCTTTGTGAGTTACCTGGGGTTGTTGGCATCATTTTCCTGTGGGGTTGTTCTCTTTGCCACCTTTACTTCAAAACCCTCTTTATAGTTAGCACAATCACCTTGTTTTTGTCACATATGCAAATCTGAGCTTCCCAGGGACATTTTTCAAAAGACCAGAGGTTCAGGGGGACTTTTGTTAGCCTGTGCTTCGATTTTTTTTTTTTTTTTAAAGATTTGTTTATTACTTTGAAAGGCTGAATGACAGTAGCCTGGGTTGGGCCAGGCTGAAGCCGGGAGCCTGGAGCAACATGATGTTCTCCCACGTGGGCAGTGGGGGCCCATGAACGTGGGCCATCTTCCACTGCTTTGCCAGGCATATTAGCAGGGAGCTGATCGGAAGCTGAGTAGCCAGGCCTTAACCTGGCGCTCATGCAGGTAGCCAGTGTAGCAGGAGGCGGCATGCCCCACTGCACCACAGCACCAGCCCCTAGCTTAGCTTTAGTATGAAGGGCAGTGGGATTCTCTCCTATGTGAAAATGCTGCCACTCAGACTGCATGTGAAAGAGTTCGACCTTGGAGGCGGGCAGCCCTGAGCTTGGTCCCAGCTCTGCCGCTCTCTTGCCAAGGGGTCTGGGAGGAAGGCTGGAGCCTCCGCACGTCTCGGATTTCCCTCCTGCGTAGCAGGAATCGCTCCGACCTTGCTCTGGGAGGTGAGCGGCTCTCTAGGTAGCGAGCGATGCAGAGGCCACACTCTGTTCATGGCCATTTCTTTCCCTCCCCCTCCAGCAAGTGCTCCTTGCATGAGCTTGGATTTCCCTTCACACGTATTTCACTCAGCGCCTAGCCAGCCGTGTGGCCATTCTTTCATGCTTTCTAAATAGTCATGCTAAAAGCGCCAGTGGGAGGAGGAAAATGCTTAGCTGTTTGTCTAAGCCTAGGAAAGATTGGTACATTGTCAAGCCCAGGGATGCTATTAGCGTGTTAGGATTGGTTCTGTAAAAATGGTACAACGTATGACACAGCCTTCTGGGGGAAAAAGGGAACAGGCGGCCACACACACTCAAACGTCCGCACACACTCAAACGTCCTCTGATCTTAAGCGCTGCAAATGGAGTCTCAAAATGCTTGCACTCTTTCATTAAGAATGTCTGTCTCTCTTTGCCTTTTAGGTGTGGCTGGACCTCCTAAAACCTATTGTGAAACAGATTAGAAGTAAGTATGCACCCTGTGTTACCCTGACAAGTACACAGCCAAACATCTCCTTTGGAGTCTTGCCCTGCGCCATGTAACACAATAACACAGTAACACAATTTCTTTTTTTAACCCCCTAATTGGTTTTCATCACCCACTAATCCGTGTGTGCTATTAAAATGCGTATCTTCGGCAGTTTTAACCTGTAACAGTTTGCTGATCAAAAGCTTGCACAGAAGATCAAAGATTGTTTTGATGAGAAGCGGAAGCCTGCGACTGAACCCCGGAGTAGCAGAGTTTGTCTTTCTGTGCTCCCAGGGGAGCCACGTGTGCTCGTGAAATTGATTTTAGGTTTTCTGTCCACCTTCACCAAAGACTGTGAAATCGGATTGCAAGGGTTGCTTGGAAAAATAAGGTTCCCCAAAGTGTGTGTGCCTGTGTGGGTGGGTGGGTGGGTGGTGAGGGGTAGAGAGATGGGACGGAGGTGAGGGAGAAGCAGGCAGAGGCATGAAGGGAGTCTGGGGTGCACGCACACTGCATGTTGCAACGAAAATGTTAGAGAGAATCTGGGAGACTCATAAGGAGAGCAGGCACTTGCTTTCTCTTCATGCCTCTCTGATGGTCCATCCTCCCTTCTCTCTGCTCTGGAGTCAAGTCCAAGGTGACCCTCTATGCACAAGGTCATCCCAGTAGACCCTGGGCAAACAGGACTGGCATCCCTTTGGTTGAAGATAAGGCTCACAATAGCTGAGGGATTCTCTTTATGTTTGATTAGAAACCCCATTAGGCCACTTCCAGCAAAGTATGTGTCTGTGATGACCTTGATGTTGATCATGTCATTTAAATGAAGCTGAGAAGGAAAAGGCGTGGTTGTGTCCCTGTTCACCCAGGGCTGGCCCTGGGAGTGGGGAAGGGAGAGCAGCCCCAGTCCCTAGGTGGCTTAGCACGAAGCCTGGACCACTGACCTGGGTCCCCGCCCAGAGAGCAGCTCCTGGCGGGGAGCCGATCTGCGCCAGCAGGTGCTCAGGGATCTGCGGAGCCGCTTTTAGCTCCCTCGCTGGAAGGGAAGACAGCAGAAATGCCCAGGCTTCCTCCCTGCTTATCTTGCCCTTGTCGTCCGGAGCTGCAGAACTGACATGCTCGGGTCCTGCTCCTTTCTAGAGCCAGCGGGGAAGACAAGTGCCGGCCCTCCTGCCTGCAGCGTCTCCTTGCTTTGTGTGTTCTCCCAGTTCTGCCCGCGTTGTCACCATCTACCCTTTAGGATGTAGCGTGTTTGGCTTTTCTCTACGCTTGAATGTTTTCACAGAAATTATAATCCAAAATTAATTGTGTGTGTGTGTGTTCTGGTGCGTTATCGTGAAAGGTAGAGCAAAAAAGATATTTGCTGCTTTTAGAATTGTGCCGTTACGATTCGGATCTCTTTAGAGAACCTGATAATCCCTGGGTCGTAGGCTCTGTGCTGTTGTTGCAAAAGGTGAACTTGTAGAGCACTCCCCGTTACAGCGTGGACAGCAAAACACAAACCTCTGACCTTGGTCCCAGGTTATGACAATCTGTTTGATGTTGTAATTTGGAAAAGAGAAGTCCTCCATCAGCCCCCCACCCCACCCCACCCCCCCCACCCCCCCCACCCCCCCCGCTGTCTGCTTCCCCGGGAAGATGGTTTACGTGACACTTACAGCAGCAGGGCCATGCCTTGTTTGTGTTCTCTCCAGAGCTGGGGGACTGCCTGGGTGCCAGAAACGTGTTTGCTGGGCACACCAGCAAGTGCACCTTGTAAACAGTGCAGTGAGTAACTGAGTTCCCCTTTTCACTAACTGGCCAAAGCCTGTATTTGAGCAAAAGCAGCCAATCAGCTACATTTCTGGACAAATGATTAAAAAAAAAAAAAAATCCTTGGTATAATTTAAGTCTAGAGAATGTTTAATGGTCCAATGTGATACCTTTGTCATGGTATTTTTTATAAAAACAGATACTGGTTTCCCCACAATGGGATCGTAGGAATTGGCAGTCAAACTGCTATGACGCGAGGGGTGTGTTAATTTTCACTCCAGGCTCTTGTCATGCACAAACACGTGTGTTCTAAGTGCTGACATGTAAGGGACATAACGTGATAAAATTTACTTAGAAGGTGAGAAAGTAAGTGCATGTGCGCGCACACACACACACACACACAGAAATACCCGTCACAAGTGGGCGGTGGGACTGAAGGTTGCCTGAAATTACAAGGGGTGGGGTAGGGGGAGAAAGACAGTACCCAGTAGCCCCCCTCCCCGTGGGAGACAGAGCCCCCCTCTGGTGGGAGAGAGAGCCCCTCCCAGTCATTGGTCTCTTTTGTGAGGTTGGGGGTGGTGGGAACTAGATGGCGCCTCCACACACAGCCCATTGTCCGTATTTCATGGCGTCCCTCCTTAGGTCCTGGAGGAAGCAGAGGCATTATGGGAAAGGGTCACTGTGACTGACCAGCAGGAAGATAGAATCACGTGGGGGCGTGTGACTCCCAGCTCAGCAGATCTAGCCAGCTGCCTGCCTGTCCCCTAGCAGAACTCAGCCAGTGCCGAGTGCCCTAGATGTTGTGGTGTGTTCTGGGATGAGAGGCGTGGTTTGGTGGGTAATATAGCCCATAAAGTCTTTGTCTGAAGCACATCAATAAATGCTGTATCGCTTTTTCCCCTTCCTCTTTAGGGCCAAAGCACGTTGTGGTGAAGTTTGTGGTGAAATTCTTTCCACCTGACCACACGCAGCTCCAAGAGGAACTCACAAGGTTTGTGATTGGGAAACTGGTCTGGGGGTGTGGGCAGCAGGGGTGGGGACAAATGTTCTGTTTTTACTTTTCCTACAGGGTGCATGGGAAAGGAGAATAGGGCTGTTCTAGGTTGATTAGATAAGCATTTTCCTCACATTGACTTGTCCAGAACGACTGAACCCTCCTGTCTCCCAGCTCTGCCTACAAAAATAAGAGGAGAGAAGAGTACCCCATTTTCTGACAATCTAGGGTCTTTATGGCTGTGGAGTGAAGTGAGCTGGGCTCCTGACCTGTCAATACCATATTTTCCATCTTATATTCATCACATCACGAGACAGTTTAGGGACATGAATCTCTCGTGTGAAACCAAGATGTGCATCTTTGTTGTTGCCACGGATGGTTGACTTTGAACCGACTTTGGTCGGTTTCTCTAAGTGTGGCCAAGAGGGAAAAGCAAGCGCCTGGGCTGTGAGTTCTGCCACTCGCTAGCACCACTGGCCGGTGCCTTGATCCCTCCCCGCTATTGTAAATGCCCTCGTCATGGCCCACAGTCTGACGCCTGCCTGGCCAGAGTTAGGTTGAGGGTAGTACTATGTATCAGATCCAGCGGTGGTACGTAAACTATGACTGTCCTCACCACCATCATGATTGTCACCATCGTCACCATCACCATCATTCTGCTTGTGGGATTCTTCCATGTTGTGTGCGTTGATGTAGTCACTCATGTTGTATGTACCAACACGTCATTTCCATTGTTTATGTTACTGTTATACCACAGTGTACTGGTCTGTTTCTCAATGTTTGGATGTTATCAATTCGGGAATATTAGGAATAACGTTCTGATGTAAAGCTTTTGATGAACTCATTTATAGATTCCTGTAGAGTGTATACGTAGGGTTAGAATTGCCGTGTCATAGGAGACGACCTCAGGAGATGCCACCAGTTTTTCTGTGACAAATCCACACAGTCTCCCACCAGCAAGTGCAGGCACTCCAGCTGCTCAAGGTCTTCCCCAGCGTTTGGTGCTGTTGTCCACATGTGAGTTATTTTTAGCCATCGTCACCATGATTGCCGTCTTCGCCGGCCCTGCCAGTACAGAGCACAGGGTGGGACTGGTTGACAGTCACCTATCAGAAGGAAGAAATGCACATTTCACCAACAGTCGTCACTCTGTGCACCACGTGCAGGCCCTGGGGTGTTAGTGGTGAAAAGACCAATCTCGATGTGATGGAAAGAGACAAAATGATCAGACAGCAGGGAGAGAGCTGAAAGCCCTGTGGGTGCTTTGAAGGAGGAAGATGTGCTGGAAAGTAACTGGGTGGCCGGCGCCGCAGCTCACTTGGCTAATCTTCCACCTGCGGCACAGGCACCCCGGGTTCTAGTCCCGCTCGGGGCACCGGATTCTGTCCTGGTTACTCCTCTTCCAGGCCAGCTCTCTGCTGTGGCCTGGGAGTGCAGTGGAGGATGGCCCAGTGCTTGGGCCCTGCACCCCATGGGAGACCAGGAGGAAGCACCTGGCTCCTGGCTTCGGATCGGCGCAGCATGCCGGCCATGGCGGCCATCTGGGGGGTGAACCAACGGAAGGAAGACCTTTCTCTCTGTCTCTCTCTCTGTCTGTAACTCTACCTGGCAAAAAAAAAAAAAAAAAAGGTAACTGGGTGACAATCCAGTGTGTCGGAGATCCATCTTGAGGAACTGACAAGGAGCTCTCATCTCTCTGAAGAAACGCCTCCTAGAGGGAAGGAGCCGCCATTGCAATGCCCAGGGAGGGAACAAGTGCCATTCATTCAAGTGTGGGTGGCTGGAATAGTGAGGACGGTGTGCAGTGAGGTAGGAGAGAGGCCTGATGGGACGCAGCGCTGAGAGACGCTGCCATGCGGATGCTGGGGTGGGGGGTGGAATCCAGAGAGTCCAGCGAGGAAGGCACTGGGGTAACTGGGCCAAGACAGGGGCACCAAAAAGGTGGCAGCAGTGGAAACAGAGAAGTGGCTGTGTCCAGAACGTGTCCTGGGGGTAGGGTCTGTCTGTCCTGGTGATGGCTTGGGGAAAGCAGTGGCACGCTTGGAGTTTGGACTTGGGCAAGTGGGCAGGTGATTTTGGCCATTGCTAAAGTGGGAAAGAAGTAGAGGAAAGGAGAGAATCGGAAAGGGTGGGGAGTTGGTTTCTGGGGGTTGCAGTTGAGGTGTGGTACAGACACCGTGGGCTGTGTCGAGAAGGCCTTCAGATGCCTGATGTGGAATTCCAGGGAGAGTGGAAGGCAATGCGCTTTCACTGCTTGGTGAGAATGGGGGTGGGGAGAGATCTTCCATCCAATGGTCCACTCCTTAAATGCCCACAACATTGAGGGGTAGGGCCAGGCTGAAACCAGGAGGCAGGAACTCCATCCGGGTCTCTCATGTGGTTGCCAAGGACCCAAGTAGCTGAGCCATCCCCTGCCACCTTCCAGGGTACACGTTGGCAGGAGTCTGGATTGGAAGCTGAGGAGCCAAGACTCTACCCAGCTTCGCGCACTGGGCCACAGCCACAGCCACAGCCCACACCTGCTTTGACTGTTTTTGAATGATCGGCCATCAGTGGTTGACCTTCAGTCCTGAAATCAGTGAAGACGTAGAGGGCAGCCCGGAAGTGGCAGAACACAACAGCCTTCCAGAAACTTCTGTGCCATTTAATAGGCCTTGGTGTAGAGGTGGCCAGAGCTAAGCCAGGTGCTGGTGCTGAGAGAGCCTCTGTTTGGGCTGCTGTAGCCCAGGTGCCAGGGCTGTTCCTCCGCTTGGGGGGGCATGCAGTGCTCTGAGCTTTGTGTACCCCATAAGCCTAAGCACCTGGCCAGCGGCTGCTCAGCAGGGGGCATCTCTTTCTGCTTAAGAACTGGAGACATAAATCCTATTTGCATTTTCCTTTGGAAATCCTACTTGAGACATCGGGGTTTTTTTGCACTTTGAGCTTTTGTGACTCATTGTCTCTAGAAGTTTGCTTCCCAGGTTTCTCCCATTCTGGTCCTTTTTCAAAAGCTCCGTGCAGTGCAACTTGTTACCAGTGAGGCAAAAATGCTTCAGACTTGGCCAGCGTCTCCATCAATGCCAATAAACTCCTGAAACTCCACAAGCTCCACTGGATGTGGCAGGTTTTGTTTGGTTCTTGTTTTCTGGCTCCAGCGTGAATGGATAACTTAGAGATCTTTGCCAAGAGGAGGAATCTTTTGGCTCTGCGCAGAATCAGATTGAGCTGACTTTCGACTGTATTTCTCAACTCGTTACCATCCACTTCCGCCCAGGGTGTGTGATGTAGGGAACCGCATGGATCCAGTGCGCCGAGAGCCCTGCACTCTGCGTTCCCAGTGTGCAGACACCTAAGGGTGAGGCGGCTGCGGTGGTAGGTGCTCTTCTGTGCTGGGTGATGCGTGAGGGGGTGTTGGGAGAGGTGTGCATCGCGCTCTGTGGGAGGAACTTTGCAACAAGAGTCACACAGACAGAAACTGGCCTGGGGTTTGGCAGGGTAGAAGTTCCGTTAGCTGTGTGGTTCATTTCCTTTCTATGTATGAAACTGCACATGAAGCGAGACTGTCATGTTGACCCCAGCACCACGGTGCCCAGGAGGAGCTAAGCCCTTGAATCGCGGGTACGTGCAGGTTGGAAACAGCTAGCAGGCGGCATGTGGGAAGGAAGGGGCCTGTCTCGTGTTGCAGAGCCCACAACACTTCTCTGATGGCCCTGGGCTTAGTCACACTTCTCTGCGGGCATCCCGTCATCACTGGGGTCAGTTCCTGCCTGGCTGTGTTCTCTCCTGAGAGGAGGGGCTCTTATCAGAATTGCTTGGACTGTACCTCCCGCCTGCTAGAGGGGTCCCTCAGATAGGAAGGGAAATGGTCAATTATTTACACTTCAGAAAAGGGTGGGCATTCGGCCTAGCACGTGAGATCCCAGTAGGACGCCCTCTTCCCATATTGCAGCACCGGGCTTTGGCTCCCAGCAGTGGTTGCTGGCTCCAGCTTCCTGCTAATGCACACCTTAGGAGGCAGCGGTGGCGGCTCATGGTTGGGTTCCTGCTACTCAGTGGGTGATGCAGACTGTGCGCCTGACCCAGGCATTTGTCAGTGAATCGGTGAATCTCTTCATCTCTATTTCCCTCCCCTCCTCAAATTAAAAAAAAAAAAAAAGTGACCTTCAAATTGGATACATTACAGTAGATCTGTTGGAAATAAGGCCTCAGATGAGTGCCACCCGTGATCCTGGCATTCCCTGAAAGGCAAGGCCCTGGCTGGGGTCCTGCCGCCATCATTGCCACCAAGGAGAATGGACTCCATTCAGAGTCCTTGGTTTTCACTCTGTGTGCTGTTTTAATTTTATGTGGTGCCCGTCGAGTGAAAGTGTCTATGGATTTACTTGGAGTTGTTTCCATTTATAGCACTACAAGGGTTGCTGTCTCCCAAGTCAGCATCGCAGCCGGTGTGCTCAACTTACAGACGGCGTCGTTAAGAAAAGCCGATAGCATCCGTACCCAGGAAGGGATTTCTCACGTTACCGGGGCCCCGGAACAGGGAGAGTCCGCATAATCTCCTTGCGGTTTGCAAAAAGGCTGTGCTCGCCCATAAATGAGTGAGCTTTCAGAGCCTCAGGCCGTCTTGTGGTCCACATGAGGTCATCAACAGAGGGGCCTGGGGCCTGCTGGCTGCTGACCTTGACTCTGTCTCCTGGTACTTCAGTGTGAACGCAGAACGCTGTGTGTGAACTGGTAAATGGTGAAATATTCAGAACCCGATGCTCTCAAATGGTTTTCCTTTACTTTTTTATTTAAAAGGCAGAGATATAGACAGGTAGAGAGGGATTGTCTCTGCAAATTCACAACTCAAACGCCCACAACTGCCAAGGCTGAGCTCGGCCAAAGCCAGGAGGCTGGATGGCAACCGAGGTCTCCCATGTGGATGGCAGTGACCCAACCCCTTGAGCCATCAGCTGCTGCCTTCCAGGAATCAGAAACAGAGATGGGACTCAAACCCAGGTGCTTGGACATGGGACGCAGGCGTCCCAAGTAGCAGCATCTTAACCATTGTCCCAAAGGCTACCATCAACATGTAATGCTTTTAATGTATAGCCCTCCCATTTATTTGAAAAATTAGCCACATAGATTAGAGTGAAAACCTGTAGCTCTACAA
Organism: Lepus europaeus; assembly: GCF_033115175.1. Classification (NCBI taxonomy): domain Eukaryota; kingdom Metazoa; phylum Chordata; class Mammalia; order Lagomorpha; family Leporidae; genus Lepus; species Lepus europaeus. The sequence continues at coordinate 14,213,133 of NC_084832.1, read as the reverse complement.
AGTATGGAGCCAATTCAGAAAGGCCTTTGGTACTACTCCTTCCCACACGATCCTATATGTTGACGTTTAGATTATGTTCATTGCCTTTCTTCCTTTCAACTGTCCGGGGCGGGGAAGGAGAGAGAGCCAGGGCAGGAGAACAAGAATAAACATTCGGGGAGCTGGATAAAGGTCAGCTGTTGTCAACCATGGATCTGTAGGATTTGGGTTTTTCATTGTTGGTGTTGCTGCCTTTGTCTTTTTGCTGGTTGCACAATTGTCACTGTGGTTTCTTAGTTCTTCATAATGGAACCTCCTAAACAACATTAAAGAGTTTCATTATTCTTTAATTGAAAATTGGTGCTGACATTTATTGAATATTTTTGTTCTGATCGTTCTAGTGTGTGGTAAGCACAGACATTTCTATAAAGATTAAATGGGAGGGCCAGTACTGTGGCGTAGTAGGTAAAGCCACTGCCTGCAGTGCCGGCATCCCGTATGGGCAACAGTTCGAGAGCCAGCTGCTCCACTTCCTATCCAGATTTCTGCTGTGGCCTGGGAAAGCAGTAGAAGATGGCCCAAGCACCTGGGCCCCTACACCTGTATGAGAGACCCAGAAGAAGCTCCTGGCTTCAGATCATTATAACTCCGGCCATTGCAGCCAATTGGGGAGTGAACCAGTAGATGGAAGACCTCTGCGTGTGTGTGTGTGTGTGTGTAACTCTTTCAAATAAATAAATCTTAAAAAGATTAAATGGGATAATAACACAGAACAAAGCATGACTAGAACAGGAACACTTTAAGTTGTTAAAGGCCTTTTTGAAAAAGAACCCTTTATCCTTACAAAGGCCGAATCTTTCCACGCCATAGAGTGGAAACAGCCACATAAGTAACTACAGAAGCAGAAGTGCTGTGTCCCTGTTGCCCGTGAACTTGCTGTGATGATGCCCCTTCTGGCTTCTCCATGTGCACGCATGTGCACTCGTGTCCCATCCAGCTCATTGGCTACACTCTAACCTCCGTTTGCTGTTACTGATCCCTGCCTATTGGCAAGTCAGGTGCCTTCTGTGCCTACAGTTCACATCTGGTTTTTATGTTCCCGGGCCTCTTGTTATCCAGCCTGGTCCCTCGTCGTCCTTGTTGAAGATCCATCTTACGAAGTATTCTACCCGCTGAGGTGGTCTGGTCGCCTCTGCGAGGTTCTGTTCTGCGGGGGTCCCTGTCCTTTGTATGTCCTGAGCCCTGGCGACTCATCCTAAAGGCTTGGCATGGGTACAGTGGAGCAGGGGGCTGGGGCCCCCCAGAGGTCCTGTGTGCTTCCCCTGGCGTGGATCTTGGTAAGACTGTTCATTGGCTTATGGGGGCGACACTCCGGTCTTTCCATGAGGAGTAAAGCTGTGTAACTTTGGCCCAGTGCCAATGTCCAGCCTCCCAAATGGCTTTTCCACCAATTGGCACTCCTGACTGGAATCAGTGATTCTATAGCGGCTGTGGAGCACGGATTTTCTGATTCACTCCTGCTCTGTTTGACATTGGCCTCTCGTGCAAAGTGACACCTGGCCTCCCCCCCTTGGGCTGGCTGGCTGGCTGTCCTGGTGTCCTTCTTGCGCCAGCTGCAGCGTGTGTGCTCTGTTCTTTGACTGCCAGTTGTTGAGCACAGAGTCCCTTTAATAGCTCATCTCCAACGGTGACACATTGCACTCTGCCTGCTTTCCCTTTTGTTAAGGATCCTTGTGAGCCCATGAATCTTCATTCACTCAATGCGCTTTGCTTCACTTACTCATTCTTAGCGATCTTGGAGTTGTGGCCCCTTCAGAATGCTTCAGGATGCTTCTTGTGATGCAAGCCGCCTCCTTCCTGGCATAACTGGAAAGCCCAGGCTCCTCTCATCCCCTGTTCCTGGAAGCTGAATTCCCCAAGGACCTGCTTCTGGGTCCTTGCAGTAGGGTCACTGTGTGAGGGGCAGTATCCAGGCACTGAGGGTTGCTCTGGGAAGACACTGCTTCTAGCAGGTGGGCAAACATAGTCATTACCCCGCTGTGTGTTCATGTTAGGATTGTCTAGTACATTCTAACATTGTGTAGTCTTTATTCAATTTCTTTGATATCATAATTATCTCTTTTAAGCAGAAATGTTGACTTAACAGTGTAAAGAAGAGATTTTTTAAAAAAGATTTATTTATTGGCCGGCGCCGTGGCTCAACAGGCTAATCCTCCGCCTTGCGGCACCGGCACACCGGGTTCTAGTCCCGGTCGGGGCACCGATCCTGTCCCGGTTGCCCCTCTTCCAGGCCAGCTCTCTGCTGTGGCCAGGGAGTGCAGTGGAGGATGGCCCAAGTGTTTGGGCTCTGCACCCCATGGGAGACCAGGAGAAGCACCTGGCTCCTGCCATCGGAAAAGCGCGGTGCGCCGGCCGCAGCGCGCTACCGCAGCGGCCATTAGAGGGTAAACCAACGGCAAAAGGAAGACCTTTCTCTCTGTCTCTCTCTCTCTCTCTCACTGTCCACTCTGCCTGTCAAAAATAATAAAAAAAAAAAAAAAAAAGATTTATTTATTTAAAAGGCAGAGTTAGAGGAAGAGACAGAGTGAACAGGAGAGATCTTCCACCTACTGGTTTACTCCCCAAATGGCCACAGTGGCTGGACTAGGCCATGCCAAAACCAGGAATTTAGAACTCCATCTGGACTTCCCACAGGACTAGCAAGAGCCCAAGGACTTGGGCCATCTTCTACTGTTTTCCCAGGACACAGCAGAGAGCTGATTAGGAAATGGAGCAGCCAGAACTTGAACTGCCACTCATATTGGGATGTTGACATCCCAAGAGACAGCTCCACCCACTGCACCACAATGCCAGACCCAAGAAAAGAATTTTAAAATAGCTTCAGTTGAGTTTTACATTTCTGGTAACAAAGGTTTATGGAAGTGGCTAAGGGAATGTCACGACACCAACAAGATGGGCTCATCTTTCCAATTCCGTCGGCAAGGTTCTCACTAACCATGATCAACCGCTGTTATGCATGACATAAAATCCTTTTCAGGCATGTTAGGCTGATCCTGTAAAGAAATTCACAATGTTTTCTAGATCCTGCAGAAATATATAGGGTGATTATAATTGTACAGTTGTATGGCTCTTTCCATATAAAATAAGATGCCGCACTCATTAAGTGCAAAGATGGCAGCTTGTGTCTATAGGGAAGAAGACACTGTCACTGCAGCAGGGCAGCAGGAAAGCCTCCTGGACCTGCAGACTCCCCTGTTGTTTGGCTTCATGTAACTGTGTTTGGTGCCTCCCCGCGCCGACAGGTTGCCACGAGTGGCCCTGCTGCCGACGCCGCCTTGGTCTCTCTGCGTGACGCCACCTCTCTTGATCTTCCCAGGTACCTGTTCGCTCTGCAGGTGAAGCAGGACTTGGCTCAAGGCAGGCTGACGTGTAACGACACCAGCGCTGCTCTCCTGATCTCGCACATCGTGCAGTGTAAGTCCTGGGGTTTCCTTTGCACAACACGTTGAAAGTATCACAGTGGTCTCATTGATGAGGGGTGGGGGTCACATTTTCCAGGAAAGCAGTAACAATGTCTGGGCTGTTTTTGCTGGTAGCATGAACCCCACATGTGGACGGGAAAAGGTTATTCCTGACTTCGTCTCATATGCGTGTCTCCAGACATTAACCTGTGAATTCCGCGAGTTGGTGTGTTTTGTCTGCTTTTTTTTTTTTTTTCTAAGTACTTGTACGTAATTGATCTTTTAGTTTTCTCAAAGGAGAAGCTTGGATGGACAGTGGGCAAGTAGATGAAACCTTTTCGTCTTGTTCTTGGATTAGATATTCGTCACATTAGCCTAAGACAAAACACTACCACAGAGTTCACTTTTCTGGAGTGCTTTGCCTCAAAAGTTGAGTGAACCGAGTCACGTGAAGCTAAACTGAACCCTAGGATGTTTAAAAACTCGGTATTTCGACTTGTCTTAATCTAGAAAAAGAATAAACTAGATTGTGTTCATTGCAGGGCTTATGGACAACCCACTTGGGCACGTTTTTCCTCTCAACAAAGGCAGAAATTGCTGGAAATGAAAACTATACATTGTTTCAGAAAGTAGGCCTGTAGACCAAGGTCGACATGTATAAAGAAGCACAGTTATTAACAAAATTGTGCTATCACATCAGCTCTTTAATTTCCATTATACACAAAGCAGCTCCATGTGACCAGCCCCATCGATTCTGATAACTGTCCAGTAAACAATATTTCTGAAAGTTTGTTAGAAGTGTCACTCCTCGTGGTCAACACGTGGCCTTAGTCCAAAACAACGAGGTAACTATCAACAGTGCTCATCATCTTCGTTTTTATATGAGCATTATTGAATGTCTACTAGGCTTGCCAAATAGCTGCTTTTTTATCAGTTAGCAAGCATAACATGAGAAAAATAAAGAAAAGGGGTATTCCTTTATTATGCCAGAGCTATGTGTTATCTCATTTAATTCTTACAACACCCCCCTCCCCCATCCCCACACCAAAGTCAGGGTCGGGTCTACCAGTATCCTCATTTTACAAATGGAGGGAACTTCGGCACAGAAGTTAAATTGCTTTTGCCTTTCTTGGGTTTGTTCTTGGAAGTGGTGAGGTGTGGGACCGTGCGGGCCTGGGGAGGCACTGAGGCAGGCAGACCTCATTGCTGTGAGTTCACTGATGACCCCAGCAGTTGGCCAACCCTCCCTCCTCCATATCTTTTGGAATCATAACAAACTCTTTTCCGTAAGGCTTTGGAAATTGAATGATAGCATAAATACCTGTTTAGCATCTGAGGTGTTGAATAAACATTTCTTTCTTTAATCTCACTTACTGCAGCCACCCCTTTATGATCAATGTAGAAAGTTGTTTGTTTTTTAAGATTTATTTATTTGAAAGGCAGAGTGACAGAGGGAGAGACAGAGATTGTCCATCCGCTGATTCACTTCCCCAGTAGCTTCAGTGGCTGGGCCTGGGTCAGGCAGAAGCAGGAGTCACTAGCTCCTTCTGGGTCTCCATGTGGGTGCCAGGGACCCAGGTACCTAGGCGGTCATCTGCCGCCTTTCCTGGTGCATCAGCAGGGAGCTGGATCAGAACCGTAGCAAAGGCCGGCCCTGTGGCATAGTGAAGTCTCCGCCTGCAGTGCGGGCATCCCATCTGGGCACCCGTCTGTACTTCTGATCCAGCTCCCTCCTATGGCCTAAGAAAGCAGCGGAGGATGGCCCAAGTCCTTGGGTCCCTGTACCCACGTGGGAGACCTGGAAGGAGCTCCTGGCTTCGGATCAGCTCAGCTCCAGCCGTCATGGCCATTTGAGGAATGAACCAGAAGATGGAAAACCTCCCCCTCTTCCCTCCCCTCTCCCTCCCCTCTCCCTCCCCTCTCCTTCCCCTCTCCTTCCCCTCTCCTTCCCCCTCCCTCCCCTTCACTCTCCTTTTCCCCCTCCCCCTCCTTCTCTCTCTGTCTCTGTAACTCTGCCTTTCAAATAAATAAATAAATCTTTAAAAAAGAAGTGAAGCAGCTAGGACTAGAACTGGGACTTCCACACAGGAGACTGGCATTGCAGGTAGCGGCTTAACCTGCTGCACCACAACACCGGTCCCACAATGGAGGATTTTGAAAGGAAGCTTCCTGAATGGAGTAAAACTTCACAAAACATTCTGTGACCCTGGGCGCTGTGTCAGCAGAAGATGGTCTCACCAGAGGGTCCCGACGCCAGATAGTATTGCACTGTTTTCCTCGAGTTAGAGACCGAGAGATGTTCCGTCCACTAGTTCACTCCCCAAATGGCCGCGAAGGCCAGAGCTGGGCCAATCCGAAGCCAGGAACCACGAGCTTCTTTCTGGTCCCCTACATGGGCGCAGGGGCCCAAGCACTTGGGCCACCTTGGGCTGCTTCCCCAGGAGCATTAGCAGAGAGCTGGATCAGAAGTGGAGCAGGCAGGACTTGAACCAGCACCCATATGGGATGCGGGGATCACAGGCAGTTCCTTTACTCGCTACACCACAGTGCCAGCCCCAAGGTTCTTTGTTTTTCAGGCTTGTTCTACCAAGAAAGTAGATTTTATGTGTTCTCACCACGAAAAAAGGTATGTGAGGCAATGGATATGTTAATAGCTCAATTTACTTACCCCAGGATGTGTACATATTTCAAAACATGTTGTAGTATTGTGACAATAAATATGTACAGTTTTTATTTTGCCAATTTAAAAGGAATATAATTTGAAAAACAATTGTGTTAACGATAGTGACTCCCACTCACCTACCTGGGAAGTGGAGATGTATTGACATCCAGGAAACCTTATCTCTGTCAGATACCTCCCTCTTCCCCAGACACTGGCAAGTGGCTCAAAATCCTCCCAGAGCCTTGAGTTCCAGGGCAGATGTGGGCTTAACAGTTAGGATGCCTGCATCCCACATCGAAGTACCTGCGTTTGACTCCGGCTCCATCTCCTAACTCCAGCTTCCTGCTGATGAACACCCTAGAGACAGTGGTGATGGCTCAAGTTATTAGGTTCCTGGGACCTGCATGGGAGACCTGGATGGAGTTCCTGGCTCCTACTTCTGCCCCCACCTCACCGTTGCCAACCCCAGCCATTACAGGATTTGGGGAGCGAGCCAGCAAATGGAAGCTCTCTCGCTCTCTTGAGCTCTCTCTGCCTCTTAAAAATAAATCAGTATGTAAATAAAAAATAAACTTGTGAGTTCTCCAAAAGATGGGTGTACAGCTCCTGCTGTTCTCATAGCATCTCACATATAGTCAGGAGATATATAATATTTTAATAATCTTCTGCCGTTTGTAAAGCCCAGGTTCTACACAGGCACTCACTGATAAAAGGAGGAATTGGGGGCAGGTGTTGGGTCTGCTGCTTAGGACATCAGCATTCCATACTGGAGCACCTGGGTCTGAGTCCCGACTCCACTCCTGCTTCCGGCTTCCTGCTAGTGCACCCCTTGGTAAGCAGCAGGTGATGGCTCAAGTCCTCGGGTCACTTCCTCTCATGTGGGAGACCTTCAGCCTGGACTTCTGTGGCCATTGAAGCATTTGGGGAGTGAACTAGTGGGTGAGAGCTTTCTCTGCTTTTAAATTTTTTTTTTTTTTTTTGACAGGCAGAGTGGACAGTGAGAGAGAGAGAGAGACAGAGAGAAAGGCCTTCCTTTGCCGTTGGTTCACACTCCAACGGCGGCCACGGCTGGTGCGCTGCGGCCGGCGCACCGCGCCGATCCGATGGCAGGAGCCAGGTGCTTCTCCTGGTCTCCCATGTGGGTGCAGGAACCAAGCACTTGGGCCATCCTCCACTGCACTCCCAGGCCACAGCAGAGAGCTGGCCTGGAAGAGGGGCAACCGGGACAGAATCCGGCGCCCCGACCGGGACTAGAACCCGGTGTGCCGGTGCCACAAGGCGGAGGATTAGCCTGTGAGCCACGGCACCGGCCTTAAAATTAATTTTTTTTTTTTTGACAGGCAGAGTGGATAGTGAGAGAGAGAGAGAAAGGTCTCCTTTTTGCTGTTGGTTCACCCTCCAATGGCCGCTGCAGCCGGCGCATCTTGCTGATCCGAAGCCAGGAGCCAGGTGCTTCTCCTGGTCTCCCATGGGGTGCAGGGCCCAAGCACTTGGGCCATCCTCCACTGCCTTCCCGGGCCATAGCAGAGAGCTGGCCTGGAAGAGGGGCAACCGGGATAGAATCCGGCGCCCCAACCGGGACTAGAACCAAGTGTGCCGGCGCCGCAAGGCGGAGGATTAGCCTGTTAAGCCGTGGTGCCAGCCAATGTTTTTTAATTACAAATAAAACCACCACTGGAGTAGCGTGGAGATGAGCAGGGCCATGTGTCTGCAGGTTGTGTCTGAGTGCCCAGTGAGGACTATTCTTCACAGTGCATGTTTGTCAAAGTCCAAGCCCTGGAGATGGTCCATTCTTTTATTGACACAGCAGCATTTGGGGTTTTCTTGGTCATTCCTATTTTTGGCTGCCAGTCAACTGCCAAGGAGGGTAGTGGATACATGAGCTGATACGACATCTGTGACATAAAACATTAAAAGATATTAAGGCATAGCTTGAAAATGTGTTGATTCTCAAACTCTCAAAACACAAGGAGGAGCCTACCTCTGGATTTCCAAGGAGAGTACACGGGGAAGAATGGGTTTTATGGACATCCGCCGCCATTGCCTTTGAGGACTGGGGAAGGTCACACGGCTCAGAAGAGATGGGAATGAGCTGTGTTGACCCTGATGCCAAAGGAAAAATGGAATGCTGAGCTCTTTTATGTGGAATTATGGAAGGGAGTGTATTGTAAGACCCTGGGGCATCAAGAAGCCCAAATGTAAAGCGCTCAGGAAATTGAGGATTTAGTTGGTTTCTCCATCTGCAGCCATCCCTCATTCTCAGACCCTGTGTGCTGTGCTTTGACTGGGATGTGGCTGCCAAACTCATGCACGTCTTACGTTGATGGCACTGAGAGGGTGTTGATGGGGCAGGGACGGTGTTTAGAGGTAAGCCTGCTGGGAGCCAGGCTGTCAGGTGTGTGCACCAGGAAGGTGGTTCTCAGGAGAGGGTCAGTCATAGAAGCCAGGTTGGACCCTGACTCTCTTGTGCATGCTGCTTCCTGGCTCGCCAGGGGATTGTTCCCTACCGCCTCCCCCCCAATACACACCCTCCATCATTGCCATCTTGGGACATGCAAACCAATTGGGATCGTGGATCTTGGGCTGTGAACCTCCAAAACAGCGAACTAAAATAAAGTTCACATGTAACTTCTCTCAGATACTCTGCGATCATGATGAAAAGCTGTCAAATACACTATATTTACAGATTTGATAATATGGCTGTGCCCAAAATGTTATCTGTGTACATGCCCAGATGGCAAAACATTCAAGTCGCACACTACGCACAGCCCCATTTGAGGTCAGTTAGCGTGCCCTGCCTTCTTATTTCCGCTCTCAGACTGCTAACAAGTGTCCTTTTCATGGTCTATTTACTGCCACACTTTTCAATCTTTTGTGCTTATTGTTGGTGATTTCACTGTTGCAACGCCCCCAAGCACAGGACTAAGTACTGTGTACAGTCCCTCAGCGTAGTGCCGGGTGCCCTATGGCGTAAATACGTGTTTAATCAGCTTCGTCAAGCGTGAGTGCTGCTTGTTAGCCATGTGTTCAATGTGCATGAATGAGCAGTGTACACTAAATAAATGCCTTTCAACAGAAAAACACATGAAACGGGTCAGTTGACCAAAATATTTCAAGAATTTAACAGGAACCTAAACCTATATTTTCCCTGGGAACCATGGTTTAATCTCCCTAATTCATTGTTCCCAGTGACCTTATACATGATAACTTTCTCAAGTAAAGAGAAGCAACCCTACCTTCTTGAGACAAGATGAACGGAACTACAGAAAAGTGAGGACTGCCGATGTCAAGACAGCCAATAATGATGTCAGCGTGGCCAGGGATGTCCCCACGCTGCCGTTTTCTGTGATGGATGGTGGCAGTTTTACTCTGCAGGGGGAGGTGAGCTTAGTCTAGAAAAGACATTTAGAAAATAGTGTTATTGGTCTGTCATAGCAAGAGGAAGCTGGTGAGTGAGTCTCTCAGCGGCCCAGTGGTTGCCAGGTGCACCGGATGGTGTTACGCAAAACACCTATCCCCAGTGGGTGTGATTTATGGAGACTGTCGGGCCCTATCTGAGGTGCTGCCCAAAGCCTGACTGATAACTTACTGTGACAAAGTGAAAGGCAGGTTTCATAGCATCTGTTCGCTTGTCGTTCTTCAAAACAGCTGTCTGTGGCCATCAAGCTCCTCTTAATTGTGCTTGTTAAACAGCAGAGATGACCAGGAAAAGGTGTCCTGCTCCGATGTCTTCCAGTTGGTCTAAACTGGGCTTGAGCCAGGGCTGTTAAGCTAAGGTACAATCACAATTTTAAAACTCTGCCCTTTGTGGGGCTACATTGTGGCATAGCACATAAAGCCACCACCTGCAGTGGCAGCATCCCATATGGACGCCAGTGTGAGTCCCAGCTGCTCCACTTCTGATCCAGCTCCCTGCTAGTGGCCTGGGAAAAGCAGTAAAAGATGGCCCAAGTGTTCTGGCCCCTGCCACCCACATGGGAGACCCAGATGAAGCTCTTGGCTCCAAGCTTCAGTCTGACTCAGTTCTGGCTGTTGAAGCCATCTGGCCAATGAACAGTGTGTGGAAGATCTCCCCTCCCCCTCCCCTTCCCCCTCCCCCTCTTTCAAAATAAATCTTAAAAAAAAAAAAAAAAGCCCTGCACTTTAAATTTCCACATTATAACTACCATTTGACTTTGCTGTGATCATGTGAAAAAAAAAATTTATTGTAGATAAAGTTATAAGACTTACAGTGTGGCCCATTATTTCTGACAACAGGACTCCAAGAAGGTTAAACTCTTTTGAATTATTTTCTAAAAGCACTAAACTGTCTACCTTTATATCTATCTGCAGTCCCCTGTCTTCATGATAAAGCATTTGGGTTTGCACTAGCAATTGTTGTATGTGCGATTCAGAATTTGTTTGTAGAGTTCTGGAATGCCAGGGCCTGTGTGTAGGCCAGGGGGTGAGGTCATCCGAGTTCACGGAGCTCACTGCTGAGAAAGGAATGGTGGGGAAGAAAGCAGGAAACTGGGAATGTGGGTGGCTGAAGACAGATGGGTCTCAGGTTCTCTTTCCAACGTGGAGGGATGGGAGCGGTGGAGGGGTCTTCCTACACTGCCTTCAGGACAGTGAGAAGACATCCAGCCCCTAGGATATTCTAGAACCTCCAGCTGGGCTCTGTTGTCCACTGGCTTCCGGCTTCCGGTTTACTAGCTGTGAAATAAACACAGTATGACACACTAATCCTTTGCGGCCTGTTTCTCTCTCTCTCTCTTTTTAGCCGAGATTGGGGATTTTGATGAAGTGCTGGACAGAGAGCATTTAGCAAAAAATAAGTACATACCTCAGCAAGACGCGCTAGAAGATAAAATTGTGGAATTTCACCATAACCACATGTAAGTTTCACGCACGGCTTTGTATTTCCTTGGACTTGCTTCTCTCTGTTTCCCAACACATATGGGTACATGCACACGCTGTCATGAACATTTGCACAAGGGGAAGAAAATACAGTTGCTCACGGGGCCCTGTGTCCCTCCCGGAGCCTCAGAAGTGCAGGGCACCCACTCAGGGGTGGGGCTCAAGGCCCTGGCTTGCCTCCCCGTGAGACTAGAGGAGGCCTGGAATCGTAGGGCATCCCAGGCTTGGGAATGGAAGGCTGAGTGACACCAAGGGACCATCAAGTCACTGTCGCAACAGGAAATTGAGAGAGGCCTATGAGACATCAGGCACAGAGGCTATTGTGGACATCTAGAACCTTTGTGACATCTCCATCTTTGGTTTGTTATTTTTGGCCAACAAAGCATTTTTAGAAGATTCTCTGTGCTTTTCAGCGTTGCCTTAAAGCAGGCATTGAGCCTGGTGACAACAGGAATGAGATTGCCTTGAACTTTGCTTTGCAACGCTCGACTATTGTAAGTGACTTAAAAATCAGTTTTAACGCAGTGGTGTTTTGCTTCTATGCGACCTTCAAGGACACTGAATTTCTAAACAATTGGCACAGTGCAAGCTGGACTTTCACTGTTTTGTGTTACATGAGCAATAGAGCTTTTGTCCTAGCTGCTGGATTTGGGGTTATAATGCACAGGAGGTTGGGTGTCATTTGGTCGGATGGCCCCGCTGTCTGTGATGAAGTGCCTTTTTATCTCCCAAGAGAAACTGTTTAATCTCAAATTAATGGACACAGGGAATGCTCACCTCCTCGCCTTTCTCTGTCACTTTTGTTTTATCAGTGGACAAACCCCAGCAGAATCAGATTTCCAACTCCTGGAGATTGCCCGGCGGCTAGAGATGTATGGAATCCGGTTGCACCCGGCCAAGGACAGGGAAGGCACCAAGATCAACTTGGCCGTGGCCAACACGGGCATTCTGGTGTTTCAGGTGAGAGCGTTGGGAGCCCAGCTGGTGCCTGTGCTGATGGGAGGAGTTGGCCCTTCACCCCTGGTTCACGTCGGGTGGGCCCAGGTAGCACCTCTGCTAGTGACCGTTGGCTGCACAAGGAAAAGCTGACCTCATCTTGGGTTTTTTTGTTTTCGAGGCTTTCAGCTTCTGGATTTTATCTCATTTGCTAGGGTCACAGAAACCTACATCCCTCAGTGGACCTATGCTTAGGAAATAATGGAGTCAAGATTTCACACCCCAAATAAACACCTTTTTCACCCTTGTGGACGAAATTTTACAGCAATACAGTCTTTTCTTTCTTTCTTTTTTTAATTTATAATCTGATTTTGGTTAAGCCAGCTTATTTGGGGCTTCAGTTATCCCTAACTTAAAAAGGCAAGCGCACTGTGTGTACTTTCAATATCAGGCAGTTTCATAAACTCCAGGGAATGATGTCCTTGCCTTTAGTAGTTCTTCAGCGGAACAAATCGTGCTTGGATCCTGGCTGTGCTCAGCGGAAGGACGCACAGTTGTACTCCAGCGTGTGTGTTCTCTTGCTCGCCCTGCTGTGGGACCATTCTCTTAATCAGTGATTCTTTCTTTTTTCTTTCTTTTTTTCTTTTTCTTTCTTTTTTTTTTCTTTTTAAATATTTATTTATTTAATTGAAGAGCAGAGTGACAGAGAGACAGAGATATCTTCTGTCCTCTATTTCATTGACCAAATGGCCACACTGGCCAAGGTTGGACCAGGCCAAAGCCAGGAACTCCCTCGGGGTCTCCCGTGTAGACAGCAGGAACCCAAGCTCTTGGGCCATCTTCCACTGCTTTCCCAGGTGCATTAGCAGGGATGGGACCTGGAAAAATGGAGCAAGCAGGGCTCAAGCTGCCAGTGTCACAGTTGGTGGCTTAACCCGCTGCGCCACCATGCTGGCCCCGTCCAAGTATTACTGACGCACAGTAAAGGATACGTACTTCAGGTGTGCGGGTTGGTAAGCCCTGACTGTATGTCCTGTGCAGCTGTCAACAGAATCAGAATAGTGAACCTGTAAGGGTCGTTCAAAAAGTCCTTAGGCAAATGGAGTTAAAAGGTAAATTTGTTTGGTGCAGAAAAAAAGTCTGGAAACCTCTGCATCAGTTTTTCAGAATATCCATTTTCCAAGCCCTCATGGCAGACTCCTCGCCTGCGTGGGAAGTGTGGGTAACCTGCGCTTCACTTCCGGTGGGTGCCCCAGCCCCACCTTCAGCTCCCATAAGCAAAGCATCTGGCTTTCTCGTGGGTCAGGGGCCGGCATTCCACTGTGGGGAGCTGGACCCTGCGCCTGACCCAAAGCCCTTGTGTGAGCTCACCGGCTTTGCGTAGATGCCCCATCTGTTTCCCCTGGAGTCCCAGCCTGTGCCAGCCCCGTGTTGGACACGTGGCCGCAGAGCCACACCCTGAAGAGAGCATGGTGGGTTTCACGGTGGGAAGTAGGAAGTAAGTGATGTTTTGAAGGAATGTGGCATGGAGGGTATGACCACCACCAACCCTTCCTGACCTGATGAACAGTCAGTGAGTATCTGATGAGAAAAATGGCCAGAGGGTCAGTGCCACGGACCACTAGGCTAATCCTCCACCTAGCGGTGCCGGCACACCGGGTTCTAGTCCCAGTTGGGGCGCCGGATTCTGTCCCGGTTGCCCCTCTTCCAAGCCAGCTCTCTGCTGTGGCCCGGGAGTGCAGTGGAGGATGGCCCAGGTGCTTGGGCCCTGCACCCCATGGGAAACCAGGAGAAGCACCTGGCTCCTGGCTTCAGAGCGGTGCAGTGTTCCAGCCACGGCGCACTGGCCATAGTGGCCATTGGAGGGTGAACCAATGGAAAAGGAAGACCTTTCTCTCTGTCTCTCTCTCTTTCTCACTGTCCACTCTGCCTGTCCAAAAAAAAAAGAAAAAAAGAAAAGAAAAGAAAGAAAAATGGCCAGAGAAGCAATGTCTATAAAATTCAAAATCCCAACCCTTAAACATTTCGAAAAAGTCATACGGAGAGAAAAGGAGTGTCGCACAATGGCATTAACAGGCTCTGGTTGTGTTGGATGCAATCTAAACATCTTGGGGTGCCAGGTAACTTAACCATGTGCGAAGCGTGTATCTTGGAATTGGTCATCTTCCCTGTGCCTAATTCCCTCATTCCTCCGATGTGGAATCACTGGGCCTGGGGTTGCAGGGGCTCAAAGGGACCCTAATTTCAGTTGATTCACAACAGGTAGCAGTAGGTAGCTGGCAGCTCCCCACTGTGGACTTGATAGAGACCAAGTCCTACTTGGTCCCCAAAGACATTGGGGATACGTGAGTCCTTCCCAGAGACTGCGTGCTGGCCTTGAAGATGTACGACAGTCGTGGCCTGCCAGCCTAGTCCTGGTGGTGCTGTAAACTTGGACAGGAGCCAGCCCAGTGTGGACCACTATGGAGTAAGAGCAGCTGCTGGCTAGATGGGCATGTGCTTGGGGTCTCTTCCTGCCACATGCATGGTGATTTGGGGCCAGTTAAAATAGAAGTGTGTTGCAGTTCCCGAGTCTGTGAAATGAAGTTGTTGTTGTTGCTATTATTATTATTATCATCATCATCATCCTCATCATCGTCTGCCTTGCTGGGTTTTATGGGATTTGAGAAAATATGGATGAGGCCAGAATCTGGCATTCCTAAGAGGTGGCTGTTAATTTTTCATTTTTCTTTTCCCTGTTGCCTTGGCCAGCTGTGCCATCCAGACAGGCAGGCTTAGTTTGAGTGCCAGATCATGTCATGAGTGCCAAATCGTACAAGCAGTGAGCAGTAGTGATCCAGGAATGGGTATCGCCCAGTAGCCACAAGGTGGGGACTGCTCCAGCAGTCCTGCCTTCCGCTCGCACCAGCAAAGCCAGCCAACGCCCAGGCTGCCGACTCCGCGTCTTCTGGCTCACCGGCCGCTGCCTCTGTTCTTAGGGCTTCACGAAGATCAATGCCTTCAACTGGGCCAAGGTGCGCAAGCTGAGCTTCAAGAGGAAGCGCTTTCTCATCAAGCTCCGCCCCGATGCCAATGTAAGTGACTGGGGGGAGGGGGTGCCCGCTGAATCATGGGAGGAGTGTGCCCTGCTAGCGGATGACGTCTGAGCTCAGAAGGCCCACCTGAAACTGGCCAGCTCCCACCCCGGTGCTGTTGTGAAAAGGCACCCAGGAGTGTCTACAGGGACAGCTGTATCCAAGGGCTCAGTGACACCACAGCTCTCATTCATGGTAGACACTGAGAGGGTGAAGAACACGCACAGATGTGCGCCTAGGGAGAGGGTCATTGCCCTGTAGGCAGCCCCAGCCACCAGCTGATCACCCAAACTGTGCTATTGCTGTGTATATGGCCCCTGGCCCAAACTTATGACCCCACTCAACTTCCTGCCATGTTCCAAGCATGCACCTGTCCACCTGACATGCCGACGTCTGCACCCCACAGCTCCTAGGGAGCTCCTCCCCATGACTGGCCAACCAGGGTCTCCCACTTGCTGCAGAACCCCTAAGAGCATCAGTGCTGTTCTCACCAGGGGGAGGGACTTAGCCTCAGCCTGTGCACCTGCTGGCAGTGGCCATTAGGAGGTGCATGGCAGGTGCGTTCCCCAGTGTCCGCCCCAGCCAGTACTCAGCCCTCTTCCCCAGGGAAATAAAAGATGGCAGGTGGTAGTCCAGTGGGACAGTGTAGCTGCACTGTGTATTGAACGGGCTTTCCTGGGCTGACCTGGGAAGCAGACACCCACGATCATGATTTCTAGAAGATAGATTTTGAGTTCCAAAAACCTAACTTACAAATGAAGAACTTACAGCATAACTTGGTTTGCGAAGTTGGGGCTGCCCAGGACCGTGAGTTTCCCCAAAATAGTCGGAGCTGCTGGGAACACACAGGGCTGCGGTAGACTTGTTTATCTAATCTGGCCACTAAAACTGCGAGTGTTGAGCGTGGGAACAGAAAATCACCATATCCCCTTTCCAGCGTCCGAGGGCACGGCCTGCTCAGCGCCAGGAAAGCAGCTTCATTTCCTGTCGAGGGAGCTGGAGGGGCCTCCTGGCCACCTGGGCCCTGGGCTAGTTCATCAGGAGGTGACTTCAGACGAAAGGGAACCCCACAGGGAAGGAAGCAGGCAGGTGGACTGTGTCCAGTTACTTAAGGAGGCCCACAATGAGTGTTAACGCTGGGAATTTGCCTCCGATGGGAAGTGCAAGCCCAGGAAAAACCCTTGCCTATGAATTCTATCAAAGAAACCGCGTCACTTCCGCCAGCTCTGACCTGCCGGGTTCTGTTAGAGCCTCGAGGGAGTGCTGCGGGGAGGGGAAATACTGACGGATGACGACATCTTGTCATTAGGAACGAGTGTGTTTCGCTAGATCTTCGAGTTTAATGTCTCGTTGTAATAGAATGCACCATGAGGTCGCACTGGAGAAGCATCTTCTGTGCCTCTCTGACATTGCCACAGAGGTCTGTGAGCAACGGGCCAAACCCGAGCATGTCTCGTCCTTGCAGAGCTCCTACCAGGACACCTTGGAATTCCTGATGGCCAGTCGGGATTTCTGCAAGTCCTTCTGGAAGATCTGCGTGGAACACCACGCCTTCTTCAGACTCTTTGAGGAGCCCAAACCAAAGCCAAAGGCTGTGCTCTTCAGCCGCGGGTCGTCGTTTCGGTTCAGGTGAGATGGGCGCTTCTCGCCTGTGTGTTGGCCCTGTGAGTCTTGTTCCCGAGCTGCTGCTCGCCCTGCTGCCCAGCAGGTGCGTGAGGTGAGTGCTTGTCGGTCTCCAGGAGCCACGGCTGGTTTGGCATTTCTTAGGGTCCCGGCGGCTGCTGGTGTCAACCTGTTGGGCGCTGCTGAATGTTTGAGAGCAACCAGGCGTCTGACCGGCCACAGTAGACTCCTGAAAACACCTATGTAATTCAGAAAGCTCTGCCTTTTCCCATAGAAGCTTCTGATCATCACTTGGTTGTGCTTCACAGACTAATACGTAGTGGGTCCATCGTTGGTCCACTTTTCCATTCATTTCTTCGACACATATTTGACTGTCTACTGTGTGTCCAGTACCATCCCAGCTGGTGAGGGGCTAACGGTGAACCAAATCACCGTGCATGCCTTCAGGAATGGACAGACTCGTGGAATGGTTGATTGATAACTAAACCCACAAGTAAGTGGGTTCAGTTACTGACTGCTTTTTTTCTGTATGTACAAGAGGACTTCAAAACCTGCATGGGAAAATGGAATTGAAAGATTATTTTGGTCCAAAATTTTTGAAATCCATGCAGTTTTTTCATAATATACATTTTCCATGAATTTGCCAAAGACTCCACTTACAGGGAAAATGTCAAGAGACCGAATGGACAGGAGCCCACAGCTGTCTTAGCCTTTATTCCCATAAAGTGCTGGAAGTGCACTTCTGTCACAGAAGGGGGCGAGGGTCGCAAGCTCGGGATCTGTGTTTAAATGAAGATGCCTCTGTGTCTTTCCCCCCTGTCTTTCCTGGCATTCGTTCTAGCGGCCGGACCCAGAAGCAGGTACTGGACTACGTCAAAGAAGGAGGCCACAAGAAAGTCCAGTTTGAGAGGTAAGAGCAGCTTGGAGGCAAGCTCCTGTCTGAGAACATGCATGCTTGTCAGGGAACAGCATCTTGCTGTTTCTCCATGCAGGCCCTACCTCACCGTCGACCTCAGCAGCTTTATGTTAGAATTATCTGGGCCGGCGCCGTGGCTTAACAGGCTAATCCTCCGCCTCGCGGCGCCGGCACACCGGGTTCTAGTCCCAGTTGGGGCGCCAGATTCTATCCCGGTTGCCCCTCTTCCAGGCCAGCTTTCTGCTATGGCCCGGGAAGGCAGTGGAGGATGGCCCACGTGCTTGGGCCCTGCACCCGCATGGGAGACCAGGAGAAGCACCTGGCTCCTGGCTTCGGTTCAGCGCGATGAGCCGGCCGCAGCGGCCATTGGAGGGTGAACCAACGGCAAAAAGGAAGACCTTTCTCTCTGTCTCTCTCTCTCACTATCCACTCTGCCTGTCAAAAAAAAAAAAAAAAAAATTATCTGAAAGGCAGAGTGACAAAGAGGGAGATTTTCCATCTGCTGGTCACTTTCCAGATGCCTGCGATAGCCACCACTGGGTCAGGAGAAGCCAGGAGCCAAGAGCTGTATCCAGGTCTGTCCTGTGGGTGGCAGGAGCCCAGGTGACTTGGGCCATCACCTGCTCTTCCCAGGGCAGACAGGAGCAGGAAGAAGGATAAGAAGTGGAGGTGACACTGGATCCCAGGCTCTGTGAACGGCTGTTGTGGCCATTTGGGGAGGGAACTAGCAGATGGACGACCTTGTTCTTGTGTTCCCTCTCCCTCTCTCTGTAACTCTGCCTTTCAAATAAATAAGTCTTTAAAAATAAAATATTTTGAGGCCCAAATGAAAAACAGCGACCTCGTGTCTCCCGTCTGGTTGCCAGTGTGGATGCTCCAGGGTTTTCCATGTTGGCTTGGGGTGTTGAGAGGAAAAGCCAGCCATACGCTGGGATTTCACCTCTCTGCGCTCTGTGGCTGTCTCCGACACCTGTTCGCTGGAGACGAGGGTGAGGCGGACTGAAGAAGGGAAGAGACGAGGTTCAGCCCCTTCCTTCTCCTGCAGCGCCTGTGCGCGCTCTCTGAGCCGGAAGTTCCCGGAGCCATAGCAGTCACATTGAAAGAGTGAGCCAGTGGTGGTAGTTGCCTCCATTACAGAACTGATCCGGAAAATAATTACCCAGAATGCACTGATCGATGTTCTATCGTTGGGCCATGGCTCACGCCCGGCCAGCCTCCTTCCTCCCTCCCAGACTTTCCCCGTCACTAGAAGGCCCTGTGCCGTTGCTGGTCCTCCATCAGCAGCCCCACGGCGAGTGCTGAGAACTTCCTCGAGACTTCAGTACCATGGGAACCACGCATGGGTGACCGCGTCTGCTTCCCACTCGCATCATGAAAGCCTCTCTAGGCACATCCTGCGAGGAGGAAGGACCTGGTGCTTCAGACCAGGGACCTTTGGTTTCACTTAAAGACACACTCGCAAAAACTCACCTGGGCACCAGCGCTGTGGCGCAGCAGATCAGACCACTGCCTGCAATGCCATCATCCCATGTGAGTGGGCCCTGTTTGAGTCCCGGCTGCTCCACTTCCAATCCAGCTCCCTGCCAGCGCGCCTGGGAAAGCTGCAGCAGCCGGGCCCCTGCCCCCACATGGAAGACCCGGATGGAGTTCCAGGTGCCTGGCTTTGGCATGGCCCAGGCCCAGCTGTTGCAGCCATTTAGGGAGTGAGCCAGCAGATGGAAGATCCCTCCCTCTGCACCCCTCATAACTCTGCCTTTCAAATAAATAAATTTAAAAGAAAAGGAAAAAAAAAAAAAAAAAAAAAACCTCCCCTAGTCTCAGCTGTCTTGTGTGATTTCTTCCAGAAAGCACAGCAAGATTCATTCCATCAGAAGCCTCGCCACGCAGCCTTCAGAAACCGACTCAGAGGTGCCAAAGCAGGTGCGTCCCGAGGTGTGCCCAAGAACCCCGTTCTATTCCACACTTCCTCCTCCAAGCACTTGCCCGTTCTACATGGTTTGTCCCTGGGCTTTCTTACAGGTGAGAGTCTGCCTGGGTGTGTGCCCTGGCACCAGCCAGAGACTCGAGGCCTTGGGCATCCAGCCTGGGGGCAGCAGGCCCCGTGGTGCAGCCTGTTTACCCCAGAGCGTCTGTGTGCTGAGCCGCAGTGGCTCAGAACTGGTAGCCCTGGTGGCCAGAACTCGGCACTGGGGGCCGGCCCACCGCCATGAGCCAGCAGAGCTGGCTTGGGTGAAGAGGTGGGGGACCCTTTTGTCAGCTCCTGCCTAGGCCCCAGGTCTTAGCTGCTGGCGGGAGTCCCACAGCTGTGCTCCAGGTCAGCCGAACAGGAGCCGGGCTGTTGTCACTCTTGCCTCTGCCTTCTTAAGAGGCGCAAACAGAGGTGGTTGTCGTTTTTCTAAGGTCATGCCAAGGTGTCTCCTGGAGTCCACAATGGGTATTCCTTGTGTCCTTGCGAGCCCTTCCTTGGGAGTCCCACTGTGGGCTGGAAGGGCCGTCTTGTTCCATAGAAACCCAGTATGAGACGATAAGCCCAGAAGGAACCTTCTGGAACATGACAGAAGTCCTCTGATGAGTGCCTACCTGTGGTTCTAACCCGGGGTCCAGCAGCTTGCTCAGCTACTGCCAGTGTCAGGACCCGCCACGAGACTGGATGCTGCCTCCTCTCTCCTCCTCAGCCCTGGTGTAATGTCCCTTTCTCTCCATCCCTTGCCCACCCCACCCCCAGTCTCCGCAGAGCGCCAGCCTGACCTTCGGAGAAGGCGCCGACTCCCCCCGGGGCCAGAGCCGCCAGCAAGGGAAGGAACTGAAGGTCGCCGCCCCCTCCGCTGCCGCCCCCGCCCCCACCGAGGATCCACGGCCACAGCCGGGGCCGCAGGCGAGCCCCGCTCTGCAGAGGAGCCCAGCGGGTAACAGGCAGGCGGACGGAGCCAGCCCGGCGCCGCCGGAGGAAGAGGAGGAGGTCGTTAAGGATAGCACCCAGCAGAGTAAAGCCCAGCCCCCGCAGCCTTGCACAGGTCCAGCATTCCGGGCTGCTCGCGGCAGCAGTACCTCCATTCCTTTCATTGACTGCAGTGACGTAGATAGCGAGTACGACTTGCTCCGGGAGCAAGTGTCCCGCTCCCGGTCCCAAACAAATGACAATTATGAGGGTGATGTGACCAGCGGGGTCTATCTGCTCTCCAGGGATGAGAGGCAGGGTGAGGCTAGGCGCAGGGCTTCCGCTCACTCTGCCCTGTCTTCCCGGCCCCCTTCTGGAGAATTCCTTGATGACGACTCCGCAGACATAACCTTTGACATGAGCGGGAGCGCTGGGCTCCCGAGGCATAGCTCGCTGATAGATGAAATGTTCAGGAGCTCAGGCGTTCACAGCCCCCTGGCCGCCCCCTTGTCTCCCAGCAGCAGTAGTTCAAGTCCAAACATGAGCTGGGACAGGACCGGGTCCCAAGGCTATGTTTCGGAAAACGGACATGACCAGAGAGAAGTGGTGGGAGAAGACACTCTCCCAGGCCAGGCTCCTTGTCACGAAGGCTCTTCTCCCATCTTGCAAAGGCCCTACCTACGGACCCTTCCCAGTCGGTACAATAAGTCAGAGACAGACCCGCTCATCCTTAGCCAGCTAGCGTCGACGCCAGAGGCCGTGGGTAGCTTTGATGTCCACGGTAAGGGTGGGCAGGCCAGAACGGCTGCCCCCAAAGGGGGGAAGCTGGCCAATGGCATGGAAGGCCAGCTGGCGCCCCTGCAGGTGACTGAGGGCTCCACCAGCAGTGGGACTGAATCAAGTGATTCGGACTCCGAGATGGTGAGCCCTTCGGGCCGGCCCCTCACCGTGGGCAACCCCATGGTCCTGCGTTCCCCTGCCATGCTGCTGAGAAGTCAGGTGTCCTTGGGGGGCCCACGTTTGAGTGAAGAGACGGAGGAGGAGGAAGAGTGAGGAGGTCGGCGGGCAGGTCTTCAGCTGTTAGGGACCTGGGGTCCTAGGAGCCCAGGGTCTCGATGGAGGTGATCTCCGATGACTCCCTAATTTGTAGCCAGCATTTGATAGCGGAAGTTTCAGGCAGGCACGTGGTGGAATGGAATCCACCTGGCTCCTAAAACCTTTAAGAACAACCTTTTACACGAGAGTCTTCCTGTCCGCGAAGGATGTATAGGTTAGCAGCAAGTCCTGATGACGAGCGATGACCCGGAGCCTGGCTGGCTGGCTGGCCGGCTTAAGTCTAGGAAGAAACCCTCTCTGACGAATCTGCCCATGTCGATAGTGAATGAGTTTTCTGTGCATGTTCAGCTGTGGAAGCAGCTCTCCCTTCTGGGGCTGAGTTAGGGGCCTGGGGTGTCGTTGAGGTCACAGGAGAGGCGTTGACTGCCTTGTCCCCTGCCCTTCCAAAGGAGGAGTGCCTCTCTGTGCCTCGTAAACTGGGGAACTGACAAAATTCGAGGCCAAGTGCGAGTTGGTCGCTAGCTTAGATGGTGTTGGTGAAATCTTCGTCAAGGATAGCGGCTGTCTTAAAGGGAATGCGCTGGGGTTCTTTCTGTTCTCCAGGCCTCCATTGAAATGCTCTAAAGGTCGGTCAGACCCTCGTGAATTGCGATTTACTTGACATTGCCTGTTTGCTCCGGGATTGTATTAGGGGAACAAATTGTTAGGTTTTGCTGGCTCTCAGAACCTGTTGGTAAATCACAGAAGTGCCGTTGCGTGGTGATGGAGGGGAGAGCCGTGCCGCAGACAGGCTCTGTTGTCACCAGCAGGTTGGCCCATGAGCTCAGACCTCCCTGCCTTTGAATCATTTCCGGCTCGGAGGAGGAGCGCTTCCCAGGGGCGTTGGCACAGTTCGTTTTTGTGCACGTTCTGGCCAAGAGCGTTCTCTGTCCAGAGCAATGATGCTTGCATGATTCTCTGAGCAGGAGTACAGCAGGGGCGAAGGACAAGAGGTTTGACTTCTGTGTAAGTCTCGCCCTCTGTCGGTCGCCTTTACCCAGCATTCCTGCCTGCTGTCATCTTGCGTGGTGTTTCTGTCTTGGCTCCGTATTAAAATCATCTGAGATTTCAAAAATGAAGCCTAGAGAGTCTTCTCTAATGGGTCTGGGGTCCAGCTTGCCCCTCCCCCCAGCTGGCTCTGCCAGCTAGCCGGGGTCACTTCTCAACCAGACCCGACTGCCTTCAGGAATCTGACGGAATACATAGTAAGGGGTAGCTAAATCGGGGGCTTGCATGTGGAGTCAGTGCAGCGTTACAATGAAATATTTCTTCTTGATGCCTATCATTTGTAATTTTCAGTCTTTGGTACTTTTTTAAAAGATAAGTTGTAGAATAAAATTTTTAGATCCTAAGTAACTATATAATTACGGAAAAAATTTTTAACGATAGTAAATCCTTGATGTACTGCCATGCCAGTGGCCTCACTCTGCTCATCCTGCGACTTGATGACCAGGGAAGAGCCAGGGCCGCCTAGGAAGCTGGACAGAAATCGGAGCAGGTGCATCACAGGTGGGAGTGTCGACCCACCTTGTGGGGGTAATTACCTGCCCGTGTGAATGTTGAGTAGTTGATGTTAACGATTCTGGAGACTTACTCCATTTTTATATAAACTTTTTAATTTTCCTAATCATTTGATTCAGTGCATGATGGGTGAATCAAATTGATTACTGGATAGTCTGAAAGTTGCTCATTGAATTAGTCTGTTCATGTCTTGCTTTAGACTGATAAATGCAACAGAATTTTAACAGTAGAGGTCCTCTAAGCAAATCTTCGTTTGATGGATGTGAAACCTTGTTCTGATCCAGTGACTTCACATAGTTCTGCAGCCACTGCATGACAAAGCTGAGACTAACTCGGCTACCGCAGTTCAGCTCCTTCTGTGTGACATGTTGGTGCAGTCGAACCTTGCTAAGTCAGTATGTTAATTTTGGACAGTCTTGTATGGGTTGATAATTAAAATCTGATGTGAAGATTAGGGGTCCTGTAGATTTTATGTAGGCCATCACAGGCTCCAGTAGGTTGGGAAGACCTACTGCTTTCTACATTGTGGGGATTCTGCAGTTACAACTTGTTTGTTCTGTATTCTATTTGGACTTAGAAAACGGGAGTTACGCTGAGTCAAGTTTGGAATTCTGTGGTTTCTTTGTGAAGGTGGTTTGTGCCAGTGAATTTGCCTTTTACCTCTGATCATACCGCAGTCTAATAATGGAATTTGAATGAACAATATTGTGTTAACTTATGCAGCCTGTGTGAATCATTAAATGTGCCACTCCAAAGCAAAACATAATCCAGTCATTCTTTTGTTTTGCTTTTCTTGCAAGGTGATTTTATCTCAAGTGGTTTAAAAGCTCCTAGTTGATCCACGATGGAGTGATTGGTTCTGTATGGACAAGGTTCTACGCTTGGGGAGTCGTGCGTCGAGTTTTCCCTCTCAGCAGCTCAGTTTCTGCTTGTTGGCCAGTGTTTGTGAAAGCAGCGATCCTGGCATCATGAGTAGTTTTAGGGGAGTTTGTCCTATACTCACAGCCTGGAACACTGGGCGGGAGAGAGAGTACAGGCATCCTGTGAGCCTGGTGGAACAAATTTGCTCAAGGCACATGGTCTCCCTTTGTCACTGTGCAGTGCTCAGGAAAAGCCAGCAGCCTCTGCCATTGCACCTACAGGCTGCGACTTGTGGGAGGCTCCGGTCCCCAAGTCTTCACCTGGCCTGCAGAGGTCCCCCCAGTGCCTTAAGAAGGGCCCACATGCACAGGACTAAGGGCAGAGGAAGCTCAGATGGGGTTGGGTAGGTAGCAGAGATTAGAGGCTTGAGAATTCATTCCGATTTCCAGAAGGGTTTCCTAAGACCTGACCACTAGTGCTTCCCAGACAATAGCTAGTGCGTGGGTCTTTAGACCCTGGCCGTTCTGTGCCGCCCTTCGAAATGATATCTCAAGGCCATGGGTGGAAGACAAACCCTAAATAGAAACCCAAGCCTAAAGCCGCTCTCGGCTACTCCCGTGAAGCCTTGCGTTAATATCTCTTGTTGGATATTATTTCGAAATGCATAAGGTCTTTTTGTGGTTGCTTTTGCTGTTGCTTGTTAAGGGCAAAATAAAAATGCAAGAAATTCTTTCAGCGTGAAGAAATGCATCCTAATGAGTTCCAGAACTGAAAATGAATTGCCTCAGCTCCTCTAGCAGCCGTCTGTGTGCCATTGACAATATTTTATTAGACAGGCATTTAACTAGAGGAAGTCTGGGAGCCAGCCCCTTCCCTGATGTGTGATTCATTTTGGGGAATTTCTCACAGATTCATCCCCCCAGATGGTGCTGCCGCGTGGCCCGCACTTAAAATGTGAATAAGTCTGATTCCATTCTTAAGGCCGTCTTTGAAGAATCAAAAGCAATCAGTGCTTAAAGAGCCAGGCCTCCAAACTGAAAATGCCCCGTGAAGCTCTCGAAGTTTCCACCAAGTGTGCAGAATGAATCCAGCGTGTTCCAAGTGCGCGTGGCACATTAGCCCTGGGACCTTTTGGATTGTGTTGTGAAGCAATCTCTAAGGAGGAAGCAATTTTTTTTTTTTTTTGATAGGCAGAGTTAGAGAGAGGCAGAGAGAAAGGTCTTCCTTCCGTTGGTTCACCCCCCAAATGGCCGCCATGGCAGGTGCACTGCGCCGATCCGAAGCCAGGAGCCAGGTACCTCCTCTTGGTCTCCCATGTGGGTGCAGGGCCCAAGCACTTGGGCCCTCCAAGGAGGAAGCAATTTAAACATTGGTAAAATGGTTGCCAGTGTGCACATAGATTCCCCTTTCCTGTCTATCATCAGTGAGCTCATGTTTTTACAAGTTTTTTTATACATATGTATACTTAAAACATAATGGTGTATTGCAACCCAGAAGGGGTTTGGTGAGCAGTAGCCCTGAGTAGGTACATAGGTGACAGACCCAGCCCTAAACTAAGAAGTCTGGCACGCCCTTAGCCAGCAGGTTAAAATGATTGATTGGCTTCTGTCTCCATCACTTCACTTGGCCTGGCTTTTATTCTGGGGAGCCAGAAGTTTGAGAGCTGTTGGAGTTAATTCCCAAGGAAGCGTCTTTATCCGGGACCTTCCCAGTGCACACACATCCTCCTCTGACCGTGCCCTTAGTTACTCCAGGGCAGGCCGAGGGCCAGTCCCACGGTGTGAGCCCAGGCCGACGCTGCTCACTCTTGCAAGTCAAACTGCAATGCCTGTGCGTAGAGCACGTTTCTCTGAACCTTCGGTTTTAGATTCAGCCACGCTACCCAAACCCCCTGTGAACATAGGGAAGGCAAAGGTCCTGTTGAGTGAACTTCGGTGAACAGTAAGCAATGGAAGAAGTTCACTCTGGCGACACTAAAGAATTGACTGTTTTTCCCTCGTTAGTCTAATTCCATCTGTTCCTGCTTAATCGAGTGAAAGCTAATAGAGGAACAGGGATCGCTTAAAAGACCTCTGACACCAGTTGCTGGTGTTTCAAAGGAAGCCATGGCTCTCAGACCAAAACGAGCTGCCACTTAATATGATCCTGCTCTAGTTTATTTAAAAATACAAACAATGATGAAATGTAAAAAGAATCTCCAGGATGATCTGGCCTGGAGCTGTGGGTCCAAGATCAGAAGTGGCCGCCACCTGTTTGGATGCTGCTGGTCATTGCCATGAGTGACCTGGAGACAGCTGTCCGAGGTTTCTCCCCCACGGACAAAGATTAAAATGCTGACTTGTGTGCCATAGACATGTTGGGGAGGTGGGAGAGGGGCTCTTGTTTTTAAAAAGGGTCTTGCTTCATCAATACCACATCGCCCCAAACACCTTAGACAGAACCTCTCGCACAAGGAGCTGTTTTGTTCTAGCAAAAGTAGAGACGTGTCCTGATGGAAGCCAGGGAAGAATTAGGAACTCTTCTTACCCTCGCATAGACTCCGATTTGTTCAAAATAACTTCCGCGTGGATTCACTAACGCGGACACGGTGGTGTAGCCTGGAAACCGAGCCGCCGGTGCTGCCCTATGACCTGGAGCGGAAGGCCGCTGGCTTGCGTCTCCCTGGGGCCCCGGATCGTGTTGCTCTGCCACGTCTCTGGGTGGCTTTTCCCCTTGCAACTAAGGAGGATTAAACATCAGCCATTGACACGGGATATCTGATCTGCGCGAGACGTCACAAGCCACTCTGAAAGGTTAGCTGGGAGGTCGGGGCGGCTGCTAACTCGGGCTTGGAGAACAGTCCTGGAAGACACTTGAGCTCGCTGCTGGGGCCAGGTGCTGTGAGGAGCAGTTAGAAAGTACCGCAAACATGCAAAAGCAATCAAACGCAGGGCACCGGGGGGCGAGCGAGGATCACCCTGCGTGCACGCAGGGTGTGTGTGTGTGTGTGTGTGCAGTAAAAATCATCACCAGTGATTAATTGCATTTTTGAATGAGAGGTAGAGGTGCGTCGTGGTTGGGGTACCCTGAGGCAGTGGGTCTGTTTTATTGTGCATCCGGGTCAGAAGCTCGCTTTGCCACAAGGGTCGTTGAGCAGCCCGGAGTCCAGTGGTGATGAGGCTGGCATTACGCACGGATCAGCTTTGCTGGCTCAGGAAACCAGGCTGACAAGTCCTTTTTCCTGGGCCTCGAGGTTCCTCTGTAAGAAATCCAGCATTTGTCGCTGCTCTGCCTGCAGTGAGTCGGAGAAAAACCTAAGGCAGAGGGCGCCTCCGCTAGGAACACAGGCCGACTGCTCTCTCCAGAAGCACCTTGAATTTGAATGGCTCGCGGGTTCACGCCTTCCCTCTCCCACCACCCCCCTTTTGCCTTGGCAAGCTGCTGTGATAGCCTCACTAACTAACTAGATCTCACAAGCTTGGCCTGTGTGATTAATCCAGTTTCCTTCTGTTCTCTCTGTGTGCATATTTAATACTGTAGATAATGTCTTATTAAAAATTCCTAATACACTGAATTAACTTCCAAAGAGGAAAAAAGGCTGGGGACTTCATGCTCATTTTTGTCATTTGTTTAATAAAGTGGAGAAAACATTTTTTCTGTTGTTCCATTGTATGCAGCGTTCTGTCGGCGTGCACCTGGGTGGCAGAAGACGCTCTGTCTCCGGCGCTCTGTCTCATCCTTGGAGCACGGTGTATCTTCTGTTCCCCGCATTGTTGGAGCACTGTCTGATGTCTTTTATTTTCTTTCCTTTTTTTTTTTTTTTTAACACTGCTGAATACCAGTTTGTACTTGGAATACCTGCCGTCTCTCCGGTACAGTGATCCTGCTCACTGACAGCGACCCCGCAGTGGGGAAGGAGGAGGGGAAGGGATTGCCTTTGCTTTTCTGGTCGTGTCTTCTCACAAGCCCCGCACTTCGTACTTGGGGCCGTGCGTGTGGCTGGGGGCGGGGGCTGGGGTGAAGTCCTTGGAAGCGAGCAGGATCAGCGTACCAGGGCAGAAGGGCTCATGGGAACAGAGCGCATCTGTGACAGGGGCTTACATAGACACAAGGGTCTGCCTGCTTGGTTTGGACGCGCACATCTGTTTAAGTGGGGATGGAAAGCTTGCCATCAGCCCTGTCTCAAGAGCACTGGGCTGTGCTTATTTTGCTGGGAGGAGGCAGAGGTGGGGATAGAGGGAAGGCCTTGCCCAGCTCAGCCACAGTTGGCTCTCATGGGCCGGTGAGCTGGTTGTCATCTGATGGGCACCCGGGATGTAGGCCCTCACAGATGCTGTCTGGTTTCCCCTTCTCTCCACGGCACCAACAGTGCGGTACCTCCACAGAGCATGGGTTTATACCACTGAGAAAACTGCTGGCTTCCCCAATAACAATGAGCTTGGTGATTCTCTAAGCATGGGAGGCCGAACCCATGTAACAGTGTATGCACGGAATTAAAATCTCTGTTCATCTAAACTGAAGAGGCTCTTACTTGTCCTAACAGGTATCTCGCTGTAAAAACTGTCCATTGTAACTGTTCTTTCCCACTGATGGCTGAAGCTTTGAATACAAGATGGTGTTTTCCATTGGTACAAAGCACCACGTTCTCCACCCAAACACTGCTGCCACTCCCACCCCCACCTCCACCCCCACCCACACCTGTTCAAACTAGGAGCCTTCTCCTTTCTCTTCTTCCCATAAGTAAGAACAGCCTGGTGCACCTGCTGCCATTTCTCCATTAGTGGTGTTTCTCTTTTTCTGCAAGTCCTATCACTGTTGCCTTTCTGAATTGCTTGATGACAAGCTGAAGTGGCTGCGTAGCTGCATGTAACACTGTTCTTAAAGGAACTGGGTCTCCGAAGCGCACACACACATCCCCTCAGCAACCTGAAGTATAGGAAGAAGACAGCACCGCTAAGAGTGGTAATCCCACCACCTGCTTTTTCTTGTGGATCCTTACAACGTGACCTGATTTTTGTTAGCTTGCTCCATTGGATGGGGAACCCCACTTAGATGTGGAGATGCAGTGAGCCCTGGCTGTTCAGGACAGGAGGATCTTTCCTAGTAATGGCTTTCAAGAGCACATCCTCTCCAGAGATGGCGTTCTGTTCTCTTCCACAGAGAGCTTGCGGAACTCAAAAGGCCTTTATGAAAACCTCTGTGGACAATGTACTTGTCTGTCTGTGCCTTTGGAGGCCATAGAGATAAAAGCTCCTATATTTTAGAGCCAGATAACAGAGAAATCGTGAGATGAGTGGCATTTAGAAGCTTGCAAAATACATTTTATCTGGGGCGAATACGAAAGAAATTTTGAAAAGAAATGGAGAAAGCAACCTGTACTCTGATACTCTGATGGGCAAATATTTTGCAAATCTATTACTGATTTTTATTTTTAAAATTATGGCCAGGTTTTCTAGTTCTCTCTTTTACTAGGAAAAAAAAAAAGTTATTCAAGAAAAACATTGGAGATTACCAATGTATTGATCAGTTTAAAAAAAAGGCCAGCATAACCAAGTCTCTGAAATGTCATTTTTATGACTTGCAAAATAGATTAGAGATTTTTTTTTTTTTGTCCTTGCCCAGTATTGTATGAGCTGTTTTTAGGTCTTTCCTACAAGCTGATGAAGTTGCAGGTCCCCTACGTGGGAAGAAAGACAGAGCCTGGGCTCCTTGGGTTGGGCGGGGCCCCACCCTCCCCGTGCCTATGACCAGGAGCTGGTCTGTGGATGCTGCCGCCCGCCTGGTGGACACTGCAACTCCTGAGCACCTAAGGCAGTTCCAGGGCTGCACGCTACGCTGAGAGCCATGTGCTCATTTGAGGCTCCGTAGCTGGGTGTGCCATGAGAGTGTGTGCATTTAAAAGGCTTTTGAAAAGCAGTGACCAGAAATGCCTCCCACGAGGGCAGTGTTAGCAGCGGCATAGCCCCTCTTGCCCCTCTTGCACATTCAGGGTAGGGAGGGGATGGTCACGAGATCACTGGGACCAGATGGAGGATTTGAGAATTACTCACTGGAAATGCAACAATGTCTAAAGCAATTAAAGCAATACGGGACCATTTCTGAAAAATTGGGGGCAAGTGATTTTGAGAGCGTGAGTTCAGGGGTCGGTGACCTCTTCCTAATCTCTGTGCACCCAGAGCCTTAGTTAAGCCCTTGTGCCGCCTCTGATGAATCGCCTCAGTGATTTATCTGGAACTCCGCGATGGAGGGCAGTACTTGGCGTTCATTTGTCATAAAGGAAAACGCAATCAAACTCTCACGGCATTCATAATTTCACTGCACAGCAATGGCCATCAGTCACTCTGCCTGCTCCCCAGTGCCTGGGGCTGTGTCCTCACAGCAGGCGGTAGGCTATGAGATCTGAGCTAGCCTTAGGAAGCGGGAGCAGTCACATCAGGCTCACTCTGGTTTGGTGCTTGCAAAATAGGCTACTTCAGTGAAACCCAATTCCATGTAGGTCCCATAACTCTGCAGCTTGGACGCTGGCCTTTTTTTTTGGACACGCTCTTCGCAGCCACCTGTGTGGACACCAGCTTGTACAGACTTGTCACACGCCATGGCTCAAAGTTTTAAGTACTCATCCAGCTGCCAAATTCTAATCACCCTCATTAGCATATTGTTGATTGCTGAATGGCACATGAGCTGCATATCTTAGTTTGGGCTGTGTCACCTGTAGCTTTGCAAAGCCTCAAGTAGGTTCTCTCGCAAGGACAGGAGGGAGCCTCTTCCCAGGGACGCAGCTCGGGTTAGCAAACTTGAACTTCCGAATCTTGTGCCTCTCCCTTCCTCATAATTGCTGGGAGATTTTTAGACCCAATTACTAGATATTTACTGAGTATTGGCTTTTCTGTTTAAATACACCCCTTGCCTCTCCTGTCTTAGGCCCTGTGAATAGGCACGAAGCCAGCCTTTTGGGGAAAAGGAACGGCCCTGACTTGGTCATCCCCAGGTGTGCGTGTTGCACATAACAAGCTCATGGCTGTCATGCACGGGTCAGGTGCAGCAGGCTTTCCCCCAACCAACGGTAGGCTGATCCTGAGCTGTCGCCTCTAAGTACACAGGTGACCATGAGGGTCATGTTCCGCTCTCCATTTTCTGAGTCCTGCCTCCACCGTGGGCCCATGGGCGCTCCTTCAAGTCTGAACAACTGTCCTTGAGATGTGTGCCATTGCTTCTGTGCTGGAACCATCCTGTTCTGTCGGCCACTCGCTCAGCCTGCCCCGTCTACGACATAGACGTGTTCCTGGGTGGAACTGTGTGCACAGGCTTCAGCTTTGGACCTTTGAGGGGACGTGGTTGTACTGGAATGTGTGCACCTGACCTGCTCCCTGGCCGTGCGGCCCTTTGTGCTCAGTCTCTCTCTCTCTGCTAGATGCTGTCCAGAGCTGATTGCACCCCGCACCCCTCAACAGCCCCTTCTCAAGGCCTCTTCCTCTTGCCTCCGCCTCTCTCACTGATGAGGTCCTTGCCCTTTCTGTTCCACCGCACTGCAAATCCAAGCCCCAGCATGCTGTTAACGCCGGCCCCACCCGACCTGACGCCCTGTGCGCGAGCTGACGGGGGAGCCCCCAATTTTGTCAGCTGATGGAGGACAAATGAAACATGACGCTAACAGCAACTCACAAGTGCATGAAATGTTTCCGGCACCTGACACACTGCCACAGTCGCTCTCTTCTGATTCCGATGTGTAGTGATAACGTTGCTTTTTGTGATGTTTTTGGAAAAGAGACCAGTGTAGTGCTTTGAAACGATCGCAGTGCTGCCTTGTTGTCACTATTTCTCATTGCCAAGTTCCATTTCTTTCGCGATTGTTGTATCCCGTTGTGCACTGGTGTCAATAAAATTGACATTTGTGAAGCAATTTCTGGCCTTTTTCTCCGGGGTTTACTGGGTCTGGTGGTGTGTGGGCTGTCGGGTCTGTCTTGAAACACCAGGGCTTCATTTCTGTGATGTGTATTCCAAATGGGAAGACTTGGCAGTGGAGGCATTTTTAAAACTGGGAACTTCTTGAATCTGCCTTTGCTCACATTTTCTAATCGTGTCATTCAAGGATCATGGCACTGACCGGTGGCCGCTGGGCAGGACATCTGATTTTGTTTTCTAGATGAGGTAGCTTTGCACCGCTGGCAGGCACGGAGGCTATTGTGAACATCTAGAACCTTTGGAGCTTCTGTGTGGTTCCTTTGTGCTGGGACCAAGGCCACCGCCTGCCCCAGTTCCGCTGCACCCCAGGCTGTGGTCTCTTGTCATTTCCAAAGGCGGAGCAGTAACTCCAGCCCGTGAGAACAGGGAGGTGCTTGCAGGAAACTAAACCTCACCTTAACCTTGACGTAGGCAGCAGTGAGCCTGACCCACCGTCAGCTTTCCTATAGGGTAGCAGGACTGCCGCATGTTAATTTCACTTCGTCTACCCACCGTTAGCTCCGCCCAGCCTGCCTTAGAAGCTCACATGTGAGTGTTGGGGAGAGAGACTCAGGCTGCAAGTGCATTTTGAAACTTGCACGTAGCTCCCAAGAGTTTAGGTACAGACGATCTGCCAAATTGCGCTGGCAAAGAGTGTCCTGGACACGTCACGTCGTAACGGGTAATGTGTGCATTTTCACATGATGTAACACGGTATGCTTTCTCCAGGACTAACTCGTTAGCTGCCAGCCTTGCCTCCCAAAGGGGAACTGTGATCATGTAATGACCTCCACCTTTGCATTTGTCATTGACCTCCATTGCATGTGACATGATGCTAGTGTTTCTGTCCCAAACAGTGAGAGACATGGAATGACATCACCAGGTATAACAAGCTTGCTTCTGTTCTTGTAGAATGGGGACTTAGTCGCTTGGCCTTTCTCGTAGCTGTGACCCAACGTTCTAAGACGTAGCGTGTCCTCTGAGCACACCAGCCCTTTAGATGCTTGTTAGTGTAGCTCTACTTTCTAGTCACTTCTCATGTCTCGTTGTGGTGTAGATACTGTCTTTCTTGAGTAATTTCTAGAAGCAAAGGTAGTAGTTCAAGGACGAAAATACTCCTTGGAGATATACTATGCTTTTACGCTCCTTTAATTGTTAGCTAAGCAGAGTTCTCTACTGTTAACTTTATAACTGAGGCTCCACTGGATTAGTCATGCTTTGGTATCTTTAATATTAAGGCAACTTGGACTTAGGAAGAAAATGAAAAACTAGAAAATAACGAATGGCATTGAGTTTGCCACAAGGTAAACCAGTTTGTAGAGACATGCAGAGGTGAACATTGTGAATGGAAACCAGGTCCCAGGTGGAATTACTTTGTTTTTTTTTCTCTTTAAAACTTCTCATCCCCAAACAGGCTCCCTGACTGGTAGCCCTCACCTTTCAGAGCTGTCCATCAACTCCCAGGGAGGAGCCGGCCCCACCAACGTGACCTTGTCTCCCAACCTGAGCCCTGACACCAAGCAGGCCTCACCCTTGATCAGCCCGCTGCTGAACGACCAGGCATGCCCAAGGACCGACGACGAAGAGGAGAGCCGGAGAAAGGTGCCGGGAGGGGTGTGTGTGTGCCCTGTGGGGGTGGGGGTGTGGTGCTTTCTAACTGTGGGCAGAGCACACCCAACAAGATTCAGCATTTGAATCAGTTTTAAGGAAGGGAATTCGATTAGGCAGAGTGGTATTGAGTCCAGTCGTGTTGTGGAGCCATCACCACCACCCCCAGAACTTCCATCTTTCCAGACTGGAACTCCACCTGGTACACCAAAAAAACCCTCATCCGCTGTCCCTGAGCTGGTGACCACCTGGGCCCTTGCCGTGTCTATGAATGAACAACTCCAGGGCCCTCACCTGAGTGCAATCCTGCGTTTTTCTGTGCCTTGTACCTGGCTTATTTCACTGAGCGTGATGTCCTTATCACGCTGTTGCATGTGTCAGTGTTCCTATCTGTAAGGCCCAGCGATATTCCATTGAACGGGTGGACCACATTGTAGAACTCCACTCCTCTCCCAGTGGGCATTCGGGTTGCATCCTGCTTTGGGCTATTATGAGTAACGCTGCTATGAGCCTGGTGTGCCAGTAACTCTCTGAGCCCCTGCCCTAATTCTCTTCAATATGTAGGGTATATATACAGAAGTGGAATCAGGTGGACTGAAAGGGGAAGAGAGCAAAGTGGCAGGCAGTAAGGGACTTTCTTTTGTTTGTTGTCTAGACAGAAAGCAAAATCCTTGGGCAGCCTGCTCTTAGGTAGTGCTGATGAGCTCCAGGGAATTGAGGGACCCTGGCATCACCAGTGGATTTTGCCCTTGACTCTTTAGACCTTGACAAACAGTATCACTCCCACTTCACGGAGAGCAACCCTACCAGCCCGCGGCACTAGGAAGAGACCATAGTTTCTCTCTCACATGTTTCCTTGGAGACTGCCTCCCTTTGTCACTTTACCGATCTGAATCCTCTTGCTGCTGATAATATTGACACAGAGGAAACATTCCTAGACTCTACAGGGTGGGGACAGGGGAGGCCTTCAGATATTCATGGAAGATGCCTATTATACAAACTATGCAAGAATTTCATATTTTTGCATCCAACGCAATTTATCTTTGAATTTCATCTTTCCATGAACGTTTCAAAGGGCCCCGTGTTCTCAGCACGAAAGCCTTGCTTTTATCCTAGTTCCTTCCCCACGAGAAGGAGAAGAAGTAAGAGCTCCTTTGGCCCCAGTGCCAGCTCGCCAACGATAAGTGCGTAATAGGTCATTTTCGTCGTGACTGCCATAACCAGGGCGTTCTTAGGCAAGTGCGCTCAGCAGCGATGATCCTGTCTTGTCTCTTTTGCTGGGCATTACAGAGATTCCCGACGGACAAAGCCTACTTCATTGCTAAAGAAGTATCCACCACCGAGCGGACCTACCTGAAGGATCTGGAAGTCATCACTTCGGTGTGTGCGACATTTTCCTTACGACCTTAAATTACATCATTTACGTGAACTCACGCTGCGGCTGATTCCATGCGGCTCCTCTGGCTTCAGTGGAAAGGATTTTACTCTTGGTTTATAGAAATCAGATGCTAATAGTGTATGTAGCATATACTCAGGAAATTTTTAGAATTGTGATTTTTTTTAAGCAGAAAGGAATGAAGGTCTTCAAGTGAAGAAAATTTAGACGTTTTCCTGTCTATTTGCACTGATCTAGAATGTTCCACCTTTGCCCATTGTCAAATGTCGCTCCTTACTTCCGCTCAAGGGGGCCCTCTGAGATGAATGGGAGCCCCCCCCCCCCGGGAACCTCCCCCCAGGAGACTCCCTTTGTGACTGGAATCAGGGCTGGGCAGCCTTGGGTACAAACCTAGGGCCTCCAGATGCCTTTCGGACCGCTGGCTTCTGGGAGCAGCCCAGCCCATGGGGAGGCAGACCGTAGGCAGTGGGTTTCTCTGCCTGTTGGGCTGTGCGTTGTGCTTGGCCCCGGGCAGGCCCTCGCAGCAGCAGTGTGGGCCACTGTGGGTCCTCATGGGCCACCTGCCCGCTCAGCGTTTTAGCAAGGGAGCAGGGGTGGCAGTTTCTCAGCAGGGCGGAGGGTGCTCTGTGCTCCTCCGTGAGGGCTTACCCAGGAGTTGGCCAGCATGGAGTTTTCCACCGGAGTCGTTGGCCATTGAAGAGATGTGTCCTGGCTGACACGGTGGGTGGAGCCTGCTTCAGGAAGCAGTGATGTAGATGTGAGTACATCTCCCCAGCTTAACGGAAGAACGGGAGAGCACGGGGTCTGGCCACCCAATGTGTTCTGGGGGCGCCGGCCACGTAGCCGGAGCACGAGCTCCTTGCCCTCCACTCATGTCGGCCGCATGGCTTCCGTAGCACTTGGACTTGAGTCATGAATTCTCCCCCCTGAGGCTTCTTCTCTCTGTCCCCAGTGGTTCCAGAGCACAGTCAGCAAAGAGGACTCCATGCCCGAAACGCTGAAAAGTCTCATCTTCCCCAACTTCGAGCCTCTGCACAAGTTCCATACCAATTTTCTCAAGGAAATTGAGCAACGACTCGCCCTGTGGTAAGTACCGTCTGGCTGGAGTCTCTCTCTCCGATGGCGTTTCTGTATCATTGTGGATAAGCAGCAGACAAAAGGCAAGAAACTGGCTGAACACAAACCCACCTTGGAGTGATTTTCAATTCTGTGTGTCGCTAAGTCTCTGCCTCCATGTGTTTCCCTTGGTTTCCAGTTCTTCAGAGTGCTCTTTCCCCCTCGCCATGGCCATATGGTTATGACGAAGTCAAGATGGCGGTGACGTTTGAAAGGCTCATGCGGGTTATAAAGGGCAGAGGCCTTGCGGGACGCTGGCGCTCGCTCGGCTCATCTGTGAAGTGCACACAAGCGGCGTCCAGAAGGATCGTGGAGGGGCGGTTTGGTGCAGCGGCTAAGATGTTACATCCCAGCCTGCATGGCCTGGATTCGGGTCTCGGCTCCACTTGTCTCCCAGACAGCTTCCTTCTGCAGCACCCGCTGGGAGGCAGCAGGTGAATAGCTCAGGTTCTTGGGTCCCTGTCACCCATGTGGGAGCCTGGATTGGCTTCTGCACTCCTGATTTTCACGTGGTCCAGACCCAGCTGAACCAGCAGAGGAAAGGTGGCTCGCTCTCGCCATTCAAATGAATGAAAATGCAAAAAGGTGGGTTGTTCTTTTTTTAAGCTTTACTTACTTATTTGAAAGTCAGCATTACAGAGAGAGAAAGCAAGAGCCATCTTCCATCTACTGATTCACAGATGGCCACCATGGCTAGGGTTGGGCCAGCCCAAAGCCAGGAGCTTCATCCAGGTCTCCCACATGGGTCACAGGGGCCCACACACTTGAGCCATCTTCAGCTTCTTTTCCCAGGTCAATAGCAGGGAGCTGGATTGGAAGTCGAACAGCCAGGACTCGAACTGGTGCCCATATGGGATGCTGGCATTATGGGCGGTGGCTTTACCTGCAACCAGTAAAGTTTTTTTTTAAAGTTCATGGAAGGGGCCGGTGCTGTGGCATAGCAGGTTGAGCCTCTGCTTCTAGCACCAGCATCCCTCATGGGCGCTGGGTCCAGTCCTGGCTGCTCCACTTCCAATGCAGCTCCCCGCTGTTGCAGCTGGGCAAGCAGTAGGAGATGGCCCAAGTGCTGGGATCCCTGCACCTACATGGGAGACTCCAAAAGAGAAGCTCCTGGCTTCGGATTGGCCCAGCTCTGGCCTTGCAGCTGTCTGGGGAGTGAACCAGTGGGTAGAAGGTCTCTCTGTCTCTCCCACTCTGCCTCTCAAATAAGTAAATAAATAAATCTTTAACAGAAAAGTTTACAGAAAATAAAATTTAAAGACAAGTTTATTTTTGTACAAAAAAATTGGAAAATCATGCATATAGGAGTTTCAAAAATTTCAAGGTAAATGCATATTATAGAAGAACTATGCATGGGCTTCAAAAGTTTTGGCACCAAAATAAATTTAATTCCATTTTTCCACAACATTTTTTATAGTAGGCACATCTGTCTTGTGCAGTTTTCTATATTGAATTTTTACAGTGCTTAAAAAGTGCTTTGAAAAATGCAAGGCCCTATGCAACACATGAACTCCCACAAACTTTCCACACTTGACCTTGATGAGCATAGGGGTATATATTAATATGTGAAATGGCACATGAACAGAGACCTTCAGTGCAGACTTCAGACTGGAGAGGAGCTAAACAGTAGTTAGTGGCAGGTGAGTTTAAAGTAATGTTAGGAATGTCCATTAAATACCAAAGGAAGCATTAATCTGGGAGAAGAGGGAGGTGCAAACAAAACCCAGTCTGCTAGCGAATGCAAAATCTGTTTTGCCGTTACCTAAAATAGGACCTTTTACAGAAAATTCTTTGGAGTATTTTTAAGAGCAAGTTTTTGTAGATAGACACATGGGAAATTGACTATCTACTGAAGACGCATTTGAAAAATGCCAGGAAAAAACAGCAAAAAGCTTCTCCTGTGTTTTTAGTAGAAATGGGTGCAGGGAAGTCACTAGAGGTGATAAACTATTAAGAATTTTAAAAATTTAAAAAAGAACTACAGAGAAAGAGAAAGAGAGAATCATACATCCACTGGCTCACTCCTCAAATGGTCACAACGCCTTGGGCTGGTCCAGGAACCAGGAACTTCTTTGGGTCTCCCACATGGGTGCAGAGACCCAAGCACTTGGACCATCCTCCGCTGCTTTCCCAGGCACATTAGCAGGGAGCTGGATCGGAAGAGAAGCAGCTAGGACTCGAACCGGCGCCCATGTAGGATGCCGGCACTGCAGGCAACAGCTTTACCCACTACACCACAGTGCTGGCCCCAAGTTGGTTTGAAGTGGTCCTGGGGGCATTTATTGATAAAAGGCCAAACAGATCCCAGCTTGAGGTTGCCTTGGGTCAGGAGGTTCAGAACCGGGCTTTCCAGCACCCGCCTCGCAGAGGAGCTGAGCTGCACCCCTGCGCTGTGGGGACGATCCGCCCATGGACTCAGCGTATCTGGAGCCGGCACCATGCACTGTGGCAGCTCGGGTCCTCACGACGGCTGATGTAAATGACACCGGAGGTCACGCATCCGAATTGTCGTCCGTTCGTGGTCCCGTCGGCTCATCTCTGGAGGGAGAGCTGCCGGCACGGCCAGTCTAGGGATAAACACTGCATTCATGGGTTTATCAGGGACCGTCCTCCTTGGCCTGTGACCCTTACCTGTGAGAGGAAATCCAGGTGCTGTGGTCAGGTTCAGTTCGTCAGTTCAAGTGCATGGTCAGGAGGCCTGGCTGGACAGCTATTCCAGAGGCAAAGGTGGTGAGTGGGTGAGTTCAGTCACATCCTTCTCTCATTAAAATCACCTAGAACCTTCTAAAAATCTTACCCACCAGGCCAGAAGCCCAGACCAGATCCATCAGCATCCCAGGTGATTCCAAGGTGTTAGCCAAGGTCAAGAACTCTGCCCTGGGCTGCCTCATTAGGAAAGACCCAGAGCAGGGAGCAGGTCAAGGCCAGAGCTGAGGCAGAAGTCTATGCCGTCCTGAGTTGCACGTTTGAAGTGGAATCAGGAGGCTGCATTTCATTTAAAAAAAAAAAAAAAAACTGTAAAAATGAAAGGAAAATCGAGGTGATGGAGGAACTGGGGCATCTGACCTGGCAGGGGGCAGACCTTGGAGAACCAAGGGCCGGGCCGCCTCCACGCCTGCAGGCTGAGCCTCTGGGAAGGGACTGAGTGTCTGGTGACTTACACTGCAAGGGAGGTTGGCTCTGTGCAGGGACGAGACCTCCCGAGAGCAGGTGCAGCTTAGCAGTCGCCGGCTGCCATGGGAGCTGGTGTGCGCCCGCCCCTAGGGCTGTCCAGTACAGCACGTGTCACAGTCCATTTCCAGAAGCTGTTTGTCCGTTGAAAAGAAAATCCCCAGTCTTGGGAGTGCATCTGGGTGGGCAGGGGTAGCGGCTTTGAAAAATGCATGTGTCCAGCCCTCGTCCATCCTTCCTGAACCCACACATTGGCGGGCGGGTCCCAGACATCTGTGTTTCTTAAAGTGTTCCTTGGGCTGACCAGGACAGTACCTCGT
Organism: Lepus europaeus; assembly: GCF_033115175.1. Lineage (NCBI taxonomy): Eukaryota > Metazoa > Chordata > Mammalia > Lagomorpha > Leporidae > Lepus > Lepus europaeus. The sequence continues at coordinate 14,173,697 of NC_084832.1, read as the reverse complement.
TTTGGGACAGCCGACCCTGCGCTGCCTCTGTCCCGAGAAAGTCTGATCCTTTGCCTTGCGTTCCACACGCTGGTCGTAACCCTATTGCTTTATTCTGTACACAGTGAGCCCCTGAGAAGCGGAGTGTGTGAAGGTCAGACTTTGCCCACAGGGAGCTTGCACTGTGGAAGAAGGCAGGCAGCTGGGGCGAGAGGACCAGGTCCCCCTGAAGATATAGGCACCAAGCCCGGGAGGGCACACGGTGTTGCCGCCAGCCAGCTCCGCCCTGGGTGACCCTAGGGCCATTAATGCCTGAATGTGTTGAGTGAGCAGGAGGGACCAACTCTCTGTGTGTGCACATGTGTGTGTGTGTTTATATTCATGCATGGGAAACATGGGCTGGCCCATGCCAATTGGGGTGGTTCAGATCCACGTTAGGTTTACCCCGGCACCTCGGGTCTGTATCCAGCTGTCTGTGGACCCCACTGGGTCTCATTTCCTTGTCTGTGGCATGGGCTGTCACACAAGGTAAATGAGACCATGTTTGTGTGCTCTCTGCATTGCAAAGGGGAAAGCTGATTTGCTTAGCTCAACTTTTGACTTTGAGATAATTTGTGTCCAGGGAAAAGTCACCAAGACAATCGCGCGCACACGTGTGTGTGTGTACATGTGTGTGTGTGCACCTGTGTGCCTGCATGCACTCCTCCCCCACCTGTCCCCTGGCATTTGCATTTTATCATGTCCAGAGGATGCTCCTCAAAACTGAGAAGCTAATATTGGTTCATTCGGGTTTTATTCAGTGAGCGTATTTCAAGTTATGGTTGAGGCTAATGAACCTACCACTTACTCTGTGCCAGAGGTTCCCCCATGTCTTGCACGTGAGCGATGCAGTCACCTTAGGTCTGCCTGTCGTGTCCTATGCGAGGCCACTGTACACGCCTGTCAATGGTGGGAAATCATAGGGCAGAAAAAGTAGCAGAAGTTTCCGGAATAACCACACTGAGCCCCGGCTTTGTCAACACACCTGCCCTGTGCAAATGTCACCTTCTCCTAAGTCAACACACCTGAGCAGCGGAGGGTTCCCAGGGCCGGGTTCTTGGCTGGCAAAACCCAACTTACCTGTTTCATTTAAAAAAAAAGGGGGGGGGGGAGGGAAGGAAGAAAAGAACAACAAAACAAAAACAAAACTGGAAGAACAGCTTTGCCTTTTTCCTTTTGGAAGCAAGGATCATTTACTCAGCTGCTCCAATACATTGAGAGAAAACCACCTGCAGACAGCCCTTGGCATGGTCAGGGCACCCCAATTCCAGCCCTGGAGGGACCGGCAGGTGTCAGCCCCAGCTGGCCAGCTGATCCCCAGGGATGGATGGAGGCCTGCTGTGGTCCAGAGGTCCGTGGCCATGTGTGCTGTGTACAAAACTTAGCTTAGGGGCCCTACGGGGCTGGGGTACTGTGAACAGAAAGACACAGGGGTGCTGGAATAGGTCAGCTCGCTCTCTCTCTCTCTCTCACACACACACACACACACACACACACAGCTTTCTAGGAGGAATAGCTGCATGTCTTAGAAGCAGCAGGCCAGGGCCGGAGACAGGTGTCAGGATATCCCTGGGTGGCCAGGGCCCACTGGGACAAATAGGGAAAGAGAGGGGAGACCCCCTGCTGCCGTGAACACAGTTACTGGACAAGCCGCTCCGAGATGAACAGGGGGATGAAAGAAGCAAGTGTGACGAAGGAAGATGAGCTTACCTTGGGCACAGTGATTTTGAGGGATGGGTAGTGAAGCCCTCCAGGCCACTGGAAATGGGGGTCCAAGGCTTGGGAAAGAAATCAAGCTCACAGCATGAGTTTGAAAGTGGGCCATGAAAAGAATCGGATCGTGGAGACAAAAAGAGCCAAGGACAGAACCTTCCAGACCATGCCTTTCGGGACTTTCTTCCCATCAAGTAGACTACAGCAGAGTAAGAGCCAGCGAAGGGAACAGCAGCCACCAGAGAGCCAGAAAAAGCATTGAGGATGCAGGGTAGAGGGCCCCAGAGGAGAGCAGGCGGGATGGTGAGAGGCAGGCAGCTCCCGGGGAGCAGACTCGGGAGGAAGGGGAAGTCTGCAGGGGTGAGGGGTACGAGGGGCGTCCTCCAGGTGCACTGGGGGGGGGAGCTCTTCCAGAAATCTCCCAGGTGGGGGGCTTTGTCTCAAGACAGGGTGCTTTGTGCACCACAGCTGCTGCCACCTGTGGGTTACTCGTTCCTCTGCCAGTGCTGCCCGAGTGCGTCCTGGATTAATTCTCCAGTCTTTGCCAGCCCTGGGATGCAAGAGGGACTGGGGGCTGCGAGCCTCCATTCTCCAGTCGGCAGGTGCACCCCGGCCGCCATGGGCTGGAATGCAGGAGGACCTTGCTTTAAAGCTAAATCCTGCTCACGCCGAGGGGAGACCTTGGCTGTTAGTTTGATTCAAAGTGCAGGAACCTGTCCAGGTACAATTTTCAAAACTGACCGCAAAACTCACAGTGCCTCCGTCTTCTCCCATTGCTCCTTCTGGGAAGCCCCCCTTTTTTTTCTTTTTTCTTTTACGATTTATTTGGGTTGAAAGGCAGAGTGACAGTAAAGAGAGGAAGAGATACAGAGAAATCCTCCATCCACTGGTCCATTCCCCACATGGCCGCAACATCCAGGGCTGGGCCTGACTGAGAACGGGACTTGGGCCATCTGCTGCTGCTTTCCCAGGCACGTTAGCAGGGAGCCGGATCGGAAGTGGAGCAGCCGGGACTGGAACCAGCGCCCGTATAGAATGCAGGCACCGCGGGCGGCAGCTTTATCCACTGTACCACAGCGCCGGCCCCTGGAGGCCTTTTCATGTTCTGATGTTGTTTCCCTTTATTGACTGCAGCACTGTGTGGTCCACACAGGTGGGGGAAGCAGAGAGGTGTCCACTGACCCAGGAAGGGGGCCTGGCAGCCACACTGCAGTCAGTGTCTGTCCGGGTGGCACCTGCAGTGTCACACCTTACGTCTGCATGTGCATTATCGCAAGGATAAGTTGGCATCACTGGTCAAAATGAAAATAGTTGCCACACTCATGGCTGGATACATTTTTTTTTTCAAGATTCACTTAATTATTTGAAAGAGTTAGAGAATCTTCTATCTGCTGGTTCACTCCCCAAATAGCCCCAGGGGCCAGAGTTGGGCCAGTCCAAAGCCAGGAACCAGGAGCTTCTTCTAGGTCTCCCACCCAGGTGCAGGGGCCCAAGCACTTGTGCCATCTTCCATTGCTTTCCCAGGCCACAGCAGGGAGCTGGATGGGAAGTGGAGAAACCAGAACTCGAACCAGCGCCCACATGGGATGCCAGCATCACAGGCAGCAGCTTTACCCACTATGCCGTACCGTCAACCCCTGAATATATTTTTCCACTTGATCTTCAGAAACAAGAGGTGGCAGCTACAGCCCATGAGCCAGATCTGTTCTGCTACCTGTTTTTGTTAGGAAAGTTTTATTGAAACATGGTCACGCCCAGTGTTTACTGATCACGGGCAGCTGCTGTCCTGCTACATGAGCAGAGCTGGGTGCTTGCGACAATTTCTGCATGGCCACAAGTCTAATAACGCCCACATGAAGTCTGCCAGCGAACTTTGCCAGGTGTTGGTACCCTTATTCCTGTCTCACAGTTAGGACAGTGAAGCCATGGGAGGGGTGAGGCCCCTGACCCCAGCCTCAAGCCCAGGTCTGAGCTGACTCCAGGGCTCCGCCCCCAGACCTGTGTTGATGATGTCCAGGATATTTCACCACAGGAGGGCGCTGTCGGGCTCAGAGCCTCTGCCGAGGAGTCCTCGCTCTCCAAAGGAGAAAATATGTGTGGTTTAGCAGAAACCAAGCAGAGCCCCTCCCACGCCCTGGTCTCCAGACCCTCCACCTCCTCTCTCCCTGCCCGGCCCTGTGAGGACAGCGCTGCTGCTTGGGCCACCCTGTCTGCCAGGATCACCCCCTTGAAAGCCATAGCAGCCGGCTGGGACGTCTGCTCACCATGGCCCTGTCCTGGCTTTGTCCAGAGAAGTATCCCGTGTAGGGGTCTTAGAGCCGAGGAGACAGATGGTCCTCCACCGAGTGACCTCTCACGGTGCAGTGGCGGTTACAGTATCAGCGGGGACTCCTGTAAAACCCAGCCTTGCACCTGCTCTCAGAGCCGTCTGTCGATCTCCAGCGATGGCAACAAAGGCAAAAGGTGCGGGTGTTGCGGCACAGCAGGTTAAGCCACCACTTGCAATGCCAGCGTCCCATATTGGAGCGCAGGTTCAAGTCCCGGCAGCTCCACCTCCAGTCCGACCCCCTGCTAATGTGCCTGGGAAGGCAGCAGCACACGACCCAAGTGCTTCAACTCTGCCAAGCACGTGGGAGACCCGGATGAAGTTCCTGGCTCCTGGCTTCAGCCTGGTGCAGCCCTGGCTGTTGTGGCCACTTGGGAAGTGGACCAGCAGATGGAAGCTCTCTCCCTCTCTGTCTCTCTCATTCTCTCTCTTGCTCTGCCTTTCAAACAAATAATTAAATCTTTAGAAACCACCAGCACCCCACCCCGGGCCCTGCCCCAAGCACGCTGCACATAGGACCTCATTTAATCCTTAGCAGTGCTAAGAAGTGGGCGTGCAGCCACCTGCCCAGGGGTGTGTGGCCTTGGGCCCAGGACTGTGGCTTCTGGGTCCTCGCTTTCCCGCCCCCCTCTGCTGCTCCCTAAGCTTCCCCTCGGTTTTCTGGCTATGTGACGTCATTCTCCTTAACAGGTGTAAACGCTGACTTTCTCCCTTTCCCTTTGTGGCCGGGGAAGAGCTTGTGTCCTGCTTTTGGTTTTCATTTATGGGAAATCTCATGAAATCTCGAGGACTTGTCTTCCCTGGCTGGGTCCTTCCACGCCGTGGAGCACCCGGGAAGGCCTGGGGACAGTGACTGGTTTCTCCGGTCTCTGTTCGGGGCCCATGACCGCAGGTGTCTTGGGAGAGTGGCCGCCTCTTGTCATGCAGACCTCTTTATTTTACACTTGATGTTTGCAGGCAGGAAGGGTTTGCTGTAAAAGGTTATGGGTATGGTTCCTGCCAAGCAGAAGCGAGTGCTTCCTGTATCACAAACGCTGTTGGGTGCAGCTCTTGTCACATGTCCTTCGTCTCTGCAGGGACAGCATCAGGTCGATGTTAGGCTCAGAGAGGGCGAGTGCCTTGGCCAATGTCACACAGCTGGAAAGGGCGAGACTGGAGACAAACCCCCGGGCACGCCGCCGTGCTCCATGATTGGTGACGTGAGAACCACATCCTGGCTCCGGGATAGCTCAGCCCCAAACGTGCCCTCAGCCAGTCACTGCTGCCAGCCATGCTGCTGCTGGCCAAGAACCCCGGACGCGGGTCCTCGGTGCCAGGGGCCAGGGTGCCTCTCCCTGGTCTTCCCAGTTAGGTTCCAGACTGTTCTCTGGCAGGAGCCCCCTCCTGGGGTCCCCCTTGAGAGGGGACCCGCAGGCGGCCAATCACACCATCGGTGCTAGGCCTCATGGGGCAGGAGAAGGAAAAGGCGCCTTGCAGATCTGCGTTCCAGCCCCATTCATGCCGTGTGGCCGGGGCAGGTCACCGAGGCTTTCTGATGGGAACTGTTCCCAGGACACCATCAGACCTGCCTGGGACTGGGCTGGAACTTCTCTGCCTGACCTTGGCCCCGCATTAACCTCAGAAGGAAAGAAGCCGGGGCTGCCTGATGCTGTGGTGGATGGGCACAGGTGGCTGGAAGCCCGTGGCCTTCTGCATTCCATTACCCACAGCGGTCCACGGGATCGCTGGGCGCCTGGCCCCCCACCGCGAGTGCTCCCCCACGTCGGGGTGGGGATTGCTGCTAGCGACGGTACACTCTTCCTCTCAGTGGATTTCAAAGCATCCTGAAGCCCATCTCTTCATCAAAGGATGTCGAGAATCACATTCAGTACTTGTGGCTAATGAATATGTAGAAGAGGACCTCTTACGATCTACTACTCCGGCTGGTTTTTTGCTTTTTGAACCCTCCTCTCCAAGGGGACTTTAAAAAGTTCACAGAAAATGGGATTAGCTGATAAGATTATTCTGGTGCAAACACCGTGAAACCGTGTAGAAGTTTTGCAGGATACACATTGTCCCCCGAACTTTCTGAGGCCCCCCTCGCGTGGAACCCAAAACGTGGTATTGAGAGATTTGTCTTTGTGCAGTTGCCCACTTGCACTTGAGGCTAATTTTTTCATTGGGAATTTATTGGATAAGGAAGCCGCGTTTGTTTTGCAAATGAGGACTCCATTCGGGAGCTTAAATCTGTGCTCCAGGGGTCAGAGACCCAGACACAGAGCCAGAGGAGTAGAAACTGCCTGCAGCTCCAAGCTGTGTAGACTGCCTGTGTGTTTTCAGCTAATGAGTCTTCCTCCTGTTGCATGTAGGAGGCGCGTGTGCATGTCTGTGGGTTGCTTGGAAACCTAGCGTGTCAGTCACCGCTCAGTTTCACTGGGGACCTCCTGGGACACTTAACACAAGGCCAATGTTACCGCTGTCGGGAAGCATCTCCCCTCCCCCCTACACACACACACACACACACACAGGCTTGATCCTGGGCTCCTGAGACTGTCAGGGTCAGGGGAAGCTGGGAGACAAGGCTGAGGGAGACAGCAGCACGCGGTTGTTGGGATTCTAGGCAGATATGATGTTGGCCTGGGGATGCAAACGGGAGGCCAGGTCCGGTCAGAGTCAAGGCCACGCTGCAAGGTTGCCCCTTGTGAGGGGCAGATGGGGACGAGGCAGGCAGAGCTGGCCCTTGGAGATGCCACACGGGGGCCAGGACTGGCCGGTTCCCACGGCTGTGGTGCACCAGTGCGTGACGTACTGATGGGCGGCGGGAGGACTTGGGAACTCCGGCGCGTGTGCGTGCGTTCATCCCTTTGCCGAGGTCGCGTGTTGTTGCTCCTGGGAGTAAGGCGTCACGTTGCATGGGTCAGTATCAGCACGGCGGTGGCTGCTGCGTAGACATCACGCAGCTTTTCTAATCCATCGAATCTTCAAGAGGGTTTTCGCCTTCGTTGCCTTGTGGCCGTGCCTTCCAAACAAGGGCCCCTTTTCTTGGGCAGCGGTCATCCGGGGATGTTACAGAGGAGCCGTAATTACTTTTTCATGTTCCGGCGACGCAGTGACCTTTTGCTGGCCCTAACGAGACAAAGGCTCCGGATGTGTGGATGGGTGGGTGTGGTGGCAGCGAGTAACACAGAAAGGAAATCGGTGCAGCTTCGGCCCCCCTATCCGGGGACTGTGGCCCAGGGGTTTGGACCCACGCAGGACTGGGGCTTGCGTGAGCTGGGGTGGGAGGGGCAGTGATGCTTGTTCTGGGGGCAGCCACGTCCGAGCCCCCAGTTCGGCCTCACCTAGAGCCGACCCCCTTCCGTCGCCACGCTGTGGGCATCTCCCTGCTGCCCGGGCTGACCCTGCCAGCCCGGGGCTGTCCCTCCCGTGGAAGTCCAGAGGCTGGAGACAGAGAAACAGATGTGGCTCAGAGCCAGTGGGCACGGGAGAGGCGTCCCCTCGAGCCTGAGGCTTCCACGTCAGTAGGCGAACCAGAGGAAGTGGAGGAAGCGGAGCCTGGCTGCCACTCTGTGCCGCCACCCTCCCCCAGCGCCCTCCTGCCTTGCTTCACGCTCTGCAGGGGCGTCCGCGAGAAAGAGAGAGAGGAAGTTGCTTGTTATCAATGGGAGCCAGAAATCCTCCCATTTCTTCCCTTGCCCACATAATCTAGATTATTCTCATTAAAAGAGCTAAATTCCAGGGCCAGCACTATGGCGCAGCAGGTGAAGGCACCGCCTACAGCGCCAGCATCCCACACCAGAGCACCAGTTCAACTTTCGGCTGCTCCGTTTCCCATCCAGCTTCCTGCTCTTGTACCTGGGAAAGCAGTGGAAGATGGCCCATGTGCTCGGGCTCCTGGCTTTGTCCTGGACCAGCCCTGGCCGTTGCGACCATTTGGGGAGCGAGCCAGTAGATGGAAGATCACTTTCTTTTTGTCTCTCCATCTGTTTCTCTCACTCTGCCTTTCAAATAAATAAGTTGTAAATTAAGTCTAAATTACATCCTTTGAACTTTCTTAGGTGTGCTGGCAAGCCTCACACCGTTTGAGAACTCTGGATCAGTTGTTGAAGTCCCAGATGGTAGCCACAAACCAAGTTTCAGCTGGCCTCACCCCCTTTTGTTGGCATTTCATCAAAATCAAGTTAGCTCTGGCTCAGTGGCTGGGTGCTCCTTGAACGTGGAAATCTACCTTGCTCAGGCGTGGAGGCCGTGGGCAGAGGGAGGGAGCACTGGCCAGCCCTTGGGAGAGCCCGTGGGATCTTGAAGGCGAGATGGGGTGGGGGCTTCTAGGTGGCAGAAGGTGCCCGGGTCAGGCTGGAGCCCTTTGAAGGGGGGAGGGGGTTAATTCTCTCTCTGTGCCAAGTGGAAGCAGAAGAGCCACCAGTGGATGCTGGCCAGGGCCAACAGAATGGCCAGAGCCAGACGCTCCATCATGATTTTATAAAGATTTTATGTATTTGAGAGGTAGAGTTACAGACACTGAGAGGGAGAGACAGAGAGGTCTTCCTTCCGTTGGGGTTCACTCCCCAGATGGCTGCAACGGTCAGAGCTGAACCAATCCGAAGCCAGGAGCTTCTTCCTGGTCTCCCATGTGGGTGCAGGGGCCCAAGCACTTGGGCCGTCTTCTACTGCTTTCCCAGGCCACAGCAGAGAGCTGGATTGGAAGAGGAGCAGCCAGGACTCGAACCGGTGCCCATGTGGGATGCCGGCGCCGCAGGCAGAGGATTAACCTGCTGCACCACAGTGCTGACCCCTCCATCAGGATTTAAAAGCCACTCGCCAGAAACTCAGAGCCCTCAGCACTGTGTCTGACGGCACGACAGGACACATGACGCTCGTGAACCCTCTCCAGCGGGGTTTGGGGAGAACGTGACCTGATGGCTGAGGGGGAGGGACATGTGGAAGAGTACAGTTTCTAGCTTGGGGTAGCACGGCCACCTCCTTAAGGAAGAAAGTACAGGGAGGGGACGGGATTTGGGGACTGAGATCCAGCAGCAGGTTTGAGAGGCCGACAGGGGTCTTCATACAGACCCTCTGGAAGGCCTGAGAAGTGCAGTCCCTGGGGGAGTGGCAGCATAGACCACAGGGTTTGGATTCGGCATCGCGCCAGGAAGCCAGGGAAAGGGGACGGGACAATGAGCATCGTGGATTCCCGTGCACACAGGCAGCTCAGCGTGGCCAGCACAGTGGGGCGTCCTGAGCTGAGGGTGGAGACCAGCTCAGGGGAGGGATGCTTCAGATCATCAGGATGACCGTCGCTGTCCCCAGGACCAGCTGGAGGGTGAGCGGGAGAGGAGGGGTGGTGGCGGAGGCAGAGGGTTGAGGGAGCTGGTGCAGGAGAAGCGCCTGGGAGAGGCTGCAGACACCGCACAGAGACGCTCCAAGACCCTGCGAGGGGCTGGGAGCACGGCAGCTGCCCCGTGTCGGATTCTGGGGCTGCTTCCGCTACCTAGAAGGTTGGGGCGCTCTCGGCCGCCGCTGTAACATGATGGACACTCTGCACTCATGGGAGTCACCGGGCTACCTGGTGCCCTTGACTGCCAGCGGCTAAGGGAGGACCCCACTCCTGCGATTCTGCTCCTGCCCGCTCTCCCACCTCCCGCAGGTGCAGAATCTGATGCGTGAGTGCTTCCAGCCTTCCTCCGTCCCTGGAGGATCGCTGAGGAACCAGGGCTCACAGCTGGGGAGATGGGGAGGCTCCACGGGAGGCCGCTTCTCCTGGCTGGAGGGTGGGCAGCTGCCATGGCCGTGGGCGTGTGTACACCCCAGGCCCTTGACTCGGGCTGCCGGCCATGTTCCTCCACTCTGAATGCCCCTGGCTTCCAGCTTGAAGCCCAGTGCCCAGAATTTGACCTTTATTATTATTATTATTATTATTATTATTATTATTATTATTATTACTGTTACTATTACTATTATTATTACTTATCCCTTTCCTGTAAGTTGGCTGCTAGCTCTCCTGAACAACACATTGACCAGGTGGTTAAAAACCACGTTTTAGTTGCGTCTGGGAAATTCTTTGCTAACAATCGGGTAGATCCGCGGGTTTGCGCAGCTCGGGGTGTAGGTTCAGAAGCCGCACCACTGGGCTCGTGCACGTCCTCCCCCTCGTGGTGGCAGTGCTGGCTGTGACTCGAGTGCTCAGCTCCGAGGTGGCAGTGATCATCCTGCCTGCCCCTCTAAGCTGCCATCGGGATTAAGGGAGTTAGTGCTCCACAGGTGCACCTGCACGTGCACGGGGGTTCCGTCCTCTGCCGTCGTAAGTTGAAAATGCACTGACTCCGCCTGCTCTACCGAGCGCCCCAGCCCAGCAGCCGGCACACGACAGAGCGCACGCCCAGAAAACAGTGCAGACTCCGAATCCCCAGTGGGGCACGTGGACTGGAGTCACCTGCTCTGTGCCGTGGTCCTGTCGTAATTCAGGGACAGTGCCCACTGCACGGTCAGGACTCCCAAGCTGCTCACTGCCAGGATTGCGAGTAGTTTTCTGTCTGCTGCTTAAGCCCCTGAACCATCGACATCAGCAAAAGTGAGCCCAAGAAAAATACGATACCCAAGGACGCGGCAGGAAGCGCCGGTAGCTCTGCCATCCAGCACGCAGCGTGCCGCCCGGCCACCCCTCGGGCCCTCACGGTGTCATCACACACACACACACACACACACACACCGTCCCCTGCACTTCCTCAGTGACAGCTCTCTCAAGGGCTTCCCAGGCAGCTCTTTGCTCTGGGCGAAGGGCTCTTGGGAGCAGAAATCTCCATTTGGAGGCTACATCTTGGCTCATCCAAGTGTCTCTTAGCACCTGTCTCACTGGGAAGAATCCGACCCACGAGCCCTGCTGCACGTGATCTCCATGCTGCTGTCACCATACGGAGGTCACCCGAGGCCAGATAAGGCCCATTTAAAAGGAACAAAAGCGAGTGCTGCCCTTTCAAAGCCCACGTGGGGAGTTCTTCGCAGAATGAGTAGGGGGTCATTTCAGAGCCTCCCCCCCACATGCCGTGAGCCCGAGAACAGTGTGGGAGACACGAGGCAGGGGTGCAGGTCGGTGCTGGAGAGGGAAGATATCCGGGGGGGTGATTTGGGGTCCCAGGCGGGGACGCGGTCCCCTCGTGTTTGCCCTGCTAACGCCCCATGTCTCCGCCTTTGCTGTGTCCTCAGGGAAGGCCGCTCCACTGCCCACGTGAAAGGCGACTACCAAAGAATCGGGGACGTCCTGCTGAGGAACATCCAGGGCATGAAGGTGACTGGGGGGCGCGGGGGGATGGGCTTACCGCGGCTGCGCATGCCTGGCTCCCACCCAGCCCTCGTGCCCTCGGCCACACCCCGGCGGCGAGGGCTGGCCGTTCTGGTGAACCCGTCTTCCAGCCTTGCAGGGTCCCTTTCTTTGTTGAAAGCATTCGTAATGGTTGTTTCCAAAGCTCTGGGCTGTACCCCACACGACAGGGGTTTTCTGCAAAGGCTGTTTTTCTAAGGACGTCAGCCAGACACCGGTGTCTGTGTGTTGGTGCCTTTCCACTTGGCTGTTCTCGCTTCTCCTAAGCATGGCAAAATATCAGATTGGGAAGTATGTAGGAATCCCAGCAAAGCCAGTGACTTTAAATCAGTGTATAAGGAAAATACGTTTTTAACCATTCAGACATCTGCAATGTTACTAAAGTATACCTAAAAGGAATCAAATACTAAACCAAAACTCGGCCACATTTCTATAATCTGTCTCATTTCTTATGTCTGACATTTTCATTTTAACTAATTAATCGTTCCTTTAGTATCTTACATCTTAATGCACACCGCTCATCTGACTACATCGGTATTCACATTCTACGGCACTATTCCTGTGTCTCCACTGCCTAGAGCTTGTCTCGTAGCCTTAGTAGCTGAAACCCACCCAGAGCAGACTTTAGCCCCCAGCAAGGCCTGCGTCCAGCCGTCTGCCTGTCCAGTGCTAACTGAGCACCTGCTACTCAGAGAATGAATTACTGTTGGGCTGGGCCTCATTCCTGTGAATCAGGCTGCCTTGTTTGAGTATTTCATTTTCTTCCCTTAGAATGGGGTAGCGAGAAGGCAGCGATGGTGTGGTTGGTGGCACAGGAAAGATGGGCTCAAGCTGCCACTCAAAATGTCCTGTCCATCTCTCTCTCTTAAAAAGTATCAAGATGTCCCCCAGGTCTGGAACTACTGTTTGCTCTTCTACCATGAGCAACACTCACAGTTTTAGACGTCGTCAGAGGCAGGCCACACGGAGGGGATCAGGATTGCAGAATCCTGTGCGAGAAACAAATACAGAAAAGAGCAAGAATAATCTAAGGCCAGTGCTGCGGCTCACTAGGCTAATCCTCCGCCTGTGGCGCCAGCACACCAGGTTCTAGTCCCGGTCGGGGCACCGGATTCTGTCCCAGTTGCCCCTCTTCCAGGCCAGCTCTCTGCTGTGGCCCGGGAAGGCAGTGGAGGATGGCCCACGTGCTTGGGCTCTGCACCCACATGGGAGACCAAGAGAAGCACCTGGCTCCTGGCTTCAGACCAGCGCGATGTGCTGGCCACAGCGGCCATTGGAGGGTGATCCAACGGCAAAAAGGAAGACCTTTCTCTCTGTCTCTCTCTCTCACTGTCCACTCTGCCTGTCCAAAAAAAAAAAAATTATCTGAGACGTTGCACAGCTGGAGTATTTTGAATGCCCAAAGTCCAGGTTGACATGCAAAGCTCAGATGTTCGCATCTTTACCACCTGCCGTGGTGGTTAATTAACGTGCTTTATGTTTGTAGAGCAGTTTCAGGTTTGCAGAAAAAAGAAAATACAGAGAGTTCCCGTATCCCTCTTTGCATCAGTGTTTTGCAGTGTGGGCCCGCTGGTTGAAACTGCTGGACCACTGCTGCCATGTTGTTATTAACCCAAACCCAGGGTCTGCGTTCTGGCCCCTCCTGGTGCTCGCCACTGTGTGCAGTGACAGATGTATGGTGCCACGTGGCCCCCAGGACACTGGCTTACGAACGGCTCCGATGCCCTCACAGCCCCCCGGGCCCCAGTCCCTGGCAATGCTGGCCTGTCACCGGGTCTTGGGTTTTACCTTCCCCAGAATGTCACTGAGCTGGACACACACAGGCTGTAGCCTTTCCAGGCTGGCCTCTCTCGCTCCTTAAGAGCACCTCTCCCTTTGCTCGCTCTCTCCGTCACCTGCCTTGCCCCGTGCCCTTCCACGCCCTTCCCCCACCAGACACCTCCTCCAACATGGGCCGTGTCTTTTCTCAGTCCACCCTGCTTTCTCACCTTTCCCCCTTACCTGTGCAAGGAAGAGGGCCCCTCCAAGAGGCCTGGACTCTGTCTGGCTCCTGCCTTCACTTCAGTGGACAGTCCCCAAGTGCCACTGGCTGCCAGCACTCCTGTAGAACCTTCTCGGGCCCGTCTGCAACTCCCCCCTGCCCCGTGGCTTTCCCGCAGAGAACCGAATTCCTCTTCCCTCTGCACCATCTTAGCACAGGAGCCCCCCTACCGCCGCACCTGGTCCCCACTTGGGGCACTCGCATTCTCAGTGCAGCGAGCCGCAGGTTGCCCCGCCAGCGGCCTCTGTGGTGCTGGCATTTCAGAGTTGTGCCAGTGCCATGGGCATTTATAGCGTGGAGCCCTGCGCAAGCAGAATAAAAATAGATGGAGGAGTTGGGAGAGCCGTCGGCAGCTTCCTTGAGGACTGAGCTGGGTTTTGTGTCGTGGTGGTGGTGGTTGGTTTTAAAGAGTTCTTGCAAAGTGTGGAGAGGACCGGCAGAAGGTTCTAGATTGAGTTCCTGATGAGTCAGCTGCTGCCCATCGACCATCCTGACCCACTGCCCATGTCACCAGCAGTCACTGCTTGTATGACTCTTCTCAAAACCCTACCTCGGGGCCGGCACCGTGGCTCACTTGGTTAATCCTCCGCCTGTGGTGCCAGCATCCCATATGGGCGCCGGGTTCTAGTCCTGGCTGCCCCTCTTCCAGTCCAGCTCTCCGCTGTGGCCCAGGAAGGCAGTGGAGGATGGCCCAAGTGCTTGGGCCCCTGCACCCATGTGGGAGACCAGGAAGAAACACCTGGCTCCTGGCTTCAGATCGGCGCAGCGCCGGCTGTGGCGGCCATTTGGGGAGTGAAACAATGGAGGGAAGACCTTTCTCTCTGTCTCTTTCTCTCACTATCTATAACTCTACCTGTTAAAAAAAAAAAAAAAAAAAAAAAAAAAAAAAAAAAACTACCTGTTCCTCCATGGCTGGAGGAGACAGCTCAGACTCCAAACCTGAGCATGGCAGCCTCTTCCCCAAGTCCTGGGTGATCATTCTAGAGCTTCTTCCACCTTGCATGCCCCACTCTGCATCCAGGAATGTGCCTCTCCTATCCTGTCTCGTCCTCACAAGACGCCTGCCTTGGCTTGGGTGCAGGAATGGCCTCCTTTGCTCAGCCATACATTAAAGCAAGACATTTCTTAGGCACCTGCTGTATATGCTAGGTCCCAAGCATGTAGCAGCCTGTGCAGTGATGTTGCACAGAGCAGTTCACATACATACACACACACGCCTAGGCATACATGTTGCACAGAGCAGTTCACACACACACACGCCTAGGCATCCATGTGCTCGTGCCCTCAAAGGGTGTGGTGTGTAGCTGGAACAGCGCGAGTAGGCTCTGTGATGGTACAGAGCTGACCCTGTCCTGAGTTAACCCAAGTTGTCACAGGAGGGGCACTGGGGGAGAGGTGCCCAGGACCTCCCTGTATTGTTCTTTGCAACCTCCCGCGAATCTCTGTTTCAAAGCAGAAAGGCAGGAGACCAGCCCAGCACGGGAAGGTGTGTGCTAAGGGCTGATGTGGGCTAGTTTCGCACTAAATGCGGCACAATGCACATTAGGGAAGACCCTGCTACCAACCCTGAAGGGGTCCTGGGCAGGGCCGTCGTGCAGCGGGAGGCCTGGGTTAGGCAGCAGTCGCTGCTGGAGCCCCTGCCGGGATTGCACACCCCAAGGCCCATGCTCACACACATTGAGGGGGAGGCGGGGGGAAGACACTGTCGCCATGGTGGGTGACACCGGGGACGAGGAACAGAAGAGACCTGTTAGGAGGTCAAGTTCATCAGACCTGAGGAAGGGCTCAGAGAAAGCAGGAATCCGGAATGTTCCCCAGGCTGTTCCATCCTGCACGGTCCTGAGGTCAGGGAATAAATGAGACCCCTCCCCCTCTCCCCCCCAGAGGCAAGAGGGAAGCAGCAGGCTTCTGCCGGGACCCCTGTGTTTCCGGGCCTGGACCGTGGTCTGGATTGGAGACTAGATTTGGGAGTAGCCCAGCCTGGGAAGTCCTTGGGAAGGAGACTCGGAGACAGCAGCTGTTCCAATGTCCTAGGGTCTGTTGTCCCCCACCCCATCCCCTCCTGCCCCAGCTCTGTCTTCCAGCACCTCCCCCTGACCCGGTCTCCCCCAATCCTAGGAGACTGAGCCTGTCCAGCTGTCAGTCACCTCCCTGGAGTGGAGCACAGTAGGGAAACACACACGAATTTGATACATTGACCCAGTCTGGTGGTGACACTTGGAAGACCACAGGCCACCCCTGGGAGCTTGTGAACCCCAGGTTACGCCTATCTCGCTTTAAAAAAAGCATTTATTCGGCCGGCGCCGTGGCTTAACAGGCTAGTCCTCCGCCTTGCGGCGCCGGCACACCGGGTTCTAGTCCCGGTCGGGGCGCCGGATTGTATCCCAGTTGCCCCTCTTCCAGGCCAGCTCTATGCTGTGGCCCGGGAAGGCAGTGGAGGATGGCCCAACTCCTTAGGCTCTGCACCCGCATGGGAGACCAGGAGAAGCACCTGGCTCCTGGCTCCTGGCTCCTGGCTTCGGATCAGCGAGATGCGCTGGCCGCAGCGGCCATTGGAGGGTGAACCAACAGCAAAAGGAAGACCTTTCTCTCTGTCTCTCTCACTATCCACTTTGCCTGTCAAAAAAAAAAAAAAAAAAAA
Source organism: Lepus europaeus (assembly GCF_033115175.1). Taxonomy (NCBI): domain Eukaryota; kingdom Metazoa; phylum Chordata; class Mammalia; order Lagomorpha; family Leporidae; genus Lepus; species Lepus europaeus. The sequence goes on along the minus strand of NC_084832.1, from coordinate 14,157,664 downwards.
AAGCATTTATTCCCCAACTAGTGTCCATACTGTCCATCTGTTTTATAATCTCAATGCACTTTAAACTGCCTGACACCCTATGGAGCTTGTGTTTCCTGCTGAGATGCAAGTGCAGTATTGAAGAGTGAAACATACCCATATAAAACGGAAGGAGAAAAGTAAACGTTACTAATGCAAACCCCACGTCGCACCGGGCGGAACACGTGACGGCGGCTCGGGCCAGCCGGGCAGGGCTGGTCCTCTACCTGCCCTCTCTTTCTGCCCCCCCAAGCACTTGGCAGCTCACCTGTGGCGGCACAGCGAGGCCTTGGAGGCGCTGGAGAACGGGCTCAAGAACTCCCGGCGGCTGGAGAGCTTCTGCCGCGACTTCGAGCTGCAGAAGGTGTGCTACCTGCCGCTCAACACCTTCCTCCTGCGGCCGCTGCACCGGCTCATGCACTACAGGCAGGTCCTGGAGCGACTGTGCAAGCACCACCCGCCCAGCCACGCCGACTTCAGGGACTGTCGGGGTGAGTGCCGCCAGCCCGGGCCAGGGAGGGGCGCCTCAGGGACACCGGGGTGCCGCCGTGTCCCGGGCCCTGCCGCACCTGGTCTCAGCTTGCACAGAGAAGGTGCTCGCGATCACTGGGACCCCATGCATCTCCACCTTTGAGCCTGGGTGCAACTCCACGCCCTGCTCCGCTCATCACTTCGTCCCTGGGCTGGCCGCACACTCTTCTCACTGCTGCTGGGCCTTGCGATGCTCCAGTCTACAGGGTACACACTGTACCTGCAGACTCTCCTCTCCACAAGCCTGAGGCCGGTGCGCCCATTTCCTATACCAAGCTACTGAGACCAGAGGGGTGAAGGAGCCTGCCACACGGCTTGGGAAGCCATAACCCATATCTGTCTCAGGATGATGGTACCCACTTGCCCAGCCCCTCGCCGGTGGGGGGAGAGGGTGATTTTGAGGGAGGAAGGCGTTTGCCGTGTCGCTCAGTAAAAGGCCACAGCAGGTATCCCAGACCCGCTTTCCCCACCGAACCTTACACCCACTTTTTGAACCAAGGTCCTTGTCTCTTGTGTGTGATCTTGGCAGCTACACTCGCTGGCCTGGACCGCCAGCCCCTCTCGGGTCGAGGCCACTTGCTCAGTCCCCTGCGTGCCCCAGCCAAGGCTGCCTGCACAGTACGTCCTGTGGAGGCAGCATTTGAAGTGTGTGAGTTGCACACCTGCCAGTATGTCCAGGCCCTCGTCCCTTCCTCAAAGTACTAGAAACACCTGCCGTGTCTGGGGCCACCTGTGTGTTTCTAGATGCATCTCTTACTCCTTTGCTCAAATCTGCACTTGTCCTGAGCTGGTCCCGCCCACTCTCTCATGCACTGGATATGCGTTGAGTACCTGTGCTAGCACCTGAGGGAACAAGGAACAGATGTGGCTGCTGCCCTCCTGGGACCCACTGGTGGGTCCCCAAGCAGGTACCTGGGCAAGGACCGACCCTGCAGTGGGCAAGTGTATAGGCTTGGAGCTGCAGCATTGGACTCTCAGCCTTGGGGGCTGCGGGGGTGGGGTCTCTCAAAGGCAGAGATGTCTAAGTTGAGAGCTGAATGTGAGTGGCAGTTTGGCTGGACAAGGGGAAAGTGTGGAGACTAGAGATGGGAACAGCACGTGGGTCCTAGGGGGACAGAGCGGGGAACATTCCAGAAGTTGTGAGTGACTACACTGTGGGATGCAGAGGGACAGTAGCAAACATTAGGCCGGACTAGGGATCCTACAGGTTCTCAGAAGCCCTGCAAGACAAGATCGATTCTCTTTATTTGAAAGGCAGAGTGAGGGGGTGAGGAGAGAAGACAGAGTTACCATCTGCAGGTTCACTCCTCAAATGCCTGCAACAGCTGTGGCTGGGCCAGGCTGAAGCCAGGAGCCAGGAGCCAGTCTGTCTCTTAGATGGGTGGCAGGGACCCAGCACCACTGCCTCCCGGGTACACATTAGCAGGAAGCTGGAGTCAGAGCGGCGCGAGGACCAAAACCCAAGCAGTGCCATGTGGGATGCCGCTGTCCAAACAGCTCTCACCTGCTGTGCCAGGCCCTGCCCTGCTATTTCTGTAACCAGTGCCTAGGAAGAACCGTCTGGCCTTGACAGTGAAACGGAGACAGCGCTTGGTGCTCAGCCTGGAACCCAAGGTGACGGGAGGGAGGCCCAGTGCTTGCTCCCGGATGAGCACCACGGGCCCAGACAGTCCAGGCCCCTCGCTCCCCGCCCAGCGAGCCCTGGGTGCTCGCGCTGTTTCCTGGGCGGAATCCGGGGTAAGGTGTGAAGCCGGAGCCAGCCCTGGGGCTGTCGCTGCTGCCCGCCATGACAGCGAGGGGAAGGGGGGTCCTGACAGTCCTGAAGACGGTTCAGTCGCCAGTTTTCCCGGCACCTGTTCACGCCCCCACCCCCCAGATTCGTCCAGGTTGGGCCTGTGCGCCTTTGGCACATCCGGGCCCGCACGGCTGGGAAATGCAGTTGCATCCTGCAGTCCTTGGTAAACGGTTCCACGCGAGGCAGGACTGGGTCCACTGGCCCGGGAGCTCCCCGGCGAGTCTCGGTAGCACCTGCGTTCCCACCCAGGGTCGGGGCACCCCGCGCAGTCACTTCCGTGTCCAAGGGGCTCTGGGGCAGGGGCACGCTGAGGCTCTGTGTCCCCGTCTCCTCCGGCAGCCGCGCTGGCCGAGATCACGGAAATGGTGGCCCAGCTGCACGGGACGATGATCAAGATGGAGAACTTCCAGAAGCTGCACGAACTCAAGAAAGACTTGATCGGCATCGACAATCTCGTGATCCCAGGGAGGGTGAGCGGCCCGCGTCAGCGGTACCGGCGGGTGGAGGGCATGTCCGGGGCTTCGGCTGGAACCCGCGCTACGGCACTTCCGGGGGACCTGCTGGAGGGCCCCGCCCCCTCCTGCATAGGCTCCGCCCACCCACTGCACCGGAAACGCCGCGAGCCCCGCTCCCTCCCGCATAGGCTCCGCCTACCCACTGCACCGGAAATGCCGGGAGCGTCATGGTGCCACTCACCAGTCCTCAGCCTAAGACATAAACCCAAACATGGACCCCGGCTTCCATGCTTTCTCCTTACCGATTGATTTATTTACTTTTCCCTACTATATTCTAGAAAGAGGGGTTAATTTTATAAATGTAGATAAATGATAAAGGGAAAACAAGAATTGGGTAGAGAGAAAACTAGAGAAAGCATTGTCGCAATATTTTATAAACACCTGTGCAAGTGTAAAAAGAATTTTTTCATTATTTTTAGAGTTATTTACTGAAAAGCAGAGTTACGAAGGGAAGGAGACAGAGAAAGAGAGAGATCTTTCATCCACTGGTCGCTCCCCAAATGGCCCCAACAGCCGGGGCTGGACCAGGTCGAAGCCAGGAGCTTCATTTGGTCTCCCACATGGGTGGCAGCGGCCCAGGGGCGCGAGCCATCTGCTGCTTTCTCAGCGCATCAGTAGGGAGCCGCATCGGAAGTGGAGCAGCCGGGACTTGAACTGACGCTCTGTGCAGGATGCCAGTGTTGCAGGTGGTGGTTTAACCCGCTGTGCCCAACACAGGCACCATAGAAAGTATTGTGGTGTAGCAAGTAAAGCTGCTGCCTGCGACGCTGCCATCCCATGTGGGCGTGGGTTGCCGTCCCAGCTGCTCCACTTCCCATCCAGCTCCCTGCGAATGGCCTGGGAAAGCAGTGGAGGATGGCCCAAGTGTTTGGAACCCTGCACCTACGTGAGAGACCCAGATGACGCTGTTGGTCCTGGCTTCAACCAGACCCAGCCCTGGCCATTGGGGCCATCTAGGAAGTGAACCAGTGGGTGGGAGAGCTTGCTAGCTTGCTCGCTTATTCGCTCTCTCTCTGAATTTCAAATAAATCTTTTCCAAAAAAATATGCAGTTTTCTAGACAGTTTAATTCTGATTCCAAATGGAAGCCGCATTTTGGCCAGAAAACCATTCTGGAAGAGGGAAGGTCACTCATGTCATTTCCTCCTTACGCAGGGCGTGCTGGAGGGGAGAGGGCTCGGGGGCAGGCCCTCCCTGGGAGTCACCAGGAGTGCTCAACATGGGGACCCCGCCTTTTCCCATGGGGGTCATTAAGATCAAGTGAGACTTTTCTATGAAAAGATGGCTGTTGACTTGCCCGAGTAGACACGAGCTATCTGTCGCTGATTGTGTCATGCACAGCACTACAGAGAATTCCGTGCTGGCACGCTCATCTCCTAAGGGCCCCGGGTGATCCCATAACAACATTGACCTTCCGGGCTGGCCTCACAGATGGAGCCGTCAGATTGTCAGGCAGGCAGGCACCCGGCGCCCGGTAGAGGGAAGTGGTTACAACTTCATAAAGGTGAGGCTGGAACGGGGGTGCTGCGGGCCAACTTCAGAACCGTCCTACCGCCACCTTCTCTGGCTCACCACGCCGCCTCCCGGTTCAGGTCAGCCAGGTACAAGGGAGGAAGGGGCTCAAGGGTCCCTGGGGAGCAGCTGTAGCACTAGACACTAATGATGATCGGCCTGCTCCGTGAACGGGTCAAGGTCACGGGCAGTGGATTTGCCGTCTGTTTTGCCACGATTTAAAATGACGGTTGTGTCGTTTCTTAGTTTCTGATCTGAAGGTGCTTTGGCTCCATTGCCTCTTAGTCTTTTCACGGAGTTGCTGGTTTCTAAGAACCAGAGTTTGAGACCCCAGAGAAGCCGCCACTCCCATCCCACCCTCCTTGCTGAAGCTTCTCCACCTCCGGGGTCCCCTGCCGCGTGCAACTCCTTTCTTTGTAGAAACAGTGGTTGTCTCTGACCCAGGGAGCCCCTACAGCCTGGGGTTCAGGGCATAGCGCGATGTGGACCCTGGCGCTGAGCACACGGGCAGCGTTCACCCTGAGCGCCTCCTCCCTCTGATGTTCCCGGGAAGGAGAGAGCAGAACTTGGCGCCGGTGTCGCAGGGTGGAGCCAGGGACCCTCAGTGCGCGGTTCCTATCCGAGGGAGGGCCCGGGGTGAGGAAGCGGGGTGTCCCCGCGCTGACACGGCCACGCCCCCTTTCTTGGCAGGAGTTCATCCGCCTGGGCAGCCTCAGCAAGCTCTCGGGGAAAGGGCTCCAGCAACGCATGTTTTTCCTGGTAAGTGGTGAGAGCTCTGCCCTCCCCGGACTGCCAGGTGGAGGGGGCTGAGCAGGCTGGGGTGGGGCGGGGGGAGCAGCCTGGGCCCTCCGGCCCCCGGGGGTCAGGTCGCTCACTTTGGCCGCCCTCTCCTTGTGCTCCTAGTTCAACGACGTCTTGCTGTACACCAGCCGCGGGCTGACGGCCTCCAATCAGTTTAAAGTCCACGGGCAGCTCCCGCTGTATGGCATGACGGTGAGTGCGGGCAGGGCAGGAGCCAGGGCCGGGAGCGCCCACCGAGCCTCATGCTGGGTGATAAGCCTGGGCTCAAAAGGCCTCCCCGAAAGAGTGGGCCCCTCTGGGGGTTCTAGCAGGGCACAGAGGGCCTCACCCCTCCACCTCCACCTGAGTGATTCCTTCCGGGACCAAGCAAAGCAGCAAGGCGGCTGCACTGTCTGCACTTGGGGGGGGGGGGGGGGTTTGCTTCCGACCATGCTGGGCCCCTGCAGGCGGCCCCACCAGACACTAGCAACTGCCTTGCCCTTTCCCCCGTGCCGCATCCTGTGGCCGGCAGTGTAGACGGCCACTCAGCACAGGATCCTGGCTCTGGCCCTGCCAGTCTCCTCCGGGCTCTGCCCCTCCATCTGCACAAGCCTTGCCTTGCCTTTCGCCTCGCCGATGTGGTTTTCCTGACCTGTGCCCTGCACAGGGGCCCGGCTCTCGCAGTCCTCACCGGTTTCACCTCCTTCCCGGTCACCGGGCCGGGAACCGGTGAAAGTCCATCCTGGCCGTGGCTCAGGGCTTAGCAGCAGCCACAAGACCCCCTCTCATCCTGCAGATCGAGGAAGGCGACGCCGAGTGGGGGCTGCCCCACTGCCTGACGCTGCGGGGCCAGCGGCAGTCCATCATCGTGGCTGCCAGGTAAGGCCGGACTCTCACCGCCTCCCTGCCCGCCCTCGCCCCACCCCCTGGCGAACCTCACACCCGCCTCTGCCCCAGCTCCCGGGCCGAGATGGAGAAGTGGGTGGAGGACATCCAGATGGCCATCGACCTGGCGGAGAAAAGCAGCGGCCCCAGCCCGGAGCTCCTGGCCAGCAGCCCCCCGGATAACAGTGAGTGCGCTGGGGACCTCCTGGGCGTCCAGGGCAGGGCTGCTGTACGTACCTGACCCTCTGTACCAGGCAGGGGGGCCTCTTCCTTAGGCTCTGTGTTTCAAGCTGTGTCAGGGAGCTTCCTTCTAGAAGCAAGGCAGTGAAAACATTCTGAGGGAGTAGGGGAGCAGGCTTTCTGGGCCAGCACTAGACAGAGCGCTGGGTTGGGGATAGAGGCCGCCCCAGCAGAGGTTGGCGGGACCCTCCCTTCCAAGCGGTCTTGTTGGATTCCCGCACAGCAGGACACGCCTCCCCCCTTCCTCAGCGCTTCCCTCTGTCCCGCAGAGTCCCCCGATGAGGCCACCGCGGCGGACCAGGAGTCAGAGGACGACCTGAGCGCCTCGCGCACCTCCCTGGAGCGCCAGGCCCCGCACCGCGGCAACACAATGGTGCACGTGTGCTGGCACCGCAACACCAGCGTCTCCATGGTGGACTTCAGCATCGCCGTGGAGGTACCCGGGGCGCGGCGGGAGGACAGGCCCGCCCACAGGGGCAGGAGCGGGAGAGGAGCAAGGCCCACGGTGCGCTGATGGCACTGGGTTTCCGTTGGCCTCCACGGTACCTGTGACCTGGCTCGTTTGTTCTTGGCCACCTTCCTCTCTCCTGGTGGTGTAGCCACAGCAGGCAGGACGGGCTGTGGATCCTTGTGGCAGTGACTGCACACCCAGGGGAGGTCCCAGTGCCCAGCCCATGCACAGCTCGGGTCCTGGGACAACCGAGAGAACCAGGTCCACAGGGAGGTGGCACCCCCTGTATCCTGGAGGGGACAAGGGGCAGCTCCTTCCCTCTAGCGGGGAAGCTTGGCTTTGATGTGTGGCTCTCTGTGGATCTGGACTGTGAAGGCTTCCAGAACTTTCCAAACCTGCATCCCCTAAGCGTTCCGCAGTGTGCGTCCGTGGCTGCGTCTCAGGGTATTTCAGGCCCAGAAAGCAGTTCCCTTCGCGTCCTGCTGCCGGCTGCACCTGCCCGGGCGGCGTGGGGCTGCCTCTGGTCTTGCTGTGTGTGTTAGAGGCTGGGCGCCAGGGATGTGGTTGGTTGTCTCTTCTGAAGACCCCTGGGGGGGAACACGGCCAAGGCACAGGACACGCCCTCTTGCCTCCACGTTGCATGTGTGTTGGACCTGTGTGCACACCTTGCTGGACTGGGAAAGGATGAATGGGCTTGGGGGAACAATTCCCTTGGGTCTGATCTTCCAATGCTGACACAGAACCGCTGGAGAAACCATGTCCCCTCCCCATATGCCAAGTGCGGGTCATCAGTGTCAAGGTAAGGGACCGCCGTGGGCTCAGACGTTAACTCACAGAGGCCATGCAGGGCGCATGCAAGCACCGCAGGCAGGTGGGGCAGCCCAGATGCACCTGCTGTAGCACAGCCCTACACGGCCTTCCGGGTAGATAGGGAGCCAGGGTCAGCACACCGTGGCTGTTCACAACCTGGGAATGAACACAGGGCTCTACTTCTTTTCCTTAAAGATTGATTTTATTGATTTGAAAGAGAGAGAGAGAGAGGGAGGAATATCTTCATCTGCTCAGTCTTGCCCAAATGGCCACGACAGCCAGGGCTGAGCCAGGCTGAAGCCAGAAGCCTGTCTTCAAGTCTCCCACACGGTTGGCAGGGGCCCAAGGATTTGGGCCATGTTCCTCGGCCTTCCCAGGCACATCAGCAGGGAGCTGGATCAGAAGCAGAGCCCGAGTCTCTGAGGGATGCCGGAGTCACAGGGGGCAGCTTTCCCAGCCACACCACCAGCCCCTCTAGCTGTGCCCCCAGTCCTTTGTAGAAGTTGGCTGCCCTGAGGGAAGCCGCTCTGGTTTTGGTGCGCAAGGCGGGGGGGAAGGAAGGGGGTTCCTCGTGGCCTCTGTCTCTATCACACTCAGGCGTCTCCTTCCAGAGCTGGTGGCTGCCTTTATGTCCCCCACGGCCCAAAGCTCCCCAGCACCGAGCCCCCCAGGGAAGCAGCTCCACAGCCAGGCCCCCCCTAGTTCTGTTTCCTGCAGGCCTCAGCAGGGGGACCGTAGGGGCTCCCATTAGACACAGGGAGGCTGGGGTCAGGATGGCCGGTGGAGCCAGCAGATGGCATTGGTGCTGCTGAGCTTGGCGTGGGAGCGGCTGGCTGGGAAGGTCCCTGGCGGCCACACAGCCGGGACCTGCGATTCTCACACCCTGCGGCTGCCCTGGTGATACCGCGTGTGGGTTGAAGTCTCTTCTCTCCATGTTGGAGGCCAGGGCAAGCATGGCTCCTGCAGGCTCCAGGGGACTCCCGCCCTGCCCCTGCCTCCTGGTCACGCGGCCTTGCCTGAGGCTATGCCTCAGTGTCCTCGTCCTCCCGCCAGGCCCCCCTCGTGTGCACAGTCTGGACTGGCATACCGTTCACCCCAGAACAGGGACTCTGCCAGGCCTGACACTGGGGCAGCGGGCACGAGGAGACCCAGCGGGGGTGCTGGCTGAGCAGCGGATCGGATCGTGTGGGCAGGGCTGGCGGTGCCCACCCAGGGAGTTCACGCCGGGAAGGATTTAAGGCGGCTCCAGGAGCTGAGAGTCTAAGGAACCCGCATGGACCGAGACAGGCCTGGAAAGAGGGTTCAGCTGGGAGTCCGGCCCATGTTGGGGGCTGGCTTTGGGGGCCCAGTTAACTGCCTCTGAAGAGCAAGGGGATTCTGAAGCAGCAACTTGAATTTGGTGTCAGAATACCCGGAGGGCACGTATCACTGCTCTCTGCGCAGCCAGGGCACTGGTGGCCACCCTAGCCCCGACTCTTAACTACAGGGTCCCCTTCGTCCTGCCAAGCCCTGGTCCCAGGTGGGGCTGTCTCTCCTCAGACATGAGACCTGTTGCTGCTCAGCTCCTAGCCTGAGGGCCTTGCCCGGGGAATGAAGTGGACGCACGGGTTCATTTTTCATTCTGGTAATGTCCACAGACAGCATCAGGCGGGCTCCTTTAGCCCTTGGTGAGCGAGTCAGAAGCAGATGCACCTTGGCCACCTACACTGACCGCCTCTCAGTCTCTCCCCAAGGCCATCACTGAGCCTCTGGCTCATCTGTGCCCTTTTAGAGCCGGGCGTGATGTCCATGCTCCAGGTCTCACAGGAGTTTGGGAGTTGGACAAGGACCCTGACGTTGCAGGACCTCCTTTGGCCTGCCTGGGGAGGATGGGGGCAGGACCAAGCCTGGACTGGGAGGAGAGCAGCTTCCACCTGGGCCCACTAGGTGGCAGGCAGGAGCTGAGGACTCCCCGCTGCTGGGGTGGAAGGGCTGAACCATAGATAAACTCTTAGTTGGTCCAGGCCAGGCCATGATACTCCTAAGCCAGCAGGGGTCTCCCGTGCAGTTCCCTGGCAGCTTTGGGCGTGCAGGTGCATCCCTCCAGCCTCCGTCCTCAAGCCCCTGTGTTCCTCCTCCTCTAAGCAGGACACCACTCATATGGGTGACAGGCCCGCCAACCCAATTTCCAGACAGGGTCATAGGCAGAGGCTCACGGGATCCACGGAGCAGGAGGCAGTGCGCGCCCCAGTTTGGCGGTCCCAGGAAGCCTGCTCTTGGCACCAGACGCTGCCCTGCCCATGCCCCTGACCAGCCCGCTTGTCTTCCAGAACCAGCTGTCTGGGAACCTGCTGAGGAAGTTCAAAAACAGCAACGGGTGGCAGAAGCTCTGGGTGGTGTTCACCAACTTCTGCCTGTTCTTCTACAAGTCCCACCAGGTGAGCGCCTGTGGGAGGTGGCCGGGGTGGGGTGGGGCCCCCCACACAAGGCGAGGGCCGCCTCCCCACTCCCGCCCCTCCGCTGCAGGACAATCACCCCCTGGCCAGCCTGCCCCTGCTTGGGTACTCGCTCACCATCCCCTCGGAGGCCGAGAACATCCACAAGGACCACGTGTTCAAGCTGCACTTCAAGTCCCACGTCTACTACTTCAGGGCCGAGAGCGAATACACGTTTGAGAGGTAGGCGGCCCCTCCCCAGAACGGGACTTGTGCCCTGGCAGCCCTGAGGCCCTCTGCCCCCAGGCACCTGGAGGCACGGCTTCTTAAGCCGGTGCCACAGGCGTCCTGCAACGTGGACTGTACCATGAGGAAGCCCTGTCACATCACGTGCATATTTTGGTCCAAACAGATTTCGAGGTTGAGGCGGATTTTTCCTAATACTCGTGGTCCTTCCACTTCAGGAAGGACCTGTGTACGCATGGATTTCAGAATTGCACCCAATCAGCTAATTCCAATTTCCACACTTTCTGAAGCCCCTTCCTGCACACAGGGGGTGCAGGTGCAGGGCTGAGCTCTGCCTGCCTGGGAGGGAGAAGACGGAACACGAACCCTGGGTTTCCTCCTGGGTGTCCTAAGGCCCACAGGCAGCGGGCTCCCCCAGGCCGGCTGTTCCAGCAGGACCCAGGGTAGGGTAGTCAGTGTCGCTGTCCTGCCTTCCAGGTGGATGGAGGTGATCCGAAGTGCCACCAGCTCGGCCTCCCGGGCGCCCGGCGTGAGTCACAAGGACTCCCACGCGTACTGACGGCTTGCCTGGAGGGCCTGCTCTTCTGTGTGATGCAGCCCAGTAAACTTCACACCTGTCTGAGAAGCAAACACGGTGTCGCCGCCACTCTCGTCTGTCTCCCTCTGCAGAAGCGTCTCCTAACCTTGTCTTTTCAGCTGTTAATTTCTCATCGGAACCGGACCCCTGCCCACTCCCATCGGGGGCCGCTCTCCGGCTCACGCCAGTATTAAGGTGGCGTCGCCAACAGTGCCAAGTGACGCCGTGTGCACCGGGTGCCGACGGCCTTGTCCTCCCCCAGGGCACCATGCAAGCAGTGCGGCCGCATCCGTTCAGCCCGACGGCGGCGCTGCCTCGCTGCTTTGTCTTCAACCCTCCGTGGTCCTCGTCCCCGGGGACTTTCCAGTGTGTGACATGTGTGGCGTAGTCCTAAGCCAGTGAGATCCTTTTCAGATTTTGTTTTTGTCGGTCTTTCTACTTTTATAATAGGAGTTAGTGAGACTCACTTCTTTGATTAATAAGCAATTTGCAGCACACTCCGTGTTCCCCATGGCGGGGGGCGGGGGAGGTCCCTGAGCCACCTGTCACCAGCCCTCCTTCCTGACCAAATCTGGCCCAGTGACGACTGTGGACAGACTGTGGCGGAGTTGCTTCTGTCGGCCCTCTGCTGTGCTGTGAGTGGTGTGTACAGGGGAAGATACCCGGCGTGCTGTAGTGCTGTCTGTTCCGCGAGCATGAAAGCCTATGTCACTGAGCAGGGCCGCGGGGCGTGCCGGGGGCGCCTGGGAGCCACACGTGGGTAACGGTACGTAGGCCCCCGCCCCGGGGCTCTGCCCAGATTCTCTGCAACTGTGGTTTGAAACTGCACATTCTCTAGTAGTATATATCGTGCCTGTCTTTACTCTTTTATACGCATCGCCCTGGGCACGGGGCGTGGCTGCCGGGACCCACCAGTGAAAACCTTTGCCTCTTCTCCATGGTGAGCGGTGGCTGCTCTTCCCTTAGCGTCCCCAAGCCCTTTCTAACGCAAGTCTTAACCCGGAGGCGGTGCCCCCTGGGCCCCACCGCCTTCCTGGAGCTGGGACCGGTGCGCACGACTTAGACACCCACAGGCGCTGGAGACCTGTTCATCATTGCCTTACAATATGTACCGGACGGTTAAGTACTAACAAAAGGGAATAAAAATACCTCACGCCACAGTCCAGCTTATGGAAGTTTTAAGGCAAAACAAGCCACTTTGTCTTGTCTTTATTTGCATGCGCATGGGGTGGGGACGGAGCACTGCTGCCCTGGCACGCATGTCCAGGGGAGAGGGGCCGAGAGTAACTCTCAAACAAGCATGTTTAGAAAGCTTTGTATGGGGCACAGACATTCTGGAAGTGTCATCCGTGGTGGCTTCGCCCACAGGGGAAAAAATCAAATCCCCGTATGATGGAAACAGCAGAGGGCTGGCAGGGGCCTGCCTTCCCCGTCCCCCCCAGGCGGAGGAAGACCTGGGGCCAGCGCAGTCTGCCACTCGGTACACATCTGTGTCAACTCCTAACCCACGTGCTGGGCCCTCCCAGAGCAGCCTGTGAGCAGCACCCCACCTCGGGTGGGCCCTGAGGCGCCCCCTGCACACAAGATCCTGCTAGGCCTCGAGGTGCACTGCCTCCACTGCTGGGCTTTGTTTCTTTAAAGACGGGGATGCTACAAAGTACCAGGGCCGGCCTGTGGCACAGCCGCCCTGGCCTGCAGTGCCGGCATCCCATAAGGGTGCCACTTCTAGTCCTGGCTGCTCCACTTCCGATCCAGCTCTCTGCTAGGACATGGGAAAGCAGAAGATGGCCCAAGTCCTTGGGCCCCTGCACCCACGTGGGAGACCCAGAAGAAGCTCCTGGCTTCAGATCGGCGCAGCTCCAGCCATTGTGGCCAATTGGGGAGTGAACCAGCGGATGGAAGACCTCTCTTTCTCTGTGTAACTCTGACTTTCAAATAAATCCTTTTTTTTAAGTATCTTAAAGCACATAAATTCATCCCACAATTTGCCAAAGAAAAGGTACAAAAATGCTATGGCAAACAACCAAACCAGACACCACAAGAGCTGCTCAAACCAAATGGACATCTAGAGAGTGGTGGCCTTGGTCGGACCGAGACAGGAGCCGGCTGTGTGGGCCCTGGGGCACGCGGGTGAGCCACCTCCCTGGGTGCAGCCAGCCAGGACACCGGCAGCGGCTAGGCTGCACTCCCTGTCCTGCGGCCGCGGGCTCCAGCCCAGCAGATCCACCGGGAAGGCCAAGCCTGCGCTCTGCTAGAACCACAGCAGCCAGCGTGGCGGGAGGCAGGGCCCGGCTGTGGCTCTGCATCCTGGTCCCTAACGAACTGTGCGTGTCGATAGACAGCACCCTACCCAGAGGTGACCCAGCAAGCCACAGCCCCAGACGATGCTTCCGGCAGGCGCCGCTTTGCCAGGAGGTGGAGCTGTGTGCCACTGTAGCCCAGGGACTGCCCGGGACGGCCACGGCTCCGGTCTGTGAGCCTGGCTCCAGAGTCAGAGGCCACCCGCACATCTGAAGACTGAACCAATCGGAAAGGCTGCGTCTGCCCTGGCTCGCTCTGGGCAGCAGGGATCCTCTCAGCAACGTGCTCTCCATAGACACACAATAAAACGCTGTCCAGTCTCCCGTCCCAGCCACATTCTAGCCACAGGCCAGGGTGAGCACCCTGGTTCTATCCCCGACCAAAACGCACCCCTCACAGACACTAACCATTCCAGCCAAGCTCACCTCCGAGAACATCCTGAGAGTAAAAACACGACTCGGCACCAGTCAGAACAGCCAGCACCCCTCCAACACTCCCGGCTCGGCCTCTGTCCCTCTCCCCGGAATGGCCAGCCTGAGACTCGCCCTGAGGGTCACCTGCTCGCTGCCTGCCTTGCTCCCCCAAGAACCGCCACTCCCAACAACTGCCAGCATCAAAATACATCCACGGGGCAGGAGAACACCTTCCCAGAAACCCACACGGTGCCTCCAGGCCGAGCTCCCCGCCATGTCCTCCAGGGCCCGTCTCGAGCTGCAGGGGGCGGGCCTGGACACTGGCCCCTCTGCCATCCTGGCGCACATGCAGCCACACACATATACACAGCACGTCCGCCCTGGGCTCCGCAGAGCCGCGTCCCAAGGAGAGTATGCAAGGTAAGTGTGTTATAAAATTTATTCGTGTAAGCATTCAGACGTTTTAGGTGGCAGAGATGATGTGCAGATTCCACTACAAGGTGCAACAGAAAATCATACTGGGAGAAGACAGTACATCCGGCGCACACCGGCAGTGGCACAACTCCAAACGAACGCTGGACCAGAGCGCGGCATCCGGGAGAAATGTGAAACAATAATTTAAAGCTCCATGAGACAAGATATGTTCCAATTTAAAACACTAAGAAATAGTACCATCAATGAGACAGGAAACCAACATCTAAGTGTACCAAGGGGGTGGCGCCTGTGCTGAGGTACAAAGAGGAGCGAGAATTATTATTCATGGCAAACCCTGCAAGTACAAAAGAAAACCCAAACCACTGCTCACATAATTCAAAATTTACATGTAATAAAGGCAAGGCAATAGACTCAAGTTATGGCCTGTCAAATATTTACTCCACTGACATTATCTACAGAAGCACTTGGCCAGTTTGTACACAGTGATTCCTTATGCACGCCAAAAGGGTTTCCGTAAAAATGACACTATATACAGATCTGTACACCGACCCGCCAGAGCGATTCTGCGTCTCCCAGGGGAGCTGTCAACTTGAAGCAGGATACCTGAGGTTTCACGTCTGGAGTTGCCTGATCAGAATCCCAAATATACATTTCCGGTTTGTGTTTGTTTTTAAAGACACTTTCCTTGAATATGTGCACTATGGTGAAAAGTAAAAACAGGAATAATAAAACAATCGCTTGCAGGCGCAGCCCCACCCCATCCGTCCCGGAGACTTCATCTGGCCACGGCACGGTGAGGGCCGCCATGTGTCCCGCGCCGGCGGCCGGGGGGACGGCCCCTGGGCCGCGCACCTGTTCAGCAGTCAGCAAAGGCTCTCCTTGACTCTTAAGGAGGAGGATGAAGAAGAAAGAAAAACACAAAACCCAAAATGCCAAGGCGTTTCAGTGCGATGAGGTTCCTCCTCCACTCAGAGAGTACCTGGGGAGAAGAGAAGAGAAGCCGAGTGAGCGCCATCTCCAGGCCCCACGGGAAGATCTGAATGAACAGCAACAGAAACCCAAGCTGCAGGAACATGAATGGAGCCAATATCAACGGCATAATCAGTGTCCCATCCAAACGACGCGTGACGATGACCGATGACAGGCATCGGCTGCAACACACACCAGCACAGGCACAACACCGCAGGACGTGCTCGGCCTGGCCGCAGGGACACCGGGAGTAAAGCCCGAAGTGATTCCCCACAAGACTCGGCAACCTCCAACAGCTGAAAACGGTGAAGACCTAGCAACACAGTAAGCCTCCCGGGCTGCACACACGTGGCTGGGGTGGGGTGGGGTGTCGCGAGTGCAGGCAACCATTTCCAGTCACAAAAACTCTGACATCATCCAAGCAACCCACTCTGTAGCCATGTATGTAGACAGACAGCTCTCGAGATTTTTTTTTTTTTTGTGATCATAGTAAATTTTGTAACAAGTTTTATGCCCAACAACAGAGAAACAGATGAGTACATTACGCAAGCTGGATGAAACAGACTAACATTCTAATGGTCTGTATTTCTAAGTGAGATGAAGAAGCTACACCAGTTAGCAAGTATACACAAGATGGCCTGTGTCCTGGCAATGCTCAATGCTCCTTACTGTGAACGGTCCCAGGCCACATCTAAGAACCCTGGTACGTGCTCACGGCTCGCACGTAACAAGGGAAGGCAGTGCAGCAGGTGATGGGGTCGGGAGACCAGGGGTCGCGCGGTTTCCACTCTACGGTGCTGTCACCCTTTACGGTGCAGAACCTGGCCGAGGACGCATTGGTGACTTTCCTCAAACATTTAAGCCCTCGGCACTGTCCCAGACCTCTAACGGTTACGTAAAATCTCTTAACAGCAAGTTCTAGCCATGGACCCTGACTCTATTTTTCAGAACTTAAAAAATGAGATCATGGGACGAGCTGACAACACACGAGAGAATCAACGAACCCCAGCTGGGACGGAGACAGGCTCTGGAGCGCTTCACACGCAGTTGCTCCCAGTCTGAGCGGATCCCCCAGGGTTAAGGCCAGAAGCGGGAGTGAGGCCGAGCAGCAGACAGCTACTGGCTCTCTGCGCCACAGCCTGCGTGTTGCTGGACAGTGGTCACTCGCAGGGCTGCGCACGCTACCTCTCTGAACAGTAACCGGGCGCACACTCAGGAGTGGCAGACACTTGGCCATCAGCCTGTACTTCTGTGGCAAGAGCTGCAAAGTGCAGGGTCCCGTGGCCCTGCCGCTGGTTTCTGGCGTCCTGTCACTCACGCCCACTGATTTGCACACAATTCCGGACATGTCTGCCCTAACTTGCTCCTACTTTCGGCGTGTGGCCTGGAAGAAGAGAGGCAGGGCCGAGGAGGCGGCGCCAAGGGACAGGCAGCGTGGCGAGCACACACCTCTGCAGCCGCTGCACGAGCTGGGCCACCATGGTGTCGGAGATCCCGGGGCAGGCCTCCTCCGCCAGGTAGATGGCCCCACGCAGCTCCTCGATGGAACCCACGCTCCCTCCGCACGCCTGGCTCTTCTCCTTCAGCTGCAACACAGGAGCACAGGGCACTGAGTGGGAGGGGCAGGGCAGCAGGCAGCACAGAGACCAGCAGCTTCCTGTGCCGCCTCCAGATCTGACCGTGAGGCCGTGCCTGCTGGCTCCCTCGGCGGTTACAGAAAAGCAACGTCAAGTCCAGCAGCAGTCACACTGGCTTCGGGGAGCAGGGCAGCCTGGTGGGCGACAGGACTCTGCCGCTGAGAGGGGGCGCCATGCAAAACACGGCGACTCCCAGGAGGCCCGCAGCAGCCCGGCAGCGGCTCAATGACGCTGGTCACGTGGCCCCTGCCGCCCTGCCTAGGCACTCACGGGGCGCCACACAGTGGGCACCGCACAGCGGAGGCCAGCAGGGGGTGGGGTACACACAGAAAGCAGCGCCTGAGGCTGGCGGCCGCCACACGACCCTGCGCAGGAACCCCCACCCCCCCACCCCAGTCAGCCGGTCATCTTACCTCTGCAAACAGAGGAGAAATAATCGTAGATAAACACTGGGAGAAAGGTCTCTTTGGGATGTCTTTCATCTAGGGGAGGGGGAGAAGAAAGTCATCAGAAAGTTACCATGCGTGCTGGCAGTGGCACGGGGGCTTCCTAGGGGGGCTATCCAGGTGCAGAGGCGGTGTTGGCCACCTCCCCCCGGGGTCCTACGCTAGATGAGCCTCATCGGCAGGGACAGGCAGAGCCACGCAGCCTGGGAACCAGGGCCTGCATTCCATGTGGAAAGGGATCTAACAACTTGGAAGCGGGATGCTGCACCAGGGTGTACAGCAGTTACTGCTGAAACCAGACAGAAGACAAAGACATTTAAAACAATTCATCAAAATTAAGTTTTATGTAAGGACCAAAAGCAGTAATTTTAAGGCCCTTAAACTCGATCAGGGCCGGCACCGTGGCACGGCAGGTTAAGCCTCTGCCTGCAGTGCTGGCATCCCATATGGGTACTGGTTTGTGTCCTGGCTGCTCCTCTTCCAATCCAGCTCTCCGCTATGGCCTGGGAAAGCAGCGGAAGATGGCCCCAGTGCTTGGGGCCCTGCACCTGTATGGGAGACCCAGAAGAAGCTCCTGGCTCCTGGCTTAAGATCAGCTCAGCTCTGCCTGTTGCAGCCATTTGGGGAGTGAACTAGCACATGGAAGAACTCTCTGTCTCCCCCTCTCTAACTCTACCTCTCAAATAAAAAAATAAAATCTTAAAAAATAAACTCAATCACACACACAACCATAGTGTGTAGTAAGAGTTAACACTAATACACCAGGCAAACACTATCCAGCAGAGAGCCCTGAAGTCACTTCGTACTAGGACCTTCACCCACCCTCTGCTCCCAGCAGGGTCAGCGTGTGGTACCCAGGCCCCATGAGGGATGACCCCACCCACCCCCACAGCCAGCTCTACCCGCGAGACCACCGTCACTGCCAGGTGACAAGTGCCCATCACTCCAGGACTGGCAGACACACCTTACTTCTTTCCAAATCCGCTGGCTGCAGGGCTCCGTTCTCCAGACTCTTGGGGTCCTTCTCTCGGATGGTGAAGATCCAGTCCCCAGAGTCACTGCCCCCAGAGGCCTGGCCATCTGTTTCCCTTAACACAGAAGCAGGCGGAGTCCATCGGTGCACAGGCGCTCAGGGTGCCGCCCAGAGCCCTTGACCTCAGCCCACATGCCCCCCCCCCCCCACTCCCTTGGGAGTTTCTGCAGGAGGCGCCATCAACACCTGCCACCATGTCAGCAGCAGCAACACCAACCCTCTTCCTAACAGGGAAGAGACGGCCCCTCCTGGCGCATCACCTCTGCCCTCCACCGAGAGCCCCCTGCCGGCCCCTCCTGGCGCATCACCTCTGCCCTCCACCGAGAGCCCCCTGCCGGCCCCTCCTGGCACATCACCTCTGCCCTCCACCACCGAGAGCCCCCCGCTGGCCCCTCCTGGCACATCACCTCTGCCCTCTACCACCGAGAGCCTCCTGCCGGCCCCTCCTGGCGCATCACCTCTGCCCTCCACCGAGAGCCCCCCCACCCTCCCCTCCCCTCCTGGCGCATCACCTCTGCCCTCCACCGAGAGCCTCCTGCTGGCCCCTCCTGGCGCATCACCTCTGCCCTCCACCACCGAGAGCTCCCTGCCGGCCCCTCCTGGCGCATCACCTCTGCCCTCTACCACCGAGAGCCCCCTGCCGGCCCCTCCTGGCACATCACCTCTGCCCTCTACCACTGAGAGCCCCCCGCCGGCCCCTCTTGGCACGTCACCTCTGCCCTCTACCACCGAGAGCCCCCCGCCGGCCCCTCCTGGTGCATCACCTCTGCCCTCCACCGAGAGCCCCCCACCCTCCCCTCCCCTCCTGGCGCATCACCTCTGCCCTCCACCGAGAGCCTCCTGCTGGCCCCTCCTGGCGCATCACCTCTGCCCTCCACCACCGAGAGCCCCCTGCCGGCCCCTCCTGGCGCATCACCTCTGCCCTCTACCACAGAGAGCCCCCCGCCGGCCACTCCTGGCGCATCACCTCTGCCCTCCACCAAGAGCCCCCCGCCGGCCCCTCCTGGCGCGTCACCTCCGCCCTCCACCGAGAGCCCCCTGCCGGCTCCCAGCTCTCGGTGTCAATCCCTCTGCGCCCAGCTTCTTGCCGCCATCACTGAAATGCAGCCCCTCTGCTTCAGCCACAGCCACAGCTCTCAGATGCAACCCCACTCACTCCCTGGCTGCTGCCACCCACTGCTCAAAGCCCTCCTGTGGCCTCCCCAGGCGCCCTCCAAGCCCCGTCAGCTGCCCTTCACTAAGGGACATCCGCCTGGCGGCCTCATCCCGTCGGAACCTCGGCTGCAGGCTGCAAAGCTCCTGCCTGCCTCTGGCCTGCAGCGGCTGCGCCTTCCCCTCTCTCACAGTTCAGTCCACCCTCTGGCAGTGTCCCTGGGGCCGGGGCGGGGCCTGCAGCTCTCCTCGTCCCACCCACTTGCTGAGCAACACCTGTATCCTTAAGGCTCCAGTGACCTTTTAGAGCAGTGGCCCCTAGATTTGTACCGCCTGCCTGAGCGCCACACTCGGTGTCCTCTCCCGCACATCCTGTAAGCAACTCAAACACAGCTCACAGCGTCCTGTGACACCTGCCGTGTTGCCCAGGCTGCAGCATCCTCTCCTCCACCCAAACCCATCGCCCAGACCTGACTCAAAGCCTTCTCCCGTGTCATCAACCCTGGTCTCCAACACCATCCCCTCAGCAGCCGCCAGACCCAGTGATCTCAGCTGGGCCTCACAGCAGAACTCCCCTGGGGACTGGAGTCCCACGCCCAGGGGCTCTTGGCCAACTCCAGCTTCCGGCTCAGGTGTGCAGAGAGCAGAAGGCGCTCAAGGCCCAAGCACCCCCACCTGTCAGGATCACTCAGCCCAGCTCCGCCATCCCTAATGTAAGGTGCTGGGTCCATCCCCATATCAGACAACGGAATGCCCAGATGCTCAACCGGACACCAACTTCCCTAACTTCCGCGTCCGGGCTTTTACACAACACAGGATCACGAAAACCTGCGTTCACACCCTCGGGAACACACCTAAGGCTGCTTCATGTGAGCAGCGTCTTAAGAACAGGAAGCACCATGATGAGAAAGGACACCAGGCCTCCAGGCCAAGCCCCGCTTGCAGTCCCACCAGACACACCTCACCAGGAGGAGCTCCAGTGGCAACACCATGGGGCCGCGCGGTTCCCAGAGCCCCCGCAGTGCCCAACTCAAGAAGCAGCCCCTAAAAGGCCCCCCAACGAGAGATGAGAACCAGGAGGCCCCGCAGGCGCACACCCCAGGCAGCCCAGACGGCGCCGACTCACGCGTCCGAGTCTTCGGAGCTGGAGTCGTCGTGGCTCTGCTCGGCCTTCCACCTCTTGTACCTGTCAATGAGCTCGGTCAGGTAGGACGTTTTCTTGGCATTGCGGAGTATGAACTTGTGCTTCAACAGCTCCTTGGCGGTGGGTCTCTGGCAAACACACAGCGCACACGGAGCATGAGAGCAAGCTCACTCTTCACGGCACTTCCTCCCACTCCACCGTCCCGCACACAGATGGGTTCTACTTCCCTGAGGATCGCAACACCTGCCATGGGGCACCTGTGCCGACTGCACGTGCAGGGTGGACGGGACAATCAGTCAGCGAGGGCCTCGACCTTCGCAGGGGACCGACCCAGCGCTCGCACACAGAAACGTCACAGCTGCCTGTGTCCTGGTCTCACAAAACATTCTGCGACAAATGCTGACTTTCTACACTAGCCTGTGGCTGCGGCCAGAAAAACCATGAAGGATGTTCATTTGCAGCCACAGAAAAGAATCCAGAAAGGGGCCAGGAGAGCCTGTGCCTCCTCCTGCAGAGCACACGTGTGGGTGCTTGCCCCTACCAGCCCTCCCAACTTAAAAAGCGTGTCCCCAGGGCTGCCACCTGGGACCGGGCTAAGGACGCCACCCCTGCCCTGGGCTCCACACAGCCGCAGCCATCCTTCTGACCTTGGCTGAACGCTTTGCCCCTGAGGATGGGGTGTGTTTCCCCAGGAACTCAGCAGAGCCACAGCAGCATAGACAGTGGGGAATCTGGGAACAACGAACGGTTCACGCCACGTTCCCACTGCCTCTGAACGGCTGAGGCTTGGTCAACAAGAAACGTGCGTTTCTCAAATTCACACTTGAGGTGGCCCAGGCTTCCCTCCAGCCAGGTCTCCCTCCTGTCCATGAGAAACTCCTGGAACGTTAAGTGCTCCTGTGTCAGCCTCTCGTCCCGCGCCCAGAGCAGGTCTGTGCCCAAGGCTGGGGCAGAGAGATGTGAGCTGGGGCCCTGTTTCCCAGGGGAAGACCAGTGTGCTGAGCCTAGATGAAGCAGCCAGGCACCCGGCCCCACCGACGCCTGAACTACTGACCAGACCCAGCTGCTGAGCCGGGGCCAGCACCCCAGAGGCGCTGGGAAAATGCTCCTCTCCCTGCGATTCCTACACCAGAGCTGGCACCGCACTGGAGAGCAGGGTGCTCCTGCAGGGCTCGCCCCGGGTTTTAGGTCAGAGCCCGGGAAAACGGGGTTCGGCTAATTCTACTGCAAACTCAAACAGCCAGAGCCATGTGCCAACAGCGAAACAGAGGGCGGGCTTCAAAGCCACGTCCCACCAAGAGAGACAAGGGCCACAGCATGTGGGCGCCGCTGAAAACAGAGGGCGGGGCTCACACTCAATCTGTTTCTAAAACACGCCAACTCGAAACTGAAAACAGTACTTTTTGAAGAATTGTTTAGCCATTATTTTTCAAAAGGCTAGTCTTTGCCTCTACTAAAAGCAGCATAATGCCTTCTAGTGGATCGTCTATAAATATTAGAATTTTATGAGCACACATACAATGGTAAGAACATTCCTCAGGCTTAATGAAGCATGAGATGCTAAAAAATCTCAAAGAAAATAGGCAGATTTGCTTAATCCTTGAAAGGCGAACTATCCACTAACACAGATAGGCAATCTAAAGAAACCAACCACACTCATTTAGAAAAGGAAAGGACAGGAGCCGCTGACACAGCGGGTGGGGACTCACGAAGCTGGGCTCCTTGTTGAGGCAGGCCTCCACGAACTCCTTGAGCGGCTTGCTGTAGCTGCCCTCCAGGGTGGGCGGGTTGTTCTTTGGGATGAGGAATAAAACCTTCATGGGGTGCAGCTCCGAGTGAGGCGGCTCCCCCTTGGCCAGCTCTATGGCGGTGATGCCCAGGGACCAGATGTCCGCCTGCGAGGACAGAAGCACCTTAGCCGAGCATGAACACAGACAGGGATAATGCACCTACCTAGTCCTCTACGGTCCTGGGAAAGTTTACTACTGCTGACTGGTAACGGCGGGCAGGACCTCTTAGTATAACCTCAAGATGGGCAACAACAGGAGGAAACTCAATGCCCCAAACACGTTCTACCTCGCTACTTGGGGGGCCCCGTGCTCAGCTGGGAGAAATTGACACAGACAGGAGACGGGCGCCTGGGGAGGGGCCGCCCGTGGCAAGGCTGAGCACTGGGCCCCGCTGGGGCAGACGAGCAGGGTGTGCAGGCCAGCTCCACGGGATCAGACAGAAGGGCTCACGGGAGTCGGTTTCCCGTCTGTGCAAGGGGCGCAGCGCTCCACACACACACAGAAGAGGAGAACGTGAATGGAATCGCCAACACTCCGCCAGGTAGGTTTTGACTGTGGCCACGGCACATTTTAACGGAAACCTCAGGCCCCGGGACACCGTCCCCATGACTGCAGCCAACACAGGACTCTCCCTGCCTATCGACAGTAACACCATCGCCCCACAGCGAGCTGACACTGCACCGTGACGCGCGGGACGCTGGGTGCTTTAAATGCATTCTCAACTCAAAGTATTTCAATTACAAAGTGTTACCAGGACGCAATCGCCTGCAGAGAGAACATCTACAACTCCTAGTATCAGGTAACCATCATATTTTCCCAACTGTTCAAAAACAGGCCCTCCAGAGTGGGGTTCTCCGAGTCAGGCTCCAAGAGCCTGCCTGCTGCAGCTGACCATCAGGTCGCCTGGGCTCCCGCCCCCGCCACCAGCTTGAAGAAGAAACTGGTCTCCAGTTCGGATTGGTCTTCGGGTTTCTTCTTGGTGTCATTTGTTTCTCCTGGATCTCTTGTCAAATGTCCTACAGGCTTGGCAGGAACCGGCAGCCCTGTATCAGCCCTGTATCGGCCCCGTATCGGGCCCCCGTGGCCATGACAGATGGGCTAGGTGAGTGAACGTGTGCTATGAACGTGAAGAGCAAGCAAAGCCGCACAGGAAACTCTCCCGCACTGGTGGGGCCGTGTAAGCGGCTGGCACGGATTCCTGGAGGAGAGGACAAGAGCCCCAGGACCGCTCAGGCTGGCCAGGACTCAGGGCCCGGGGCCCGTGTGCCCTGCCAGCCCATCACTACGCCCGGAACTCAGCACGCCTCCCTTGCACTCACTCCATGGCAGGACAGGACAAGGCTGAGGCACAGCACTGTGGCAACTCTAGCGCCTGGCTGCTCTTCAACCCTCCACAACCCGGAGAGGACTCACCCGCAACCCTCGTGAGCGCCGGAAAGCCGCACCGGAAAGGCCCCCAGTCGGGGAGCCTCCTGCATGCTCTGTTCCCCTCTTCTCAGTCCTTACGCTAAAGAGACTGTGTACAGAGCAGCACCGGGCTGGTGCTGTAGCACAGTGGTAAAGCCACCATCTGCGATGTCAGCATCCCACAGAACATCCCACACAGCACTGGTTCAAATCCTGGTTGCTCCACTTCTGATCCAGCTCCCAGCTAATGGCCTGAGAAAGCAGCAGAAGATGGCCCAAGTGCTTGGGCCCCTCTTACCCATGTGGGAGACCCCTGCACCTACGTGGGAGACCCTGAAGAAGCTCCTGACTTCAGTCTGGCCATTGCAGCCATTCAGGGAATGAACCAGCGGATGGAAGATCTCTGTCTTTCTCTTTCTTCCTTGTAACTCCCCTTTCAGATAAGTAAAAAGTAAACCTTTAGGAATGCAGAAGAAGGAATATTCCTGTTGTCTTTCTCTCCACAATTTGGAGTCCTTGATTGATTTCTCACTAGAATTATTTAAACCATTAGAAATGTGATTTGTTCTAGAGCCCCTTACTCCCCTGAAGGGAAGTGGGCTCCTGGCACCGCGGCTGTGCGGGGCATACAGATAAGCGAGTGGCGAGAACCAGCCACACTCACAGCCCCCACGTGCCCTGGCTCTTTCCTGCTCCAGCCCTCTTGGGTTCCATCAGAGCTGCTGCTGTGGCCAAAGCATGCTGCCCGTGGCCACCCGGATCCAGAGCCCTCGTCCCCTGCCTCTGACGACACCTGCAGACCGCCAGGCACCTCGTGACCCTGGGAAGTCACACACTGAGATCTTGTGCCAGGGGGACACCCGAGTGAGCACACGGAACCCGCTGCTGACAGCCAAGGCCTCTGCTCCACAAGGAGGGCGGCAGGAACAGCACACGGCGGCCTCCCGAATCCTGGCAGCCGCTTATCACATGAGCACAGGAGACACAATATAATTTAAGTGAGAAAAGCAAACTATAGAGAACATCATTCCAGAAAAAACCACAATCAGCTGTCTGCAACCAAGACAAAGATGACTAGATAGGAGCCCAAATCACAACTGTCAGTAGCGAAAACAAAAATGGCTTGAATAGAAGACATTTACTCAGTCAGCTGCAATATTTAGGAACACCTTTATTAAGTAACACGGAGAGGTATGAAAGTTTACGGGCACTGTGGCCGGCCATCTCCACCTGCAGCACCAGCATCCCATATGGGCACCGGTTCGAGTCCTGGCTGCTCCACTTCCAATCCAGCTCCCTGCTGGTGGCCTGGGAAGGCAGTGGAGGATGGCCCAAGTGCTTGGTCGTCTGCACCGGCATGGGAGACCAGCAAGAAGCTCCTGGGTTCTGGCTTCAGATCAGCCCAGCTCTGGCTGTTGAGGCCTCTTAGGGAGTGAACCAGCAGATGAAAGACACCTCTCTCTCCATCTCTCTATCTGTAACTCTGCCTCTCAAATAAATAAATCTTAAAAAAAAAAAAAAAAAAAAGTTTGCAGGCACTGAACAGTCCGACACTCAAGCTAACACAGAGCCGGTGAACCCAGCTGGGAAGCAGGCGGCACATGCAGAGTCCAGCAGCCAGCGGCTAATCCCGCCGGGGTGCACGGCTCTCGCAGTGTTATTTTTTCCATCAATGCACCACCTAGTCCCATTTTCACCATGGCCATGCAAACAGTTATTTCAGAGACGACTGGACACCACAACGACTTGGCCTGGGCCTGGCAGCAGGCCAGTATCTTCCAGATTATCAGTGAAGAACACACCACTGCCTCTGAGGCCGAGAGGCGGTGGCTTGTAAGCGAGTACTGACAGCGCCCTCACCCCCAGCCCAGCCTGCAGGGCATCATCTCCACACCTCGGCCTCACCGCCCACAACTTAGAATTCACACCCAACCCTGCATGAGGCCGTCCCCAGCTCCCTCCTTACCTCACTGGGCTGCCCTGGCCCCGGCCCGGGAGACCAGTGACATCTCTCCTGCACCTGCTCACTGTAGGGGCCACTCAGCACCCCGCAGATGGCACAGTACTTGGCACCCCGCAGAGGGCACAGTACTCAGCACCCCACAGAGGGCACAGTACCCAGGACTGCAGAGAAGGCACAGTACTCAGCACCCTGCAGAGGGTACAGTACTCAGCACCCCAGAGGGGCACAGTACTCAGTACTCTACAGAGGGCACAGTACTCAGCACCCCGCAGAGGGCACAGTACTCAGCACCCTGCAGAGGACACAGTACCCAGGACTGCACAGAGGGTACAGTACTCAGCACCCAGAGGGGCACAGTACTCAGCACCCCAGAGGGTACAGTACTCAGCGCCCCGCAGAGGACACAGCACTCAGCAGCCCATGAGTAAGTATGGAGAAAGGGACAGGAAACGGGCCATGTCTTTACTCAGGCCCGATCCCCTTGCTAACAGAGCATCACAATACTCTCACAAAGAGACTCCGGTTCTCCAGCCCAAGCCCCTGCTCTAGCAAAACCGAAAGCTCCTTCAGGGGAGAGCACAGGTGCCCCCGGGCACCACCTCCCTAACTCACCTTCGAAATACTAACAAGCACCAAGGTTCCTGAGACACCTGGGCAGTGAGCGCCTGGCAATGCTGTTTTCAGACAAAGAACAGAGACTCCCGTAAGAAGCCCTGTGAACCATTCAGGACCGCCGAGCAGCCCAGGTGACAAGGGGTGAGAAACACTGTTCAAGAGGCTGTGATGGTAAAGAAGGTTCCAGACGCCTACAAACAATGCCGGTCTGCAAGCCCGGTCCCTCCGGGGGGTGGGGGAGAAGGAGCGAGACAGACAGACATGGGCAAGGCAGGGATGGTGCATGGACCTAGGACACGCACTCTTCACTTCCCGGTGCAGCCCGGCCACCCCGGGTGAGGTTCTCCACCTGACACGGGCTCAGGAGGAAGAAGCACCACAGAGAAGCGGCTCTGTGTGTCAGCAGCCAGAGCAGCCCTGGACTGCAGTGCAGGTGAGCCGGCGCAGCCCATGGAAGCCCCCTCCGGCCAGCCTCGGCACTGAGACGCCGCTGCAAAGCGACTGCCAGGGAGGGTTGCCGAGTACGATAGAAACAACAGAAGATTTGGCTCTTGACGTGGCTGACAAAGACTGGGTGGGACAGGGTTTCTCGGGTCACCTGCTCCCCACCCAAGTGTGCGCTCCCCTTGAGAACACGCACAGGCGGACAGCAGCGTTCCGATGTCGCCAAGGGCTCTGGAAAGCAGGCTGGCTGGGTTTTCAGGTACTCAGAGAGGCCCTGCATGGAGCAGACACACAGGCAGTGGCTGCCAGACCAAAACCTGTGGTGTGCCAAGCTAGCCCGGCTGATTTGCGACCAACAGTAAGAGGGTGATAATCCTGGCGGGTGCACTAGGGCCCTGGGGTCTAGTCTAAGCCCTGCTGCAATCAGATGAGTGGGCCTCAGCTTAAAACAAAGAGAATGCATCAGGGCCTAAGCTCTCACCAGGTCCCAGAATCACACGACCCCAAGGAACAGGCAGATGGCAGAGGTGCTGTGGAGAGGAGGTTAACCACGGAGGTAACCCAACAGCCGGGGCCAGACACCCACAAACACAACGCCCATAACATGTGAGCTCTACCAGGGGGCAAAAGCCCACCAGCCACGACCACAATCCCAACAGAGAGACAGCCAGAGCTACCCCTTCCCTCCCCTCCCCTCCAGGAATCAGGACAACCTCAACCACAACGTCAACACCCTGTGAGAGCCGACAGCAAGTGCAGGGCCACAGGACCGTCACCCAGGCACTGTGCACCGTGTGTAGCAAGCTGGCCCAGCTAGTAAACACTGAGAACATTTCTGTCTTAAAGGGAGAAGTGGAGTGAGTGAGTGGCGTGGCAATTACAACGCTGCTTGGGCCACCTGCATCCAGTATCCGAGGGCCCAGGTCTGAGTCCTGGTTCTGCCCCTAGCCCAGCCTCCTGCTAATGCACACCCTGGGAGGCAGCAGTGAGGGCTCAAGTCCTTGGGGCCCTGCCACCCACATGCGAGAGCTGCATGGAGTTCTGGGCTCCTGGCTGCAGTGTGGCCCAGCCCTGGCTGCTGCAGGCATTTGGGGAATAAATCCATGGGGGCGAATGGGGGTGGGGGGGAGTTAGTTAGTTGTGTGTGTGTGTAAATATACACAGGGCCCCAGATAAGATGCTAAACTACAAACAATAAGAGAAACAGCGTCTGGCCTGTGAACCTGAGTTAAACATTTGCTGGAAACTCCTGCCTCAGAAAAGCCAATTCCACGGCTCACGCAGGATTTTCACCGTGCACAGGCCGCTCGCCGGAGCAGATGGTGGGAAATGATGCTACATCAGAGACCCAGGCAGCAAGGACGCCCAGGGTTTTCAGTCCACCCTAACAGGCTTCCCACAGGGAGAGAAGGAACGTAGGAGAAACGGGGAGAATGAGAGCGTGGACAAGTGGGAGCCTCGGGGAACCAGGATGCCACGAGGACGGCCAGTCCTCAGCGCTGGGAAGCTGCAGCCAGCACAAAGGCTCAGCTCTGCCAGCTCCGGGCCAGGGTCTGCAGGGGCCCCGCCCCCCCGCCGGCTCCTGTCTGCAGCCGCCCTGTCCCCCCCGCCGGCTCCTGTCTGCAGGGGCCTCAAACATCAGTCTTCTCCAAGGCCTGGCCCACGCCCACGCCTCTTGGCCTTCAAGCCCACCTGTGCCCTCTGCAGACCATGCCTGTGGGGCCCTGCACGGGGCATCTCCGAGGCAGGCTGCACCCATCCCCGACCGCAGTCCCCCTGCCTCCACCGGCACACGCTCCGTCAGGTGTCCCCACCACCCTCAGACCCACAGTGCGTGTGCCGGGGGCTCGTGCACGCAGCAGGAGGCAGAAGGCATGTGGCACAGCCAGGGTCGGAGACCCTCTTTTACGACCTATTTCAAGGCGCCAGCCTCAGTCCGACCACAGCAACTGTGGGGACAGGAGGGGGAAGCCCAGCCCAGGCACCTGCCTGGCGCCCGCCCTTACCTTCGAGTCGTAGGCTGACTGCTTAATGACCTCAGGCGCCATCCAGAAGGGGGTGCCCACGAAGGTGTTCCTTTTGATCTGGGTGTCTGTCAACTGACCTGCCACTCCGAAATCGGCCAGCTTCACCGCCCCGTGTTCGGACAGCAGGACGTTGGCCGCTGCGAAGGAACCCAGGATGTGTGATGGCTGTTACGGCACCGAGGAGACATGCACATCCTCTCCCAAGCTGGACCATGTGTCGAGACAGCCACCATGGACCACGCTGCCCATCTGAGCCCAGGAGGGAGCCCCGCCCCGCAGTGCTCCCCTGTCCCTCAGAGCCCAGGAGGGGGCCCCGCCCGCAGTGCTCCCCTGTCCGTCAGAGCCCAGGAGGGGCCCCGCCCCACAGTGCTCCCCTGTCCGTCAGAGCCCAGGAGGGAGCCCCGCCCCGCAGTGCTCCCCTGTCCGTCAGAGGCCAGGAGGGGGCCCTGCCCCGCAGTGCTCACCTTTAATGTCTCTGTGGATCTTCTTCTCCGAGTGCAGGTAATCGAGTCCTTTGAGGATCTCTCTCAGGATGGTGGCGATCTGAGTCTCGTCCAAAGGGCCAGGCTCTAACTGACGAGAGAGGCAGACACACTGTCACTGAGACGGTGGGGGAACGGGGACGGTGCGGGCAGCAAAGGCAACACCCAACCTGCACTCAAACAGGCACTGCTGTCAACAAGGACAAGCTGCCTCAGGGACCCCCAGAACCGGCTGCGCAATAGCACTGCCGCCGACAGGCGAAGCGGGGCGACGCCTGCCAGAGCGCGGGTGCTCCACGTGGCACCTGCGGACCCGACAGGACAGCCAGCCCAGCCCAGCCCAGCGCACTCTCCTTCACTGACATAGGACACGGCCTCATGGAGTTCATCGAGCAAGTTTTAAGGAGGTCAGTGTGCTTTAGACCAAAAAGCGTGAAAATGTAGACGGCTCTACCTCGGGTAGCGCTGGGACTGACACATGCCCATTTCCTGGACAGACATGATGAGCCTTCCTTGGGTCTCAGGAATCCTTGAGTGACTCCCAGAAGGATTTTGTGGGGCCTAGAATTGGGGGGGGAGCCAGGACCAGCCCCCAACTGCGTACACTACAGTCTGCCTCACGCCAGGCACTCCTTCCTCTGTCAGGCTCACCCTGGTCTACACCACAATCCCCAGACTCTGATGCCTCTCCTGATACCGTGGCCTCACTGGCATGGACACACCCAGGACGAGCCGGGGCTCCCCGGCTTCCTCCCCTCGGGACCCAGCTGCAAGAGCTGGTGCTGGCTTTTCCTGGCCTGGCTTCCTATTAGCTGCTCAGAGAGACAAACGGCCCGGGGCCGCCCCTGCCGGGAAGCACCCCAAACCCCAGGTGAGATCTCTCCTTGGACCGAGACCGCATACGCACACTCTGCTCCCCTGAACTGACATCTCCCAGAGCCGCCTGTCCAGCAGTTTTTTTCAAGAAACACATTTCTGGCCGGCGCCGTGGCTTAACAGGCTAATCCTCTGCCTTGCAGCGCCGGCACACTGGGTTCTAGTCCCGGTTGGGGCGCCGGATTCTATCCCGGTTGCCCCTCTTCCAGGCCAGCTCTCTGCTGTGGCCCGGGAAGGCAGTGGAGGATGGCCCAAGTCCTTGGGCCCTGCACCCGCATGGGAAACCAGGAGAGGCACCTGGCTCCTGGCTTCGGGGCGCAGCGGGTAAAGCTGGTTTGTGTCCCAGCTGCTCCACTTCTGATCTAGCCCTCTGTTAGCGGCCTGGGAAAAGGAGCAGGTGATCCAAGTGTTTGGGCCCCTGCACCCACATGGGAGGTCGGGATGAAGCGCCTGGCTTCAGCCTTACCCAGCCCTGGACATTGTGGCCATTTAGAAAGTGAACTAGTAGATGGAAGATCTCTGCCTATCCCTCTAACTCTTTCAAATAAATAAGTTTTCATTTTTTAAAAAAGAGAGCGAGGACAGAGGTGAGGAAAAACGGACAGAAAAATCTTTCCGTGGACAATTATGGGTTGCAGCCGTGATGAACAGACCTGTGGCTACACCCTCTGAAACCTGGCCAGCACTCCGTCCACCACCGACACAGCCGTCAGAGAGCGGACTAGAGACACACTATACGGTGGGTGTGTCTGAGGGTTTGCTACAGAGACTGGCATTTGAACCACTGGACCAAGAAGGTAGGACCGACCCTCACGCAATGCGTGGGCACCGTCCAGTTGGCCAAGGGCTGGGTGGAAGGCAAGGCGCAGGCAGGGCTTCTCCCTCTGGAACTGGGCCTCCCTCTTCCCCTGCCCCTGGACATCAGAGCTCCAGGCTCTCTGGTCTCTGGACGCAGGGACTCGCACAGCAGCACCGCCAGCACTCTGGTGCTCGGGCTGACTTGGCAGGGTCTGCCGCCTCGCAGAGAGCCCATTCCGGGACTTCTCAGCCCCCGTGATGATGTGCGCCAGTTCCTCCAGCAAGCCCCCTCTCTCTCACCCACCCAGCATCTCCCTGTAATGCTCACGACTCCGATAGCCCTACCACCACCATGTGGAACTCACTTAAAAGGCATCAGCTGCTCTGCACCATGGCGGTCCTCGCTAGCAGGTCACAGCAGGCCGAGCTATGTTCTGGGTCACACACCAGTTCTGCCACTTCTTTCTCTTATTTTAATTTGAATGGCAGAGAGACAGAGAGATCTTGCATCCACTGTTTCACTCTCCAATTTGCCACAAGAGCTGGTCTGGGCCGAGAGCTTCACCAGGGTCTCCCACGTGGGTGCAGAGGCCCAAATACTTGGGTCACTTTCTGCTGCCTTCCCAGGTGCATCAACAGGGAGCTGGATCAGACGCAGTCAGGACCCGAACCTGTGCCCATTCAGGATGCCGGTGTCACAGGCAACAGCTTTAACCCAGTGTAGCACAATGCTGGTCCCCACTACCACCTCTAAGCAGCACAAACATGGCAGACGCTGTCATTAAGAAGACGGACAGGAGAAAGCTGCCGGAACGGATGAGACTGCATCCATCCACCTGTGGGTATCTCCCAGTCTCCTCCCCAGCATCTGTCGCCCCTCTTTCCTCTGCCATGGGCACCCTCAGGCAGGCACACGGCCCCAGCAGAGACCACATACCTGGGCCCTGCGGCGGTAAGACAGGGCACGTGACAGAGCTTCGAGACGGAACCAAGCACACGTGACACACAACCCCTCCTGCTCTTGGCCCTGAAACATTGGCAGATTAACGGGACAATGACTGCAGCCGTGGGAAGCCGACGGTTACAGATGGCAAAGCCACCCCCCCCCCCCCATACAGGTCCATGGCGAGGCTGTGGAACGCTGACCCCCATGTGGGAGAGAAATCCACGTCCAGCTTGTGTGAGACAGTGTTCCGTGCCACTGCACCAGCAGCTTGACCTAAATAGTCCCGGACACCACCTCACTGTGTAAAGCTCACGTCGTGTGCTCATGTCCAAGTCTGTCAAAGAGCGCACTGCAGGCTTAGGACTTTTCATCGCTGAGTGCACAAAGAGAAAAGGATGAATCTAGAAAGACGTGACGAGCAAGCCAGCAAAGAGCGTCCGGCTGCAGAGACGGCAGGAACTGCCATGTGACCAAGACACTCACAGGCATCCCCCATGCAGGAGTCCCAGATAAACTGTCCCGGGCCTCTTCAGAGACACAGAGCCAAAAGTATCAGACAAAAATTTTTATTCAAAGACACAGCCTCCAAATTCATGGTGTCAAGTTTTATGTATGACAATATTCTGGTTTTCAAGGTCTTTCATAAGCACACAATAGACCCTCTCTAAAATAATCCTAATAGTTTTCAACATTCAAAACCGTAATTACTAGGGGTAAGACGAGACATCCAAGGCCCAGATCAGAGGATCTGAGTTCAGCTCCTGGTTCTGGCTCCAGCTTTCTGCTAACACAGATCAGACCCCAGGAGGCAGCAGTGATGGTTCAAGAACTGGGCCCCTGCCACCCATGCAAGAGGCCTACACTGTGTCCCCAGATCCCAGCCTCAGCCCTGGCACAGCCCCGGCTATTGCAGTCATTTGGGGAGTGAGCCAACAAATCAGAGCTCTCTCCCTCTCTTGTCTTCCTGCCTCTGTCTCTCAAATCAATAAAATCTGAAGGACTAATTATATCATAACTACTGAAGTGTATTCTTTCTTTGAGGGTTTGGGGCAAGTCAACAGAAAAGGGAGGAAAGACAAAGACAACAAAGTGGGAGGGAGGGTGGGTGTCTGGCCTAATGAAGAAGACCACGGGGCTGGCGCTGTGCCATAGTGGGCTAAGTCTCTGCCTGCAGCGCTGGCATCCCATATAGGTGCTGGTTCGTGTCCCGGCTGCTCCTCTTCTGATCCAGCTCTCTGCTAGCTCTAGCCATTGCGGCCATTTGGGAAGTGGACCAGAGGTTGGAAGACCTTTCTGTCTCTCCTCTTGTCTGTAAGTATACCTCTCAAACAAGTAAATAAAATCTTTAAAAAAAAAAAAAAAAAAAAAAGCCCAGGCCAGGCCAATGCTGTGCCGTAGCAGGTAAAGCCACCGCCTGCAGTGCCAGCATCCCATATGGGTGCCAGTTTGAGTCCCTGCTCTCTGCTAATGTGCCTAGGATAGCAGTGGAAGATGGCCCTGCATCCTGTGTGGGAGACCCTGAAGAAGCCCCTGGCTCCAGGCTTCAGATCGGCCCAGCCCTGGCCAATGCAGCCAACTGGGGAGTGAACCAGCGGATGGAAGACTTCCCTCTCTCTGCCTCTGCCTTTCAAATAAATAAATCTTTAAAAAACAAAAAACAAACCAACAAAAAACCCACAGTCCCTATCAGAGGGCCTGGGTCCAAGTCCCTGCTCCTCTCCTGATTCCAGCTTCCTGCTAATGTGTGCTCTGGGAACAGCGGGTAATGGCTCAGATACCTGCATCCCCGCCACGCACACAGGAGGCCCAGAACGAGTTCCTGGTCCTGGCTTCAGTCCCTGGACATAAGGCCATTGTGGGCATTTGGGGAGTGAATCAGTGGATTCTCACTCTCTGTCTCCCAAATAAATACATTTAAAAATTAAATAATGAGGCTGGCACTGTGGCGCAGTGGGTTAAAACCCTGGCCTGCAGTGCCAGCAGCCGGTTCAAGTTCTGGCTGCTCCACTTCTGATCCAGCTGCCTGGGAAAGCAGTGGAAGATGGCCCAAGTACTTGGGTCCCTGCACTCACATGGGAGACCTGGAAGAAGATCCTGGCTCCTGACTTTGGATCGGCTCAGCTCTGGCCATTGTGGCCATTTGGGGAGTGAACCAGTGGATGGAAGACCTCTCTCTCTCCTCTGTCTCTACTTCTCTCTGTAACTCTTTTAAATAAATAAAATAAATCTTAAAAAAAAAATTAAACAAGTTGGAAAGTAGGGGGCGACAGCCCAGGGGCCAAGGCTGGTCACAGGCTTGGCAGTGGGCGTGCGAAGGCCAGTCTAGTTCTACCTGTGGGCTGGCACAGCCGACCCCTGGCTGCTGCTGCTCCCTCACTGGTGGCATCAGAGGACCAGGCAGTCAAAGCAGACGCTCGTTTCTTGTCCCAAGGACGGTTTCTGCCCAAGGTGGATGGTGGTTTGCCGGGACGCCCATGCCATATGGTAGTACACGGTGAATTCTGCACTTCCTTTTGTAACGTCGAAAACTTTACAGACTTTACTCCCAAGCTCCTAAGAAAGCAACCACTAATGGCGTTCAGAGACAAGAAATGCTGTTCTGAAGGACTCCACGTCACAAGAACAGCCCTGCCCCAGAGGAAGCTCACTGAAGACACTGTGAATCTCATCTCGCCCATCGCAGCCTGTTCCACATCGCTGCAGCACTTCCCAGGGGTGAAAACTGAAAAGCTTTTGCCTGCAGCGTGTGCTTATACATTTACGGAGAGGAATCAGGGCATGACATACGATTTATCCAGCTATTTTGTTTTCCCCAGGTTAATACATTTTTTACACCGCATTACTTTTTTCTTAAAATCTTCCTGAACGGCATTTAGATCGTTTCTGTGGCTTACGTCAGTGTGCCATTTCCTAAATTGGGTACGTGAACTTCCCAGAAGCACAAGCAGTGAGAGAAGGCCACCTTCCCCGCCAACCCGTTACTGCAGGCTGAGTGCCCTTTACCCAAAATCTTTGGGACGAGCAGGGCTTCAGATTTTGAAACTTTTCAAAATTGGAAATGTTTGCATATTTCTCTTGGGAAAGGCCCCAGGTTTAAATAGGAGACCCATTTCTGCTTCATTTACACCTTCTACACGTAAGCGGAAGGTAACACTATTTCTAATACTCTTGTGCCTCTGACAGCGACCCAGCACGTGAGGCCAAGTGTGGGGTCTCTCCTGATGGCACTTAAACAACTTCAACTTCGGAGCACTGCGCATTTCAGAACTTCAGGCTAGGATACTCAGCATTGCGGTGAGGAACAGAGCTCTCCCTTACAGAGTAACTCCTGTGTGGCCCGTAACTCCTGAAAACCATGCTGCCTTCTGCCCAGTCTTCCAACAACTTTCCATCACGCAAGACGGAAACACTAAAATGATAGATTAAGGCTGCCTTGGGAGTCACTGCTCACCTAACAGCCCAGTTTGTATAGGAAGGGCCGTTGAAGACAGCCGACTATCTGGAGTCACGCACAGCCACAGCAGGGAAAAGATGTCAGTGGCTAACCAACCGTGTCAGTTTTTTAAAGAGAAATCCTGTGTTCCCAGCATGACAGGATATGTC
Organism: Lepus europaeus; assembly: GCF_033115175.1. Lineage (NCBI taxonomy): Eukaryota > Metazoa > Chordata > Mammalia > Lagomorpha > Leporidae > Lepus > Lepus europaeus. The sequence goes on along the minus strand of NC_084832.1, from coordinate 14,122,410 downwards.
CCCTCACCGGCATGCATCCCATCCAAGCTTAATTCAAAGTCACATTTTACACAGTCAGCAAATCACAGCCCCTGCTCTTAAGACACTCTCCACCCCTGTGTGATGTCCTGTGTGTGCCCTGTGTGCACTGCCCCATGTGTGCCATCTGAGTGTGCCCTGTGTGCACTGCCCGTGTGCCATCTGAGTGTGTCCTGTGTGCACTGTGCGCCATCTTGTTTGTGTGCTGTGTGCTCTTCCTTGGGTGCGTGCCCAGCCCTGCGTGGGCACTGGCGCCTGGTGCCCATGGTGCACCGTCACCTGGGCAAGCAGTGAAAACGGTGTATGCGTGCTCCTTGGCCTGACCCCTGTCCACTTCCTGGCGCCCTGCCTCAGTAGTCACACCGCGTCTCCTCCTCCTGGGATGAACAAAGGACACGCTTCTTAAGCAAGTTACCACACGACTATCTGAAACAAGGATGGTGACAGCCTCACAAAGCTAACAAACCACTTTCAGAAAAATGGCAGCCCGGGTGAGTTGAGCTTCTGGCACAGGGGCAGGATGCCACTAGGGACAGCCAAGCCCCTAGCGCAGTCTCTGGGTTCGAGGCTCAGCTCCACTTCCCAGCTGGTAACGGCTCAAGGACTCGGGTCCCTGCCACCCCCATGGGAGACCTGGAAGAAGTTCCAGGCTCCTGGCTTCAGCCTGGCCCAGCTCCAGCTGTTGTAGGTATTTGGGGAGTGAGTCAGTGTGAAGAAAGGTCTCTCAAACTTTTTAAGACAAAAAATAAAACTTTCGACAATAAAAAAACTAATTCCAGACAAAGGTCTTTATTTCTATTAAAGAATTCATTGGTTTCCAGGAAACAAAAAAACTGGCTTCCAAAGTAAATTGCTAATTTTCAGTAATATGTAAGTAAAAATACAAACGAAGTAGCTTGGCTTCTTTTTCACACAGCTTAAATAACGGAAACAAAGGGATCTGTGCAGGATGACCTTGAACCCAAGCCTGACACCACGAACACAGCACAGCACTCACCAGATCCAGGGCAGAGCCTCCACCGAGATACTCCATGATTATCCAAAGCTTGGTGTCCTACAGAAACACAACGAGAAAGCAGGGAATTATTCCACAAACAAATAAAACCAAGAGTAATTACCTTAAATAAGCAAGGGGTATTTCTCGCTATTACTTTGGAAGTAGAAACTTTTGTTTGTTTTTTAAATATTTATTTATTCATTTGAAAGTCAGAGTTACAGAGAGAGGAGAGGTAGAAAGAGAGAGAAAGAGAGGTCTTCCATTCATGGTTCACTCCCCAACTGGCTGCAACAGCCAGAGCTGTGCCGATCCAAAGCCAGGAGCCAGGAGCTTCCTCCTGGTCTCCCACGCGGGTGCAGGGGCCCGAGGACTTGGGACATCTTCCACAGCTATCCCGGGCCACAGCAGAGAGCTGGATCAGAAGTGAAGCAGCCGGGACTAGAACCGGCGCCCATATGGGATGTGGTGCTTTAGGCCAGGACATTAACCCGCTGAGCCACAGTGCCGGCCCTGGAAGTAGAAACTTTATAAATGCGTGTCAGCAAGGACGTCTGGCTGAAGGTCCGGGCCCGTGTCCCACGCTACAGGCCCAGAAGCTCGAGGAGGGACAGGCACGGAAGGCCTCCAGAGCCCCGAGCCAGGGGAGCCACCGCAGCTCAGACAGGAGCACGGACAGCGCCCTCCCTCCAGGCCAGAAGTCGGCGTGTGAGGCGGGCAACGCTCTGCGGCAGGAGACGGCTACCCCGGCTTCCCGCCCGCCCTTGGCAGGGGGCGCCCACCTCGGCTTCCCACCCACCCTCATTTCACAGAAAGGCAGCCGGCGCCCAGTCGCCCAGAGCTGCCATGCTCACTCTAAGCTGCTGCGGCAGGCCCTGGCCCCACCGCGGTGCCTTCTCCTGTGTCCTGTCATCTTTCTGAGATGCAACCATCTATCCTTGGGACCTCCAGAGCTCTCTGTTCAAAACGCAAGGCCTGAAGCCCCATGCCTTGAGAACAGACGAGCCAGCCCACACCGCCACCACCTTTCTCGAGGAAAGGGCCTCGAGGGAGGGCCTGGACCGTGTGGTCCTGGAGCCAAGCCCTGGGAACTACCTCCTCCTCTCTCAGCTTCAGACCGAGGCTGACCCGAGAGCCTGGCCCGCGGTCAGGCACCAGCAAGACAGCTGGTCGCACCCGGACCCGGCCACGGGGTTCCAAAGGGGCTGGATCAGCCAAGGCGGGAAACACGGCATCTGAGCTGAACACGTACAGATCTCCACTCTCGGTCATTCCCTGAACGGCACAGTGTGGCAGCCACTTACACAGCATCTACGGAATATTAGGTATCTGAAAGTTACCTAGAGATGGGCTGCCGTACAGGGAGGGTGGGCACTTGGCACAACAGGTAAGACACTCTGGGGATGCCTGCACCCTACATGGGAGTGCCTGGCTTTGAATCTGAACTCTGCTTCTGAATCCCCGGGCGGGAGCAGGTACTGCTTCAAGTGCGTGGTCCCCTGTCACCTAGAAGGGAGACCCAGAGTTCCCGGCTCCTCTCTCTGGCCTGGCCCAGTCCTGGCTGTTGCAGGAATCTGGAGAGTGAACCAGCAAATGCAAAACTCTTTCCCTTCGTTGCCTTTCAAATAAAGAGCTGCAATGAACTGACAAATCGATGTTAAAAACAACTTTTAATCCAAGTGTATGGATGAGCAGGCTCTATGGAAACACTACACCATTTTCTCTTCTTTTCTTTTCTTTTTTGACAGGCAGAGTGGACAGTGAGAGAGAAAGGTCTTCCTTTGCCGTTGGTTCACCCTCCAATGGCAGCCGCGGCCGGCGCACTGCACGGATCCGAAGCCAGGAGCCAGGTGCTTCTCCTGGTCTCCCATGGGGTGCAGGGCCCAAGGACTTGGGCCATCCTCCACTGCACTCCCTGGCCACAGCAGAGAGCTGGCCTGGAAGAGGGGCAACCGGGATAGAATCCGGCGCCCCGACCGGGACTAGAACCCGGTATGCCAGCACCGCAGGCGGAGGATTAGCCTATTGAGCCACGGCACCGGCCTACAGTACACCATTTTCTACAGGGCCCTGCACATCTGCTGATCAGAGCACTTGGAGGGACCTCGGGGCCAGTGCCCTGCGGTGACCGAGGGACCCCTGCACTCAGACATCGTGGCAGCTTTTGCAGGAAGCCCTGGCTGCGGCTCTCTGCTCCAGGCAGCACACCGGGGAGGGGGCTTCCGTAGCCCCCTCGCAGCTCGCACCACGCTGATGCTCGCCCACCTCACTCTTCTACAGCGGCCCCACCTCCCAGCCCTTCCGGCTCTCGTGGTCTCTTCCAGTCAGGAAGGCGCTGCACTGCCGGCCCTCCCATGCCTAAGCAGGCTCCACGTGAGCACCTACTGGGCTGGCTTTCTCTCGGGTCTATTTCTCTGTATTTCCCACACACAGCAAGCCAGAGTGCTGGGGACGGCGCCCTGCAGGCCGTGGCTCAGGAAACGGTCACCATGACCCTCGGTCACCACCGCAGTCACCCGTGCTGTTGGCACTTCCACCTGAGGAGCAGCTGCTGCCCCAGCGGCGCCTGCACAACAAATTCCTCTCAAGTTTAAACAGATGCTAAGTCCGCATAAACAGCCAGAGGTTTAATGGATGCAGATTCCATCCGGAAGACTTCACTGGCCTGTCTGAGGTCTGCCTCATCAATACACACCTCATTCAGCAAAACTCCCCTCACTGCACCTGCTGCCTAGAAAAGGCTCAGCTGGGGCCGGTGTCAGATTTCAAACCAGCTGCTCCCAGAGAGAGAATTCCTCCGCGCTGAAGCTTCCCACAAGTACACGTGGGAGAGGGAGTCAGGCCTGGCAGTCCTGCTCCAGGCATCGCACAAGCAACCTGAGGCTAGAAAACTGCGATTCCAGGGAAAGCCAGGTCTTTCTGGATGACACGCGCGGTCTCCACTGCTGTGCTCTAAGGAGACCTGGACCCCTTCTACCGTTACTCCCCCTCATTTCAGGGCAGCCGTTTGACACTGCTCCCACCCCTTCGCCGCCAGCATGCTAGGTAGGCTCTGGGAGCCTCTCCCCTCTGCAGCCAGCTGCAGGACACGACACCTGGACAGCAACCTCCTGCTGGCAGGGCACCACCGTCACCAGGCTGCTCCTTGAAACAGCAAGAGCCAGGCGACCACACACACCCGTGTCTGCCAGCCACCCAGACAATTCGCACACTCTCTTCACGAGTCTACGCAGCAGGGCAGGCAACCACCCACGCCTTCAGCTGTGCTAAGTTTGCCTGTCAAGGGAGCCCTCCCAGGACACGCAGCCTTGCTCTCCTGTGTCTTCCCGAGACCTGCGGGGCACAGGAGCGACCAGACCACTGGACGTCTCCAGCTGGGTGGCTACAAGGCCAGAGCTGCCCCTTTCTGTCCAGCTCCCTCCCGGAGTGGGGTGGGGGTGCCAACTAAACAAACATGAAGTCCGCTAAATTCAAGGACTGAGCAGGACGCCTGATGTCCTCATTGAGGTCACTGCTTCTTAGACACCTTGGCTAGGTCCTAGGACTAACACACTGGCATGTTCTTGTCCCCACTCCCTCTGGTGTCAATGTCCAGGCATTGGACATTGCACTGAAAGCAAGTGCAGCTTGCCTGGCAACCTCCCTTTCCAGTTGCTCAGTCACCCTGGGAAGACAGATGAAGCCAGGTGAGCCCGGGCAGCGCCTCTGCTGCCACCTGCGGTCGGCCCTTGGCTCTCTCCCCGATCCCCAGCACTCCAAGGCATAGCTCACAGCTGCCATGGAGGGAGAGCTGGGGTGGACAGTGGCTACAGGAAACAGCAGGGCAAGGCTGATCCCACAGCCAAGGGTAATAAGCATCAAGGGCAACCCTAAGGCAGCAGAAGTCCAGGAGTAACCACAGCAAAGCGCCTGCCTGCAGGCCCAGACGTCTGCCCTCCGTCTTCCTGCAGACACTGCCACCCACCCTCCACCGGCTCCGCTGGGAATCAGTCAGATGCCTTCTCCTCTCAGCTCCAGATTCTCTGCTACTTTTTTCTTTTAAAGACTGTTTGATTGACTTGAAAGTCAGAAAGAGAGGGAGCAACAGAGATATCTTCCTTCCACTGGTTCACGCAGCCACAATGGCCGGGGCTGGGCCAGGCCAGAGCCAGGAGATTCTTCCAGGTCTCCCACATGGGCAGTAGGGGCCCAAGCATGTGGGCCATTTTCCACTGCTTTTCCGGGCCATTAGCAGGGAGCTGGATAGGAAGCGGAGAAGCTGGACTTGAACCAGCACCCATATGCGATGCCGGCTTTACCCCTACGCCACAAAGCCGGCCCTGGTTCTCTGCGTCTTCTGTTTCCCAAACTCCTCCTGAACCCTAAAGCCACGGGTCCCTGCCCCCCCCCCCCCCCACACACACACACCCAGCACAAACTGCTTGGCTGAATTTTATGGGCTAAATTACATTCTTACCACTACAGGCCTAACTGGGAGTCCTAAAGCCTGGACTTCAGAATGCGCGGCTCAGACCACGGAAGCAGTAAGAGACAACGAGGTCCTTTAATCCAGTGTGACGAGTGTCTCTGTAAGACGAGGGGGGGCCGGCGCTGTGGCTTAACGGGCTAATCCTCCACCTTGCAGCGCTGGCACACTGGGTTCTAGTCCCAGTCAGGGCGCCGGATTCTATCCCGGTTGCCCCTCTTCCAGGCCAGCTCTCTGCTATGGCCCGGGAAGGCAGTGGAGGATGACCCAAGTCCTTGGGCCCTGCACCTGCATGGGAGACCAGGAGAAGCACCTGGCTCCTGCCTTCGGATCAGTGAGATGGCCGCAGCGGCCATTGGAGGGTGAACCAACAGCAAAAAGGAAGACCTTTCTCTCTCTCTCTCTCTCTCTCTCTCTCCACTCTGCCTGTCAAGAAAAAAAAAAAAAAAAAGACTAGGGGAGACGAAGACAGCCACACAGACAAGATCCCACGAACACATGGGGAGGGGCAGATGGCCACCTCCAAGCCCAGCCAGCACTGCGGCCTCAGACTCCCAGCGTCAGAACTCGAGGAAACAAGGCTCTGCTGAAACCAGAAATGGGTAAAGCTTGGACACCCTGGATCAGAAATGCTGGAGACCCGAGGGCTTCAGCTTTAGGGGGCTTGGGGACATGAGTATTTGCACAACTCGTGCCCAATGAGAGACCTTAAGGATGAGGACCCAAGTTAGACACTAAATTCATTTATGTTTCAGATAGCACCTTCCCAGTGTATTTAGTGTGTCTGCATGCGGCCAGTCACCTAAGGTCAGGCGTGGAGTTCTCCACTGTGCTCAGAAAGCTGCAGATTCGGGAGTATTTTAGTTGCTTGGGGGTGCTCAACCTGCACTTGCTGTGGCCACCCCAGTAAACCAAGACATCAGCCATCGGTGAGGGCAACAACACAGCGGGCAATTCTTCCTTCTCATTTGGCAAGGCGGTCCATCTCTGAACTACAAAGTTGCGTGTTTTCTCGGTTTACATCCTTTCCAGTTTTCCACAGGGTATCAAACCTTTTTAGAAGCAGGAGCTTTTAACACATTCAGGAGCCGATTCTTGTGCTTTCTGTCTTTAGCCTTGGCTAGTGTTTGCTTGCAGAAGTTAATCCAATGCAGACTCAACAGCAGTAACAACACTTGCAAACTTGCCCCCAGTTGGGTGGAAGCACTTTGAGAACCCAGGAGTGGAAGCTGGGATCCCCACTATTAACAAAGAGGTTTGGGGGAGGGGGTGAAAAGAGCGGATGCCACACCCTTGAGAGCAGACAGCATTTTTAAGGCAGAATCTGAAAGTGAAGTTCTGCTTCGCATCTGTATCCCATTCAGAGGCCCCCAGATCCCATAACTGGCACAAATGCTAAGGTGGAGATGACAGAACAATAGCAGAGGTTTTGTTAGATCAACCTGGGGGTCCCAGGCTCCCTTGAGTTCTTGGGTTGCTTTTGTTTTGTGTTTCAAGGACCTCCCGGCTCAGCTGATGTGCGAGACACTGGGGGCTACAGCCTGCCCGGCCCCTCACCAGCTGCAGAGGCTCCCCTGGAAGAGTCCACGGCACTCCAGCCTCAACAGCACCACCTCATGAAAACCAAAGGAAGTGGGTCGGGTGCCTGAGTAGTACCCTTGCACTGAAGGCCAGGCCCACAGGGGGCCTGTGACCCTGGGAGACGCGCAGCCCCTGCCTCCCAGTTCCTCTGTACACACGAGGCGCAGAATGCCGGCCCTGCCGGCCCAGAGTTTACTTGTTTATCCCTCTAAGTGATTCGCCCAGGACACAGAGCACGGCGTCCTGAAGGGAAAATGAAAAGGATTAGGCCCAGGCTCTATGGATAATGGAAAGTGGGAAGACAGACACTCAGCCAGCCGGCAGCGGACGCCCCAGAAGAGACTCGGCAGGCTGGGGTTTCCACGGCAGCTCCAGCAGAGAACGCCTGAGCCGCCCCTGAAGGGCAGCGGCTGGGCCGGCCGGGGAAGGGATGGGAGGGAGGAGAAGGGATGGTCCGGGGAAGTAAGTGACCCCGTTCAGCTGATGTGGCACAGCATGAGAGGGCGACATCCTTGGGGTGCCGGAGGCTGACAGAGTGGAAAGTCAACTTAACAAGCCACAGGGAATCAACAAAACTCTTGCTGTTACAGCTACAGCGCACCTGATAGAATGAATGCAGAAAGAAGAGGAGCCATGGGATCAGCAGAGTGGGGGAAGTGCACGCGGCGCCACGTGGGACATCAGCATCCCGGGTCAGAGTGCCTGGCGCCACCCCCAGTCCCAGCTTCCCGCTAGTGTGCACCTGGGAGGCAGCAGGCCCTGGCCCAAGCACCTGGGCCCCTGCCACCCACTTGGGAAATCCAGATGGAGTTCCCAGCTACTGGCCTCAGCCTGGCCCAGCCCCAGCTACTGTAGGAGTCTGGAGAATGAACCAGTATGTGGAAAAGCTCTCTTCTCCCATCTCTCAGCCTTTCAAATAAAATGAAATGAAATTAAAAAAAGAAAGAAAACCGCAGCAGCTGAGGGCAAGACCAGAGACATCCTACAAGTGACACTGCTGGGCATTCACAATGGCTGGATGGGTACCGAAGTCAGAACCAAAGGTGTCTGAGTATCCGAGGCCAAGATACTAACGACCCTGTGAAGACCCCACATGGACAGGTGAGGCAGTGTGCAGAAGGTTTTTTTCCTAAACCACCAAAGTTTGGTGTTCAACAATTAACAGCACAACTAGCCAAGTTCCAACAGGTCAGAGCCCATATTCAACAGAGGAGGTGCTCACAGCACTCTGTACCCCGACTCTACAGTACACGACAGTGCGCACTTTATGGAATCTGTCGACACACGGCAGTTAGCTGCAAAACGGCCGTCTGGTCTTGGCTTGAAAAACACGGTGCTGCAGATTTCAGTGGAAATCCTCAGCAGCGTCTTCTGTGTGGCTGCTATCTTGTTTTCACCTTCCAGTGCTGTGTCACGAGGTCTGTGGTGCTCTCCGATCGTCCATGTGGCTACTCACATCACCGACGCTCCCGATGACCTGGGCAGACATGGTCTAAGGTTTACCTTGCATCTGCTGCAGAAACGTCTGCCCCACCAAGGTGGATCCTGCCCGGTCATGGGGTCAGTCTCGGCCATTTCCCTGGTTCCACCTCGGCAGCACCGGCTTAGCCACACCACACACTGGGTGACCTCGCTGGGACATTCGGGCAGGTGCACCTGGGGGGAAGCTGGAAACGTGGCTTCGGAAGGTCAGCAGAGAGGCTGGCCCCAGAGGAGGCCGTAAGCAGCACCACGGAAGCGAGTGCACGGGACCCACTCAGAACCCCACAGGAGCTCCCACAGACGCAGGAGACAGCCTTCTCAGAGCTCCCCGTCTCTGACTCGGGAGGAACATCCTACCACAAATCCCTCCTCCAGGGAATCCCTCAGCCCAGACGGCCACGGAACGACCAGCGCTCCTGTGCCCACAAACATCCTCACAGGCTCCCAAAGAATTCCTGAAGAAGTCTCTGTTCCTAACAGCCTTTTCCTGTCCCGCCTTCCCCACAATAAGCCACTTCTGTGCTGGCGCCCCTGTGCCGGGTCTTCACCAGTTCAGTGTGCAGGCTCCGAGGCCCTGAGCCCCGGAAGGCAAAGGCAAGGCAAAGGAGGTCCCCTGTTCCCATGACAAGTGCTACACTCGGGCCAACCGTCAGGCGGAAGGCCTCTAGGGCTTAGTGCTCTTCAGGTAACAGGACGACTCAGTCATCACAACAGAACACAACTCCAGCTCCAAACTGCACTGGCACTCTCCCGCCTCCTCCACCACACAGTGCAGGGGCGGGGCGGCGGAGGGCAGGCCACGCCCACCGGGGGTAACATTGGCGTTCAGACTGCCACACAGGCAACCTGGCAGCAGCGCTCTGGAACCAGCAACCCAGCAGGGCGGCATCTGGAGAGAGCTGGGCATGCCGGGATCAGGTATGTGGAAGGCAGACTCGCTCTCGGGCAGTGCTCGACCACGCCCAACTGGGCATCCACAGCCACTCGGCTCATGGCTCACCCACGCCAGCTGGGAAGAGGACACACACTGACAAACAGAAGCCTGGAACTGCAGCCCAGCCCAGCTGTCGGGCCGTCTCAAGACGCAGGATGGACAATGAGGGAGGGTCCTCTGGGGAGAACACAAGGGAGCAATCGGGTCACAGCCAGATGCACAGGAGCAGCTGCAGCACACACAGCCTGGGCCAGCAACAGAGAGCCAAGGTTGTTCAGTACCTGCGGGATGTCAGGCGAGGGGACTCCAGGCCTTGTGGCCACCATCTCCTGTCCTCACGACTCCCAAGGCTGAGGGTGTAGCTGGCTCCTGCAGGTGCACGCCCACCCAGTGGATTCTGGGACTGTTCCCCACAGCCTCCTGTCTCCCATCCCTTGCCCACTCTTTACAGCAGGAGGCTTCTTCACTACACGCAGGGATGCTCATGGAGGAGGGTATCAGTTCTGATCAGGAACGGGAGAGGGACGGACCCCAGGGTCCCTTCTCGCAGGGGGCCAGAAAGGCCATCAGAGGTGTTCCAACCTAAGGATGGTCCCCTTGTGCTGGGAGTAAACATGAAATGGGAGAGGGGCCACTGTAACACAAAGATCTACTAGGGATAAGTAACCTGAACTAGCACAAAGAAGCACAAAGAGCAAGTTACCAGATAGAATCCTTAGCTCAAAGAAAAAAAAAAAAAAATCGAATCTATCACAACAAATTAGCCAAAAATGATGCTGGAAACACTACATATACCAAAAACTATACAACACAGTCAAAACTGAGGCAAGCAGGGGCCAGTGTTGTGGCACAGTGGGTAAAGCCACCGTCTGCTATGCCAGTATCCTATATGGACACCGGTGTTGCTTCACTTCCGACCCAGCTCCCTGCTAATAGGCCTGGGAAAAGCAGCAGATGACCCAAGTGCTTGGGCCCCTAACCCACATGGGACCCACGTGCAAGACGCTCCTGGCTCCTGCCTTCTGGCTTCGGCCTGGCCTAGCCCTGGCTGTTACAGCCATCTGGAGAAGGACCTAGCAGACAAAAGATCTCCTTCTCCCTCTTCCTCTGTAACTCTTTCAAATAAATAAATACTCAAAAACAGTTTATGTAAGAAAAGCACATCATTATATATTTTCAATCTAAGAAAAAATAAGTATTCACTTGAAACATTTCTACAATAAGAAAAGGAGAAGGGGCAGGTGTTTGGGGTGCTGCGATGCAAGCATCCCATACAGGCCCCCATTCAAGTCCCAGCTGCTCTACTCCCAAACCAGTTCTCTGCTATGGCCTGGGGAAGCAACAGAAGATGACCCAAGTCCTTGGGCCCCTGCCCATGTGGGAGACCCAGAAGAAGCTCCTGGCTCCTGGCTTTGGATCGGCCCAGCTCCAGCCATTCAGCCATTTGGGGAGTGAACCAGCAAATGGAAGACCAACCTCTCTGTCTCTACTTTCAAATAAATTTTTTTTTTACAAAAATCCCCCCCTAAAAATATCAGAGTGAGTCAATCATTTTAAAATAGATAACCTTCAATTACTGTAATCAAGAAAAAAAAGCACACTCACTTGGAAAGATAGCAATAAAAAGAGACAATCATTGCATTTTTCAAATGCAAATAAAATGCAACATAAAATTTTATGAGAATGAATTTGAAAATCCAGGATGAAAGAAATAATTTCTCAAAAATCAAAGAATTAAGCTTCGCCAGGAGAGAAGAGGGGCGGGGCCATTCACTTCCTCTAAAATTTGTGCAAACAAGGGACAGAAAGCCGCTCCTCAGGGAGGCTGCCTGAGCAGCCCCTGCCTCACTGAACTGGTCATTCTAGCAGCCAGAGGCACAGCGCTTTCTGAGCCTGACAGCAAAACCGGGGGAGGGGGTGGAAGAGGAACAGGCAGAGGGCCCAAGAGGGGGCATCGCTGCACATGCTGGGGGCAGCACCTCCCCCAGCAAGAGGCACTGGCCCAAAAAGGCCAATTCTAGTGGAGAAAAAAGTGTTTTGGAAATGAACACTGTAGCCACGAGGGTCTCTGGGCATCTAAATCCTTCCACCTCATTGTTGCTAACACCACTTGCCCATGTCAGCAATGCTCAGGATTTGCGTAGAGGCACAGGGGAAGGACAACCCACGGAGGGAGGGAACTGGAGGAGCTCCCTGACCTTGGCTTGCAGCCTGGGGGGTGGGGGGGACTGCAGCACAGCAAACCCCAGCATCAGCTCAGACCAGGGTAACCAAAACACATGAATGAAGCTCGTTCCAGATTCGGGAAAGCAGGATAAACCACCACCCACCACATGCACAAGACCTCTCAAGTTCCCAGTGCGATTTCCATTTTTTAATAGGAATTTTCAGTGCCCATGTGCTTATCTGAAGTCTGCTCTAAACAGCTCAGACTCAGCTATTGCTTTAAAATGCGTACATGCTAAGATGAACCTCCCACCCAAGATGGAAGAAACACTCAAAAGGCTTATATGCACACATACACATGGAAGCCTATACTAGGGACGCTGGGTCCCACAGGTGACCAGGGACAGCCACAGCCTCCCTCAGAGTTTGAGGCGTGAACCAGTGGATGAAGATCTCTTTCTCTGTTTCTCCCTCTCTCTGCATTGTTCTTCCTAACAAATAAAATAAATCTTAAACGTTAAAAAAAAAAAAAAAAAAAAAAAAAAGATGAACTCTCATCTCTAAGGAGGTCCTCAACTTACTGAGCATCTGAGGGACCCACACATCCCACTCCACCCGGCCCCTCCACACACTGCAAAGGGCCCCGGGCAACCTCAAGATGCTCTTCCTAGGGTTGATGCCACGGGCCTGCACCTTTGGCAGGGGCTGTCTCTCACCGCGAGTGAGTGTGTGCGCACTTAAGGCCTCCTGGAAGAGCACCAGATGCCCTTTGCCACCCCTCACACCTGACACAGCACATTAGCCAATCTGGGGAGGGGAGGTTTCCGTGTGTAAATTCTGGCAGCCACTAAGAGGAATAGAAACGCAGTACTTCAAGATGCCTGCAAGACCACCAGAGAATACGGTCACAGATAACCTGGACTGGAGGGCAAAGAAAGAAGTAACAGAGAAGCACGAAAAACGTGCCCCAAGAGGTAAGCAGAGATGGTCCTCCCCCTAACAACACGCCCAACACACAAGGACCACAGCCAACGCCATGACTCTCCTGCGAAGCTGGCAACCTGTTACTCCTAATAATCACAAGGCTATTACGCTGCTGGGTGAAAACGTCAATGGGCAATATGCGATACATGCCAGAAATAATAACCATAAAAACAAACAAAAAGATTATCAACCACTCGTCTTTAACTCTTTGATGAAGATTCAGCCCCAAGAGGCCAGAGGTGACCATCAGGTGAGCTCTGCTGAGAAGGAACAGGCCCTTCAACTGCTCCCAAAGGAAGGGCCTCCTCACCTGGGCAGCACGTGCCGCGCACACCGGGCCTGGGCGTCGGGTGGCTGAACCTCTCCCCAGCCCCGCAGCCTCCTTCCTGCCTTTCCACCACCCAGCTCGTCTCTATTTCCTGTGCGATCCCAGTCCTGAGTAAACGCTGCCGCACGGACACGTCTGTTAGCGAGGGTGACTGAGAACTGCAAGTGGACCACAGTGGCTCATGGAGCACCCAGGGCACCAACATCGGGAGCAGGTCCAGCAGAGACTCGGGACCTCGCACGCATGCACGGAGCTGACTGCCTCCCCTATTCAACCCCGGGTGAACCACCAGCAACCCCCGCTCCACACCTGCACCGGGGATGACGGGCTCTGAGACACCAGCCGGCCTCGCTGCTCTGTGCACATCCAGCAACCCAGGCTCGGGCAATGCCGATCACAACTTCTTGTTAGCACTGACAGGATTCGATTAAAGGCACTGGTGCTCGCAATCCATTGTCCTTATTTTGAAGCAGCTGCCTTCATTTATTCAAATGTCTGAGAGTCCTGGGGCTGCATCAACCGCTCAGAGTGTGTTTATCTCGCGGGGAAAAAATCTAATTACCAAGCAGCCCTCACAGTGTAATTAAGACTTGTGATCGCTTACACCGTACCTTAGAACTTATCAGAAACATCTACATTTTAGAAGAGCACATAGCATAGTTATGTGATGCAGGTACATCAGCTGTCTCAACACTGGACAGCCGGGGGTTTAAGTGTGCAGAATGTGTATGTTGAGTCGAGAAGGACCAGAAATGTAATTAATATTTATTTTAAATTACAGGCAGCATCAGCCAGATAGCAGAGCTGAATTTCTCTTTGGAGAAGACAATGTTTAGCCTGGTCTGAGTTTTAACTCCATTCATCTTCTCGATAGAGAAACGTGACAGTGTGACAGTGGAGCGGCAGAGTGTCCACAAGGGCTTCCTGCAGTCCCATGAGGACCGTGTCCAGGACAGGCAAGGCAGGACAGCCCCATCCTCAGAAACACGCAAAGCACATCTTCCACACACAGCCTTTTCGACACTGAGCCTACAGGGGCCCCTTCCCCTGCCCCTTCCCGGAAGCACACCGCTGACACTCCACACCAAACACGACTCCGTGGGAAAACGGGTGTGCTCTCCCTCTCCCAGAAGTTGCCGCTGCGCCAGGCCAACCCAGGATGCGGCTGGTGGCTGCGCTACATGTACAGGTACGTGGGCAGGGGGCCCCAGACCCTGACCCGGCAGGACCATTCACGTGGGCAAGCATACACTACTGCAGGGAACAACACCTGAAGTCAAGAATGGGGCCGGTGCTGTGGCACAGCGGGTAAAGCCGCCACGTGCAGTGCCGGCATCCAAAGTGGGTGCCGTGTGATCCAGCTCCTTGCTAATGCGCCTGGAAAGCACTGGAGGATGGCCCAAATGTTGGGCTCCTGCACCCATGTGGGAGACCTGGAAAAAGCTCCTGGCTCCTGACTTCAGATAAACCCAGCCCCAGCTGTTGCGGCCATTTGGGGAGCAAACCAACACTCGGAAGCGCTCTCTCTCTCTCTGCTTCTGCTTCTCTTTAACTCTGCCTTTCAAACAAATAAATACATCTTTGTTTAAAAAAGAGGGATAAAGACCTGTTACAGCCCTGGCTGAGGTCGTCCAGCAAGGGAATGCACACTGAAGGAAGAAAGAAGTCCATTGGGACTGCATCCCTACGTCAAACGCAGGGCCTGTGATAAACCGGTGCTCCACTTCCCACGCAGCCTCCTGCTAACACGCCTAGGAAAGCAGCACAGGATGGCCCAGGTGCCTGGGGCCTGCCACCGTGTGGGAGACCTGGGTAGAGTTCCTGGTGCCTGATTTCAGCCAGGCCCATGTCGCAACCATTTTGGGAGTAAACCCACAGACGGAAGATCTCTCACTGTGTCACTCTCTGACTTTCAAGTAAATAATCTTTGGGGGAGGAGGAAAAAACGAAACAGAGGGCAGGAGGCTCCTGTGGAGGAAGTGTCCCCAGTGCCCCTGGACCTCCGGTGGGCTGCCGTGCCCCAGGTCTCCCTGCAGCCAGAAACCACAACTCTGCCCCAGCGTCCCTCACGTGACACTCTCCGTGTATTCCAGACAGCTCTGCTGGGTGTGCCCCACACAGGATCCACACGCCGGCCCCTCCCAAGGAACACTGTGCTGTGCTCCTCCCTCCAAATACAAACCCCATCTCTCAAACACCTGGGCATACTGCACTGAGCAAGGCTATGTCTGATCCTGTTGCATGAATCCCCTCTTTTTACAAACTACTTACCGTACTGGCACCACCTAAATAGAATTATAAACCCAAAACCCATCCCTTTAGGGAAACCCAGAAATGGCGAAAATACCAATGAGCAGTATGGAAATGGGATACATGCTGGGAAATCAATTATGGTTAAAATATCCAGCCAGGGGCCAGTGCTGTGACATACTGGATAAAGCTGCCGTCTGCAGTATTGGCATCCCAGATGGGTGCCAGTTCTAGTCCTGGCTGCTCCACTTCTGATCCAGCTCTCTGCTATGGCCTGGGAAAGCAGCAGAAGATGACCCTGCACCCGTGTGGGAGACCCGGAAGAAACTCCTGGCTCCTGACTTCGGATCACCGCAGCTCTGGTCATTGCGGCCGACTGGGGAGTGAACCAGTGGATGGAAGACCTGTCTCTCTCTCTCTCTCCCTGCCTCTCTTCTCTCTGTGTAACTCTCAAATAAATAAATAAATCTTTAAAAAAATAACAATAAAGCAAGGTGGGGGGCATGGCAGCAGAGGGAGGGACAGAGCCACCACTCCCGGGAGCACTCCCTCTGCCGGTACGTAAAGCACTGTGATGGGAGCACAGCAGCAGCAGGAGCAACACTTCCAGAAGCAACGAGCAGCTCCAGGTTCCGGCACAGAACACGGCGCACGGGCCAGGTGGAAGCGCTCCTTGGCCGTGGGCTGGCTCTGCATCCAGACTTCTGCGTGGGTGTCCTTGCCCATGGCCCAGTCTGCTTCCTCCTAGGCCCGTTTAGGCTCTGCTCAAATGGCAGCAGCCCTACCCATGACTCCACCTGTGCCTCCACCCGTCACAGGGCTCCGGCAGGCCGATCGGTGCCATGTTTCAGGGACCGGGTTAAAAGGGGAGGAAGTGCTTTCTTCCCATCCCTGGAGCAGAGGTCGGTGGGCGCCAGCATCCACAGGCACTGGCTGAATCCAGATGACGTCTCTGAGGCCATCGCTACCCCACGCTGACACGGACGAGAAGGACTGGGCGAGCCCGTGACCACCAGCCCACCTCAGCAGACACTCTGATGTCTCTGAGACCATCGTTACCCCACGCCGACACAGATGAGAAGGACTGGGCGAGCCCGTGACCACCAGCCCACCAGCCCACCTCAGCAGACACAGCATCCCCATCCCGCTATCTGTAACTCTCCTGAGAAGCAGGATTTGGGGGGTGGTTTTCTGGCTGGGTTCTGAAACCACCAGGGTTGGCTCTTGGACCCAGTTTAGATGTGCAGACACAGACGAAGCCACATCCACTGGTGCAGATCGCTGAGACACCCACGGTGTGAACAACGTGCAGATAAACACAGCACTTCTGTGCTGGATGTGCCTGATCAACCGCTCCTAAGCAGCAGGGGGCCCAAGAACTCAGCCAGAATAGCATGACACGGGGTGGCTCCTGATGCCGCGGCCCAAGGATGCACGGAAAGGATGAGCCTGGGGACTCCGCGCCCAGCCGCAGCGTGGATAAAGAACCTAGGGGCTCTGCGCCAGCCCCACATGACCGGCACTGCTGAGCCCCGCTGCCCAAGTGAGGGCAAGGCTGGGACAGAACAGGACCCTGTTGGGATGGGGGCCCGCGGGGCGATGCCGAGGAAGCAGGAACACAAGGAAGCACACATCCAGGGCTGCAGAGTGGAGTGAGGAGCTGCAGCCACACCTGGTCCACAAGACAGCGTCCCAGGGCCCCTCCTCCCACCCTCTCCCCACAGGAAATGCCTGGGGCGGGGACATCCCAGACAGCCCTGGGGGAGAATGCTCTGGCAGCTGTATTTCCAGACTGTCTGTCTCCAGGAAACCATCCGTGACTTCATGTGAACCATGAACCTGGTTCTCGTGAAAACAGCTCCAACGATGTCTGACGTTCCTCCTGGGTTTGCCCTTAGCGTCTACACACTTCCAAGGTGATCCGAGCCCCTAGGGAATCTGTCAGGTCGTTTACTCAGGCCTGGGGACAGGGCACCTGGGTGACACCCGGCACCTACTTGCTGCCTGAGCGCTGGGGCAGGTGACTGTGAACTTCCCGGGCCAGTTCTGGAGCAGAGCCTAGGAGCTGGGCGTCAGGGTGGGAAGGCAGGGCAGGGCGGGGGGCCGGGTGGCGGGCCGCCAGGCTGCCTGACAGCCACACGCCACCAGCACAGCAGCTGCTTCCTTTCTCCAGGGGCGAAAGGCTCAAGAGAGAACCACACTCTCCCGAGGGAGGCAGAGGGGACCTTAGAAACATCGCGAGACGGGTTTCAAGGAAAAATGACAAGGAGACTCTGGGTCACAGGCCGCTCATCAGAAGCACTCCGGCTGTTTGAACTACTGCAGGTTTCCTCAGTAACTAGATACACGCAACTCCTCAGGGCTTATTTTCTCTCAACCCCCCAGTAACACTCAGAAACCACCGACTGAAAAATCCCTCTGTTTGGAACATTAACGTGCTACGTACCTGCCTTTCATTTACCACCTCTCGGCCCTTTCTCATTTCATTTACTTTCACAAACACAAACGTTTTAAGGAAGACTTTCCAAACACAGCCCTCAGCAGGCACTGCCACCCGTGTTCACCCACACGCTCATGCTGCCCAAGGGCACTCCGAGCTGCTCTCGGAGGGCGGCTACACCACGGGCTTGCCATCAAAATTCACCACTAACCGGGCAGGGGCCACAGGTATGACATGTTAGGAAAGGCTGCCTCTTACACCTCCCTGGGTGCCCTCAAAGCCCTGAGAAGGTTTCGGACACCTGCTGAGCCCAATGTGAACAAACTCAACATGGTCAGCAAGGAGCTACTTGGGGCTCCCAGAGGGACTCTGCCACCCTGGGGTGAGCCCCAGCAGCTCAGCTGAGACCCATCCTCCCACACCCCACCTGCTGCTGCCCAGTCATGGAGCCTGGCCAGGACAGGATGGAGGCAGCACTCCAACAGGGGCGGGGCAGGCCCGACACGAGACTCAACAAGGGGAGCGTCCGTGTTTCCATCGCTCCCCCGGGCCCACCTTTTCTCACAACAGCCAATGAGTGAAACACGTACCTCCTCTGTCTAGAGCCAACCTGCCCGTTCACATCATTGCTGAAACTCTGAAATGCGGATACAAGAAAGCAAGCGAACCACAGCAGAGGGTTCCAGCAATATTGGTGTGTGTCATTCACACCTCTCGTGTGCTTGCAGACTCTCCAGTCTCTAAAAACCACAGTGACTAAAAGCAGGAACCCAAGGAGGGTGGCCGCACAGCCCCACCCCGGGGGCCCTGAGCTGTCTGCAACACGGAATGTGCTGGAAACCTCCAACACCTCCTCTTCCTCGGCCAGCTTGGAACAGCCAAGAGGGACGGTGAGAGAACCAGGACTGAGGCGGCTGTGCCCTCCTGTGTCACTCTCAGGACACGGGTGCTTCCAAGAGAAGGTTTACTCCAGGAGCAAAACCGCACTGTCTGATCAAAAACTAACGCGAGTCAGCTGCATGGCTGGAGGCGCTGGGAATGGCCAGCGAGACTCCTGACCTGCACAGAGCCTGGCACAAGCAGCTCGCCCAGCTCCAGCCCGGCTGTCCTGGTGGCTTCTGCAGCTCACGGTGCCTGTGAACACATTTCCTGCTCCCTCCCTCCAGAACCTCAGCTCTGGCCCAGGCTGTGGAGCCTGGGCTCCTCTCAGTGTCCCTTACGCCTACCGAGGGCTTGGGGGTCTTTTCTGCAAGCTGCTGCCCCCTCAGGCCACTCCAGCAAGTTGGAAACGCCAAGCAACTGATCGAGAGGCTCCCAGCTCCATGTCCTCTCCCCTAACCTTCCAGCCTGGCCAGTGCTCCCCAGGCACAACTCTGCTGGACACGGGAGTATACATTCAAGGTGGCGACCCCTGGTGTGACTACAGGACGCACTCAGGGTGACGCCCCCTGGCGTGACTACAGGACGCACTCAGGACGACCACCCCTGGCGTGACTACAGGACACACTCAGGGTGACGGCCCCTGGTGTGACTACAGGACGCACTCAGGACGACCACCCCTGGCGTGACTACAGGACGCACTCAGGACGACCACCCCTGGCGTGACTACAGGACGCACTCAGGGTGATGCCCCCTGGTGTGACTACAGGACGCACTCAGGGTGACGCCCCCTGGTGTGACTACAGGACGCAATCAGGGTGACGCCCCCTGGTGTGACTACAGGACGCACTTAGGATGACGACCCCTGGCGTGACTACAGGACGCACTCAGGACGACCACCCCTGGCGTGACTACAGGACGCACTCAGGACGACCACCCCTGGCGTGACTACAGGATGCACTCAGGGTGATGCCCCCTGGTGTGACTACAGGACGCACTTAGGATGACGACCCCTGGCGTGACTACAGGACGCACTCAGGACGACCACCCCTGGCGTGACTACAGGACGCACCCAGGGTGACGCCCCCTGGTATGACTACAGGATGCACTCAGGGTGATGCCCCCTGGTGTGACTACAGGACGCACTCAGGGTGACGGCCCCTGGCGTGACTATAGGACGCACTTAGGATGACAACCCCTGGCGTGACTACAGGACGCACTCAGGACGACCACCCCTGGCGTGACTACAGGAAGCGCTCAGGACGACCACCCCTGGCGTGACTACAGGAAGCACTCAGGGTGGCGACCCCTGGTGTGACTACAGGACGCACTCAGGGTGACGCCCCCTGGTGTAACTACAGGACACACTCAGGGTGACGCCCCCTGGTGTGACTACAGGATGCACTCAGCGTGACGACCCTGGCTACACTACATGGAGCATTCCTGTAGCAGGGCCACCTGCCATACTGCTGTCTGCACACTGGCCCACAGCAGGGCTCAGGAAACACAGGAATTCATGAGCCAATGGAAGAACCATGGGGTATAAGAAAACATGGCACCCTACCCTGGGTTTCCAAGCCCCATAAACAGGGTCTTAGGCTCAAGGGGGAGTGAAGACCTTCCGACCCACACCTTAGAAGGCTTTCCATGTGGTGGTAACGTGTATTGGAGGGAGGGCGGCACCAGGAAGAACACTTAGCACTTTCTGGAAGGCCACAGGCAACCAGGGACCCACACATCTCCCCGAGCACACAGCCAACACCTGTCAGGCACTGTTCAGTAGGACCCCACAGAACATCCATGACTCCAACCACAAAACACCTGCCAGACACACAAGATTTGCAACAGGAAATCCCAACTTACAAGAGCATCTTTTAAAAGACACGCTGAGGATGAACATGACCCTCCCACGTGTGGCAAAGTCAGAGACGAAGTATGTGCCACTCCCACTAACACTGACACCACTACAGAAGACAGAGGGGAGGAGCCAGCACTGTGGCATAGCAGGTTAAGCCTCTGCCTGCGATGCCAGCATCCCATAGGGGTGCTGGTTCAAGTCCTAGTTGCTCCACTTCTGATGCAGCTCCCTGCTAAAGTGCCTAGGAAAGCAGAAGATGGCCCAAGGGAGGGACCCAGAAGAAGCTCCTGGCTTCAATCTGGCCCAGCTCTCTGGTCATTAGGGCCATTTAGGGAGTGAACCAGCAGATGGAAGACCTCCCCTTCTCTCTGTAACTCTACCTTTCAAATAAACAAACAAAAAAAGTAAGTAAGTAAGTAAGTGAACAGAGGCAGAAATCTGATTAAAGCCAGAAAAGGTAGGGCCAGCGATGTGGAGCAAAGTGTTAGGCTAACACCTGTGACACCAGCAGCAGCCTATTATGGAAGTGCTGCTTTGAGTCCTGGCCGCTCCACTTCCAATCCAGGTCTCTGCTAATGTGCCTGGGAAAGGAGAGGAAGATGGTCCAAGTTCTCAGGACCCTGCCACCCATGTGGGAGACCGAGATCAAGTTTCTGGTTGCGGGCTTCAGACTGGCCCAGCCTCAGCCATTGCATCCATTTGGGGAGTGAACCAGTAGATGGAAGATCACTCTCCCTCTCTCCCAGCCTTTCAAATAAGTAAAATAAATCTTAACAAACAAATGAAATCTTTAAAAGTGAAAAAAAAAAAAAAGAATTGCAAAAACAGAAAAAGTACAACAAACTCAGTACTTCACCAAATCAAGAAGCGAGGCAGGGATGAAATGCACTTCCTGGCGCTGGGCTCAGGGCCTCCCGCCATCACGTGAACGTGTGGTCTGCACGGCTGCCTGTCATTGAAGCCACCGCAGCCTGCAATCTTCTCAGAGGGTGAACTGCACGGGGATCGCCAGGACATGGCAGACCCGGGAAGAACTGGGAGGAACCTTCCGACATATTCTACACGAGTGACAGCCCCACGAGAGCGCCGCACCCAAGCGGACCGCAGACTCCCAACGCCAAGGTGAAGTGTGAGTGGAAGGCCAGAGAAACAACGCTCAACATTTTCATGCTCTTTTAAAACTCACAGGCTTTCACAGGGCGCCCCCACCTGGCCCACGCAGCCACCGGCCCACGCGGCCACGGCAGGACCGGGCGGGACTCCTTCCACACAGCAGCCTCCCGCCCCTCCTTACCAGCCCGAGCTGCCGAGGGAGCACAGAGGACCACACTTGGCTCAATCCACTTCCTCAGCAGCCATGCTTCAGTCCAAAGGGCTTTTTACTTTTCCATGGGAAAACTGAAAGTTCACCATCAGCAGATTTCTCCAAGGACACAAGTTAAAATTTCTCTACAGCCCACAACCTAAGCTCTTAAAGAAACAATAAACACCACAACAACTCACCAGGACACACAGCATTCCTTTCCACACCCACTCCTCTGACAGGAGGGCGAGACCGCGGCCAGAACAGATTCTCTGCGACAGACAATGCCCCAGCCGTGCCGGTGCAGCCCGTCTCCCCGGCAGCTCTGCTCTGGGGAAATGCAGGGGTAACCAGACAGCAGTGAGCAGCAGCCCCGCTGACACCACCCCACCTACTGCAAGCAGAAGGCTCCAATGGCAACAGAGGCTCACGGCGGCCACAACGTATCCCAGTGCGCCAGGAGGGACAGAGCAAGCCACGCGGAGTCACCCCAGAGGACAAGACCGCTGTCTGGGGAGCTCTCATCCTCAACGAGGAGCAGACTGCCAGAGCTTTCTGTCTCCGCTCGCTTCTAAGCTCAGGAAGGTGAGCAGGGCTGACCCTGGCCTAGCTGGAGCCAGGAGGACACTTCTGAGTGCGAGTGGAGGTAGCACGGGACTGGAGAGGAAGGTGCGCCTGTCTGGGTGACACTGACGGAGCAGCCGACCGCCCTTGGAGTCCGGCGGTGTCGGGGCCATGAGCCCACTGTCCATCAGCTGCCACCCCTCTGAGGAGAGGGAGACACCAAAGAGAATTTAAAGGACTATTTCTAATGGAAGTTCTGACCGCGGGCCGGCCTCAGTCCCTGCACGGCAAGAAAGCACTGTGCCTTCTGCACTTGGCGTGGCTACGCCCCTTCTTCTAGGGATGAGTCTGCCCGTCTCTGAAGAGGACTTCAACGGACAAAAGAACAGTGTCCAGAGACAGGTCCCCCGAGGAACCAAGGAGCCAAGAGAAAGGCCTCCCACTGCATCCTGACGTAGGAAACCAGCTAACGGCATTTCCTCAACGAAGAGCCCTCTCTGTCCAGTGCAGCTTTTTTTTTTTTACACGCAGAGTTAGAGAGAGAGAGAGACAGACAGAGAGGAACGTCTTCCTTCCATTGGTTCACCCCCCAAATGGCCGCTGTGACCGGCATGCTGCACCGATCTGAAGCCAGGAGCCAGGTGCTTCTCCTGGTCTCCCATGCAGGTGCAGGGCCCAAGCACTTGGGCCATCCTCCACTGCCTTCCTGGGCCACAGCAAAGAGCTGGACTGGAAGAGGAGCAACTGGGACAGAATCCGGTACCCCAACAGGGACTAGAATCCGGTGTGCCGGCACCGCAGGCGGAGGATTAGCCAAGTGAGCCGCAGCGCTGGCCCAGTGCGGCTTTTAAACAACCTATGTCTGCTACCAAACAGTTCCAAAGAAGCTGACGCCCCCTCCTCACCCTGATTTATCAACAGCGACTACCAAATCCTCCCCAGCCTGCGGCAGCCCTGTCCCAAAGCTCGAGAAAAGGCCTGCAGGCCGTGCAAGCTGGAGGAGAGCACACCCAGCCACAGCACAGGACCAGAAGCCAACCTCAGCCCTGTCAACCGGACACAACAAAACTCCAGTAACTAAGCTGAGTGTCTAACCCCGGGGAACGCTGCTCCGTATGCCTAACAGGTGAGGTCCACTTCTTCAGGCCCCTCTGTGTGCACTAAGCCAACAGCCCCCAACCAACCGCACACCTAGAAAACCCATCTGTAAACGTCCCATGATGCATCACTCCATGTCCTTTTCTGAAATCCGTGCTTTTCCTCAGACACAGAACTGCCTGCAGGCGTCTGATCCTTGCCTCTGGGGCTGCAGGAATTACAGAAATCTGTTTAGAGTTCCCTGTGCATCATACAGAGGAGGAGGGGCAAAGAACCCACCCAGCAGAGTGCTGTGAGGCCAAGTATCTCTGTGTAAAGGCTGGGCTCAAATACCTGTTCCAGAGTCACCCACAGATTAACTTCTCGATCATCACAGCACAGGCAAAAGGACTCCCAAGAACACCCGTAAAACCCCAGGCCTCTAGGTCTTCACTACACAAAACCCTCCCAGATTCCTGAGAAGACCAGGAGCTAACTCCACCCTCCAGAGCCCAGCAGGTCTCAGCTGTCCCACAAGAGCCAACGCGGCTTCCTGGGCCTGCCCTAGGGAGCACAGGGGGGCAGGCCCCCAGCACAAGCCATCAGGAAGGAAGAGCACGTCTAGGGAGTAACCGGAACAGCTGCGAAGAGAAGGCAATCATGGGGCTGTTTTCTAGGCAAACACAGACCATCCCCAGGAGAGGAACACAGCATTTCCAAGATCAAAGCCAACATGAACCTATCAGACACCACTGGATTGCACATTTTAAAAGAATACATGTTTCCTTAGAAGAGACAGAGAGAAATGCCCTGCCACACCCCCCCCCAAAAAAAACAAACAAACAAACAAACCCTGGGCGGTGGGAGTGTGAACTCTCTAGGCTGCTCTGAACCACCACACAGCAGCATTTAGCTGTAGGGATGAATTCCCTCCCCAGAGAGTGGCACCCCGAGCCCCACACAGCTATAGTCAAAAGTCGTCTGAGAAGATATGTACAACCTAAGCCAACAGGGCTACACTCACACATCACGGCCCACCTGCTTCGTGGCTGACACAAAACATACTGACAACGCCCAGTGCTGGTGGGAATAGTGACTACAGCCACCCCGGGAAGCTGGCAGGCAGGCACCAGGGGGCTCAGCGATCCTACTTGCAGGTGCTCATGCTAGAGAGACACAGACCTACATGCATATGAAAACACTACAGGAATATCTACAGAACCATGATCGGAATTGTCAAATTCTGGAAATAACCCAGTGTTTGGTAAGTCGACCTGGTACACCCGTCCAGCAGTCCCAAGAGCATGCCCTTCCACCATAAATAACAACCTGACACATGCAGGCACGTGGGCGTGGAGTCCCACACCCATCACGACACCCGCAAGGAGCTGCAGACAAAAGTCTGCACACTGATTCCAGGGTGATTCCACGGTGGGGCTTCTTGGGAATTCTGCAGAATGTTGGACTTGGTCTGGGTCCTATGTGTGGTACTACTTGTAACAATCTACACATATCTTAAAAACATATAAAACTGGCCACTCAAAGATGACTTTTACTGTGTATAAATTTTAACAATAATTATGTAGTAGGGAAAAAATACACCCACACACAGTACAAAGAACAATGCTGGATCTATTGTGGACACACACACACACTGAAACAGAAGGATCTTCCATAGATGGATGATGATGTCATGAACAGCAACACTCTCATCAAGAGCTCATGGAGAAAAGGGAAGCTATGCAACGAGAGAGAGAACAACAATTGATTTAACACAGTTAAAACAGGTCATTTCATGGGCTAAGAACTCAGTCTAAAGCTCAGAGGCCTTCAGTGGGATCTCTGCTTTCACAGAAGAACAGCACACCACTCTTAATTTTTTACAAAGTAACAAAAACCCTAGCACACACAAGGAAAAAGAAAGCCAAGGTATCAGTACCTCATTTGCTCTCTCATTCATTAACATGATCCTAAGTCCAAGTTCAAAGCTGAAAACCAGGTGATTAGTTCTGAGGTTGTCATCAAGTGTTTGCTAGAAAACATACAAATGTGAGCTGGGTGAGGTCTCCACTGCTCCACTCCAGGCATCAAAAACCGGCTGTGGCGGCCAATCTTGCAGCATAGCGGGTAAAGGCGCCAGCATTCCATGTGAGCACCGGTTGGGCTCAAGTCCCAGCTGCTCTAATTCTGATCCAGCTCCCTGCTAATGCACCTGAGAAAGCAGCAGAAGATGGCCCAAGTCCTTGGGCTCCTGGCTTTGGACTGGCCCAGCCCTGGCTATTTTTGGCCACTGGGGAGAGAACCAGCAGATGGAAAACCTCTCTTTCTCTGTCCCTCCCTCTCCCTCTAACTATGCCATTAAAATAAATAAAAATAAATCTTTTTAAAACATCTGTGGAGTATAATTTTTGTAGCAAGAACCCAAGGTCCAGGGGAGAACCAGGGACTTCCCATACTGATGGCACTCAGGGAGAGGCTGCCTCTCCCGGCACAGCACAGACCACACTGCTTCCTACTAGTGCACAGCGTGGAGTTCCGAACCAGCCCCAGACCAGAGTCGCAGCTGCTCTGCACGCCAACAATCCCTGCTGCACACACCAGAACACAGGCAACCAGGAGAAGCCTCCGCTTTCCCAGCCAGTGTGCCAAGGGCTGCAGGGGCCCGAGTACTGCAAACAAGCTTTGAGTTTGGGCACATCCTGCTTGCAATGCTCACTGAGCTGACACAAACCGTAATGGGCATGACTGTGGGCTCAGAGATTCCCTGTCCAAAATACCCTCTGGGATATTCCCAGAATCCCAAATGTTATCCTTAGCAATCACATTAGTTACACCAAGCTTCCAGGACTCAGCTGCAGACACAGCACTGCTGGCCCCTGGGAGGGGCAGTTCTCACCTGCAGCCATCCTGTGCCCGGGACATCCCTGGCCCACCCACTGGATGCCAGCAGCACCCATCCCCCACGCCCAGGCAGGGACACTCAAACCCTCAATGAGAGAAGGTACAGGTGGGGTGGCCAGCACTGGATTTAGGGGGTCTTGCTCTCTCTGCTACAAACACCGCCCAAGGCCCTCCTCTCTGTGTGGCACAGCTCCCACTTTCTTCTCTGGCCCTTTAAATTTGGCCTTGTGATTCCAGTTCAAATAAAGTACAAACCACCTCTCCATATGCACAGTATTAAAACAGTGTCTTATTTTCCCTATCCCAATGCAAAGAACTGCTGAAACAGTCTAGAAAGACAAAGAGCACGAATGAGAGAGAAACTATGTTTTCTAAGAATTTCAGGCACAGCGAAGTCCAGACATAGCAGGCATTGATGTGAACTGAAATGTTTTCATTGTGGCATAGCATGTTAAGCCACAGCCTGAAACTCTGGCATCCCATATGAGCACCAGCTCAAGTCTCAGTTGCTCCACTTCCAAACCAGTTCCCTGACAGCACGCCTTGGAAAGCAGTGGAAGATGGACCAAGTGCCTGGGCCCCAGCCACCCATGTGGGAGACCCGGATGGAGTTCCAGGCTCCTGGCTTTGGCCTGGCCCAGCCCCAGCTATTGCAGGCCTTTGGGGGAATGAACTTACAAATAGAAGATCTCTTTTTCTGTCTCTTCCCCTCTTCCTCTCTCTGTAACTGTCAAATAAATAACATCTTTGAAACATATTTGAAAGGCACAGTTAGAGAAAGAGAGACACCTTCCCCTCACTGGTTACTCCCCAAATGGCTACAATAGCTGGGGCTGGGCCAGGTCAAAGCCAGGAACCTGGAACTCTATCCGGGTCTCCCACGTGGGTGGCTGGGGCCCAGGCACTTGGGCCATGTTCTGTTGCTTTCCCAGGCCCATCATCAGGGAGCTGGATCAGAAGTGGACCAGCCAGGACTCAAACTGGTGTCCATACTGGATGTGGGCACCACAAATGGTGGCTTCGTTCACTATGCCACTGAGCTGGCCCCAAATAAAATCTTAAAAAAAAAAAATACATGGGGCCAACGCTGTGGCTCAGTAGGTTAAGCCACTGCCTGCCATGCATCCCATTTGGGCACTGGTTCGAGTCCCAGCTGCTTCACTTCAGATCCAGCTCCCTGCCAAGGTGCCTGGGAAGGCAGCAGAGGATGGCTCCCATCCTCGACTTGGGAGACCTGGAAGAAGCTCCTGGCTCATAGCTTCAGTCTGGGCCAGCACTAGTCACCATAGCCATTTGGGGAGTGAACCAGCAGATGGAAAATCTCTCTCTCTCTCTCTCTCTGCCTCTGCCTCTGCCTCTCCTTCTCTGTAGCTCAGTTAACTATGCCTTTCAAATAAATAAGTAAATTTTTTAAAAAGGGGGCTGTGGCAGAAACCACATTGGGCACAATCATTTCCAACGCCTGGTCAAAGTTCCATTTGTCTAACCAGTCAATGTAATGTGTCTTACTTGGCAGCTAGCACCGTGCTGACTTTAACTTCTTGAGCCTAGCAGGACAATGAAGAGCAGCCTGTGCCCCATCAAAGGGAAGAGGGTTACCCTGAGGGCCAAGAACTTCAGGGAACCACAGCGCACAAGCACTCAGGCCTGGCTCCCCGCCCTGCACCCTGCACCGCCGCAGCACCAAATGCTGTGCAGTAAGGGCAATGGGTACGTGCGTCAGCAAAGTAAGACAGAGACAGCTTCCCCTGGTTTAAGAAATCGAGGGCAGCTTCTCCTGGAGGTGCTGTAGAATTTGTACTTCCTCAAGGACAACATGACCTGCCCAGGAAAACACAGACCTTCACCGTCCATCACACCTGCAGGCAGGCAGTGGCAAAATCAAGCCCACGGGACTCCACTTCCTCACGGAGCTCGAAGACCGGCCAGCTGTGCACCAGGCCCTGCCCTCCACCCAGGACACTCCCAGCCCCGAGCTGGGCGCCGCCCTTGACCGAGTTCTGGCTGCGAGGGCGTGGGCAGAAACCACAGGATCTGTTCTAGGAGGGGCTCAAGAAGCCTCCCACACGTGAGCCTGCACTCCCCTCACACTGACGGGAGGTCTTCAAACAGGGCCGCAGGAGCCTGGGTTCTCAAGTGAGCGCTGCTCAGAGGAATCCCATCAGTTTGCGAGAGGCCGAATTCCATCCCATCTTAGGATAAACACAGGAGGTTTATCACAGCAGCGGGCACTGCATGAACAAACCTTACCGGGCGACCCGAGGTCAAGGCCAAGTGGATCTGGAACCTCATATTCTAGAATCAGTGACTCAGACGAGAACAGGACACACGGATGGAATCTCTAGTTAGATACGGTCAAGGTAATACTGTACGTGGCCATAAGGAAGCAGTCTATCCAGCACGCAATAACAACTCCCCTGAGGAGCTGCAGCTGAAAATGCTGTGAACCACACTGACAGCTGGCCTACGTCACCAAAGCCTGTGGGGACATCTCCTCCCCCACACATCTCCTTCCCCTAGAATTACCATTCCTAGTAAAATAACCCCATCAGTGCGGCACACGAAACCCAACTCGGAATTCACTGGAACGCTGATGACACAATCATTTCACGGGGGACACTGACACAGTGGACGGGGTCCAAGTTAAGGTTCTTTAGCAGACTTCTTGTTCCGCCAGCACTTGAACAGCGAGCAACCTTGGCCTTCCCTGGGGAAGTGCTTCTGCCCGGCCACGAGAAGTTGCAAACGGACTTACTCCTGTCGCTGGCACCCCTCCTCCTCCCTCCAGTCAGGGTTTCCTGGCTTGGCCTCACTGTGCACCTTCACTGGCAGCTCCTCCATCACAGGACGAGGTATGAACAAACCCAAGCAGTTAAGAAAGGAGTAATTCAGCACCCACCAGACGGCAGGTACCTCCACACACCTGACCCCATTTCATCTTTGCAACAATGACGTATTTACCCCATAATTCCCACCTGACACAGAAGGAAGTGGGAAAGTGTAAGACACAAGCGCACCAGCAGCACAAACAGGTCCAGGGTCACCGGACTCCAAAACTCACTCCTTCCGCTTCAGGATGACGCATCTACACTATGACGCACTGCCACCGTCCATACCATGGGAAAAATGGGGCACTCAAAACCGATTTCCTTTAAACGTCCATTCTAGCAAACCAAGGGTTCTCAAAACGCCCATCTTCAACTCACACCCTACAGCCCTTCTACAAGACCAACACGCGCACTGACCTGCTGACATCACAGCAGGGTGCGAGCTGTGACTTAGGAATTCAGGGGACAGACTCAGGAGAGGGGGAGGCCTGCCCTTAACTTACCCATGGCCACTGCTGCCCTCTTGGTCGTTTCTAACTACTAGGATTTGGGATCCACAAGAACTGCTGCAGTCTGCTTTTTCACTGATTTTTAAGATTTATTTATTTGAAAAACAGAGTTACAGAAAGATGTAGAGACAGAGAGAGAGGTCTTCCATCCGCTGGTTCACTCCCCAGATGGCCATAACAGCTGGAGCTGTTGTTCCAAAGCAAGGAACCAGGATCATCTTCCAGGTCTCCCACGTGGGTGCAGGGGCCCAAGGACCTGAGCCATCCTCCGCTGCCCCCCTAAACACATCAGCAGGGTGCTGGACTGGAAGTGGAGCAGCCAGGACTCGAACCGGCGTCCATATGGGAGACCGGGGCTTTAACCCACTGTGCCACAGCGCTGGCTCCACCAATTCTTAAAATTTCCAAAACCCCATGGGAAGAGACATCACATCTGTAAGTTCTGGGAAGCCAGCCCCTATTAAGGAAGTTGAAATGTAAGAGATCCTCTCTAGTTTTCTTAGTGGTAGGACAGGATCACTCTACACACCTAAAATGCCAAAATGGTCTCATGCAGGATGAGAAAGCCATCTGTAACAACTGAGTAATGGGCGGGAGTTAGGCCTGGCAGTTAAGACAGCAAACAGGAAACCCGAATCACCTGGCAGAGTACCTGGCTTCAGGTCCCAGCACCAGTTCCTGACTCCAGCTCCTTGCGAACAGAAGCCCTGGGAGGCAACAGGTAATGATTCTAGCAGTTGGGTTCCTGCTGCCCACATGGGAGACTTCAATGAGTTCCTGACTCCCAGCCCAGCCACAGCCGTGTGGGCACTGAAGGAATGAACCAACAGACAGGAGCTCTCTGTTTTAGCCCATCTCTGCCCCTCAAATTAAAAACAAAAAGCACATTAAAAAAAACAAACAAACAAACAAAAAAAAAAACTGAGTGCTGAGTAAAGGTCAAGGTCAAGGGCACGTCGTGGTGCTACACGTCGCCATAACCACTATTGTACTGAAGTGATTGCTTCTCGAAAGCATGTGGCTGAACTCATCAATTGTCAGCAGCAATTTTTAAAAAGAACATCAAATTAAAACCACAGTTGATGGCTTTTACTGCCAATCATAAGCCATCTGAATATCACATATTGATGATTACTATTACGACTTAAGAACTGTTTCTGACAACCAAGTCCCACTCAGAAATACCTTCGTGTGTGAAACAGAATTGCAACATCAAACACCTGAAACATACTCCCATAGGTGACATGTGAGATGACAGGACCAGCAAAGCCAGGTCCCAGCACTTCTCCCTCCTCCAATAACCTGGACGCTGTTACGAGTCCTTCACGGCGCCGCTCAGGGCTCAGGGCTCAGGGCTCAGGGCTCGGTCCAGCACTGCGTCACGGAAACCTTGTTATTTTTAAGCCTACCTTCAGATAGGACCCGTAGTACTTGGTTACGTAGGGGCTGTCGCACTGACTCAGCACGGTGATTTCTTGCTGGATGTCCTCTATCTCATCCTCTGCTTCTTCCAGATCAATGATTTTGATGGCAACTACTTTCTGAGTCCGATTGTCAATGCCCTTGAACACTTCACCAAAGGAGCCCTTCCCGATTTTCTCGAGTTTTGTGAAAAGCTCTTCTGGATCTGCTTTCAGATTCTGCAGAAAAGAAAAGAAGGGGAACTTAACACTTCACAGTGTCACAACAGTTCTTCCGTGTCATCAGCAGTGTTACAAACGCCACAGACCAGTCCCCCCAGGACTGACGTGGCCCCTGGGTCAAGGACCAGGCTGGCTGTGAGCACTGTTCTTCAGCGCAGGAGGGAGGTTCCCAGGTCTCGCAGCCTATGTGGATTAGACAACTACAGGCAGCACGTGTGCAGCAAGAGCCATCACCCAGCTAGATTAGAAAAGCTAGAAAAGGCTCCAGGGGCTGTATAATGAAAGTAATTAAAAATCTAAATGTTTATTTGGACAGGTTAGAATAGATATATTAGCTTATTAAAAATGCACCCTTTTCGCCGGCGCCGTGGCTCACTAGGCTAATCCTCCACCTGCGGCGCCGGCACCCCGGGTTCTAGTCCCGGTTGCTCCTCTCCCAGTCCAGCTCTCTGCTGTGGCCCGGGAAGGCAGTGGAAGATGGCCTAAGTGCTTGGGCCCTGCACCCGCGTGGGAGACCAGAAGCACCTGGCTCCTGGCTTCGGATCAGCGTGGTGCGTCGGCCACAGCACACCAGCTGTAGCGGCCACTTGGAGTGAACCAACGGAAAAACGAAGACCTTTCTCTCTGCCTCTCTGTCAAAAAAAAAAAAAAAAAAAAAAGCACCCTTCTCTCAAACAGAAAGTGCACTTTGCTCCCCCACCTTATCCCCAAATTTTCCTAAATTCAGATGGATATTTGCCAAGACATGGCCGGCTTGTCATATATGGCAGGGAACGTGCATCCTATTGCTTCACAGCAGGCTACGCTTTCATGCTCACTAGATACAGCCCCAGGCCTTCACTTACATCCCAGCTCCCAGCTCTGCAGCCCCGACCCCATCAGATCCCAGAAAACAGCAGCAGTCTGCCATCCTGTCACATAAATGCCGTGCCCTTGAAACAGCTTCTGAAGGCTCTTTGCCGTGAACCTGATTAGTCGCACACACACCTGTCTACACCTGTGGTACTCACTGCCAAGGACCCCAACACACCTGTCCGATTCATTCCCAAGGACCCCAACCAGCCGTGGGGACTCAAGCACCCATCCTGACCTCAGCACAGAGGGAGGGGCTATTTGTCACCAAGCTGAGGCTGGGCCCGAGGATGCTGCCCACCTCTGCACAAGGAAGTGCCCAACCCAAAATGCCAACAGCACCAGGGACCAGTGCCAACCCAGGACCCCCAGAGCAGGAGAGCTCAGGGCCACCAATCCTGATGCCTCTGTCCTCAATAACACGCACAGGGAAGAGGATGCCAGGCCAACCCTCCACAGTCTCATTCCTTCAAAGAAACTGAAATAAAAAGGAGCAAGAAGGGAGAAAGAGAACCAGGAGGAGGAGAAGAGCGCAGGGCCAGGAGAGGCGGCATCCCTGTAGCAGTGACCCGAATGAGGCAGACACAGCACCCTGGCAACCCCCATGGCTGTGTGTGCAACACGGGCTAAGCCCTCACTGGCTCTCGCAGATGAAACACCCTGAAGGCTAAGACAGCTGCTCCACCGGGGCTGCTGGAAGCCGGGGGCCCACTGCTCAGGGACAGCCCTGTTGCAGGCCCACGCGCCCCCGTGGACATGACGCACAAGCCGCCCTGCCCCATGTTCAGGCCACATTCCCAAAACCCCCCACCCACCTTAGCAAACACATGCAGGGAGGGGGCTGCATCTCCCCAGGTGAAACGCACCTGGGGGTTACCAAGAAGAAAGAGCACGTGACAGACTGTCGCTCAGAGCTCTGCTCACACAGGAAGGGCACGGCCCGTACAACCCTGCCGGGGACCACAAGGATGCCGGGGACCACAAGGATGCCAGTTCCAGCCTTGACTCCTCTGGCTCCTGAGAAGCTAAACAGCCATGGGTTACAAATGAAACCTCTGACCTTCATTCATGCCTGAAGCCCTGCTCCACAAACAGCTGGGTGATTTTTCTGAGCTCAGTGGTGGAACTGGGTTTCAAATGTCTTTATGCTCAGCAAACGTGCACACTCGGGAAGGCTGAATGCCTACTCCAGACTTGAAGACCCGCCACCAGAGACCCCTGGCTCTGCCGAGACAGTCCACCATTTTCTTCAGTTAAGGTTGTTTTTGCAGCTCTGGGCAGCCCTCAACCAGCTTCCTTGTTTTCCAGCTTGCCAAGTACTCCAGGAGAGAGCACCCCTTGGGAATGTGCCGGGGAAAGCCTTGCGTCCCACTCAACCTGCACAATGGCTGGGACTGCACCTGCACCCTTCTAACGCAGCTGCTGGGGTTCAAGGATCTCGGGGCACACCAAACACTCACGTCCTCTCTCACGTCGGATGGAATACAAGGGGAGCAGCTGGGAACTGGCAGCCACCTCCTTACCTCCTTCCCCCGAGACTGAGGCAGGGTGGCCCTCCTTTTCTTCAAGGCCAATCCTGAAAGCTGGGCTTTGGAACTCATCCCTCTCTGCTCCGCGAGTAGCCTCTGCATGTGTCCCGACACCACGCTCGCCCTGCTGGACCCGGCAGCCTCCTCCTCCATGCTCCCCTCCCTCAGCCGTGCACCTGCCCAGGCCTCCCTGGCCGCTGCAGCTTGGCCCTGCTGACTCTGGTCACCAGTGCTGCAGTGCCATCTCACGCATCGGAGTCTTCTCACCCGCGCCTTCCTCCTCCTGCTGACTCCACAGCCCTTTGGCACCCACAGCCTTGCTCGCAGCCCATCTTCTCAGTCACCTTGGCTCCAGAACCATCACACAGACTTCCCTAGGTCAGCCCTTAATACAGGACCCGCACCAGGGTTCCTCCTTGGCCTCCTGCCCCTCCTACCGAGGGGCAACAGACAACCTGGCCAACAACGAGGACACTCACCCTTCTCAGTCTCGCCCAAGGGCAGCCCCTGATGAAGAGCCGCCCTCAGGAGACACGCACAGCTGGCTCCAGCCCTACCTCGGAGTCTGACCTCCAAGAACCAGTTACGAGCCAGGCATTGGCCCTCGAGCTCAAGTCGAACAGACAGAATCCATCACCTTCCTTGCTGTTCTGGCCCATCCTTCTGTACCCTGTGGTCCACAACTGCCGGAGTGTGGGGAGGGCCTCCTGCTCACCTCCACGCCCATGTGCCTGGGCACAGATGGTCACCCTGGACTTACAGTGAGACAGGACCCCTAATCCGAAATTCCAAAATCTGAAACACGTCTGGCCCCAAGTATTTCAGGTAAGAGATACTTATCCTGTACAAAGGATATGTACCTCTCAGAGCTACTGAGACCTGGGAGGGGGAACTAGGCAGCTCTCTTGCTGACAACAGTGAGGATTTCCTCCGGGCACAGGGAGTCATCACCACTCTGGTTCCCAGGAACAGTGCTCTCAACCACAGTGAGCAGCAGAATCACCCGGCCCTACCCCATTCCTGAGTAGCTCAATCTGGTGTGGGGTTCAAGGATTAGACGGCACCCAGGTGACTCTTACCCCAGGTCCAGGGCCCACCCCTAGAGAACCACTCATTGCTCAGAGCAGGAATGAGATGAGACAGCCCCGCCCAGGCCACGCCCATCACCCTCCTTCACCAAATGCCCCAGCCCCAGGTTCTCCAAGAGTCAAGTGAAAAAAGTTGACAGAAGCCTGTGCTGTTGAAGAGCACAGTGTGGGAGGCGGCCATACCCTTCCCCATGTCCACACCACCCTGCGAATGGGGTACTGGCGCTCCTCCAGGCAGGAACCGCCCCCTCCCCACCTGGCCGGCCTTGCTCAGTGTTCTGCCCAGTAATACAACGTGGCAGATGGGGCGGTCTCGGAGTCCAGACACCGAGAGGGCCCACAGAGCTACCTTCTCAGAACCACGAGACCATAAGGCAAGAAGAGAGAACACATGGTGAGAGACCCACGCAGTCACTCCTGGATCCCGGTCCGTGCCTGCAGTCACCCAGCCTCAACCGTGCAGCCAGCTGACTGCAGAGAGCCCAGAACCGTCCAGTCAACCCGCAGAATCGTAAGACGTGAAAAACCATTAGGTTTGGGTGGATTGCTCACTCCACTAAAACAACTGACACCAAACCGGATACTAGAAGCTGGACGCTGCCCTGGCAAGGCCCCAACAGCACATGCAGGGTGTCTGCACCGCCCAGGTCCTCCCTCTCTGACAGTGCCTCTTACTGCACTGCCGCCGCCCACTGAGGTGTGGCTCTCCGCAGTTCAGAGCACCCAAGCACTGGCAGCCAGATGCAGGCAGAGGCGCACATCCCACAGGGAGAGGACAGGAGTCCTCGGGACCAGAAGGCAGGCTGGCCGAGCGCTGGCTCCAGAACATAATCGACCCTGTGCCACGGCTCCTACCAAGAGGCAGGGTCTAACTTTCCAGCCCTGCAGGTTGGCTGACTGCCCTGTGATTTCCTGTGATGTCGGTTTTTCAAGGTTGAGCCTTCAGAGACCCCATAGCTTTCTCTTAGTTCCCTTGGAAAGCTGCCATCAACAAGCCCATTGGACAGGCCATACGGAGAAGCACCAAGGCACTAGCCAAACAACTGGCCAGCTGTGCCCAGGGAGCCCAGCCCGGGTACTCCTGCTGATCACAGCTACATGACAAAGCCAGGAATACTGGGAAATCCCAAATCACCGAGGTTCTAGGGCGCTGCATTCTCCTGGGACTTGCTGCCCCAACCCTGGGTAGCAGAGTTCCACAGAGACCACCATGACAGGGGAGTGTCCAGGAGTGGGGAGGGCAGCGAGACAGTCTGTACTCCGGGAGCCGGGCTTGCTTTTTAATAAATTGCCTGGTTTCCTTTCACCTGGTC
This sequence comes from Lepus europaeus, assembly GCF_033115175.1. Lineage (NCBI taxonomy): Eukaryota > Metazoa > Chordata > Mammalia > Lagomorpha > Leporidae > Lepus > Lepus europaeus. Next base: position 14,086,424 of record NC_084832.1, on the reverse strand, counting down.
TGAGCTCAGAAAACAGCAGTCTTCGTCTCCGGCTATCTTCCCAGAAGTTCGCCACCTGCACATTTAGTGTGTGCTCACATCTGCGTGTGTGTTCAGTCGTAAAGTGGCTAACAAATGCCCTTGGCAAGAAGGCAGGCATGAGCCACAGAGGACAGCAGGGCACTACTCGGAGCAGCCCCCCCCCCCCCCCCCAGGCAGCCATGTCCTCTGGCCATGCTTGCTGAAGCCACTGCTGACTACCATGGACACCAACAGCACGGAGGATCCACTTCAGAAAGGAACCTCCAGAGCCTGAGGAAAACAGCCAGGCCAGAAGGCGTTCCCGAAAGGTCTTGCCAAAGCCTAGGTTTACAATCCCCCAGCCCACCCAGAGCCACAGCCCCAGTAAGGCCAGGACACACCCCCGATGCCCCTCCCAGAGCCACAAGACTGCAAACACCACAGCTTGCCATGGGACCCCAAAAGCTACTTCACATCTAGAAGCCTGCTTCCAACTCTGGGGGAAGAGTCCAGGACGAAAAGAGGTAATCACAATAAAATTTGTATAGTCTCTAGGTGAAATACCAACGAAGGCAGAAATCCAGCCCCTGACACGAGGTCCCCGACACAGCTGGTGCCAACAGGGAGGAGCTTCAGGAGGGCAGAAGGCACCTGCCACGGCCAGCTCGAAGGGTGAGCAGGGATGGGGGCAGGGCACTGCCTTACCACTGGGGTGGGCTCCTGACAGGAGGGGTTCAGCCGCTGGCCTGCCCACCGCCACCTTAGGAGCAGCATGGAGGCCCTCAGCAGACACCAGCACCTCGCTCTCATCGTCTGCAGAGCTAAGAGCAATAAGCTCCTTCGTAACTACCCAGCTGCAGAAATGGATCCAGACAGCACCCACATAGGCAAGTCCCTCACAACCTTCCCACAGCAACAGTCCACCCTCCACGTTGGAAGCACTGGGGTAGTTAAGAGTGCCAGGGAACGGAACTGAACCAGACCTGTGGTGTAGCAGGTAAGGCCACGGCCTGCAGTGCCGGCATCCCACATGGATCCTGGTTCAAGACTCCTCTTCTGATCCAGGTCTCTGCTATGGCCTGGGAAAGCAGAAGATGGCCCAAGTGCTTGGGCCCCTGCACCCGCATGGGAGACTTGGAAGAAGCTCCTGGCTCCCAGCTGAGGATCGGCCCAGTTCCAGCTGTTGCGGCCATTTGGGGAGTGAACCAGCAGATGGAAGATCTCTATCTGCCCCTGCTTCTGCCTCTCTGTAACTCTGCCTTTCAAGTAAACAAATAAATCTTAAAAAAAAAAAAAAAAAGCATCAGGAAGTGACAACTGCCCTTCTCACTCCCGGACAGCCTCATCACTCTTATGACACCACTGGACCATCTGCCCTTTAAGTTTTAGTTGGCTAAATTCTGAGACATCCTACATACTCATACTTTGTCTGGCTTATTATTAATTATAAGATTTAAGGAAACCTAGACAATTACTATACTTAATCAAAGTTAAGGTCAGGACACTTAATAACTGAACAAAACGAACAGAATATATACACTTCCCCTGGGTGAACCTGAACTTGAGCTCCCATGGCCTCCCCAAGGCACCTGTGAAAAAGTCACGTGGCCTTGAGGACCCAGGGAAGAGCTGGACTCCCCAGCATCATACAGGGCTACAGGAATCAGCGACCGTGTGCCAGCACCAGCACCAGCCACACAGCAGGGCGATCTCATGAAGGCTGTCACCAGGGTCACTGCTCTCCAGCGCTCCACACAAAGCTACCTGCAGAGAATGGGTCATAGCTCAAACATGGGCTCTAGGAAAATGTCATCTACATTCAACTCAGAGGCTAAGAAATGGACTTGAGGAAACTTTTCAATTGGCCAAATTCTCGTGTAAGATGTGTTCCCTCTACTTGTCTTTCTAACCCTGGTCCACTTTGCTGAACACAGAAATGAGCCCTCTAATTTTCAAATGGTTATTCCAAATGGCTAACCATTCATTACCGGCAGCAATACCCACATTCAGACAAGAGGGCAAGGAACTGTAACAGGAGTCGAAAATCAAAAGGCAAATCTTCCCGCCCCAGTCTCACAGCCGTGACAGTCTCCTCCCGTCACTGCGAACCCACGCAGGGCAGGAGAGGCTGCAGCAGTCACCCTGCAGGCAGGCTCTGGCATGTGGCAGACATGGAAGGGGAATGGCCACGGCGAGGCCCTCATGGGATGGGACATGTCGTCCAGAGCTGTATCTCAGGTGACAGTCCCCCACCCACCCCCGTCTGCACTGTGCCTATGTCCATGAAGCCATCCATAGAACATTCCCATCACAGTTCGCAAGTCTTGGCCAGGACCCCACTCCCCCATCCCCCCACCCCCTGGCAGAGGCACACAACCAAAGTTGCTGCAAAGACAAAGAAGTAGGGGCCAGTGTCACAGCACAGCAGGTAAGACCACTGCCTGCAATGTCAGCCCCAGTACAGGCACCACGGCATGTCCCCACTGCTCAGCGTCCAATCCAGCTCCCAGCTAATAGCCTCAGAAAAGCAGCAGAAGATGGCTCCAGTGCTTGGGCCCCTGCACCCATGTGGGAGACACAGAGGAAGCTCCTGGCTCCTGGCTCCCAGCTTCAGCCCAGCCCAGAGTTGGCCACTGCAGTCATCTGGGGAGTGAACCAGCGAATGGATGATATCATTTTCAAAATAATCTTTATTTAAAATACAAGACAAAGAATTACAGAAAAAGAAAAGCAACCTAATAAAACAGAAGAAAAAACTCTAAGTGTATCCACATAATGTGATATTTTTATCCTTAAAAATGCTCATGACAACATGGACTTGAGGGTCACCGCAGAGTGCAGGAGTCAGACCCTTTAGACCCCTCCTGCGCCTGTGCAGTGGTCACGTGTAAGATTCGAGCCGCCTCTTCCGCTCCCCTTTCTTATCTGTAAAGCGGGGTGGACAGAAGTGCGTTGTCCTTAGCCGAGTCAGATTCCCCACATAAAACGCCCACAGGGCTGCCTACCCAGTGTCTGTGCTCGTGTCACACCGAACGCTCACACCCAGATACAAATCGTACACACACACACACACACAAACTGTACCTACAGAGTGGCGAACAAGGACAAAGTGTCTGCTCACAGAACTAAGACGGAGAGAAAACAAGACAAAATTCAAATGCATGTAACCGCAGCAAGGGGGCAGGGCTGGCCACAGCCAGGTCACCTGCGCCTCCCAACCTGACTCAAGGGCAAAACGCAAGCAGAAGTGCTCTAGGGCCGGCATCCCCGTCGTGATTACAGCACAGAGCAACCAGGTAGGAGCCCAGGTCCTCATCGGCCAGTCTGCACCCCCAGCCGCACGAACGCAAGGTCACACGGACAGCCCGAAGCCAGGGCCAGTACAGCACAGCCTGTGACCGTCTTCACACTGAAGCCACACAGCAAGGGCACGGGGACTCACCCCCACACACACTGCCGTTACCTCTGTCCAGCCACCTTCAAGTGGACTACACTCGAGGGAGCCAGAGAGATCATTGGAGACGCCTTCTCCATCCACATGCTGGTCCCACCCTCCCCAAGAGACCCAAGCTGAGCGTCTGCAGTCACTCCCACTCAGGGCGGAGGTAAGCCTGGTGCTCTCGGCCCCGGCTGGCAGAAGGGCAGAAGCAGCCACTTCAGAGCGGCCTGCAGGGCTCTGAGGCTCTGAGCAGAACATCACAGGGTGCAGGCTCCTGCTTCCCACCCAGGGGACAGCGAGCCTGGAGCTCGGGGTCCACAGCCATGCATTACTTCATACTCCCTCCGGAGAATTCACGAATGCAGGACTGTAGATTTTTAAACCTGAGCAGCAATTGCTGTGTTCTGACCATGTCTGGCAGTGACAAACGCACGCTGCACCACTAACGGACTCCCACAGTTACTCAGCTTCAACACACCACTCGCACAGTCAACCCACGAGAAACACCGAGAAGCAGTCTGCGTCTGCCATGGCTGACGCGTGGCCCTTCTCGGTCCTCCCCCCGCAGCAGCAGAGGAGGGCCCTGGCGTTCAGGGAAGGTGCCGGGTGGCAGGCATATCACCCCCTCCCCGCTTCTGAACTTGGCAAACATCCCGACCAATCACAGGACTCGCTCCTCCAGCAACTGAACTCAGCCTGGGAATCCTCTTAGCCCTCACCCCAGGCAGCCCCACTGATCAGCTGCTGGGGACACAGGGGTCACCTGTCTGCAGCCTGGCCCGGTCCCCCCACCAGAAACCCCAGGCTGGCTGCTCCCCAGCGTCAGCAGCGCGACTCCCTACCACTTTCAAAGTGGGAAACCTCTGACCCCTAACTCCTCTCTCACCCCAAGACCCTAGCTGTGCCTGTCATTCTTGCCAAGTCTCTGCCCACGGTGCCCCGGGCTGCCCCACCCAGCCTCCACCTGGCTGCAGTCCCTGCCCTCCCGCCGCCGGTAGCATAAGCAGCCTCCGCAGCTGAGCCACTTCAAGGCTGGCCCAGGCCCAGGCCCAGGCCAGACTGGATCTCCCTCGGCGCCCAGGGCTTTCCTTTGTGGGGGACGAGACAGAGCACACTCTGCTTGAGGGTAAACCTGAGCTTCCTCCCAGTCAGCCAGCTTCCCGATACAAGGTTATATATCCTTATATAAGGCACGGTGACCCGACGAGAGCCACGGAGAACACAGCTGTGTCATGATGAAGTGAAGCTCTCCGACAAGACCTGCTCCACAGTAAGCACTTGGAAAACGAGAACTGCGTTTGCTGGTGCAGCTATTTCGGGTGCAGCTAATTAGCTAATCTTCCTGACAACAGTTGGGCAGAAGCCAGTGATTTCTTAGAGGTCTTTCCTAGGCGTTGGAGCCAGAACTCAACTCCAACCTGCCTAACTCACCAACCAGTACATTTCCCACCGTGCTTCCTTAAAAGCAACCATGACCTGGAGACTTTCCTTCGGGAAGGACAAAGCCCAGTGCTTACCCTCAGCGAGAAGGAAACTGCTGCCCAACCTGAAAGACTCACCTGCTGCAGACTGCTAAGCCCTAATGAGCCCCTGAGCAGGAGGGCCCACAGGCCCCTGAGGGCAGGCAGGGAATTAGGGTTGTATTTTAACTGGTGGCTTCCAGAAGAACCTTTAAGCCCCAGTGCCATGACCCAACCCTGAACTACAAGCCTCTGGGTCTAGCGTGCTAGCAGCATAAATAAAAGCACAGAGACTGGGCCTTCCTCCTGCACGCCCAGAGCGGCCCCATCCCCAGCAGGTGCTCACCGTGCAGGTAGTGCTTACCTCACAGGCCTGCCAGGGGGTCAAAGCTGCCTTTGGCAAAAAGCAGAGTGAGCTTCCTGACAAATTCATGGCCGGGGAAACATGGCCGGCGACTGCCACCTTCCCACGGCTAGAGTGAGCTCCCCATAGTACACAGACGAGCACTGCCTACTCAGCACATGCCACATACAACCCAGCACAGGCCCTGAGAGCAAAAACTAATGGAGTTTTAGGTCCAGCTAAACCTTATGCCGACTTCCTATTAACCAATTATTTTGCTGATTTGAGTCCTGTCTGCTCCACTTCTGATCTAGCTCTCGGCTATGGCCTGGGAAAGCAGTAGAAGATGGCCCAAGTCCTTGGGCCCCTGCACCCGCGTGGGAGACCCAGAAACAGCTCCTGATTTGGTTCAGCTCCGCCCCAGCCACTGAGGCCATTTGAGAAGTGAACCAGAGCATAAGACCTTTCTCTCTGTGTCTTCCTCTGTCTGTAACTCTACCTTTCAAATAAATAAATAATTTTTTAAAAAAAAATTAGAGAAAAATTACCATACTGCAGCACTTAGGTAAATCTATTGCCCACGGCCTCGATAGTACCCGCACGCGCACACACACACACGTACGTGCAGCCGCCCGCACACACCCCACCCTGGGAAGCCGGTAAACTGAAGCTCCAGAGCTGAGGTCACAGTTCCGGGGAAAGTGACCCTGGAGAGAATAAGACTGGGCAGGCCACACGGCCCCACCTGGGCAGCACTGATGCCCAGGAGGACCAGTCCGGGTAGGGGGTTCTCCAGACTCAACCGGTGTCTTGTTTCTCCTTGGCACGGCAGAGTGAACCTCGGGCTCTTGGGCTCCATGAGTCTGCTGCCAGCCTGCACAGTGCCAAACACACCTGGCCTTTTGCCCGCTCATCGCAGCCATGGCCCCCTGACGACACAAGGCTTGAGGCGGGGAGTCAGGGACCAGCAGCTGGACTTCCCCTCAGCACAGCCTCGGGGGCCAAGTACCACCAACGGGAATAGACGTTATCTCGCCCACGAGAAATAGAAAGTGTCGCCCAGAGTGCTCTTCTCCCCCGCGGGACACCCGGGTCTGACACGCCCAGGCTTCACACAGGCCCGGCAGGCCCCGGCCAGGCAGGCAGGCATGCAGCCCCTGGTGGCTGTGCCACACCCCACCGCAGAGGGACCACACGGGAGCTTCAGGGGCCAGAGTCTTTGCTGGATATTCTCCACGATCTTTCAGAAATTTAAAAACCATTCTTGGCTCACGGGCAGGCGAGAGCAGCTTAGACTGCCTGGACCACAAGCTAACCCTCTGTCTCTAGCCTGCTGGTAACACAGCCCAGCCTGACTCCACCGAGGGACCCAGAGCCGAGTCCCAGGGCGGCTGCTGTGACCTCAGCCACACGTCTCCTGTCTCTGTCAGAACTTGGGACCCTTCTCCCCACCCACGCTCTGCCAGGCTCTCTCCTGTCCCCAGCTGTCCAGCAGGGAAGGAAAGAAACCAGACCGCACAAGCACCCTGAACACTGTGCCAAGGGCTCTCTTCATCAACTCCTCACCCAACCCTGCAGACGCTACCGTCACAGAGGGGCAGACAGAGGCTCACCCAGGCGGCAGAGCCAGGGCGCTGGCACTCGGCGCCTTTCCCCTGAGGCCAGCGTCCTTCCTACTCCTTCCCCACGTCTGCCAAGGACACCCGTTTTTACAGTCCCTGGACGGTGGCCCTCCCAGGAGGCTCAGTGAGTAACAGCCTCCGTAACACACGACCCACAGTGTCCCAGCCAGAGGGGATGTTCCCGCCCTGAACTGGCCCTAGCCTCAGGTCCGCCCCAACACGCACATTTCCAACAGCACAGCGCCCACCACACAGGAGCCATGGGATGCCAGCTGACCCCAACAGTGCGTGGGACAAGTCAAAGCCAGCAGCCTCATAGAGCCTTCAGGTGAAGGGGCAGCTCATGACGTCCGCCTGAGGGGGACAGCCCACTCCTAGGGCGGGAGTACTGGCCAGAAGTCACAAGAGGCCAGGACATTCCTGCTCTTCACGGCTGCCCACACCTCCACCTGCCTGACCCTGGCAGGTCACCCCATCTCTCTGCCTCAGCCGCCTCTTCTATGGGGGAGAGGGGTCACTGCACAGTGGGGAGGACAGCAGGAGCAATCAGGTGCCCGGCTGTGTGGCTAACCAGCATCTCACTCCCCTACCCCTCGTTTCAGGGTCAGCGTGAGGTCAGAGCCAGCTGGTCCTGGACGTGGCTCCCTGCCAGTGTTAACTGACACCTGCTCTCTGCTGCCCTTCATCAATGCCACTAACCCACAGAAACCTCGTCAAATCCTCATCTCTTCCAGAACTTTATTCCTGAGGACTACACTGGACTTCCGGTGCAGTGCTGCTCAAAGCCGGCCTTCCTGGAGCAGTGGCCTGCCTGCACCTCACACTGGTCCCCAGCTCCCCTGGCGAGAGGGCTCTTAGCTCCTCCAGTCCCTCACTGCTCACAGGAGGATGCCACACCCCCGCGACAAAGCAGGGCTGGTGGAGCGCCAGCTCAGCCCCGCCATCACCCCTTGCCCACACTCAGCCGTGGGACCCCCTTCTTGCTCCTGCGGGCACAGAACGTCCTCCTCACTGCAGGAAGCACAGAGGGGACACTACTGTGTTGGGCCCTCCCAACACCTGTCACGACTTCTGGGAAAAGGATTAACAGGAGGCCCAGCACAGCTGAGCAGAGGCCTAGCTGCCACTGTTCAGGGATGCGGCTGCTGCCGACCTGGACCACTACCCCCTCCGCCACAGGTGGGCACTGCGGGCACCAGCGTTTCCGGCTGCTAGGCTGCTGTTCTCCCCCTGGCTGCACTGATACAGTGACACCAGCGTTATAGAGAAGCATGAGGACAGATATTAAAACTGCACGCTGTGGCCGGCGCCACAGCTCAATAGGCTAATCCTCTGCCTGCAGCGCTGGCACACCAGGTTCTAGTCCCAGTCGGGGCGCCGGTTTCTGTCCTGGTTGCTCCTCTTCCAGTCCAGCTCTCTGCTATGGCCCGGGAGGGCAGTGGAGGATGGCCCAAGTGCTTGGGCCCTACACCCACATGGGAGACCAGGAGAAGCACCTGGCTCCTGGCTTCGGATCAGCGCGATGCGCCGGCCACGGCGGCCATTGGAGGGTGAACCAACAGCAAAAGGAAGACCTTTCTCTCTGTCTCTCTCTCACTGTCCACTCTGTCAAAAACAAACAAACAAAAAAAAAACTGCACGCTGTCCCTTCTCATATTAAACTAAGCTACCAGTGGGACTGCGGGAAGACAAAAAGCAAGTATTTTCTCATCAGTGCTCCTACAGGCTTCGGCAAAGATACCAGACTAGAAAACACAAACTGTACAGCACTGGAGGCGGCCTGAGGCCCACGCCGCGGTGAGGACGGGCTCCACAGGTTCTCAGCCGCCCCAAGGACTCACAGGGCACCCAGTAACAGATGGCGCCACAGTCACACAAACGGTGCCTTCCTCAGCTGCTGGAGGATGTAAAAAGATGCAGCCGCTTCAGAAAGTGGCAACCCCGCGTCAACACAGAGCTGCCAGAGGACCCAGCAATCGCACTCCCCAGAGACTGAAAACACCCTACACACAGACACACACTGTGCACACTCCCCGGAGACTGGAAACACCTATACACACACACACTCTGTGCACACTCCCCGGAGACTGGAAACACCCTACACACAGACACACACTCTGTGCACACTCCCCGGAGACTGGAAACACCCATACACACAGATACACACTCTGTGCACACTCCCTGGAGACTGAAAACACCCTACACACAGACACACACTCTGTGCACACTCCCCGGAGACTGGAAACACCCTACACACAGACACACACTCTGTGCACACTCCCCGGAGACTGGAAACACCCTACACACAGACACACACTCTGTGCACACTCCCCGGAGACTGGAAACACCCCTACACACAGACACACACTCTGTGCACACTCCCCGGAGACTGAAAACACCCTACACACACACACTCTGTGCACACTCCCCGGAGACTGGAAACACCTATACACACACACACTCTGTGCACACTCCCCGGAGACTGGAAACACTCCTACACACACACACACTGTGCACACTCCCCGGAGACTGGAAACACCCTACACACAGACACACACTCTGTGCACACTCCCTGGAGACTGAAAACACCCTACACACAGACACACACTCTGTGCACACTCCCCGGAGACTGGAAACACCCCTACAGACAGACACACACTCTGTGCACACTCCCCGGAGACTGGAAACACCCTACACACAGACACACACTCTGTGCACACTCCCCGGAGACTGGAAACACCCTACACACAGACACACACTCTGTGCACACTCCCCGGAGACTGGAAACACCCATACACACAGACACACACTCTGTGCACACTCCCCGGAGACTGGAAACACCCCTACACACAGACACACACTCTGTGCACACTCCCCGGAGACTGGAAACACTCCTACACACACACTGTGCACACTCCCCGGAGACTGGAAACACCCTACACACAGACACACACTCTGTGCACACTCCCCAGAGACTGGAAACACCCCTACACACAGACACACACTCTGTGCACACTCCCCGGAGACTGGAAACACTCCTACACACACACACTCTGTGCACACTCCCTGGAGAACTGAAAGCACCCATACACACAAAGATGCACACTCTGTTCACGGCGGCTCGTTCACAATTGGCAACGGTGAAGCATCATCAGGCACTAAAAATCATTGAACTGTACCCGGAGAGGAGTCTATTTCATGATATGTAAAACATACCTCCATTTAAAAGATGGAGTGAATTTCATGATCCGTGACATATACCTCCATAAAGCTGTTTAACAGAAAAACACATGCGGCCATCTTTGTACACCTGTTTTCCCCAGGCTGCCAGTGCTCCAGAACCAAGGCTCCGTCAGCGCACCTCAACCTCGGGGCAGAGTGAGGGCTCAGAGGCCCCGCGGACGAAGGCAGAACAAAGGAAGGAAGGCAGCTCTGTCCTACTCCACGGCTCCAGGGTTTACCTGAGCTTCACCACCCCTGTCCCACTCTTGTCCGAAGGCCCCAAGAACTAATAGCCAGCGAAGGCCACAACGCACTTGGCCATGGGGCTTCCACTTGGAGCCTGACTGTGCAGCGTCTGCCTCCATCCTGGGTTTAAAAAGAAATATGCTGCCCTATTAGTATTAACATTACTTTTATTATTAATATTAGTTAACATTACACAAACCCTGGTGCCGTGAGTGACGAGTAAGGACCACGGTGTACATATCAGATCCAGAAAGGGGGAGACCAGGACCACATTTACAAGAAACCGTGACTTCTCTCAGAAGACGGCCGGTATCGTGCACGCAGAAGCTGTCCATGTAGAAAGTGTCTGAGACGCTGGCCCTGGAGAACTAACCATTTTAGCCTCAGCTCCTCGCAGACAAGGAAGCCAGTGCACAGGTGGGCGAGCTGCTGGGACACAGAGCAGACGCGCTAGGGCGAGACCTGCCCCGTCTGCTGCGAGGCCGGCGCCCTCCGCCCTCCACCGTGAGGAAGTGTATCTTCTGGGGGAGGCCCACGTGTCGTGCAAGGTGGTTCCTACTCACTCCTTCATTACCACTGCCACAGCCCTGGCTGGGAAAATAAACCCTGGCGTTCCAAAGCAAGGTGGCTCGTGGTAACACGCGGGGTCTGTTTCATACGCTGTCAGTACCGCCTGGGAGACGGAAGGATGCGTGAGAACGCAGGGCTGGTGAGGCAGGGGCGCCCGGTCCCGTGTGCACACAGCAGTTCCCTAGGATCCCGACAGGCGCCACTGCAGGCCATCTACAGCGTCTGTACAGGTTCCTTGTCCCCGCTCAGAGACCAAGGCCATTCCACCGAGTGCTTATCTGGGGGCAGATACCCAGCTCCCGTGACTCCAGTACCTTCTCAGCCCTACATCCCACAGCCCCAGTGCTGACTGGCACCTGAGCTGTTTCAAAGTATGTTAGGCAGGGATTTAAATAGGTGGCCTCTGGGACGGTGTGCGGCCCTACATAAACACGCTGAGTAAGGGCTGCTGGGCCAGCCCTGTCACCTGTGAGGTAGAGGACAAAGGACTGACACAAGCACTGCGCCCGCACTTTGCACAGTCTCCTCCCCATAAGCAGCCCTGGGGTTCAACTTCACGGGCAAGAGGATCCCGCAGGCCCACACAACACCCGCTGCTTTCCAGACCAACACCCTATACACGGCTTCTGGGCTCCAGTTCCAGGGACAGGCAGGTTACAGACCCCTCATCTGAGCACCCACAGCTCTCCGTAGTGAAGCCCCCTCTCCAGGGCAAGGCGGCAAGGCGCGGCAAAGCCAGGCGAAGGCAGCCGGAGCACGCAGGGTGTCTTTCAGCACCGCCTCCTCTGCCTACAAGCCAAGGTGTCCACGCTCACCGAGGAAGGACAACAACATTTGTTTTGTTGAAGTTTATTCTTTATTTGAAAGAGCTACACAGAGAAGGAGAAGCAGACGGGGGGGGGGGGGGTCTTCCATCCTCTGGTTCACTTCCCCACTGGCCACAATGGCCGGAGCTTCGCCAATCAGGAGCCAGGAGCCAGGAGCTTCCTCCAGGTCTCCCACGTGGGTGCAGGGCCCCAAGGACCTGGGCCATCCTCCACAGCTAGGAGAGCTGGATCAGAGTGGAGCTGCCAGGACTCGAACCAGTGTCCATATAGGATGCCGGCACTGCAGGCGGCTTTACCTACTACGCCAGATCGTTGGCCCCAACAACTGGGTTTTAATTCAGACTCCATGCTTTCAAACTCAATGGCTCAGACACACAAGCTGACAGGAATGGGTGTGTTCTGGAGATAAAGGACAGAGAACAAAGCCTCAGCCTCCTCCCCCCACCCCCCACCCCGCCCAGCGTGGAAGGAAAGCCCCCCAAGGAAGCCAGCCTGGGCCGCACAGTCCCAGAAGAAGCCAGAAGCGGGGAGGGGGACCTGGCTGCACGTGATGGCCCAGGACACACAGCCAACAACCAAATCCCTCCCCACCCAAGTACCCAGTGGGACTGTTTCTTTCCCAAAAGAGAAAACTAGACACAGATGAAGGCCACAGCATGCCCGCCTCCCTGGCAGCACTGCCCAGGAGCGTTCACACGCGGAGCTGCAGCTCTCACGATTAGGCAGGCAACGCCATGGGGCCCAGCTCACATGCAGAAACCACAGACGCAGAACGTTCCAGAAGCAAGAAGCAACACAGGCCTGCAGGCGCCAACGCAGCCATCATCAACCCACGCTCACACACACCGCACTTCCAGAGGGGCGTGCAGCCACTCTCTCAGGATAGCCTGGTCCCCGGGGCAGAGGCACACACTCACTCGTGATGGGGTGAGTGCGGCTGAGGAGCCCCAGAGAGACAGCGCAGGGAATGAAGTTGCCCCGGGACCTCTGCTGGCCCCTAGGGCCCACACTGGACCTGGTGGAACATGGACCCCCCTGGACAGTGAGGGAGGAAACGCCAGCCCCGCCCCCAAAGTGTGACATCCAAAGACACTGCAGAGACCTCGGACCAAAGTGCTGCAGCGCCTGCCTGTGGTGTCTCCTTCCGTTCTCCGGGAGGAACCTGGGACGCAGGAGGGAAGTGGGGCAAGGCTGGGCCAGAGCTGGAGGGTGGGCAGTGGGGGCCATGGGCCCAGCAAGGCCCTGCCAGCAGGGAAGGGGCACACGAACTTCCTGACCGATGCCAGAGCACTACCACTACCACTACCACTACCACTACCACTACCACTACCACGCAGTCGCGGGAATCAGGCATCGGGAGGTGATTCAGGGCCACGTAAACCACGTGCTATGCGGCAGCTATTTCACATCGGGGCCCTGCCTGACCCCAGGCTCGGGGAGACCAGCCCACCTGGCAAGTGGAATAATCCAGCTCTAACGGAAAAACACCTAGGAGACCTCCAGTCACAGCCACTGTCTTCTGATCCACACTGAAACTAACAGAAAAACGAGAGTGAGGAATGTGGAGAAAAGCCCACTACAATACAACCAAGACAGGGTTCCAGCCCCAAAGCACAGGCGACAGAGGCAACTGCCCAGCTGTGAGACCCTGAGCACGTACAAACCCACTCCAGACCCAGGCAGGGGCAGACCTCTCTGTAGAAATGTGGGAGCCGTCCCTGGGGTTTGGGTCCCAGCCCCACATCACACAGCCCAGCTGGGCCTGGCTGAAGCCTTGTGAAGACAGAGGAAAGCTCCGCCCACTGACCAGGGACAGCAGAGCCTCTTATCCCGTGGCCAAGCCGGTGAGGGACTCACGGGGGGGGGGGGGGGGAACACCCTCCCCCTGGGTCATCTAATCAGGGAGTGGACAGCCAGTGGAGGCAGCCCCCAACAGGGGTCACTCTGAGGTGAGTATGTCCCCAGGCTCTCGGAGGTGAGAGCTGCCCCCTTCACAGCGGCTCAGAAGCACAGGCAGGTGGAGACATCTGGGAAAGGAGAGGGAACAGGAAAGAATAGCAGCCACTGGGAAGCATCCCATCAGAATTCCCAGGGAGAGGAAAAGCCTGTCTCACCGCTCAGACTACAGTGCTAACACAGCTGGAGATGAAGACAATAAAAATCATTACCAGAATAAACATCACATTAGAAAGAGACACTGCTAAAAACAATGACATCAGCAAAAGTGACAGGTGGGCAACTGGCACCGAGTTTAAGACACCACTTGGGACCCCCGCATCCTATTCTGGAGTGCCTAGGTCAATCCCAGCTCTGCTTCCCATCCAGCTGCCTCTAACATGCACCCTGGGAGGCAGCAGGTGATGGCTGAAGTACTTGGTTCCCTGCCTCCCACATGAGAGCCAGACTGAGTTCCAGGCTCTTGGCTTCGGCCTGGTCCAGCCCTGGCTGTCATATGCATCTGGGAAGAGAAGGAGCAGATGGAAGATCTCTCTCTGCCTTTCAAATAAAATGAAGATAAATTAAAATTTTTAAAAAAGAAAACACAGGGGCTGGTGTTGTGGCATTGCAGGTAAAGCTGCTGCCTGCAATCCAAACATCCCATGTGGGTACTGGTTCCTGTCCCACCTGACTCCACTTCTGATTCAACTCCCTGCTGACGGCCTGGGAAAGCAGTTGAAGATGGCTCAAGGGCGTGGGCCCCTGGCACCCACATGGGAGAACAGGATGCTGCCGACTTCAGCCTGGCTGAGACCTGGCCTTTGAGGCCATTTGGAGAGTGAATCAGCGGATGGAAGATCTCTCTCCCTCTCCCTCTGTAACTCTTTAAAATAAATAAATAAACCTTTAAAAAAGCTCATGTAAACATATATACATATAAAAAAGATGATACAAAAGCAAGAGAGTGTACATACACCTCTCTACTGTACCTGAAAATGAAAACAACAGGAAAACTCCCACTTGGAGGAATTTAAGGAAAGTGAAAAGACTCATGTATGAAACCCTACGCAGTCATCACGCAGGACTCATCACAGGAATTGGTTTCACTTTAGCCGGAGGAGGGAGTGGGTTCACTCAGACGTACGCAAAGAAAACACTGAAATCCTAACAGCTTCCTCATCTCTGCTTCCTCCTTATCCGTTCCTACCTTGTCCCAGGCACCATGAGCCCATTTTACACACGTGAGCTCTGGGAAAAGCAGAGCTCCCAAAGGAACACGCACACCCGCCAGAGAGAGAGAGGAAAGGCCAAACCTGACTTCAGGAGAAACACTTCAGGTTTACTCTTGGATCAAACCACGGCGGGTTACTGGACAACTCGAATCCACGACTGTCAATCACTCTGGGTAACAGCTAAGAAGCAAGAACAGCAAATGTCCTTCTGTAGCAGATTAAACCCCCGAATTATATTACGCCGAGCACCGTCATTATTGAATTAAACAACGCTCTCCATAAGGAAAAATCAACAGACACTAAAAACTATCTGGAAATTTCAGAAAACAGGATTTTAGAACTCATTAAAACTTTTTCTGCAGCCAAAAGAGAAACACCAAAGTTGAAAGAAATTGGGCGATCAGGAGAAGTTCTTCAGAAATGGATACAATTCAACGCTACTCATAAAATTGTCCCTCTAGGTTTCGCTGAAGAAGGTGAAGAGAACAGGACACCTCCCACACACAACGCGCTCCACTCAAAGCGCGGCACAGAAGGTGACCACGGTGGTGGGGCTGGGTGGCCGTCGAGGGGGCCGAGCACCATCTCGGACGCCGGCAGCAGAGGTGGCTCAGACACAGGCAGACACAAACGACCTGGGCCACCAATAAAGAGGCCCCAGCTCCAGCCCCTACTTTCAAAGGCCTACTTAGCTCCCAGACACCACATGTCATACAAACCAACCAACCAACACCGAGTAATTCATTTTAGGGCTCTTTTCTGTTTCTGGTTTTGCTATTTTTCTTTGATGATCATCAGACCAGACATAACACTTACCCATGGATGGAACCATAGTCACAGGGTGACCCCACTGTGCCAAGACTACAGTGAACAGGGGATTTCTCCAGTGCCCTGGAAAACCCAGGTGCTCCTGACAGGTGCCCTTCACCACCAGCCTGCCACTCCTGCCTGGTCCCCAGCTCAATCAACCCAAAGACAAACAGGCCAGCTTATCTTCCAAGTGTCACCTGCTAACAGGTGCTGGCTCCAGTCCACAGTACAGGTGAGGCTACCCATGACAGAAAACCAAACTCCCATTTCCCACTTCCAAAAGGGTGTGAAGAGGCAAGCCCCAGGCTGGGGCCAAGCAGGTGAGTTTCTCAACCACCGGCAGAAGGCTGTCAGTGCTGCCCCGTGAACCCTTCCAGAGCTACTCACGCCTGACCACCGAAGTCCTCACCTCCTCAGTGCCCCTTCTTGCCCGACCCGTTATAAGGTACAACCTTCCACAACAAGAAAGGTTTAAAAGACGGTGCAACTTTGGAAGCCCCTCCGTGGTTTGCTGTGAGCCGTCTTCCCAGTCTTCGTGCTGAGACAGCTTTTGCACATGCCTGGTGTGACAGCTACGGGTGGGGAGGCATGACCAGAAAGAACTGCTAACTGAAACGCGGTTCTCCATGCAAGGCTCACACGGGGGCTCAGGCATCCTCCCCAGTAACTGTGGCCTCCTCACCAACTCTTTCTGACCAACTGACAGACAGAAAACACACAACACTGCAAGCACCTTTCAATGCCCCAAAACCAGTCGCAATTACCTAAGCAATTGAATACTCCACTAGCTCGAAAACACACAGCGCTCTGCTGCTTACGCCCACGGCAGATGAAGCCATCCCTCACCGTGCTCCCCAAAAGGCACAGCCACTGGAGAACAGGCAGAGCAGAAAGAACAGAACAGGGGTTGGGAGCCAGATGTGGGGGGTTCAAATCCACCTTGACCTCTTGGCACAGAGCCCCAGTAGCTGGGTCCTCCCCAGGCCCCTCAAGCATCTCCTAGAGGCCCAGCTCTGAACACACTGGGGACCAGGCTTCAGCAATGGGGGGGGGGGGGGGCTCACAAGGCTCACACCTCCTTAGTTTAACGATCCTGACTTCTCTCACTCAGGCGGTCACCCACACACACTATTAACTCATGAATACAGCCTACTCACAGCGGCTAGAACCGTGGAGCTGCAGGTTCCCCTTTGACGGGAGAACACGGCTCTCCAGACAGACTTCCATCACTGTTCCTGAATCAGGAAACTCTTAGTCATTTACAACTGGGCAATTCTTCAGAGGAGGTGAAAGTGTTCTTGCTGCTTCTTCTCTCTGCCTTTTGTATTTTAAATAGCAGCAGCCACCTTGTGAGTTTTGTCTTCAATCACTACATCCCGGGAGGGCCTCCCAAGATGCTATCCTCCCATGGAAGCTTGGGGACTCACACTTCCTTTTCTTTTCTTTTAAAAGATTGACTTATTGGCCGGCGCCGTGGCTCAGTAGGCTAATCCTCCGCCTTGCGGCGCCGGCACACCAGGTTCTAGTCCCGGTCAGGGCACCGATCCTGTCCCGGTTGCCCCTCTTCCAGGCCAGCTCTCTGCTGTGGCCAGGGAGTGCACTGGAGGATGGCCCAAGTTCTTGGGCCCCGCACCCCATGGGAGACCAGGAGAAGCACCTGGCTCCTGCCATCGGAACAGCGTGGTGCGCTGGCCACAGCGCGCCAGCCGCGGCGGCCATTGGAGGGTGAACCAACGCAAAAAGACCTTTCTCTCTGTCTCCCTCTACTGTCCACTCTGCCTGTCAAAAAAAAAAAAAAAAAAAAAAGATTGACTTATTTGTTTGAAAGGCAGAGTTACACAGAGAGGGAGAAGGATGGGGTCGGGGGGGGGGGGGGGGGATCTTCCATCCACTGGTTCACTCACTCCCCAAATGGCCATAACAGCCAGGGCTGGGCCAGGTCAAAACCAGGAGCTTCTTCCAGGTCTCCCACGTGGATGCAGGGGCCCAAGCACTTGGGCCATCTTTCGCTGCTTTCCCAGGCAATTAGCAGGGACCTGCACTGAAGTGGAGCAACCACGATTGGAACCAGCACCCATCTGGGAAGCAGGTGATGCACAGGCCCCTCCTCCTGCAAAGCTGGAGGCTCAAAGACACGCCCACTTTGCATACTCTTCCCATCTGGCTTCAGAAGTCCAAATCCAAGGCCACAAAACTAAATGAGGCCAAAGAAAACCTTCTGAATTAAGTTAATCAACTCCTGACTTTAAAAAAAAAAAAAAAGTACACATTACAAACTGTGACCAGACTACAAAAATCAAGATCTGGGGTGGGTCTAATGCCTAAGCCTCTGGTTGGGAAGCCCATATCCCATATCGGAGGGTCTGGATTCAAGTTCCAGCTCCACTCCTGACTCCAGCTTCTGCTAATGTGCACTAGGGAAGGCACCAGTTGATGGCTCAAGGGGTTGGTTCCCAGCTATTTGTGAGCCAATGGACAGAAGCTCTCTTCCGTCTGTCTCTAAAAATTTTTTAAAAAATCAAGAACCGCTCAAATACATGTACATGTAAGTACTGCCCCCTCCAGGAAGGCTACCTTACCTGCTCCCACTCTGTGCCTCACCGTACCCCGAGTGCCTGGTGGAGTGCCTGCCACACGCTGGCCTGGGAGCTCATTCAGGACAGCAGGTGCAGCTCATGCATCTCGCCCAGATCCTAGCTTGGGGCAGTACCATGGCAGACACATCTTTGCTGGTTGAGGAATGAGTACTGTGCCTCAACAGGAGTATGAAAGGCACTGAGGGGGGCCAGTACTGTGGCACAGTGGGTTAAAGCCCTGGTCTGAAGTGCCAGCATTCCATATGGGCACCGGTTCTAGTCCCGGCTGCTCCTCTTCCGATCCAGCCCTCTGCTATGGCCTGAGAAAGCAGTAGAAGATGGCCCAAGTCCTTGGGCCTCTGCACCCATGTGGGAGACTGGGAAGAAGCTCCTGGCTCCTGGCTTCGAATCGGCGCAGTTCCGGCTGTTGCAGCCATCTGGGGAGTGAACCAGCAGATGGAAGACCTCTCTCTCTGTCTCTACCTCTCTCTGCAACTCTTTCAAATAAATAAAATAAATCTTAAAAAAAAAAAAAGCGCTGAGGCACTGCTGGAGGGGTCTTCTTAGGAGCGGAGTGACATTTCTTATGGAACTGCTAAGAGAGAGAAGGCAAAAAATCAAGCAGCCTCTGCGAGCCGCCCCTCCCCTCTGCTTCAGTTCTAAAGGTCAGAGTGGCCAGTCCTGGTCACGAATTCCTGAGCTCAACCTCAGTCAGCCTGAGGGAGCAGCATCACCTGGTTCTGTGCTGATTCCTACTTCATCATGTGTCACCTCTAGAATATTCTAAGTAAACTGGGTAGCTCACCTTTCCTAAAGGAACCTTCACATTAGTTTGAGAGTGGGGGTACACCCTGTGGTTGTCCACCCCTTATTGCCACAGCTACCCAGAGGAGCTAAATTGACAAAGGGATCAGATCCTGCGTGCCAGACCCTGTAATGGTGCACACGTGTCACCATACCTTTGCCCAAAGCCACAGATCACAGAGCACCACCACTGAACTCTGGTGCCAAGCATGCACTCTGAGTGACGCCCACCACTCTGGGGAGGGAGAGGGGGATGCTGGTGGTCAGGAGGCTGTGGGTGCTCAGGAACTACAGGCACAGGGGAAATCTTAGTACCTTCACTCTGTTTTGTTAAGAATTCAAAACTGCTCAAGAATAAAGTCTCTTTGTAAAAATGCCCTCATTATTCCAGTTAGCCCCTCAAAAGCGCACAATTACCAAAGATATTTAATGCCCATTGCTCTGTATGGAGCAGAGCTTATTTTAAAATGGGCCATTTGCCGGCACTGTGGCCTGCGTGCCGGCATCCCATATGGGCGCTGGATTCTGTCCTGGTTGCTCCTCTTCCAGTCCAGCTCTCTGCTGTGGCCTAGGAAGGCAGTGGAGGATGGCCCAAGTGCTTGGGCCCTGCACCCGCATGGGAGACCAGGAAGAAGCACCGGGCTCCTGGCTTTGGATCGGCACAGCGCTGGCCGTAACGGCCATTTTGGGGGTGAACCAATGTAAGGGAAGACCTTTCTCTCTGTCAAAAAAAAAAAAGGGCCATTTGAAGGGCTGGCACTCTGGCATAGCAGATTAAGCTGCAGCCTACAGCGCCAGTATCCCAAATGGGCACCGGTTCAAGTCCCGGCTGCTCCACTTCCAATCCAGCTTCCTGCTAATGTGGGAGATGGCCCAAATCCATGGATCTCTGTACCCATGTAGGAGACCCAGAAGAAGCTCCTGGCCCTGGCCACTGCAGCTATCTTGGGCGTGAACCAGCAGATGGAAGACCTCTTTGCCTCTGTCTCTAACTCTGCCATTCAACTAAATAAATAAATCTTTTTCTAAAATGGGCCATTTCACCTTAATTAATAAAATTATCTCTGGCTAAAATAGTAACAAAGCCAGAATTCTGATATAATGTGCCAAGTTCTGTACAAAGCCATCTCCAGATGCCTAGGGTCTGAAACCGTCTGCCTCTGATAGGTCAGAGTGACAGCAGCTCACCTCCACGAGACCAGCACGTCACGAAGCGGAGGTCACACAGCTGTTACAGGAGACGATTCCAGCGACACCACCATCAGAATGCCCTTCCCCACCCCCCCTGCTGCCACTCTCTCCTGGAATTCTCCCGACTTACTACCCAGCTGCCACCACAGCTGACCACATCATGGATTCTCTGCTCACAGAGCAAGTGGGTCCCCACACCCCCACCGTCTCCCTCTCATCATAAGCCCAGCCTCCACCCGACCAGCAGGCACTGCCCTCCTGCTGGGAACCGGGGCTGAAGCCATGTTCCAGCAGAAAACCCCAGAGTGGTTGTATGCTGACCCCTATGTTCCCTAGCCGCGTGCTCCAGCAGCACTTGGCTAAGGCACGGAGACCGCCTGAGCAGGAGCTCCCTCCCCGACCATGTGGAACTGCTGGACACGCCTGCCTTCACCGCAGGGTGCACTCGGCACACGGGCCGGCCAGGGCCTCAGCACACGGGCCGGCCAGGGCCCCGTCCCACAGGGTTGGAGACACCACCTAGGCACTGAGACCGCCTGAGCAGGAGCTCCCTCCCCCACCATGAGGAACTGCTGGACACACGCTGCCTTCACCGCAGGGTGCACTCGGCACACGGGCTGGCCAGGGCCTCGGCACACGGGCCGGCCAGGGCCCCGTCCCACAGGGTTGGAGACACCACCTAGGCACTGAGACCGCCTGAGCAGGAGCTCCCTCCCCCACCATGCTGCCTTCACCGCAGGGTGCACTCGGCACACGGGCTGGCCAGGGCCCCGTCCCACAGGGTTGGAGACACCACCTAGGCACTGAGACCGCCTGAGCAGGACCTCCCTCCCCCACCACGAGGAACTGCTGGACACAGGCTGCCTTCACCGCAGGGTGCACTCGGCACACGGGCCGGCCAGGGCCCCGTCCCACAGGGTTGGAGACACCACCTAGGCCAGGCCACCTGGCACCTTTCACCCTGTGCTGGAGCTGCTGGGAAGGAAGCCTTCTCGTCGCCCCCTGGCTTGGCACAGGAAGCCAGGTGCTCCTGGTGACCACCTCCCTGTACCTGGAAGCACCCACCTGAGCAGCGAGTCTGCCCACGGGTGCCGCAGCACCAGAACCGAAGCCACCGGAGCCCTCTAGGTGTGGAAGCAACTCCATTCCCTCCTTTCTTCCTACTTGCACTAGCTGGGGTTACTCTTCTCTTGGCTACAGTGGGGGGAAAACCTACAGAACAATGAGTGTTTGCCCTGACAATCACACCATGTAACCCAGCAGCACCAAACCAGGGAGGCTGAGATTCCGCCCTGGAAACCCCAGAACCACCCTGGGGGTGGAGGGAGGGGGATGACAGCCTGTCTGAATCCCACAAGTGTAACCAGAGCCCAGGACACTGGAACATCCTTGTGAAGAGTCCGCCACCTCCCTCAAAAGTCACTCTACGGCCCTCTTCAGGAGTGACATCTGCCCGGCCGCACCGCAAAGCGCTTGTGTTAGGTGCCTGACCTCTGACCCCTGCTGAGCTAACAACCCTTTAGAAAAGGCACGCCTGCCACCTAGAAATTATCAGCTGCTCCTGACTTACAGGCAACCAGCTCATCAACCATTCTCACCAAGAGCGGAGCCCCTCGCAGCACCCCTGGCCCACTCAGCCCTGCGCACCTGTGACTGGCAGGTGAAGCTGGGTGGCACGTCCAGGCTCCCCTGAGGTCTGAAAAGCAGCCCCTCCCTTCTCTCTCAACCAGCGCCCAGGCTGCAAACAGCCACAGTGGCTAGCCAGACCCTTTCCTCAGACAGCAGATCACGCCTGTCACCACCTGCTCCTCCTCTACTTCCTGTCCACCACACAGCTTCCTTGCTTGCACCTATGCCTCCACAGGGCAGCCACCACCCTGGGGGCTTCTGACTTCACTACCAAGCCTGCCCCAAGCCTGGGTCAGTCCAGTGCAGCATCACCGTACCTGGGCAACCCCCATGAGGGCCCCAGTGCAGCGAGCAGCCCCTTCCCTCCCATCCAGCCACTGTGCTTTCAAAACCCAGTACCAGGGCATGCTGGGCACGTCCACCTTTCCCGGGAAAGGACAATTACTATGTGCCCCTTAAAAACAGTGAGAAAGGGGCTGGCACTAGGGCGTAGCAGGTAAAGCCGCTGCCTGTGGTGCCAGCATTACTGGTTCAAGTCCCAGCTGCTCTACTTCTGATCCAGCTCTCTGCTGTGGCCTGGGAAAGCAGAAGATGGCCCAAGTCCCTGGGCCCCTGCACCTACGTGGGAGACACAAAAGAAGCTCCTGGCTTCAAATCAGCCCAGCTCCGCTGTTGCAGCCACTTGGGGAGTGAATCAGTGGATGGAAAACCCCCTCGTCCCCGGAACTCTGCCTTTCAAATAAATAAATAAATCTTTAAAAAAAAAAAAAAAGTGAGAAATAAGAAAGGGAAAAACAAAACTGTCTGTGGGATCATCACAGGGGCTGGTAAGCTGCAGGACAAGGAAACCAGCAGAGTCCTTTTTAGAAAAAAAAAAAAAAAAGATTTATTTTATTTATTTGAAAGAGAGTTACAGAGAGAGGTAGAGACAGAGAAAAAGGTCTTCCATCTGCTGGGTCACTCCCCAAATGGCCCCAACGGCCAGAGGTGAGCCGATCTGAAGCCAGGAGCTTCTTCTGGGTCTTGCATGTGGGTGCAGAGGCGCAAGGACTTGGGCCATCCTTCACTGCTTTCCCAGGTGCATTAGCAGGGAGCTGGATCAGAAGTGGAGCAGCCGGGACTCGAACCAGCACTCAAACGGGATGCCGGCGCTGCAGGCCAGGGCTTCACCCACTGTGCCACAGAGCAGGCCCTGCAGAGTCCTTTCTGACTGGCCAGGCCTCTGCTCCGTTACTGCTCTGTGCCCCTGCCTTCCCCCATGCCCAGCAACAGGAAATTCCTTGTGTTTTTCTAAACACACTGTGCTGTTTAATCTGTCTAAATTCCTTCTGCCTTTGAGAGAAATTCTTCCAGAACAGAGCTCAGGCTTTGCTCATCTTCAAACTGCCTCCCTGGACGGTCAAACCCCCGCCCCCACAACCTCACTCCTGCCACTGAACAGCCCACAGGCCCAGGTCAGGTACTGTGCACGGACAGGCACCCGGGTTCAGCACCACTGCTAGGCCCCGCCCCTCGCTGACACTGAGCACCTGTGCAGGAAGGCGACACCACAGATCAGTGACGACTGCCCTGTCACTCAAAAAGCCAAGTCCTATCTGGACCAGATGTTCATTCATTGCAGTGATTTTAACTCAATATTCGCACTCAACAGTAGTCCTGCAGATTTCCCTAGGATCTGAAACTTTTAACTAAGTAAGAAGACTAACCAGAAATACACACATAAAATGTAAGCTATTTTAAAACTACACACACACACACTCATCTGAAGGACCTTTAAAAATACAACTCAGGCAGGCAGAAGTCCAGCTGTCTGTCTTCCTCAGACCCCTCATTCAAACACACCCAGAGCCTGGAGGCGGCTGAGTAGGGGAGAGCAGTTTGGCTATCCTGAGTGTACACGCACTATCCTGTGTACACACACACACACACACACTTTGAGGGCCCTGGTCCTCACGCAGTGGCCCCAGTTTAGCCACTTAGGCACTGGGCACCTCAACACCAATGAAAGTACAGCAATTTACCATAGAAAATAATATTAAGTAAGTCAGCGCTTTCCAAAAACACTGCTGGGGCAGTGGCAAGGTATTTTTTCCATCTTTCTCCAAAACAAAAGCAGCGGCTTTTCTTTCTAGACAGCAGAGCCAAACAAGAATGTGCTCCCACCTAGAACGCATCTGTCCTGAAACCAGACAGGCCTCCTGTTGAAGGAGGCGCTGCCATCAGATAAAACATTCAATAATCTCCCCAAGGGTCAGTGTTGTGGCACAGCGGGTTAAGTGTCACCTGCAACACCCACGTCCCATGAGCACTGGTTCAAGTCTCAGCTGTTCCACTTCCGATCCAGCTCCCTGGTAATGCTCCTGGGAAAAGCAGTGGAAGATGGCCCAAGTGTTTGGGCCCCTGCTACCCCCATGGGAGACCTGGATGGAGTTCCAGGCTCCTGGCTTCATCCTGGCTCAGCCCCAGCCAGCCATTATGGCCATCTGGGGAGTGCACCAGCAGATGAAAGATTTCTCTCTCTCTCTCTCTCTAGTTCTGCCTTTTAAATAAATAAGCCTTTCTAAAATAAATAACCTCACGGAAGAGTGCAGAAATCCAGACAGGACTTAGGATAAAGTTCTGAATGGAACACACCACAAAAAGCCTGCGTTTTGATGCAATTCACAATAACACAAGTATGTGCATGCAAACACGTGGATGGTAAGCAGAATGGACAGTGGCCATGCTCCAGAGTGGGGTTAGAGGTACTGATGCTGTAAAAGCCACTCAAGGGGACGGGGGGATGGGCTGAGGGGGTTTCCACTTCCGTACCCATCTTTGAATCACGCTGCCCCATTAATTTTTAAAGACCACGAACAGCCGGCGTGCCCAGGGCGGGAGGCGCAGCTCTCCACTGCAGCAGATGAGCAGCTACAGGCCCCTCTGCCGGCTTTCAAACAGCAGCGTTATCACTGCTGCCCCAGCAGAAGCCAGCGGAATCTCTGCTGCTCTAACACAAACGCAGGACGCAGAAGTTCCAAACAGCCTCGTCTGACTGCTCCAGACGACATATTTAAAAATAACCTATGGGCCAGGCCGTATGTAAAAACACTGAGGATATTATTTGTAAATGCTTAAGACATTCCATCATCGTAAGGAACTTTCACTCCAATTACTTCTCAGGATGCTGAGGGTCAACTTTGCTCCTCGGGGAAACACGAAGAGAAAACACTCGGAGAGAGAATGACTCACTTTTACACAACACAAAGTCAGGTACAGAAGATGCTTCAAAGTCTGGAGAAACGGAATGAAAAGGCAAGTGTGTTTTAGTGACAAAAGACTTTAATTTCATAGTTGTTTTCATGACACGCACTTTCCACGCATGTTCTGAAGGGGCTGCTCAGCCTGCTCTCAGGAAACCGCCTGTTCCACACACACAGTGTGGGGACGCTCTCAACTCAGAATCGCTTTAGATGCTACCCAGGGCCTCCAGGGAAATAAAGATGCCGCCCCCGCGACACTTTACAGGCACAACCTCGGTAGCCGCGTGTCACTCCTGGCTGTGCATGGGCACATGGCTGCCATGGGCACAGCTGTCATCGGCACAACCTCGGTAGGCCGCGCGTCACTCCCGGCTGTGTGTGGCCACACAGCCGCCATCAGCACAGCCAGCGTCCAGTGAAGAGGCCCCCTCCTGCCAAAAGCAAGGACAACTCAGCTGACTTCTCAAGAAAACCTGGTGATGATGATGATAATGACGACGCAGGAGGGTCACGAAGACACCCTTCTGTAAAAGTAAAAAACATGGAGAGTGCTGGAAACACCACGCACTGCCTGCCTCAACTGGCTGTGTGTGCAGTCTGATGTTAATAGTGGCACCCCAAACTAGACACAACCCTAAGATCTGAAAATAGACAAAGAAGGGTCCTTTAGAGACTCAGGGCTTGAAGTTCTTCTTGGAAACCTGAAGAGGCTTCACATAATAGGAAGACAACCCCAGCTGCCTATCTGGTAGACTTTCTTTAAAAGCCTGAAATCTTCCCCCATTTAGTCACTCATCAACAAGGGACTAACAAAAAGGTTTCTTTGCTGACCCAGAACCGTCAGGCAAGCATACGGAGGCTCCCCCAAGTCAGCAAGCCAGGCCCTCCAGTGCTGGAAGACTTGGGCCACCCATGCTGGCAACAAGCAAAAGTCCATCTTGGTTGTGTCTCCCCAGCCTGAACCTTGAGAACCAGACAGCCGTGGAGGGCCAGTAAAATCCACCTTGACCCCAGCAACCAGGTGCTGGAATCGCCATTTTCTTCTCTTTCCCAAAACATTTGGCACAGAGATTTTTAATCCACCCCACAGCAGAAACAGGAATTATGGGAAAGGAGGGCTACAGACCAGTCCAAAGGCAGAGGCTGCGCCTACCGAGCACACGGGGATAAGCGAGGGCAATTTCTACTTCCTGCAGTCACTCTGGCCGCAAGATCCCAGTAGTGATAATCACGCTGAGCTAAGGATAAAAAAAAACCATAGGCGGGTGGGCTGGGTGTGGCCACTTCCTGCAGGTATGGAGTTTCCAAGCAGGCAACTCTGAATCACTGCGAGAGAAATTTCCCAAATACAGAGCTAAGCGACATGTTTCTGAAGACACCTCCAGACCCTGGCTCTGGAGTAAAGGAGCAGTGGCCCCTCTGCCTGACTCCTCACACTGCCTCTCATACCAGGGACCTCAAAACCACCGGCTGGGGCAGGCATTTGCCAGCACTGTGACACTGCTTAGGATGCCCGCACCCCATACTGAAATGCGAGGTTCAAGTCCTGGCTCCATTTTGATTCCAGCTTCCTGCTATGCACACCCTGGGAGGCAGCAGGTGCTGGCTCAAGTACCTGGGTCCCTTTCAGCCACGTGGCAGACCTGAACGAGTTCCTGCTCCACTTCAGCCTGGCCCAGCCCAGCTGTTACAGGCATTTGGGGAGTGAACCAGTGGACAGAAGAGCTCTGCCTCTCTCATTCTCTGCCTTTCAAATGTAAA
Organism: Lepus europaeus; assembly: GCF_033115175.1. Lineage (NCBI taxonomy): Eukaryota > Metazoa > Chordata > Mammalia > Lagomorpha > Leporidae > Lepus > Lepus europaeus. Next base: position 14,059,512 of record NC_084832.1, on the reverse strand, counting down.
CAAGCATAACTACAAATACATACTGTCCAAAGAATAGCCACGCCGCCTGCAGCAAAGGAGGCAGCTCAGTTCCAGGCGTTAGCACAGCAGCTCAAAGACCGCCAGAAGCACCTCAGGGAGTGAGGTGAGCAATGCTGTGTGCGGGGACACGGGACACTGTGCTCCTCCGCAGCCGGAATCACGTGACACCACGTCCGCCGTGAAGGTCTCTCCGGCCTCAGTGAAACGCTATCAAGAACATTCCCAGATCTGGAATTAGCAACACCATGTCCTGGACTCCCGCAAAAGTTATTATCTTTAATTTAAAAAAAAAAAAAAAAAAAACTCCTGTCTTCCACCTTCTGAAAGAAAAGAGAGGAGGAAAAACTTACTTCCAAGAAAAACGAAGTCTTAGCGTGGTTACATCTGGTGCCAGAGGAAGGGGCCGTGGCCGTGGCACTCGGCAGTCTCCATCGCCCTCGGCACTCGCCAGTGGCACGCAGCCCCCAGAGGGTCAGGACGCAGGCAGGAGGGGTGCGCATGAGTGCTCACTGAGGGTTGCCATCACCACAAGGGGAGTAACCCCTGCTAAACCCGCACTTTGGCTGTCCTGCCGCCACCTGAGCCTCCCACACTCAATTACCCTGGGCTGCTTCTCGCCTCAGGTGCTGCAACACAGACTCCAACCTCCTTCACCTGAGAAAGCCCGGAGGGCTACAGAATACGACGCTCACCTGTTCAAAGCGCACCCCGCTGCCTCCCTAGGCGGGGATGGGGGGCTCCCGTACTAGAACCCTGTGTTTGCAGCTGTGCTTTGCCACCTGCCCTGCACGGGGCTACTGAGCCCGAGGCTCTGGCCTGTGCCGCCCATGGCTCTGGCACCATGCTCTGCACGATTCCCATCTACTGCAGCACTGGAAAGGTCCATGCGTCAGCCTTTCCCAGGTGTCCTCAGAACCCAAACTTCACAGCTGCGCTGAGCGTCCACACTGGGCCAGCTGACCTCCCCCGCCCCGGGGAGACTCGGGCAGTCACCTGGCGGGGAGGCAGCAGACACCACGGGGAAGTGCAAGAGCCCTTCCACCACAATGTAATGCGGCTGCCGTCTGTTTGTCTTCACTTCCCAGACTGCTAGAGCACCCAGGTTTCCCCAGTGGGGGGTGCTTAGAGCCCTGGAAACGAGCTCCCACCGTGCCCAAACGGCCACGAAACCCCCTGGCCACCAAGCCAGTACAGAGGGCACTCCCAGCACAGGCCTCAGTCGCAGGCAGCTGGAACAACGCAAGGGGCTCAAGGGGACGGAGGAGGGCAGGATGACATCAACAAGTAGAAACCGAGTGTTTCAGCTCTTCTTTCAATTGTCTGCACTTTGAAATGAGAGCATGTTAAGTTCACCACAACCTCAAAGCAGGCTGGATTAACAGGCCCTGCATCCATGTGAGTCAGGCGATGCTGTTTTTTTCATGCTGTGCGTCATGAACCAGGGGGCTGCACAATCCATCCAGCGCTGCAACCAGCAACGGCGCAGTAACACACAGCACAACAGGAGTGACACGGATGAGCCGTGCCTCCTGAAATTCTGCTCCGGGTCCCAGCGTCAAATCCACTCCTGCCACAGATCAGGGCCCAGGGGTTCCTCAGAGCGGACTACCAGAATTCCGCGGCCGAAATTTCTAAGTCAGAAACCTCATTCTTCGAACACTGCAATTAATGTAAGTGCTCAGCTGAGAGGTGCTCCCTTACCCCCACCCGCAGCAAGCTCTTTTCATCTGAACTGCATGGAGAGGAACAACGAGTGTGCAACGAGTGTGCGGGCACTCACGGCCCCGAGTCAGCCGGAGTTCTAGTCATCCGCAGCTATTAACCCACACTCAGCTCCTGACTTCTAGCTTTGCCTCCTCTGGTAACAGAAAAACGGGGTTGGAAGACCCCAGAAACTTTCACAAAGTAGTTATTAAAATTGTAACATTAAGGTTTACTGTCATCAGGCCTGGCACAGGAGCGCTCAACACTGCTGACTGAATAAACGAAAGGCACAGTGTGTATTTCCTAATTGCCTCAGTACTTCCAGTAGGGAATGAAACAAACCGTAGGTTCTGCAAAAGTAGCAACAAAAACAAGGCAGCATGGCCAGAGGGAGTGTGTTCCCGAGGCAGGACACAGTATCTTACTGCACCCTTGCCTCAAGCAGTAACAGCCAAGGGGGCACAAAAATAACTTGCCAGACACTGAAAAAGTTTCCCGCTACAATGTTAATTCATCTGGGTTAATTTTTTTTTAAGCATGCTTGCCCAGGCTATCTGAATTCACCCTGCAGTCCTCCAGGACTTTTAAGCCAACTCCTTATACCCCCTGGTCAGACACAGGACAGACAGGAAGGAGAAGCCCTGCGCTTCTTAGGACAGCCAGGTGTGCCTCATGGAATCCACAGCCCCAACTCTAGGGACCGGTCCCAGGGCTTGCAGAGTCTCAGGGGGCAGGGAGGGGGAAGGCACGTTCTCCCCGACCGGCCGACCGGCACCCTGGAACTGGCTTCAGCCCGACGCACCGGCGGGCAGTACCGTCTGCAGCCACGCTCACACCTCTGCCACTGAGGCACAGGAAGATGCTCTTCTTCTCTACCGAGAACTTTTACTCATCTTTCATTCTGAGAAAGCAGAATAAAAAGTTCCCTAGTACCACCACCTGGCAAAGGCACCGTACTGGGGAGGCGGCAATGGTTTCAAAACAAAATTTTGCTTTTTTTCCCAAGATTTAAAAATTTGGGCCCACTCTAAGGGGGAAAAAAAAAAAGATGAGAGACCAAGCAGTGACCAGACACTGAGTTCCCAGCACCAGCCGAGGGGCTTTAGGTACCTTTCCAGATGGCACTGAGACAATCTGTGGTTACAGCCTGTGTAACACAGGGCAACAATCTAAAGGAAATACTGGTAAATCGCATTTTTTAACATTACAAGTGTTCTTCTTACTCTACTAGTCAGAAACTCTTTTTCACCCGGTTCATCCTGACCTTGATGCCTCCAACGTTCAAACCAAAGCCGGAGCGTTAGGAAACACCCTACCCTCCCCCCATCAGATTTCTACCTAGTGGTCAGCAGAAACATCACATCGCAATAAGATTCAAAAAACACGCTCTGGCACCCGCCCATCCTAAGATAGTTTGTTACTCCAAAAAAAAAAAAAAAAAAAAAAAACACTTGCCTAAAATTCTAGCTGCCACTGAGGTGGTGACACCGAGTTCCTATTGTGCTAGATTTCAAACCTGAACAATGAAATCAGGCTTTCTGGCTATGGTTTTCGGGAGACAGGGGGATGGTTTCCCATGGAGGAGGAGCAGAGGTCCAGGGGCGAGCCTCAGCCCTCCCCTCCATGTCTACAAAATAACAAAAAAACCTTTTTTTTTTTTTTTTTTTTTTTTTTTTGCCGATCTCCGGAAGCTCGTGCGTTCTCCCGCCCGGCTGGGCTGTCCGGGAAAAAACAAAACTTCAGGGGCACACTCCGCAGCAACGCGCGGCTGGAACCCGCACCGCGCCGCCACCCTTTACCGACCTGCTCACGGACACAAGTTAGCCCGCGATGGGGGGGGGGGGGGGTTCACTTTTTTTTTTTCCCAAGAGCTAGAAACAGAGTCCCCTACGGAGGAAAAACTTGGAAGGCGTTCACCACCATCGAAAATCCAACGCCTCCCCCCACTTCACCCCCAAAAAAGGGACCGCTAGGCCAAGCAGCCACAAAGCACCAACAGCCGGGTCCACGGCGCGGAACTCCTCCAAATCCCACCAGGTCGCCAAGTGGAACTCCAGCGCCGGGCCGGGGGCCTGCGCCGGGCCGCCCCCCACCCCCCCGGGCCGGGGGCCCGCACCTGCCCGCGCGCCGCCGGAGGAGCCGAGCCCCGCGCGGGCCGGGGGGGCCTCCAAGGGCACGTCTTCCCCTCCGTCCCCCCCGGCGCGGGGCCGCCGCAGGCCCCGCACTGCTCAGGACTTGGGGGCCAGGCGCCGGCGCCCCACATCCGCACCCAGGCCTCGGTGCACCGCGCGCCCCGCCACCCATCCACAGGCCCGCGGGCAGCCCCGGGACCAGGGCCCGAACCCCCGGCCCACGCGACCCCGGAAGGGAGAGCCTGGGGGGGGGGGCCGTGTTTACACCGCCAAGTTGGCCGCTTCCGCCCCAGCCCCGCATCCCCAGTGCCTGAGGCCCGCGGCCGCCTACCTGCATGCCGGGCAGGCCCGACTGCACCGGGGAGTGAGCCATGGCGCGCAGGGCGTCCACTTCCTGGGACGGGACGGCCGGGCCGCGGCGATCCGCGCGGGCGACCAGGCCCGCGGGCCGCGCCGGCTCCCGAGGCCACCCCAGCCCCGGCGGGGCTCAGCGACGGGCGGCGGGCCGCGTCTCCATGCACAAGGGGCGCGGGGCGCCGAGCTGAGCCGCCGCCGCTGCGTCTCGGCGGGAGCCGGGCGGCCTGGGCCCGCACGTACCAGCCGCCTGCACCCGGAGTGGGCGCGCAGCAGCGGCCGAGCCCGCGAGCGCCGAGAGCGCCCCGCCCCGGCCCGGCCCCCGCGCCCGCCCCCGCGGCCCGGCCGGGGACCCCGCCCCGCGCTTCCGGGAGGCGGAGGGGGGAGGAGGAGGAGGAGGAGGAGGCCCGGCGGCCGCGCGGGCGCCCTAGGCCGCAGGCGCCGCGCCGCCGCCTGCCGGCCGGGCCTGCGTCCCAGCGGCTCCCGCGCGCGCGCCCACGCCCCCCGGGGGCGGTGCGGCGCCGCGAGCAGGGGGCGTCCGGCCGCGCGGGAGCGGGTGGGGGCCCCGCGTGGCCCGCGTGGGCCGCGAGCCGGCTCGGGCGCTGAGGCGAGCCTGCGCCGCCTGGCTGCCCGCAGGGGACGCGCGCCCCGGGCGGCCTTCCGAGACCCGGGCTGGGCCCGGCAGGCCGAGGCGCAGCTTCTGTGGCGGGTGAGGGAGTTCCCGAGCGTCCGGAGGCCGGGGAGCGACTGTGTGCCCGGCGTCTGCTGACTGACTGAGCGCGGCTGAGAGGAGCGGCCAGAGCCCCGAGGCCTCGCCCGCCGAGCCGGAGGAAGCGGCGTGCAGACTTCGCCCCGCGCCTCTCCGGGCCGGGAGTGCCCGTTCTGCCCGCCGGCTGTGCGCGGTGGGGCGCCCACAGCGAGCCCCCAGAGGCCGCAGGACGAGGTAAGCAGTGTCCGAGGTGTCCCAGCGCCTCATCCCTGCGTGTGCTCGGAGCCCCGGGAGACCTCAGGCCGCCTTCCTGGCTGTCCCGGGGACACTGATCCCTCAATAGAGAAGTCGGGGCGGCCCCGGGGACTCTGAAGAGGATGTGACAAGTACAAGTCAGCAAAAGCAGCCGCTTACAATCTCACCTGAATTCTGTACCCCTAAGAAACGTACCTCGGGAGAAGAGCCAAACCAGAAGGAACGTGCACCTTTTCGAGGGCCCGTCGTGTTCAGCCTGGGAATTCCACCCAGAGTGGCACAGCCTGAGGAAATGACTGGCACGTATCGAAAGCTGCAGCGAAGTGACATTTAGAATCCTGGGGAATCTACCGTGGAAAACCCTAACAGATGCAGTAAACGGTGTTTTCATTACATACCCACTGAAGAAAACGCAGGAACCAAAACAATGCACAGGCACTTCAGAAAGTTCATGAAAAATGGATTTAAGGGGTATTTGTATGTTGCATAAGGTTTTGAAATCCATGCTGGTTTTTCATAATACACATTGTAAACTTTTTAAAGGCCCTTTGTATAGTTTGATTTACAGCGACTGCATATAAATTAATCTTAGAAACTGTGTGTGTGTGTGTGTATGTATTAGTAGAGAAAAACCTGGAAGTATATGCACCAAAATTTAGCTGTCTGGAATCTGGTCACTAATCAGAGCCAGAGGAGACCATCATGCTGAGAGATACAAATGGACAGTAACATCAGAGCACTGATTTGAAGCAATACCATAGGAAATGCTCAGAAATTGTTTTGCGGTAGACTAGTTTCCAGCAAATAAACCCCTGGAGGATGTGAAATGAGGGGGAGAAGACACTGGAGCATAATATTCCAGATATAAAAAATAATCAGAATAATATTTGTATACCAGGGCTAGTGAGACTAAGAACATATGGGTTCCCAGTGGATGTGGCTTATCTGGACATGGTCTGAGACTTGCATCCTTTAGCTGATCTATCTCCTATTCTCTGTTTATCTCAGTTTTTCTTCTTTGACCATTGAGTTCCATTCTCACTGAACAAAAAGAATGCTCATAGAAGTAACAAGTTCTTCTCAGTCCTATGCAGGCATCAACCAGTGTTCCCAGAACTGTAGGTCTCTCGCTGCTTTGTTTTCCCAGAGCACCGATGATTGACAAGGCCTGAGTCAGGAACAGTTCTGTGCGGTTTTGCATTCAATCATTACACTTTTAATTTTTTTCCCCAAAGAAACCCTTTATTTATTGAGTACACATTTTATAAGCACAAGTTTAGGAATATACTGATTATTCCCACCATCCTGCCCTCCCCCCCACTCCCATTACACTTTTTTGTGTACCTGTTGCATTCAGACATCAGTTCAGCATAGGGCATCTAAACAGAACTAGATCCCCAGGTGCTTGTGATCCTATCCTGGAAACCTAGTCTCACTATCCTAACTTTGGAAGTTTACAGTACCATAATTGATGGCATGTAGAGTGACAACAGGGTCACTTCCAGGGCCGGCGCTGTAGGTAGCAGTAAAGCTGGTTTGGGTCCCTGCTGCTCCACTTCCAATCTAGGTCTCTGCTATGCTATGGCCTGGGAAAGCAGTAGAGGATGGCCCAAGTCCTTGGGCCCCTGCACCCACGAGGGAGATCCAAAGGAAGCTCCTGGCTTTGGATGGGCCCAGCTCCTGCCATTGCAGCCACCTGGGGAGTAAACCAGCAGATGGAAGTCTTCACTTGCTTGCCCTCTCTGCCTCTGCCTCTCTGTAACTCTGCCTTTCAAATAAATAAATAAATCTTTTTAAAAAAAATCGCTTCTACCAAGGAAAGAAAAGGACCATCCTCTCACACTTTTCCTCTTGTCACTCTCTCTCCACCCCTAATAAATAATTACAACAGATCATTTACTACTGTAATTGCAGAAAGAATTTGAGGGTCTCCATAGAGATTATATGTTCTCTTGTCTCCATGGAGATACTAAGCTATTGTTTTCATCCCCTGGCCCTCTTTGTCTTTTGTGTTCACTTACAGGACATGAGTTGTGCTCTGACATGTATTCTGCACCACAAAAGACATTTCCATGTCCCTACATGGAGCCCCTCCACCCAGAGAGCCCCTATGGATTGACTTCCCCTAAGCCAGTTGCTAGTCTCAGCTGAGCTCAAAGCTTGCAGCAGAAAACAAGAATTCAACAATCAATCCCTTCACTTCTCTGGCTCTGAGTTGAAAAGATAAACACTCCCAAATGCCACTTGATAAAGAACAGCTAGACAAGTAGCACATTTGCAATTTAAATTTGCAGATTAAAGAAAGGGACTTGCATGGTGAACTTTAAAGAGAGAAATATGAGTAGCTCAGATAAGTAACAGAAGGCTTGAAGAATTTCTACACATGTTCAGTAGGTGAAGACAAATTATTAACATCAGCATAAAGAAGTACATCAAGAATCATCGGATGACATGACAGCAAGAAAATATATTTTAAAGGCCTAGGGGGGTTTCCCAGCACATTGAGAAATGGTGACAACAGGGTTTTGTTCTGTGAATGCAGAGCTCAGAGGACAGGCTCTCTTGGAGACCTCACTCTAAGTCAGCCTTTGGTTGTACCCTGCTTGCTAGGGCAGCTGTAACAAAGACCCACCAACTGGGTGTCTTACACCACAATTGTGTACCTCCTCACAATGGCAGAGGCTGGAAATCAGGTCACAGTGTCAGCAAGGGCTGATTTCCTCTGAGGCCTCCCTCCTTGCAGGTGGCTGCTGCTCATCTGGTCTGTCTGTGGTTGTCTGTGCCCTAAATCCCTCTGCATACAAGGAGACCAATAATAATGGGTTGGAGCCTACTCTGATTGTTCTTCCTGAACTTGACTGCTCTGGAGTCAAGTATAGTCACATTTGGAGGTCCTGGGGGTTAGGACTTCCTCATGAATTTGAGGGAGGGCACAGGTTAGCTCTTACTCCTTCACTATATATGAGTTTGGTCACCCGCATCACTGGTTCCTACAGGCTCAGATCCAGGACTGCTTTCTCCTCTCCCAAGGCCCATGGGCCTGCTACACACTTCACATTTTTGCACAAGAGACATTTCTTCCATATTTCCTTGGGTGTAGTCCCTAAACTTTATCTTGCATAGAAACCAGAGCAGTAACCTCCAATTATTGGATGACTAAAGCAGAAGCAAGGAATTTACAGGTGTCTGCCCAATAAAATATTGCTAATTAGAAGAAATCGTCTGGGATACGTAACAAAATCTGCCAGAAAGAGTTCAGAGTATTATGCAGGCCTGGAAATACTCATCTCAGAAAAAAGGTTGATGAACTAAGATGTCTCTTTCTCCTTCTGCCCTCTTCACCTGCGTATCTCTACACTTGTAGGTGTGATTTGCCAGGAGAGTTGGGGCCTGAGCCTCCAGCCAGCCAGGGGGATTTTGGTTGTGTAGTTGCCCTATGGCAGTTCTGTGGGCTCAACACCAGGGAACTTTGAACCGTTTAGAAGAAGCGTCCAGAACGGGCTCACTAGAAAAATTCTCATGTGCAATTTTGCTTGGCAGAGAGCCAATTCACAGGGCTTGTGGCCCTCTGAACAGTGGCCACTTGACCCTGCCAATCAGCTTGTAAAGGCTGCCGTATGCAAAGACTCCTCAAGTGCCCTGTGTGTGGATTTCCCTCCCTCCTGAGGCTTGGTTTCCTTTCAGATGCATCTAGAAAGGGCATAAATGAAGTCATCCCCAGACTGATGTCATCCATCCTACAGTCACGGAAACTGAAGCATAGTTCTTAAAAGCTCTTGGCCCTGTTTTCTGACAAGGAAGACAAATGGTAGAAAATGATTTTAATTTTCACCTCCAGCTGATCCAGGGAATGATGTGCTTAAAGAATGCTGCATAACCACCAAAGGTAAAATGTGGCTGTCAGTTGCAAATAGAAGTTCCAGAATGCACATGACTTAAGTAAGCTCAGAATCCTGAAAATGCCAGCCTAAATACTACCTGTGTGCAAAGCTTCACCCGGAAAAAGAAGCAGGTAGTCTTGTACCTTGATTTTTTTAAACCCATTTTTATTTGGCTTCCTAAAGAAGCTATGTAAAGGGATATTGTTATCCAGAACTCTTTGAATAACAAGGGACAAAAACCTAGCTCAAGAGGGCTGGTATTGTGGCATGACTAGTTAAGCCGCTGTCTGCATTGTGGACTGCCAGTTCAGGTCCCAACTGCTCGGCTTCCTATCCAGCTCCCTGCTAATGCACCTGCGAAGACAGAAAGCTGACCCTAGTGCTTGGACACCTGCCATGGAAGTGGTAGCCCCGGATGGAGGTCCAGGATCTTGGCTTCCGCCTGATCCAGCCCCTTCTGTTGCAGCTATCTGGGGAGTGAACCAGTAGATGAAAGATTCTCTCTCTCTCTCTCTGCCTTTCAAATAATAAATAAATCTTAAAGAAAGAAAACCTAGCTTAAACCTCCATAAGCATGAAAGAGAAATTTTAACTCAGAAATCCAGGCTAGAAAAAATCCAAGAGTGTGGGTATAATTATAAAATCAAAACTCTTTGTCTGCCTCTTATTTCCTCTAGCCTCTGCTCAGCTGCATAGTTATCTAGGTGCCCTCAGAGTAATGATGGAACACAGACGGGGCAGTTCCCCAATAGGAAAAAAAAAAAAGACTGGAACATTCTACTCCTTGGCTGCCAAAGTGCACACCCATGCACATTTTTTTACCAGAAGTGTAACTTGTACGTGCCCCCTCCCCAATATATTACACCCAAACTATGAATAACCATTTATCAACTCATCTCTCCTCCAAAGCAAGTCAAACCCAAGTCATCCATTTCCTAGTCCAGTGACTCTGGATAAGGTGCAGTGCTCTTTGTCAAGTTTATTGTATCTTTTCACAAGCTGGTAATTTCTGGCTACATGGTCAGTGGAATCTCCATTCCTGTGTTTATTATGGAGGAGGAACTGTTTGAAAAGCACCTTAAAATCTCTTGTTTCAAAGACAGAGAAAAGAAACCCAGCAGGCTTCATCATCAGCCCATATTATGTGTGATGCCTTCCTGGAAGGAAACGTGGGAGAGGTGCGTGGGTCAGCCACAAGGTTTGCACTTGACTGTTCTTTGGGAAATGCTCCCTTTCCTGGGTTGCTCTGCCACTACCCAGGAAAGAAGTCTAGGTTACAGTGGCTTTTCTGGAGGCTGAAGGTCTTTCCCACCCTACCTGCTTTGGGTGAAAATTTGGAGTCCAGAGAGGGCTTCTCTTCATACAGAGGTCTTAAATTTTCTCCTTCATAGCACCTTCATGCTTCAGCCACTTTTTTTCCATAGCATCTCTAGGTCAAAAGAATTACCCAATAGGCCAATTAATTAAGAAATGAGGTATAAACAACTCAATATGCCCTTCTGTCTTCATAACTTAGGAGCCATCTGAAAAAAATAATTCTGTAAATTTTTAAAGGTTTTAATTTTGTTCTTAAGTCATCATAGTGATTAATGGGACATATGTTCCTGTTGGACATTGGACAACTTCCCAACCTTAGAATCAGAGTGGCTGCTACCACCTTCATTTCTTCTTCCACCTTGACTTTTGATTTTTACCACAGCACCTGCCAAAAAAAAGTAAGCAACTGGTTTGCAAATAATATGACATCATTGGAAAGAGTCTAGCATGATCTAATATTGAAACTGAGCTACTTGTCCATGTGGTGTCTGACAGATGTTCAGCCCCACTCTGTCTCCTGGAAAATGTAAAACACTGTGCCTGCCTTTATGAATTCCCTGTAGTAGCCAAGGGCACCTGGGGGTAGAGCTTGGGAACCAGAGATTTAAGGATTAAGCAGTCACAGGTTTGCTATTGCCCTGGTGACATAAGTCTTCTGAAAACAGTAGAAACCAAAGGCATAAGCCTGCTGAATCAGGGTCCTTGACTCTAAACCCTATCATTGAAAACTTGACCCTCTGCCCCTTAGCACTCCTGGTCTTACTCTTTCTGTGTGGTTCTCTGCCTCTGAATGAGAGGATTGAAATGATAGGCAGGGTTAATCTGTCCCTTGTCCTTGGACGTACCCCATGACTGGCTGTGGAGAAAACCATGCTTCTGCCAGGAAGGAGGGCCCTGTAGGGGAAGGGCGGGATCTGCAGGTGTTTAGAAGGAGTCTGGAGGATCTGGGTCACTTGATGCTTTGATTTCTCTCTCAAGTCTCGGGCAGGACTGGCTATATAATTTGCCAGGACCAAGGCAAAATGAAAATGGAGCACTCTTGTTCAAAATTATTTCAAGATACAGCTAGGCAGTAAACCAGGCACAGGGCCCTTGTAAGTGCAGGGTCTCTTGCAACTTCATGCCCATCAAGTCAGCCCAGGCCCAGCTTTCTTCACAGGTGCTTACCTGCCTCTCTGACTTGCTCTCACCGGCTTTAACCAGGGAGGGTTAACACAACTTTTGCATTCTCTTCTTCCTGCTGGTGCAGGCTGGAAGGGCCTCTCTTAACCTGGATTTCATCCAAGGCTGCATGGCTTCCTGATGGGCCAACTTGGCTGAAGTTTCTCTGTTTCTCCTTGCAGCTTACTAAAATCCACAAAAGTAGCCAGCACACTTGGCCTGACCTTTTTAGACTAAGAGCTTTCTAAGCGTGTGGCACACCAGGATGGCAGATGTCCGTGCCTTTGTCCAGGGCAGCTGGGGCAGTGCCTGAGGCATCCAGAGCCCCAGGCCAATTGCCTCTGGCAGGGAGCCGCCTCATCTATTTGGATCAGCATGTCTTACAAATACCATGCTTTATGTAGATGTGGAAGCTCTATTATACTGTGTCATCCTCTGTATCTACCAAGTGCAAAGTCTCTGAGTTCCCAGATGCAAAGATTACTGCTGTCTGCCACTCAGCCCTACCCTTACCAATCACCCAACTGCATTTTCCCCTGGCACCCAATATTTATACTTGCCTGGACTCTTAGTTTCATGCAACAGAACCCCTGTCAAAACAACTTTGAGCATAAAGAGTAATTTATTGGGATATCTAGCATTTAAAAATCAGCCATAATTTGAAGGTTAAAATCGCAGGAGGTAAACCCAGCTTCTGGCAACTCAGCCTAGGGACTCAGACAAGGTCATTGGACTTTGTGGGCCCCTCTGTGGGCTCACTGGCCTCTGCTTGTATTCAAGTAGGCTTTTTCCAAATGAGAACAAGATGGTATGTTAGCCTGGAGCCTTCAGCATCCTCACAGGCTGAAACCCCGAATTAAAGGGTGCCATCTTTCATGATAGAGCTGCCAAAAGTCTCAGGGAAGACTCTGATTGGCCTGGGCTGTGGGAGTGGGCAGAGCCATCTCTTCTGAATCCAGGGACAAAAGATGAGTTCTTTGAGAAGAAGTAGTGGTGCACCCTAAATCAAGTGATACTGAGCAGACACGGACCTACTGAAGCGGGGGAGTCGGGGCGGGGGTTCTCTGGGCAGCTGCTTTGTCTGACAATGGGTTCGGGATATTCTCATAGAGTTATAAGGGCGGCCAGCCTCAGATCAAGCATTGGCAGACTTTTTCTGTCATGGGCCAGATAGTAAGTACTTTAAGCTCTGTGAACCATTTGGTCTCTGTGGAAGTCCCTAACTCCATTGTTGTATGACCAAAGCATCCCTAAGCAGCAGGTGCAAATGAGCATGGTTGCATTCCTGTGGAGCGCCATTTACACAAGCAGGTGGCAAGTCAGATTTGTACCAGGGGCTATCGTTTGTTGACTTCTAATGCAGGTGAATGATCTTGGTAGTTGAGTGAGTGGTCAGCACCAGGAGACAGAGTTCAAGCAAGATAGGTTTAAGGAAGTACATGGAGGATGAAAAAGAAACTAGTCACACCACTGGATATGTAGTCAGAAGAGATCAAGGTGCCACCCCGGATTATGGGTTGTAAATAGGTCCATAATACATAATTGAACTTAAAGGCAGGGACCAATACACCAGTGTAAGTGGTGAGAACATGAGGAGACAAACCTCTACACAGAGGATTCAGAACTTCCTGGAGTGTTACCGTGGACATTCGTCATGCAGAGCGAGTCATAAAAGAGTAAAGACGAGGAGTGCTGAACTCTGGAAGGTCAGGGTCCAAGTTTAGATTTTTTTTCCTTGTGACCCCAAGAACGTTCCCAGTTTGTGGAAACTCGAGAGTCACTCAGGAAATACATGCTATTTATAAGTCACAAGAGGCAAGCTTCAAAATTAAAATTCTAAAATTTAGAAAATGCTTAAAAATATAGGGAAACTGGCACTTAGATACACTGCTGATAGAAATGTAAACTGGGATGATAATCCTAGCAGGACCTTTAGAAGTGCAACAAAAATCTTCAAATGTTCACGCTCTTTGATATTATATTTTTATTTCAAGATATTATACTGAGGGAACAATTATAACCTTGGAAAATATATATGAGGATAGGTTTATAGAACTGTTTATGAGATTATATAATTTATTTATTGTTCAACAGTAGTTGAAATATATAAGTGTTTGGCTACAAATGATACACTCTCAGAATGGTATAAATTCTAGGTGGCAGTTTTAAATTAGTGTGCAAATTAATACTGACATACTTATTAAATATGTTTGTGGTTCATAAAAGAATAAGTGAGAAAACCAAGTTATAAGGAAGTATATATTATAACCTTTTTTATTAGAGTAAATTATAAGTGTGTTTCTGGCAATGGCTGACTGGGTTATTTCAGAACAATCTTCCTGTAAAGAGTGACTGGAGGAGCAGGCGTTGAGGAACAGTCGTTAAGACACCACTTGGGACGCCCTCGTCCATATCACAGTGCCTTAGTTCAAATTCCAGCTCCACCTCTGATCCACCTTCCTACTAACGCACAAACTGAGAGGTAGCAGATGATGGCTCAAGCACTTGGGTCCCTGGCACCCACATAGGAGACCTGGATTGAGATCCAGACTCCTGGCTTCAGCCTGACCCAGTCCAACTGCTGTAGGCATTTAGGAAGGGATCCAATGGATGGAAGATATCTTTGTCTATGTGTCTGTCTCTCTTTGCCTTTTAAATAAAAATAAATCCTTAAAAAAGAATGTCTAGAAAAGCTAGACAGAAATAATTAATCCAGGGTGGGAAAAACCTATGTGCTTGAAGCCATCAGAGACCTCGCAAGGCAATTCATGGGTAAGCTGGGAGAAGTGAACCTGGCACTGGGGAAGCTTTTCTCCTTGAGGCAGTTGCTAATTGGAAAAGGACCACTGCAAAAGAACAAAACCAAGGTTTGGCACTTTGATGGGGCCAGGTGAGCAAACTTTGGATTCTAGCATCCTTTACAGGAGAGACAATCTGGCAAATAATCCCAACTCTTGATTGGGACCAAAAAGTACTGCAAGTTAAGAGTAAGGACGAGTCACAAACACACTCATGAAATGAAATCTAGCCTCAGCTCGGCTCAAAGGATTAGATTAAGATCATCTATCCCACCTCACTTCCCGAAGTGCTTGAGCCCCTGCTACCCACATGGCAGACCTGAAAGAAGCTCCTGGCTCCTAGCTTTGGCCTGAGCCAGCCCTGGCCATTGTGGCCGTTTGAGGAATAAACCAACAGATGGAAGATATCTCTCTCTCTCTATCTTTCCTTCTTTCTCTGTAACTCTGCCTTTCAAATAAATAAATTTAAAAAAACCCCATAATATAAAAGTATAATATCTTGAAATAAAAATATAGTATCAAAAAGCATGAACATTTGAAGATTTTTGTTGTACTTCTAAAATAAATCTTAAAAAAGCTGAACTCTTAAAAAAATGATAAATAAGGCCAGTGCCGTGGATCATTTGGCTAATCCTCCACCTGCCGCACCGGCACCCCACGTTCTGGTCCCGGTTGGGGCACCAGATTCTGTCCTGGTTGCTCCTCTTCCAGTCCAGCTCTCTGCTGTGGCCTGGGAGGGCACAGGAGGATGGCCCAAGTGCTTGGGTCCCTGCATCGGGATGGGAGACCAGGAGGAAGTACTCGGCTCCTGGCTTCAGAAAGGTGCAGCACCGGCTGTAGCGGCCATTAGGGGAGTGAACCAACGGAAGGAAGACCTTTCTCTCTGTCTCTCTCTCACTGTCTATAACTCCTTCTCTGTCTCTCTCTCTCACTGTCTAACTCTGCCTGGCAAAAAAAAAAAAAAAAAAAAAACAAAAAAAAAAAACAAAAAAAAACACATGACAAATAACATTCTTGTTATACCAGAATAAAAGGAAATAGAGCTTAGACATAGACTGAGAGATCTAAAATTCAATAGAGAAAACAATGGATTCTTCTTCCCCAGCAGCCTTCAAAAGGAAGTAATTATTAAGTAGGTCTTCACCTACAGTGTAACTGCAGACTAGAAGACTGAAGATTAGTTTTGCACCTGTGATCCTATAGTTTTTGAGTTGAGGAAGCTGTTCCAGGAACTTCTGTTATGGTCCATCTGCCTTCCAGGCAGTAATCTAGGGGCTGAGAATAACAACATGGACTCATGTTTTTAAGACCTCACAGTCTATGGCATTCCTATGATTATAGATAAAAAGTAATAAAATAAATGTCACGCATTAACAATTATGAGCTGAATACCTGCCATGAGTCAGATTCTGATTGAGGGGTTGGAATACAGCAATAAACAAAACAAAACCCACGACCTTATGAAACGTGCATTCTAGTTAATAGGCAAGTACATAACACACTGAATGGCGATGAGCATAGTAAGAAACAAAGCAGGTTGACAATAAAGGATGACGGTGGGACCGCTGTGCAGGGTGGGCTGTTTGACAGATGAAGAGACAGGGGAGGTCTCTGTGTTCAGAACATTTGGGCAACACTTGAAGAAGAGAGAGAGTGATCCGTGTGGCTTTCTAGACTTGAGCAGTCCAGGAAACGGGAGGTGCTGGAACATTCCTGATGGAGCAATGGTGGTAGGCAAGAGAGAATGAGAATGAGAAGGTTGCTTAGGGACACACAGGGACTTGAGAGCCACATGAGGACTTTGAACTTTACCTTTGTGAGGTGGGGAACCACTGGAGCATCTGGGGGCAGAGGCAGGACACAGCCTGAATGAGGTCTGGGATATCCCACACAGCTTGCTGAGTGGAGAAAGGGCAACCATGGAGGTCAGGCCAGGGACAGGGCCTTGTTCTTCCACAGAAAAGCCTTGTACCACAGAAACACTACAGGAGGTTTTATTAGGATTACTGGCACAACATTTTCCATTTTGCCTGTTTTTTAGTATACAGTCTTGTAGCATTAACTATATTCACACCACTGAAAATCTCCAGAACTTTTTTCTCAGAGATTTATGAATGTATGTATATATATATATATATATATGTATTTAAAAGAGTCACAGGGAAAGGCAGAGAGAGAGAGACAGAGAGAGAGAGAGAGAGAGAGAGAGAGAGAATTTTCCCCCCATTGACTCACTCCCCATATGACCTCAATAGCCAGGGGTAGGCCAGGCTGAAGCCAGGAGTCTGGAACTCCATCCAGGTCTCTCACATGGATGGCAGCAGCCCGAGTACTTGGCATCACCCACTGCCTTCCCAAGCACATTAGCAGGGAGCTGAATCACAAGTGGAGCAGCCAGAACTCTAACAAGATGCCAGCATCAGGATGGCTTAACCCACCACAGCACAGCACTGCCAGCCTTCAGAACCGGCTCACCTTGCCCAGGCCCCTTCCCCAGTCCCTGGTAACCGGCCTTCTACTCTGCCTTTGTGAGTTGGACCACTGTGGGTAAAACTTAATTAAAAAAAAAAAAAAAAAAAAAAAAAACCACTCCATGTCCTACAGAGTGGGTTTGGTTTACATTTCTTTGCTTTTTTTTTTTTTAATAAGATTTATTTATTTATTTGAAAGTCAGAATTACACAGAGAGAGGAGAGGCAGAGAGAGAGAGACAGAGAGAGAGAGACAGAGAGAGAGAGAGAGGTCTTCCATCACTGGTTCATTCCCCAATTGACGGCGACAGCTGGAGCTGCACTGATCCGAAGCCAGGAGCCAGGAGCTTCCTCCGGGTCTCCCATGTGGGTGCAGGGGCCCAAGCACTTGGCCATCTTCCGCTGCTATCCAAGGCCACAGCAGAGAGCTGGATTGGAAGAACAGCCAGGACTAGAACTGCTGCCCATATGGGATGCTGGCACTTCAGGTCAGGGCGTTAACCCACTGTGCCACAGCGCCGGCCCCAAAACTTAATTTTTAAAACCTATTTATTGAGACTGCTGTTGTGGGGTAGCAGGTTAAGCAACTGCCTGTGATGCCAGCATCCCATAGAGCGCCAGGTTGAGCCTTGGCTGTCTGCTTCCCATCCAGCTCCCTGCTAATGCTCCTGGGAAAGCAGTAAGATGGCCCACAGCACTGTGGCGTAGCAGGTAAAGCCGCTACCTGCAGTGACGGCATCCCATATGGGCGCTGGTTCGAGTCCTGGCTGCTCCACTTCCGATCCAGCTCTCTGCTATAGCCTGGGAAAGCAGTAGAAGATGGCCCAAGTCCTTGGGCCCCTGCATCCAAAGACACTCCTGGCTCCTGGCTCCAGGTGGGCACAGCTCTGGCCATTGTGGCCATTTGGGGAGTGAACCAGTGGATTGAAGACCTTTCTCTCTGTCTCTCCCTCTCATGTCTGAAACTCTACCTTTCAAATAAATAAATAAAATCTTTGACAAATAATTTTGATTGGAAAGCTGCCAATCAAAAAATTGGCCTTGTGTTGGCAGTGTCCCATAGGGGTGCCGGTTTGAGTCCCGGCTGCTCTTCTTCTGACCCAGCCCCTTGCTTATGTGTCTGGGAAAGAAGCAGAACATGGTCTAAGTACCTGGGCCCCTGTACCCATTCGGTGTGGTGGAATGAGAAGGCCATGCCAAGATGGCCACTGGCAACAGGCATGGCAACAGGCTGTGATTGGATGGTTTCGGAAACCACATGACAGCGGAGCCTGCCTGGCAACAGGCTGTGATTGGATGGCTTTGGAAACTGCCTGGCAACAGGCTGTGATTGGTTAGGGCATAAACTGCCCCTTGACTGGATTGGCTGCCTTGGCTATTTAAGCTGCTGTAGCAACTGAAATAAACAAGTCTGCAGGCTGCTTGCCTCAGGCCTGCTTCCACCCAACTCCTGGGGTCTGTGTGGTGACTCCGCGCCTCTTGCCCCCACCACACTCTTCCTCTCAGAAATGAATCCACCGCAACAACTCGGGAGACCCGGATGAAGCTCCTGGCTTCAGCCTGGCTCAGCCCTGGCTGTTACGACCATTTGGGTAGTAAAAGATTTCTTTCTCTCTGTCTCTCAACTCTGCCTTTTAAATAAAATAAATATCTAAAAAAAAAAAAAAGGTTTGATTTTAGTAGGGTCTCCATTAATGCAAACCACATCCACTCCTGGAAGCATTTGAAGTCACACACACCCTTTTCCTCTAACTTTTCTTCTCCACCCTTTATCTTTACCCTCCCGGAAAGCACCTCCCCTTCCAAGAAGCTCCCCCTTGCATCTTTGCTTAGGTTTACTTAAGTATTCCTCCTGCAGAGTTCTGCAGCTTCTTCCACTCCCCTCTTGCTGTAATGTTTTATTTATTTGTTCATTCATTCATTTATATGAAAGGCAGAGACAGAGAGATCTTCCATCTGCTGCTTCACTCCCCAAAATGTCTACAACAACCAGGGCTGAGCCAAGCCAAGACCAGGAGCCAGAAACTCAATTCAGGACTCATATAAGTGGCATCATATAAGTGAGCCATCACTGCTGCCACCCAGAGTACACTCTAGCAAGAAGCTAACATTGAGAGCGGAGCCAGGACTCAAACCCAGTCACTCTGACATAATATGTGAGCAATCCAGGCAGCATCTGAATGGCAACTCCAAACACGCGCCCCTCTCATATTTCAAAAACACTGTATCAGGTCTTCAGGTTTCTGGCTCCCTAAATAGACAAGCTCAATTACCTCTGTAAAACCACATCAGGAAATGACACTCAAGAAAGTTGAAAAGGAAGGAAGAAGAGCAAAGGGAGAAGGGAAGAGAGGGGGTCTATGATACACCATCTCTTCATCACCTGGAGATCCCTGGATTGCAGGAGGGCCAGGCTGGCTCAGTTGATTCCTGGCTCAGTAGGTCAGATGAGAGGCAAATACATTCTAGAAATGTTGCCAATGTGATTAAGTGGACAATTATCATTACATGATGACTTCTGGAAGCATCTTAACATCGCCCCACTATTGCAATTGTGCTAAGGCTGGAATTTCAGACCAGAGCTGCCCAGGGGAACTTTCTGCCATGATGGAAATAGCCTGTACCCTATCCAGTAGAGGAACCACTAGCCACATTTGGCTGTTGAACACTTGAAATGTGGCTGGGGCCAGCACTGTAGCACAGAGGATTAAAGCCCCAGCCTGCAGCGCCGGCATCCCATATGGGTGCTGGTTTGAGTCCTGGCTGCTCCTCTTCTGATCCAGCTCTCTGCTATGGCCTGGGAAAGCAATAGCAGATGGCCCAACTCCTTCAGCCCCTGAACCCATGTGGCAGACTCAGAAGGAGCTCCTGGCTCCTGGCTTCGGATCAGCTCAGCTCTGGCTGTTATGGTCATCTTGGGAATGAACCAGCGGAATGGAAGATCGCTCTCTCTCTCTCTGGCTCCACCTCTCTCTGTAACTCTGTCTTTCAAATAAATAAAATAAATCTTTAAAAAAAATAAATGTGGGTAGAGTTACTAAGAAACCAAATTTTAATTCAATTAAATTTTTGTAAAATGAAATTTAAGCTTAAATGGTTGGCTACAGGCAGTCATTTTGTTATGGGCTCTTCATAATGGAAGTTATGTTTTCTGATTTCCACATTCACATGAGAAATTCCATCTTGTTTGCCCAACTTCCTAACTCCTTGTACTGAGACATATTATTATTATTTTTTTTGATAGGCAGAGTGGACAGTGAGAGAGAGAGACAGAGAGAAAGGTCTTCCTTGTTGCCGTTGGTTCACCCTCCAATGGCCGCCGTGGCCGGTGCACCACGCTGATCTGAAGCCAGAAGCCAGGTGCTTCTCCTGGTCTCCCATGTGGGTGCAGGGCCCAAGCACTTGGGCCATCCTCCACTGCACTCCCGGGCCACAGCAGAGAGCTGGCCTGGAAGAGGGGCAACCGGGACAGAATCCAGCACCCTGACCGGGACTAGAACCCGGTGTGCCGGCGCCGCAAGGTGCAGGATTAGCCTATTGAGCCGCGGCGCTGGCCAAGACATAGTATTGATTTTGTCATTACTCATTCCTAATATGATCTTTATGTTGAAATCCATTTCTTCTGTAGAAACTATAAGTTTTCAGATAGCACCCTGAAATGTAATCCTTGCAGGGTAGTCACAGTAATAAGCCACATTAAAAAAAAGAGGCAAACTTAGTACAAATATATTTAGAAAAATATTATTTTCTCAAAAAGGAATCTTAAAAAGTATTATGATTATAAAAAATTATATACCATGTCTCACCTGATGATTACTTTTCCTAACTGAAATCATTTGTTGAGCCTGATAATTAGGTGCACATAACCTTAACCTACTTGTAAACTGAATATCTGAACGAAGAACTCAATTTTTGAGACTTTACATTCTCATCTGGATGATAATGAAATGAAGATGCGGCCGGCGCCACGGCTCACTAGGATAATCCTCCGGTACTCTGGGTTCTAGTCCCGGTTGGGGCGCCAGTTCTGTCCCAGTTGCTCCTCTTCCAGACCAGCTCTCTGCTGTGGCCCGGGAAGGCAGTGGAGGATGGCCCAAGTGCTTGGGCCCTGCACCTGCATGGGAGACCAGGAAGAAGCACCTGGCTCCTGGCTTCAGATCAGCACAGCACACCGACGGTAGCGGCCATTTGGGGGGGGGGGTGGTGAACCAATGGAAGGAAGCTCTTTCTCTCTGTCTCTCTCTCTCACTGTCTAACTCTGCCTGTGGGGGGGGGGGGGGGAAGAAAAAAGAAAGAAACGGAGATGCATAATATAACTGAAAAATGACTGAATATAGAAAATAAATGTCATTTCTATTTCCTAAAGCACCTCACATCCGTATAAGTCCAAGGCAAGGAGGATTGGAGTTTTGTGCCAAGGTGATGGTGTTTGGGTAACGACAGGGGAGATCTTCCCCTATAGTAATAAACACAACTCTCCTGAGTACAGCACAGACCAGGCCCCATAGCCTACAGAACAATCAATAACTCCAATGAAGCTCTAGTTCTCACTGTACTTTTCTTGCATGTCTCCTGAGAAATCTCCAGCCACAATGGACCCCGTGTCCAACTTCTGCCTCCTGTCCCTGGGCAGCTGAGCACCTGCAGTAAATCTCTCTGCAGGGCTGGCCAACTGTAAATTTAAGCTCACCGGTCTCCAAGGAGTCCTCACCACTGCCTGCAGACACGTCTGCTACTCCATGTGGTCATTCCTCCCACTCTATTGGCCCAACACTCCCACCCCGTCACCCTCAGCAATGACTTCTTCCCCTGCTTTGCTGAGAACAGGAGCCATCAGAGAACTGCCTCAGCATCCCACTGTGTCTACAAATGTATACCCAGTGGCCCCAGTCCCCTCTTCTTATTAGAACTCACTTGTCCCTTCTGCATCTGTGACTATCTTCTCCACCCCTCATCTCCTTTCAGTGATTGTGTGCTGTCTCGGATTCCCCACTACTTTGGATCTTCCATCCCCCATTTTGACTCCATCTTTCCATCAGCCTTTTTTTTTTTTTTAATTTTTTTTTTTTTTTTTGACAGGCAGAGTGGACAGTGAGAGAGAGAGAGACAGAGAGAAAGGTCTTCCTTTGCCGTTGGTTCACCCTCCAATGGCCACGCGCTGATCCAAAGCCAGGAGCCAGGCGCTTCTCCTGGTCTCCCATGGGGTGCAGGGCCCAAGCACTTGGGCCATCCTCCACTGCCTTCCCGGGCCATAGCAGAGAGCTGGCCTGGAAGAGGGGCAACTGGGAAAGAATCCGGCGTCCCAACCGGGACTAGAACCCGGTGTGCCAGCGCCGCAAGGCGGAGGATTAGCCTATTGAGCCACGGCACCGGCCAACATTCAGAATTTAATCCTAGCTATCCAAAGTGGTTTCTCTTGAGTAGTCAGAGTGCAGTTTATTGGGTTTTCCAAAGAAAACTGCTTCTTTCATAACTGAGGGACTTTTATATCACGTCGATTATATGAAGTATATGAACTGAGAACTCGTCCTTTTGCAAATTGTAACATTTGTACAAAAAGAACAAAATGAAAGCGTCTCTTGATTTAAGGTTCTGTTTAAAAATTAAAGCTGCTATTTTTTTTTTTTTTTTGGTCCTAAAGGGATTCAATAAAGATGTAAGCTAGACAAAGGACAATGGTATCTTAAACCAGTAGCACATAAAAAGAAGACTACAGAAAATACATTTTATGAAAATACATTTTATGAAAGGCTTTTGGGGTGTGAATGACATGATCTGGTTAGCTGTGTGGAGAATCACTGGTAGGGAGCAGAGTAGGTGCACGGAGAACGGGTGGAGAAATAGCAGTGGTTTAGAGAGGGGTTTCTTGCACTTCCATGTGGGCATGTGAACCACCTGAGGACTTACTAAATATCGATTCTTATTTGGTAGGTACAGGGTATGGCCTAATTGAATGCATTTTAGCAAGCTCTTAGGTGAATGCAACAGACCGACTTGTGGACCACTCTTAAGCAGGGCTTAGAGTAGGATAGTAACAGCACAGACGTATGAAATGGGTGGATTCCAGGGCTTGTTTGAAGGTAGGATAGCAGGGCCACCTGACCAGGTGAAGAAGGAGAAGCATGGGCCAAGATTGTACCCCATATTTTTGAGCAGATGGGTCTATGTAGTCTGATTTGTTGGTGTTGGGGAGACAAGAGGAGAGGGAAGCTTGTGGGGAAAGATGTTGACCTGGGATAATTTCCAAATGGAGATGCAGTGAGAGAGTTGGATTGCTGTGTTTGGAGCTCAAGAGACAGAGCTAGAGATATAAATTGGGAGTCATAAGGATAACTAAATGGTATAAAGAACCCAAGCAAGTAAAGGAATGAGTCATGCTTTCTGGGGACAGTAAAAAGGAGAAACCTATAGGATAAGAGGAAAGCAGGAGAGGGTGTAATACAGATGCTGCTATGGTTTGAATGGGCTTCTGTTGCCAAGGTGATAATATTAAGGGGTGGGGCCTTTCAAGGCCACGTGGGCTCCTCCCTCATGACTGGGATTCGGTTGACTGTTGGAGGGGATTTGTCATCTCTTGCCTTTCTGCCTTCCACCACCACCAACAAAATTCATTTTTTCATTTCCAGTGGAAAGATGGACACTCTGCTTCAACTTTTCTTTTCAGTTGCCATGGGTAGGCTGTCACACCATTCAAATTTTGATGACGATCCAGTGTGTGTCACCAGCGCTGTGACTGTTCTGGTTTACTCACTGTTCTAATCCTGAATCTTGGACTGGGATCGTGGCCAGTGTTCGTATCATCAACTCTTGAGGTCTTTTTCTGTGTGTAGCGATTTCGTTGATCTTTACCTGAGATTCAGTTTTTATAAGGATTGTTAAGGGTAGATGTGTGGCTACAGGTTGGATTGGAGTTATCATTCATGTCGACAAAGAAGTCAGCATTATCAGTGGCAATTCTTCGAGGCAAGGTCACAGGAACCATCTCATCACAAGTTGACTCATGTGATCGCTGGATCACTGTAGTTTTGCCACCATGTGTAACACTTCCGCAACATGTACACCCCCAGCCTGCCCGACACTAGCTGTTCTCTGAGTCACCATGGCAGACGGACCGAGGGGAGCCAAGAAGAAGCACAGGTGTCTGTCCCATCGAGTACTTGTATGTGTCCTGTTCATCCCGTAATGAATGTTCCTTGCCTCTCCCTCAAAATTGACATTACTGAGTCACTTAACATAAATTTACGTTGCTATGAAAAAAGCCCCTAGATTTATTGAATTTTGAGTCCTGCCCGTAGTTGCCTTGGTAGGGCCAGACCGAGTAGGCCTTATACGGCCCGCAGGCTGGACGTTCCCCACCCACGGTGGGTGTGGAAGCAGAGACAGGAGAGACCAGACTTGCACTTTTTCGAGCAACCCGTCTTCCCAGGAAGTAACTAGGCCCCCCCGAAAACCCAGCATGAATCCCTTCTGAGGCTGGTGCTCTCCATGACCTATTGGCTCCGCCTCTTAAAGGTCCCACCATGTCCTAGCACTGCCACACTGGGGACCAAGCTTCCAATACACAGCCATTAGGGGACTAAGCAAACCATAGTGACCCCCCCAAAAATATATCAGTAAAAAGTTATTTCTTGAGATTTCTATATAGCCACTTCTGGAATTTCCTCCAACTTAGCATCAGCCGTTGACTTCCTGCTGTGTGAGATGCAGGTTTAGCCTCTTACACGTGCCCATCCCCATGCTCCGCCCCCACCCCCGCAATGCCCATCTGACCTCTCTTGTCCCAGCATCTTCCCATGACAGCTATAATTTAATTGTTGGTAAGATCGATATTCAGTGCTGCTGACTTTCAAATTTACATCTCCAGCAGCTTTCTTTCTGGACTCTGGACCCTATCCAAGTGCTTACTAAACATCTACCCTTTAACAAGCACCTCAAGCTTCATTTTCCAAAACAGCTCTTGCTCTTCCCCCCTAGAAGACTTTCCTGACCTTTCTCTTCTCATAAGCAGCAAGGCCTTTTCCCTGTGGCTGCAAACACCCCAGAGGGATCTGGCAGCAAACCCATTTGGCTCTCCCTTCTAAATATATCCAGGTTCTAGTACTTTCTCTCCACAAGACGCCATTGCCGCCGTACCTCTCTCCTGCATCACTGCCTTGGCCTCCCACACAGCTTTTCTGCTTCTGTTCTTGGTCCCCTGGAGTTTATTCTCAAAGGTGATCCAGTTACAATGAAGCTCCGCACACCGCTCACTGGCTTCAGAGCCTCCGTGGCTCCTTCCATGGCTTCTCCCCATGGAAGACCTGCATGGTCCACCTCGGGCCACTGCCGGTCCTCTTCTCCCCCAAGCCCTTCTCGGGTTTACTGTACTCCAGCCAGATAGGCCCCTGCTCGAACCAGGCCCAGGGCTGACTTGAAATCTGCCTAACAATGACTTGTAGCTCTTGACTCAAAGGTCACCTTGGTGATGCTGCCGGTGGCCACCACATGTAAAACTATGAGCACCACTATCCCTAATGCCTCAATCCCTCTCCCTTATGCATCTTCCTTTGTAAAGAACTTATTACCCTGGGGCCGGCGCTGTGGCGCAGCAGGTTAACACCCTGGCCTGAGGTGCTGGCATCCCATATGGGCGCCGTTTTGAGACCTGGCTGTTCTACTTCCAATCCAGCTTTCTGCTATGGCCTGGGAAAACAGTAGAAGGTGGTCCAAGTCCTTGGGCCCCTGCACCTGCTTGGGAGACCCGGAGGAAGCTCCTGGCTCCTGGTTTTGGATCGGCGCAGCTCTGGCCATTGCAGCCAATGGGGGAGTGAAGCAGCGAATGGAATACCTCTCTCTCTGCCTCTCCTCTCTCTGTGTAACTCTGACTTTCAAATAAATAAATACATCTTTAAAAAGAAAAGAACTTATTACCATCACACATAATATACATATACAAGTATATTTTTATTGTCTCATTAAATTTCTGTGCACTAGGATATGAGCTATTTGGGGAAATAGGACTTATTATTCACTATCTGTCCAGTATCTGGAACAGAGTAGGTGCTTAACAAACAGTTGCTAGTGAATATTTACATTAATATGATTAATATTAATTAATTAATATTTACATTAATATGATTATGAGTACGATTGTGAACGTGTTTACAAATCCTTATTGTAATCGTATTGATACTGTCTTCTGAATCCCCCACATCTTTTAAGACTTATTTATTTATTTATGTGAAAGGCAAAGTTTCAGAGAGAGAGATTTTCCATCCACTGGTTCACTCTCCAAATAGCTGCAATGGCCAGGACTGGGCCAGGCTGAAGCCAGGAACCTGGAACTCCACCTGAGTCTCCCCATGGATGGCAGGGCCGCCCTCCACTGCTTTCCCAGGCACATCAGCACCTGGGACTTATACTGGTACTCATACTGGATGCTGGTATTACAGAAGATGGCTTAACCACTGCACTACAGTGCCAGACCCTGGGCCCCACACATTTGTTTCTTGGCTCACTCTCTCTGTTTGGTACAGCAACTCCTTTGGTGGTTTCCCGAGAATGTTTCAAGACTTTGTGTGTCGGAAGACGTCCTGATTCTGTCCTCTCCTCTCTGTTGGTGATTTGAGCAGTTACAGAAACTGAAAATAAAACACAGTTTTCCCCAGAATTTTAAAAGCAGTCCTTCAAAGTCTTTTAGCTTCCCCTGCAGAGGCTAGAAATCCAATGCTGTTCTGAGTTCAGGCTCTCTGTGTTGTCCTGCCGTGTGTGTGTGTGTGTGTGTGTGTTTCCTTCTGGAACCTTTTAGAATGTTCCCTCCGTCCTCAGTTCTCTGAGAATCCATGATCACAGGCCTCAGTGTAGATCTGGTTTCCCATGTGATGCTGGGCCGTTGAGGCCCAGGAGTTGTCTTTGATTATATCTCTGATAATTTCTCTCCGTTTGCTCCTCTTCTCTCCCCCTGGAACTTCTGAGATCTGGATTCGACACTTCCTGTTGTGAGCCTGACTCTGAGTCTCCCCACTTTTTGTTCTGCTTTCTGGGGAGGTTTCCTGAACTTTGTCTTCTAAGCTGGTTCCATGAGCTTTTGAGTTCTGTTAGCGTATTTTCCCCCGAGAGTTATTTTTGGCTCACTCTGTGTTCATTTTGTCCTTTCCTTTGAGCTCTGAAACAATCTCAAGCACAGAAAAATCACAAGAACAGTACAAAGAGCATCTTTCCAGAACTGCTTGAGAGCAAGTTGCTGCCAGTGTCCTGTTATCCCAAAATTATTTTAACAAAAATTTTCTACAAGCAAGGACATTCAGACCATTAGCATTAATATTTTACAGAGTTATATTATGTTATAATATAAATATAAACTATATATTACATAATATAAATATAAATAATATGTTATATTATAATATAAAAATATTTTACTCTGTAATCCTCAGATTCTCTTCAGGCCTGGCCAGTCATCCCATCAGTGTCCTTTATAACAAAAGCATCTTGTCCAACATTGTATCATAGACTTGCTGTGGTTCTTTGGTTCCAAAAATCTGGAAGAAATCCTTAGACTGTCTGGTAGTCTACAGTATTCCTTCCAAAGATGTGTCACCTGAACCTAGTAATGAGGGAATCTCAAATGAGAGACGCTGTATTACATGACCTATGACCTTTGAGAGAGAAGTGTTCAACTTGGTCTCTTGATTCTTTGCAATTAATAAACATTTTGTGTGGACTTTAAGACTTTAAGATTGTGTAAATATATCACTACTTATCACACTTTCTATTTATTCATTTATATCTTCAGGATAGATTGCTATTTTACCCAATAGGAATAACCCTTATTATCATCATATAGGTGCCGGCATTGTGGTGCAGTGGGTTAAGCTGCTGCCTGTGATGCTGGCATCCCATATGGGCACCGGTTCAAGTCCCAGCTGCTCCACTTCCAATCCAGCTCCCTGCCGATGAGCCTAGGAAAGCAGCAGCAGATGGCCCAAGTGCTTGAATCCCTGCCACCCACAGGGGAGACCCAGAAGAAGCTCTTGGTTTCTGGCTTCAACCTGGCCCAGCCCTGGCTATTTGTAACCATTTGGAGAGTGAGCTAGCAGATAGAAGATTTCTCTCCCCTTCTCTGTCTCTCACTTTCTCTTTGCCTTCCAAATAAATCCATCTAAAAAATTATTATTTATTTTGGTCTTAGTGTGAACTCGGGTTTAGCAGTGGACATCCGTTCAAGCTGATCCCTATGTTCTTCTGAACCCCCGTTCTTTGCATACTTTGTAGTTTTCTGGTACCACAAGATGGTCTGGTTCATCTAGTATTTCCTCTGCCCCAGCTCTGGAGCCAGACATTTGTCTAGAGAGCTCTGGTTCCTATAGCAGAGGAGAGAATTCAGATACAAGAAGGTGTACCCTAGGTGTGCTCAGTGTTATTGAGTGTTGCTGAGTCAAGAATCTCTCAGCAAGACTGGTGTGTGTGCGAGTGTGTGCATGTGAGTGTATGTGTGTGTATGTTTGGTGTGTGTGCATGTGAGTGTATGTGTGTGAATGTGTGTGTATGTTTGGTGTGTGTGCATGTGAGTGTGTGTATGTGTGCATGTGTGTGTATGAGTGCGCATGTGTGTTTGGTGTGTGTGCATGTGAGTGTGTGTGTGTGTATGAGTGCGCATGTGTGTTTGGTGTATTTACAATCACCCATCTGAACTTATTTCTCTGTGTCTCTAACAGCATATACTGAAACCTGAATCCCCAACAGTATCATCAATTCTAAACCAACAGCACGGGGCCCCTTCTAGGTTTTCCCGTCTTTGTAATCCCCTTCTCAGCAAGAAACCTGGCCCCCATCATCCCTCATGTATTTATTTATTGGGCTAATTTCCTTGTAGGTATCTATTAGAGACTCAATGTTCTTGTTCCCCTCAAGTTCATACATTGACCTCTTAACGTCAATGTAACGTCAATGTGAGTACTCTCTGGGTTGAGCGGTGGATGTTCGAGCCATTTGCATCCCCACTGCCAACCAAAACCACAGCCTCTCACTTCTGCTAAGTCAGTTGCCTCTCCGAGATCTGCCTGCCAACTACTTGGCTTATGTCTGTTATGTCCTTTATGTTTCCTTTGTCCTGGTGGCTAAGTGCCATTTTAAAGCATCCCTTTGCAGGGCCAGCATTGTGGCACATGAGTTAAACTGCTGCCTGCCACGCCAGCATCCCATATGAGCACTGGTTCAAGTCCTGGCTGCTCTACTTCCAGTTCCCTTCTAATGTGCATGGGAAAGCAGTGGAAGATGGCCCAAGTACCTGGGCTCCTGCTACCCATGTGGGAGACTGCATGGAGTTCTAGGCTCCTGGCTTTGGCCTGAGCTGCCAGATTGTTGGAGCCATCTGGGGAGTGAAACAGGAGGTGAAACACACACACACTCTCTCTCTCTCTCTCTCTCTCTCTCTGTAATTCTATGTTTCAAATAAAATAAACCTTTTCTTGATCCTTTGCTATCACATGAGTCAGGCTTGAAGAAGGAGTGAAAGCCAAAGCACACGCACTCTGATGCTGGTGCTGTACAAAGCACATTTCATACACAGTCTGAGTTTCCACATTTGCACAACCTCCAACTCACCCTCGTTTATCTGTAACTCCAGTGTTAACACTTGCACTCTGTCACAGTGATTCTTGGACACGCCCAGAGCTGCAGAAAAGTTGAGTCACCCACTGTGGAGTTCCAAGCTCAGACTGGGCAAGACAACACTCCGTCTTCCTGTCCCAGATTCATCTCACAACGGAGCCCTTTTCTCGCTCTATTCAGTACCATTTTGTGCATTTCCTTGGCGATGTTGCTGGTCCCCAACACAGTGCAGGGTGCTGTCTAGTGCTCCTTACCACAGGAAGGCTACAAGTGCCTCTGGAGAAAATCCACATGTGAGATCAGCTTCATTCATGGTTGAGTTCCGGTGCTGCTCGCTGCAAGTTCAGTAGGAATGAGTCAACCGCAGGTGTTAAGCAGCATGCCTTTAAACAAATGCGTAACAAACAAGGTCATGTAGGCATCCATTGACAGAAATGCTGTGCCCAGAAGCTCCCTAGAACCTACTTGTGCATTTCCCCTGGAGTCGTGGGTTCAGGACTCCCTAACTCAATGTTCAGTGACTGTAGGTATTTTACATTTTACACGTTTATTTCAGCCCCTTTTTTGTTTCACCGCTGGCACACACACACGCAGTGTGTAACACAATCTTACACCTGTGAAACCACCACCAGGATCAGGACAATGAATGCACCTGCCGCTCCCAGCCGTCTCCTCGGTCCCCTGTAATCCCTGCTCCAGGGCAGACACTGAGCTGATTCTGTCACTGTAGATTATTCACATTGGTTCCTTCAGATCCTAACTAACACAGACTCTTGCACCTGGGAGAGGGTACATGGCCTTGACTTCTCAGCACGCTGCAATTCAGCGAGGCTCTGAGTGCAGAGAGGGAGACCGCGACTTGCTATCACTGGCAAACTGTCTCAGCAGTGTGGCATTTGGGGGAATGCAGCTGCAAACGGGAGCCCTTTCCTCTCTCTCCTCTCAGAAACATACATTTTTAAAAAGATGCTACAAACATTCATATACCAGTTTGTATATGGACACTTGCTTTCATTTCTTTTAGGTAAATATCTAAGAGTAGAATAATTGGATTGGATGTTACATTTGTGCTCAGAAACTGAAAGGTATTTTCCGAAATGGTTGTAAGTTTTTAAAATGTAAAAATTTTTTAAAACTTTATTTGAAAGGGGGAGAGAGAGAGAAAGAGAGAAATTGATGGATTGATTGGTTTTCAACCTTCTGACTTACTCCCCAAATGCCCAAACAGCTGAGGCCAGGCCGGGCTGAAGCCAGGAGTGTGGATTTCAATCCAGGTTTCTCCGTAAGCATGACAGGGACCCAAGCGCTTGAGCCATCACCTGCTGCCTCCCAGGTATGCATTCTCATGAAGCTGGAATCAGAAGTGGAACTTGAACTGTCTCTGTGATATGGTATCGGATTTTTCCCAACATTTTACTTTCAGGATTCCAATAGTTCTGTAGTAGTATATCTTTGTGATATTTACATTTTCTTGATGATTGAAAATACTGAGCTTATTTTCATGTGCTTACTTGCCATTCATCTATCTTCCTTAGTGAGATGTTTATTCAAATCTTTTCTCCATCTTTGGATTGAATATTTTATTTTCTTATACTGTTTTGAGAGTATTTTCTGTCTTCTAGATACAAATCCTTTATCAGATATATTCTTTATAAATATTTTCTCCCAGTGTATGCCTGCTATTGTCATTCTCTTAATAGTGTCTTTCAAAGAACAGAAGTCTAATTTTGGTGAAATCCAGCCTACAATTTTTTTTAAAAAGGATTTATTTTATTTATTTGAAAGCGTTATAGAGAGAGGTAGAGACACAGAGAGAGGGCTTCCATCCACTAGTTCACTCTCCAGATGGCCGCAATGGCCAGAGCTGCACCAATCTTTGCCAGGAGCCAGGAGCTTCTTCTGGGTCTCCCATGTGGGTACAGGTGCCCAAGGATTTGGGCCATCACCCACTGCTTCCCCAGGCCATAGCAGAGAGCTGGATCGGAAGTGGAGCAGCCAGGTCTTGAACCAGTGCTCATATGGGATGCCAGAGCTTCAGGCCGGCGCTTTAACCCACAGCCTCTAATGTTTTTCTTTTATGTATCATTCTTTAATGTCATAGCTAAGAATTCTTTGCTATGATTCCAAGTTTATGAAGATGTTTTAAGTTTTAAATAGATCTACAACCCATTTTGAGTTAAATTTTATATATAGCTCAAGGTATACATCCACATTCACTTGATTTCTGTATGGATATCCAAGCTTTTCCAAACCATTTATTGAAAGCCACTTCCCTTCTCCTCTGAATTATAATTGCATCTTTGTTGAAAATCAGTTGTTCATGTAGATGTGGCCTATTTCTAGATACTGTATTCTGTTTCATCGATCTATTTGCCTATCTTTATACCAACACCACAGTGTCTTGATGGCTGCAATATTGTATAAGTCTTGAAACCCAGTAGAATCGTCACCGGAGATGGCTCAATCAGAGGTCCTTGTCTTCCCGTAAGAAAAGTACTGCAGACGTGAGTCAGAGACGGGCAGTGAGCAAGCGAGCAAAGTTTAAGAAGGAGACCACACCTGGCAGGCCAGCTGGGCAAAGAACCTGGAGCCCAGTGTGCAGTTTTAGTGGATGTGGGCCCACTGTTCCTCCTCCTCCCTCCATCTTCTGGGATATTGCTGGGTGGAGGGCTTTGTGGTGGAATTCATGAAATTCTCCTGGGGCCTTATTAGCACAGAGTTATTAGACCTAACAGCCCCCGGTGCAGAGCTGGCAAAATTCCCCTAAGATGCCTCCAGGGGACGCTGGGGCCAACCTAGCAAGGTAACGGGACTCATTCTCCAGCCCCTCTCAGGCTCCCAGGCTAATAATGTCTGCCTCCTACCCTACAGTGTCGCCTTCCAACTTCATTGCTTTTCAGAGTTGCCCTGGCTACTCCTTTGCATGTCTCTCTGAGTGGCAGAAACGGCTTTTCAAGCTCCATGAAGAAGCCTGCTGGGATTCTGATTGGGACTTCAAGGATGAGCACTTCTGGGAGGTGGAGCTTCAGTGGTTGGACCAGAACCAGCTCCAGTATTTAGCTTCTGGCCATCCCCGGGGAACGGATCCAGCGCTCCCTTGACTGGCGATTTGGGGCCTTCATTGTGGCACCAGCTCACGTGCAAAGCAGGACACAGCCAGTCCCCCCGGCCCTGCTCTCTGTCCAGGCTTAACTCTCACCCCGAATCTCTGCCCAGGAGCACAGAGGCATGTCCAGCTCCTTCACTGGCCATGCGGCTGTGCACAGTGCCCACGCCGCTCAGCAGGGACACCAGTGGTGCTAAGATTCTGGAGGCAGTAAATCCGGTTGGCCCCTAGCAGCTCTGTTAACAAATACACGAAGAGCCAGTACTGTGGCACAGCGGGTTAACGCCCTGGCCTAAAGTGCCAGCATCCCATATGGGCGCCGGTTTGAGACCCGGTTGCTCCTCTTCCAATCCAGCTCTCTGCTATGGCCCGGGAAAACAGTAGAAGATGGCCCAAGTCCTTGGGCCCCTGCACCTGCATGGGAGACCCAGAGGAAGTTCCTGGCTCCTGGCTTCGGATTGGTGCAGCTCCAGCCGTTGTAGCCAATTAGGGAGTGAACCAGCAGATGGAAGACCTCTCTCTCTCTCTCTCTCTCTCTCTGTGTGTGTGTGTGTAACTCTGACTTTCAAATAAATAAATAAATCTTTAGAAAAAAGACAAATACAGGAGCCTAACGCCTATTACCTGCTGTTCTCTGGGAAGGTTAGGGACGTTTGTTAAACTCCATTTACAGCATCAACAGGAACGCACTTCAGCCTCCACCTGCTGAGCTGACAGCCTCCTCCATGAAGACGCCAGGCAGATCATCAGACAAGAGTGGCTGGGGAGGGGCCACATGCACTCAGGACCACCCACTTTGCAGCTTAACTTGTGATGAAGGAATCCTGATAAAATGGGGGCTCAGCCAAACCTGAAAAGTCTAGTTAACAGTCTTGTGCTCAGAGAGCCCAGAGGTAGGCAACTCCCAGGTGTCAGTCGAAACTGCCAGGCATAAGTGTCACGGCCACATCACCAGTCAACACCCTTAGGCTTTAGGGATAAATGCCCCAAACCAGGAAGACAGGATGTCACGTCTCCTCTCAACGGCACGTTCACCCCTTGGTGCGTACTTTAGCAAACAGCTTAGCCAGTCCTGCTTCTGAGCTACAACGCATTACTCCATTGGTGAAAAAGAAGCGAGGCATGCTAAGCCGGCTGCCAGCAGCAGCCAAGACATTGTTCATCCTGATGCACACAGGTCCTCACGTCACCCTGAACATGGGGCACTCCAGAGCTATGTTTTTTTTTTTTTTTTTTTTAATTTTTGACAGGCAGAGTGGACAGTGAGAGAGAGACAGAGAGAAAGGTCTTCCTTTTGCCGTTGGTTCACCCTCCAATGGCCGCCGCGGTAGCGCGCTGTGGCCAGCGCACCGCGCTGATCCGAAGCCAGGAGCCAGGTGCTTCTCCTGGTCTTCCATGGGGTGCAGGGCCCAAGCACTTGGGCCATCCTCCACTGCACTCCCTGGCCACAGCAGAGAGCTGGCCTGGAAGAGGGGCAACTGGGACAGGATCGGTGCCCCGACCGGGACTAGAACCTGGTGTGCCGGCGCCGCAAGGCGGAGGATTAGCCTAGTCAGCTGCGGCGCCGGCTCAGAGCTATGTTTTAACCAGACTAAACTCTCCGAAGCAAATCTAGGTCTGATTCCCTTCACATGGTGGGGGCGGCGGGGAGACAATGCAACTCTGCTCATTTCTCTGCAACTACTCCCATGCACACCACCCATCCCTGATCTGATTCACAAAGCATTTGCAGTCTTTCCGGGGCCCTAACTTGGGCAACACAAAGGACTCTACAGAAAGAGACTAGGGCACATCGACTGGGGCCATCCTTTGGATGTCTCAACACCTGATTCCCTTAATTATCACAGCATTCTTGATCCTGTTAACTATCCTGTTCGTCCACAGTGGTCATCTCACTCTGTGAAATCCAGATTTGTTCGGCAGGACGTGACGTCACTGGGAATTGAGAAATAGAATTTCCTCCGTGGATCAGAGAGACCGGGCCGGGAGGAGCTACAGACAGTTGCTATCAGCTTGTTTAGGAAACGTGCTTGTTCAAATAATCTTCAGCTGGTATTTTTCTCTGAACTACTGTGAGAGGGATAGCGGCCAAAGCTCTGCTCTCCGCTAAGGCTGCTGGGCTCCCTCCTTTCCAGGGAAACAGGGTCTGCAGGAGAAGCCCCTTCCCAGGCCCAGTGCGAGCTAAGCTACTTGTTAGTTGGTCCCCACACTGTTCTCTTCATCCACCTCCTGTTAGTCATTCAAGCCCCTGAGAATTCAATCTGAGTTCCTTTCTTTTTCACATCTTTAAAAATTTTTAAAAATTTCTAACTGACACGTAGCAACTGTACATATTTATGGGGTACAGCGTGACATCAATACACTTCTACAATGTGTAGTGATCAGATCAGGGTGACCGGCATCTCTCTTATCATTTCTTTGTGCTGCAAATATTCAAAATCCTTGACTAGCTGTTTTGAAATATACAATTCATTGTCAACCATAGTTGTCCTACTGTGCTTTAGAACAAGTTACTCCTCCTACCCAACTGCTCTCCTAAACCATTAACCATCTTCCCCACACACACCCTCCCTAGGCTCTGCTTACCACTATTCAATTCTGTGCTTCTAGGAGATCAACTTTTTAGCTTCCATATAAAAATTAGAATGTGTAGTGCTTGTCTGTGTCTGACTTGGTTCACTTAACAATGAAACAAGTCCAACCAATGTCAGAGTCAGAGGAAAAGAATTCATGGTGTTGTCCTTGAACGCTTTCAGCTTTTTACCTCTGCTCTTTGCCCGTGTGCTTCTGAATCATTTGCTCTCTTATGCTGGATTCCTGCCAGAAGCAGAGCCTGGGACAGGGCTTTCATATGGACAGTTTATTGGGGGTAGGGATCCCAGGGAACAGAGGTGGGGACTGGGCAGTGTGGCAGGCAGAAGGGACTCAGGGCGGGGGACATTGGTGTAGCAGTTAAGACTCTGCTTTGGATGCCTGCTTTCCACACGACAGTGCCTGGGTTTGAGATGCAGCTCTGCTCTGATTCCGTCTTCCTGCTGATGCACAGCCTGGAAGGCAGCAGGAGATGGTGCTGTAGTTGGGTTCCTACCACCCAGACAGGAAGCCTGGATTGAGTCCCCTGTGCTCCTGGACTTGACCTGGCTCGGCCCTGGCTATGGAGGACATTTGGAGAGAGAAACAGAAAACGGGCAATCAATCATTCAATCACTCTCTCTCCATTTCAAATAAATAAATAGTTTTTAAAAGGAAGGGAGAGTCAATACAAGGTGTATTATGAATTAGTCATCACTATGAACAAAGATTCTAATCTGGCTGGGGCCTTCTGAGCAGCCACTTAGAACTTGCCTTGGAATTGTCTACCAAGAGATAAAAAGCCACCAGCTTCATTTTCTTATGCACGAGTGCTATACCACGAAACTGGAGAAGTCCCAGATCTATGAGATACGTTCAGATTCTAGATTGCTGGAACAATGGCTGGAGAGGAGGTGGGCTGAGGAGAGGGCTGGGGAGCCGGAAAAATGTCCAATATAACTGCATTTGTTTCCTCCTTTTGTTAGGAATGTTCATAGCAGCTTTATTCACAGTAACCAAAAACTGGAAGCCATCCTAAAGTCCACCACAGGAGGAAGCACAAACAAATGGTGGTGGATCTGCCAATGAAACCCTGCTCACCACAGAGGGAAATGGACCCGGGTAAATGCAGTAACACGAGCAGCTCACACGGGCGTGATGCTAAATGGGACGTTGGAAACAAAGATGCAGACGGCCCCAGCTCACGCAGGTCCCACTTTGGATTTTTTTTTGCATTATGATGTGTAAAAGTGACAAGCATTCAGTAGAAACCACACTTTGAATTTTGATATTTTTCT
This sequence comes from Lepus europaeus, assembly GCF_033115175.1. NCBI lineage: Eukaryota > Metazoa > Chordata > Mammalia > Lagomorpha > Leporidae > Lepus > Lepus europaeus. Next base: position 14,023,144 of record NC_084832.1, on the reverse strand, counting down.
GGGCTAGTTTTTTTTTTTTTTTTTTTTTTTTTTTTTTTTTTTTTTAAATCAGAATGTCTCTCGTAACGCAGGACAGTGGCAGTGAGCACAGTTCCCTGTCAGTCCTGAGTCACCAGGGGAACAACCAACACTCATCAGTGTGCTGTACTGGGAGCTAGGTGTTCTGTGGGCTAGGTGTAGTCAATGCATCTTCAGCTTAACAACATTTCAACTTATGTTGGGTTTCTTGGGACATAACCCTGTTATAAGTTGAGGGGTATCTATACTTACAGTAAGATTCTATTTATATAAAGTGAAAAAACCGACAGAACTGATCTATGGGTGGGGGAGTAATCAGAACAGTGAACCTCTCTCTTGTGGCAAGGAGACTGTGAAGGAGCATGAGAGAACTTTCCAGAATGATAGAAAAAGTCTATGCCTTGATAAGAGAGTGGGTTGCATGAGTTGATAGATGTACCTCAGTGGACTGTAACTTGAGGGGCGTACATCTCACTGTGTGTAAAATTTACTCAAAAAACTAATTAACGCAAGCTAGAATCACTTCTCAGAGGGGTATAAGCTAGTAATTCTGAAACTACTTCCTGCATCCTCCAGCCTTGAGCACATGACTAGAGTGCATTTAGGAAAAGAGCTAGATTCTGGTTGTTAGAAGAGAACGTCATACAACCTGCGTGGTGCTGGGCTTGGAATTGGAGATATCAGTGTGAACTCATGGTTCTTAGAGACAGATTTTATATACTGTGTGTGTGTGTGATTGTGTATGAATACACATACACACACATGTGTCCTAGTGCTGTCTGCTGAGCAGGCCTGGAAGCAATGACACACCTAGAGTGAGCACATGCAGAGCCAGAGTTTGGTTTCTAAATACCACTTTCTACCAAGAGGAGCCAAACCCCTTGGAGAAATGTCCAACTCCTGATACTTACTACCTAAGTCAGCAGCTCAAAGACTAATGGAGACATATCAAGAGAACTGTAGGACCAATTTGAAGAAGTTCCCATTGGTCAAATATGGGGCAATTTGAGCCCCAAAATAAATAAATAATGATGGCAATGGAACTTGTCTTGGAACACATGACAAAATAAATTGGAAAACATGACAGTGGGGGGGGGGGCAGCGCTGTGGCACAGTGGGTTAAAGCCCTGGCCTGCAGTACCGGCATCCCATATGAGCGCTAGTTTTAGTCCCGGCTGCTCCTCTTCCAATCCAGCTCTCTGCTATGGCCTGGGAAAGCAGAAGATGGCCCAAGTCCTTGGGCCCCTGCACCCATGTGGGAGACCTGGAAGAAGTTCCTGGTTCCTGGCTTCAAATCAGCGCAGTTCCGGCCGTTGCGGCCATCTGGGGGAGTGAACCAGTGGATGGAAGACCTCTCTCTCTGTTTCTACCTCTCTCTGTAACTTTGTCTTTCAAATAAATAAAATAAATCTTAAAAAAAAAAACCACGATGGTGAACTCACAGAAGCAGGACAGGAACAGCATCAATGGCAACCACTTCCTACTCCAGCCAGTGCTATTAACACCCAGATGACTGGCATATTTTCCTAAAGTGCAGGAGTCCCAGCAATCCAAGTACACTCAGCGCTGCCAGGTTGCTAAGAACTTTCAGGCAGCCCACCAGACTCCTGCACAGGACTCTGACTTAGAGCTCTGTGCCATTTGGAGTCATTGCTAACCCAGGACCAGCAGCTAGGGAACACTTAGTAATGGTACTAGGTAGTGCTCTGGGTTCACAGACCTAATGGGTACCAAACATTTCTTTATATCAGATGGAAGCTTTCAGCCCTCCAGCCTGCTGGGCTGGGAGAAAATTCCATCTTGATGGTTATTGAGTTTCCTCTCTTCCCAGGCTCTCAAGAGAAGTTAGAAGTTCTAGATGGTGCCTGGAACACGCAAGACCACAATCCAGGGTTTTGTCAAATGTTGTCTTCATTTTCCAAATGCACCATGTTCTCTTTCAACCTGGGAGGCCCATGCTTCCTAGATGCCCAGAGCCCTGCAGCCTCCCTAGGATCAGAGCCCCTGTGCAATGCGACGTAGGGCAGAACAACGCCCACAAACTGGAAGAAATCTCTCCTGCTGCCTTTTGCTCCCTTCCAAGATCTGCTTCTCTCCCATGGGTGTCCACAGGCAGGAAGATGTCATCTCTTTAATGAGCTCTGCATTTTGGAAAAGAAAACCCAGGAGAAAAGCATGTTTCAAATAATTTCATTTTAAGCGGAGTAGCACTCAACTTCCTCTGGGGCTCAGGGTTGTAGGGGGCACAGGGAGGCACAAAGACCCTATCTACTGGGCTGGCATGGTGGTACAGCAGGTAAAGCTGCCGCTTGCAGTGCTGGCATCCCGTATGGGCACCAGTTCAAGTCCCGGCTGTTACACTTCTGATCCGGCTCCCTGCTAATGCACCTGGGAAAGCAGTGAAAGATAGCCCAAGTGTTTGGGCCCTTGAACCCACATGGGAGACACGGAGAGGACTCCTAACTTCAGATCGGTCCAGCTCCAGCTGTTGCAGCCATTTGGGGAGTGAACCTGCAGGTGGAGAATCTCTGACGTCTGTCTCTCACTCTGTGGCTCTGCCTTTCAAATAAATGAAGTGAATCTTTAAAAAGATCCTGTCTACTTTTGCAGAACAGAGGGGAGGGGCACTGTTGAAAGAAACACCCCAATATGTTGTCCAGTCACATGGATTCTATGTAAATAATCCCATGTTGTTTGTACAACTGAAAACCTGTAACTCACACATTAATCACTGAAAACATTCAAGGGAAGACTTGAGGGGCTGGTGCTGGGGCACGGTGGCTGAAGTTACTGCCTGCTACGCCAACATCCCAGGTTGGAGTGCCGGTTTGAGTCTGGGCTGCTCTGCTTCCAACCCAGCTTCCTGCTGAAGAACCTGGGAATGCAGCAGAAGATGGCCCAAGTGTTTGGGCCCCTGCCACTCATGTGAGAGTCCCAGATGGAGTTCGTGGCTCCTGACTTAGGCCTGGCCCAGCCCTGGTGCTTGTGGCCATTTGGGGGAGTGAACCAACACATGGAAGGTGTGTGTGTGTGTGTGTGTGTGTGTGTAACTCAGCCATCCAAATAAATTTCTTTAAAAAATATGGAATCCTGATTGGGTCCCATCTCAACCACACGGGGAAACACATTGCAACGTCCTTCACAGGGGAGGGAGCTGTCCCCATTTTCCTGCTCAGAGCCTGGCACAGGAAACAGTGCCTTTTCTGAGCAGTTCTCATTCACGGCCACTCTTGCCTCTGTGTGGTCTTTGACTCAGCTGTGCCCTTGGAGTGTCCCCCAAATCTGTCCAGCTGACCAGCTGTGTCCCAGGAATACGATTTTGTAGGTTTTGCAGGACTCTGGGGGATGTGATTGGGCGGGAGTCTTAAAACCCACTCCAGGCAGCTCCGCCCTCCTCGAGGATTCCTGCTGTGTGAAGGAGTCTACGTCCTCCGGAGGGTGTCCTCCCTACGCCCACTGGGCAGTTTCTCCTTTCAGAAAACCTGAACTGAAATTAAGTAGTTCCGCTTTCTTCTTTCGTTACCCAACCTGATTCTCATTGTACAAACAATGGAAGTTCACAGTTTTTAAAAACTAGGGGCAAGAAAGAGGTAGGCCAAGAGGACAAAGGATTACCCACATCTTTTTTTTAATGGATAAATAGAAGCATAACTATACAGTTACCAAATATGACACTGGTGATGCTTTACAACTTGCCTTTCCCACGGAGTAGTATGCCTTGAAAAGGCCTGTTTTACATGCCAGCTGTTTAGCATTACACGCCAGCAGTAGGGCACTGCTGGGTTCTTCTTAATCCAATACAGCTATTTTTATAAGCTCTTGAATATTCTGCTTGTTGGGGTCCTGGTACTCTCTTCCGTTTCGACTTTCACTTACTTGATTCCACATACACAACGCCTTGCATACACAGTGGTTTGTAACCTGCCCTCACTGATACTGATGTGGGCAGGGTGGTCGTGAGAAGCTGAGGCCCACGTCCACCAAACCCCACTCTCCCCCATGCCCCATGCTAATCCAACATGGCTGCAGATTTGGCAAACCCACTTCCCATCATGCACCTGAGCCTCACTTCCCATCACGCATCAGACACTAGCACACTTCTTAGGTTCCAACATGTGCTCTACAGCCACATGCCAGCCAGATGCCATGAGAGCTCTAGAGATCAACAAGCATGCTGCAACCCCACCCCAAACTCTGCCTTGTTCAAATATTCAGTCAGGCCCTGCCCCAGGCACCACCACTATCCAATAAAAAGACCATCCGAAATCTTGTAAATTGCCACATCATTTTCTTCTGAGGTTGTCTGCACTCCTGCCTGAATGTGTGCTCTCCCTTTGTCTTTAAGTAAATCCTATGTGCCTGTTCCCTTCTATCCATGGCTCTTCTCTGAATTCCTTCGTGCGTGGGGGAAGAACCCAGGAACAAGTCTAGCCGGGGGAGGGAGGATCTCTCTCTCTCCCTCCCACAACAATGTCACCCAGGTATGGCCCTGCTGTCATTAGATATCTCCCCATTTCTTCCTCAAAAACCAGCATCATTGTTGTTGCATATTCAGCATTTTGCTTTTGCTAAGGTTTCATGCCTCTTTTTTTTTTTTAATTTTGTTTATTTATTTGAGAGGTAGAGTTGCAGACAGTGAGAGGGAGAGACAGAGAGAGAAGTATTCTGTCCACTGGTTCACGTCCCAAATGGCTTCAACGGCCGGATCTGCGCCAATCCGAAGCCAGGAGCCAAGAGCTTCTTCCGGGTCTCCCACGTGGGTACAGGGGCCCAAGGACTTGGGCCATCTTCCACTGCTTTCCCAGGCCACAGCAAAGAGCTGGATCAGAAGTGGAGCAGCTGGGACTCAAACTGGCGCCCAAATGGGATGCTGGCACTACAGGTGGTGGCTTTACCTGCTATGCCACAGCGTTGGCCCCAATTCTTTTAAAGAACCTATTACTCGGGGCTGGCACTGTGGCATAGCAGGTAAAGCCACCGCCTGAAGTGCTGGCATCCCATATGGGTGCCGATTTGAGTCCTAGCTGCTCCACTTCCGATCAAGCTCTCTGCTATAGCTTGGGAAAGCAGAAGAAGATGGCCCAAGTCCTTGGGCCCCTGCACCTGTGTGGGAAACCTGGAGGAAGCTCCTGGTTCCCAGCTTCGGATCGGCACAGCTCTGGCCATTGTGGCCAACTGGGGAGTGAACCAGTGGATGGAAAATTTCTCTCTTCCTCTCCTTCTCTTGTGTGTAATTCTGACTTTCAAATAAATAAATAAATCTTTTTTTAAAAAAAGAACCTATTGCTCTGCAAACTACTTTGCCTTGATACAACACAATACCTCTCTCTCTCTCTCTCTCTCTCTCTCTCTCTCTCTCACACACACACACACACACAAAGACCCTGTACTCAGATGTACTTAGTGGTTGAACTGTGGCCTAGAGTTGGCTCCATGGCTAAGGTAGGCAGTTGAACTCGGATAAAGATACCTGGTTTAAATCAAGCCAGGTTTGTTCCATATTCTCCTGGGGATGTGAAATTCGGAGTCCATCAATATCTCTCCGAAACTTATATGAGAACATGTAAGAGGCAGGGCCTGGAGTAGCCATGTTGGCCCAGATGCCAGAGCGACCCGATTGGGAGTAAGAGAGAGAACAAAGCAGAAATGGAAAAGGGAGCGGAGACGCTGCCTGGGTCCCCGTGGAGCCCCTCCCAGCCAGGTGGGTGCTCATTGCCCAGCTTTACAAACCTTGCTGCTACGTCCTCACCAGCCTTTGCGTGATGGAGCCCCATCACATGTAGAGAGCGAGCAGCTCCCTGGGGTCTCCCACACTCCGTTACCCACAGCCCCACCCCTACCACGGCCAACATCATCACCTCTCTGATGACAAGTGCAAAGCCCAGCTTCTCTGACAGAGGCAGAACAAACGCCGAAGTCTCATTTCCATGCCTGATCCCGCCTACCCCCCCCCCCCCCAATCCCAAGCCCCTCACTTGTTTCTCCATGGGGAAACAATTGTTAAGAGAACACATTTACTTACACCTGGATCCTTGGCATTTGGGAGACCTGGATAATGGGTGGGGAACCAAGCACCCCTGAGAAATAGACAGAGTACCACGGCCTGGGCCTGGGGTTGCTAGTTCCTGCTTTAGCCCCTGGGAGGCCCCAACCTCTCTGGCCTGTGGGTGCTGTGACTACTCCTGAATCGTCAACTCACTTCCCTTTTGGGTTAAATTTGACCCAGACAGCTTCCCTTACTTGTGACCCTAAAAAGCGTGACTCAGGCACCCAGCGTTCCCACAGGGCTGGCACGGTCATGTCTTCCCACGTTCCCAGCTTTTTACTACAGTCAATCACCTCCTGTTGCTGGGCATGTGGGAGATGAAATTACCAGTAAAGCAAATTCAGAATTTATTTGTTTCTGTTTTTTTTTTTTTTTGGACAGGCAGAGTTAGACAGTGAGAGAGAAACAGAGAGAAAGGTCTTCCTTCTGTTGGTTCACTCCCCAAATGGCTGCTATGGCCGGCGCTGCGCCGATCCAAAGCCAGGAGCCAGGTGCTTCCTCCTGGTCTCCCATGCAGATGGAGGGCCCAAGCACTTGGGCCATCCTCCATTGCCTTCCCGGGCCACAGCAAAGAGCTGGACTGGAAGAGGAGCAACCGGGACAAAACCAGTGCCCCGACCAGGACTAAAACCCGGGGTGCCAGTGCCGCAGGTGTAGGATTAGCCTAGTGAGCCGCAGAGCTGGCCTGCAAATTCAGAATTTATCAGATGTTCTGCTGCTCCTGGAATGTGACTTCCAGCAAAACTTCCAGACTTTTAAAGTCATCCGCCACTGCTACTTTCGGACATGTATGTGCTTTTGGATTTATTTCTAGACATTTCCTGGCTAAATGCACATAATATTTATTTATATAACATACATATTTAACATACATAAGAACTTACTATATGTGTGTGTGTGCCATTTTTGTCCAGGGCAAAATTTTTGCTGTATTGCAAGGCTTAAAAATAATTATTTTAGGGGCTGGTATTGTGGCACAGCAGGTTAAGCTGCCACTTTATGGTACACTGACATCTCATATAAGTGCTGGTTCAAGTCCTGACTGCTCCACTTCTGACCCAGCTCCCTGCTAATGCACCTGGGAAAGCAGAGGAAGATGGCCTGAGTGCTTGTATCCCTGCTACCCTGGATGGAGTTCTGGCTCCTAGTGGGAGACCTGGATGGAGTTGCTGGCTCCTGGCTTCAGCTTGGCCCAGCCCTGGCTGTTGTGGCCATTTGGGGTGCAAACCAACAGATGGAACATCTCTCTTTCTCTCTCCCTCTCTCACTTTCTCTAACTCTGCCTTTCAAATAAATAAATAAAATCTTTTTTAAAGGTAGTAGTTTAATGGAAAGTTCATGTCTTTCGTCCGTGTATTTTGAAGTCTATTTATAGAAAACAAATACCAATCCTCACATCCCTTATTTGGTGTTTGTGCTGCTTCTGCTGCAGCCTTCCTGGGGGATATTTTTGTTGCTGATACAGAGGATTTTGCTTTTTCCTGGAAGCCATGGGCCTTATTAGACATTAATTATCGGGCTCCTCCCTGGCTCTGATGGAAAATAGTGCTGCTTAATAGACAGCCAACTGGTTGGGTGTTTGGATTGTTAAGAGAACACATTTACAACAAGCAATCAACACAGAAAATCAGAAAGCAGCAAGGAAATCACTCTTAGATCCATCCAAAGTCTCATTTCTAACAAGCCACACATCCCAAGTTTCAACTCCACCCTTGATGAAATGATGAAGCTGACCCCAAAGACCCAACACTTCCTTACAGTGCTCAGAAAGATGCTAGACAGACACGTCGGGCACACACTGACATGGGGAAGCAGAGGACTGAATCAGCTCTTGGGGCTGGCTTTGGACGGAGCCGTAAGATCTCAGTCTCAGTGCCAGCTCCGCTCCTGCTTCTACTTCCTGCTGATGTGTACCTGGGGACACAGCGGTGATGGCCCAAGTGCTGTGTCCCTGCCACCCTGGGTGGAGTTCCTGCCTCCTGGCCTCGGCCTGGCCCAGGCCCGGCTGTTGCAGGCATGTGGGGAGTGAACCAGTGGATGGAAGATCTCTCTGAGCCTCTTTGCCTTTCAAAATGAATGAATAATATCTTATTCTCATTCCACACCCAATATTTTTTCCCATCATCTTTCTTCTTTTCCACTTTCTCCCCAAACGGCTCCATTGTTTCTGGCAGTTATTTTGACTCCCTGATCATTTTATATATTTAAACACAAGTAAATGCTATGTCAAAAAAATTTTAAGACTTATTTATTTATTTATTTATTTGAAAAGCAGATTTACAGGGAGAGGGAGAGGGAGAGGAAGAGGGAGAGACACTCCCCAGATGGCTGCAACAGCCAGGGCTGGACCAGGCCAAAGCCAGGAGCTACATCCAATTCTCCCACATGGGTGCAGGGACCCAAGGACTTGGGCCATCTTCTGGTGCTTCCCCAGGCTATAGCAGGGAGCTGGATTGGAAGTGAAGCAGTTGGGACTTGAAATGGCGCCCATATGGGATGCCAGTGTCACAGACTTAACTGCTTGCCACAACGCCAGCGCCTATTTCAAATTTTTTTTTGCACCAAAATCGACTTCTCTTTTAATTCTATTTTTCCATGAATTTATAGATGTACTTTCATACGAGCAATGCATTGGGTCTGCACACAATTTTGTCTAGTACTCCCAAAGATCACTGGACTTTATTTTGTTGAATGCCAACCACTATGTTAGAGAACCTTCTACATAGCACCTGCAAATACTAAGATTTCAAGAAATGCTTTCTAAGTGGATGATAGAAAGAAGAGAAAATATATAGAAGTCTTACTTCAATTCAGTCATCCCAAGAACTCCAGGAGTGAGGTACTATTGACTTCATTAGTTAGAGTGGATATTACATATTTTCCACTCACATCTCAGGATCCTGATGTGTCATACAGGTTTTATCTTCTTACAATCAATGCTGGGCATGGGACAACAATAGGTCATTGTCTGCCTGTGTGTACCCAAGCTTGGTCACTGCTGTTAACATGACCATTTCAAATGAGCATTATTGGGACTACACGTGCTGAGCCTGACACTTCCTAAGTCTTCAAAAATATTACACTGTCATTCAGCATTGAATTGCAAACTTACAATGAGTATAGGAAAGCTAGAAATCCATTGTTTCTTGCAAAACAACAAGGAAGGGCTTCGTGGACTCAGAAAAGGGAGATGAAGCTGTGTCACTGTTGGTTAGTGAGATGTGTGTCAAAGAATTGCCCATGACAGGGCAAACGATGCAGCAGGAGGCAGAAGAAGTTGCCAGATCTCATGTGTAGAAGAAACAGATTTCAGAGCAGATGTGTGGTGCCATGGTTGAGATGCCATATTGAGGCCGGTGCCGCGGCTCAATAGGCTAATCCTCCACCTTGCGGCACCGGCACACCGGGTTCTAGTCCCGGTCGGGGCACCAGATTCTGTCCTGGTTGCCCCTCTTCCAGGCCAGCTCTCTGCTGTGGCCCAGGAGTGCAGTGGAGGATGGCCCAAGTGCTTGGGCCCTGCACCCCATGGGAGACCAGGAGAAGCACCTGGCTCCTGCCATTGGATCAGCGCGGTGCGCTGGCCGCAGCGCGCCAGCCATGGTGGCCATTGGAGAGTGAACCAACGGCAAAGGAAGACCTTTCTCTCTGTCTCTCTCTCTTTCTCACTATCCACTCTGCCTGTCAAAAAAAAAGATGCCATATTGAATGGTCTGGGTTTGAGTCCCAGTTCTGCTTCGGGTTCCAGTGTCCCGCTAACGCACATCCTGGGAGATGGGAGGAGATGACTCAAGTACTTGGGTCCCTGCCACCCACACGGGCGACCCAGACAGATCAAGTTCCAAGGTCCAGATTTTACCTGGCCAACCCCTGGTATATGTGGCGTGAACCACTGGCTGGGAGATTTCTCTTTTCCTTTCTCTCTTCTTCTCCCTCTCCTCAGATAAATAAATAAAAATTAAAAAGAAATAAATTCCAAGGCAAAGAGAGGCTGGTATGACCAATTCACAAATTATAGAGGGTTACTGTTTAAGACAACATGCCAAAGTTTAGTTGGCAGCAATTTATTTTTTATTTTTTATTTTTATTTTGACAGGTAGAGTTATAGACAGTGAGAGAGAGAGACAGAGAGAAAGGTCTTCCTTCTGTTGGTTCACCCCCCAAATGGCTGCTACGGCCGGCGCACTGTGCCGATCCGAAGCCAGGAGCCAGCTGCTTCTTCCCGATCTCCTATGAGGGTGCAGGGGCCCAAGCACTTGAGTCATCCTCCACTGCCCTCCCGGGCCACAGCAGAGAGCTGGACTGTAAGAGGAGCAACTGGGACTAGAACTCGGCACCCATATGGGATGCTGGTGCCGCAGGTGGAGGATTAACCAAGTGAGCCAAGGTGCCGGCCCCAGCAATTTGTCTTTTTTAAAAATATTTATTTATTTATTTATTTATTTGAAAGGCACAGTTACAGAGAGTCAGAAGGAGAGAGAGAGAGAGAGAGAGAGAGAGAGAGAGAGAGAGAGAGAGAGAGAGAGAGATTGATTTCCCATCAGCTGGTTCACTCCCCAAATAGCCACAATGGCTAGAGCTGGGCCAACCTGAAACCAGGAGCCAGGAGCTTCTTCCAGGTCTCCCACACAGGTGCAGGGGCCCAAGATCTTGGGCCATCTTCTTCTACTTTCCCAGGCCATAGCAGAGAGCTGGATAACAAGTGGAGCAGCTAGGACTCAAACCAGCGCCCATATGGGACGCCAGCACTGTAGGCGGCAGCTTTACCTACTACTCCACAGCCCCACAGCAATTTGCCTTTCTTAGAAGTAAATCATGTATGCCCTGAATGGAAAGTCCCTTAGACTAATTTAAATATATTATCTTCATTTTGCAGGTTGAAAATCCAGTTGGAAAAATTAGGCCATTTGCCTGTTTCACAGTGCTAGTCAACTGTAGAACCAAGATTCAAATCCCAGCCAGTCTGATTCCAGACCACCTAGTCACATCACAAAACTGCCTCCCCCAGCATTTAGCGAGGTGCCCAGAAAGAGAAACGTTTGTCAGCACACACTGAACTGTCCCGAGCAGCTTTATTCTTGGTGAGAATCAAACACGAAGAGAGCGTCTCTAACCCTCGAAACATCTTCATTCTGGAGGGAGAAAAACTCAGAGCATAGTTGTTCCAAAGCTCTGGTCCCAGAGTCAAGTGAGAGGCCTTGGAGATCGGCACTGCCCACCCCACCTGTGGCCTAGGTCAGTGAGCAGGGAGCATCGGGGGCATAGCCAATGGTTATGGGCTGAGCCCACTGGCAGCAGCACCCTTTGGACTTTCAGTGTGGGATTTCTTTGAGATTTATATTATTTATTTGAGAGGCAGAGTGACAGAGGCTAGCTCAGTCCCCAAACCATCTCAATGACCAAGCTTGGACCAGGCCATAGCCAGGGATCTGGAACTCCATCCGAGTCTCCAATGTAGGTGGCAGGGGTCCAAGCACTTGGGCCATCTTCCACTGCTTTCCCAGGCACCTTAGCAGGGAGTTGGATCAGAAGTGGAGCAGCTGGGACTCAAACCAGTCATTCTGATGTGGGGTGCAAGTGTCCCAAGCTACAACTCAACCATGTTGCTAAATACCCACCCCTCCTCTCTTTTTAAGGACACCAGTCATGCTGGATTAAGAGCCCACACTGTTCAATAGGACTTCGTCTGTTTCCATCTTGATTGTGCTAAAATAGACAGTTACCCTTTCGAGTCTGCAATTCAGTGTTGTATAGGCATCTACAGTGTCTAATTCCGGAACGCTTTCAGGATCCCAGACTGAAACTCTGTTTCAGAAACTGAAACCCACTAAACAATAATTCTCCATTCCTTCCAGATCCTGGTACTACCATTCTAGTTTTTCCTATGGATTTATCCACCCTGGGTATCTCATGTGAGTGGAATCGTACATGCGATGTTTGTCTTTTTGTGACTGGTTTATTCAACTAGCATGATATCCTGAAGGTTCATTCATGTTTGTAGTGTGTGTCAGAATTCCCTCTTTTTTGAAAAAGTATTTATTTATTTATTTATTTGAGATAGAGAGGCTGAGAAGGGGAGGGGAGAAGAGAAAGAGAGAGGGAGAGAGGGAGGGAGAGGGAGAGGGAGGAGAAGGGGGGGAGGGAGGGAGGGAGAGGGAGAGGGAGGGGGAGGGAGGGAGAGGGAGAGGGAGAAGGAGGGGGGAGGGAGGGAGAGGGAGATCTCCCATTCGCTAGTTTACCGCCCACATGTTTGTAACTGTTGGGAATGGGCCAGGCCAAAGCTGGGAGCTGACAACTCAGTGGGTGACAGGGACCCAAGCACTTGAGCCGTCACCTGCTGCCTCCCAGGGCCTACGCTCGCCAGAACCTGGAATCAGGAGCAGAGCTGGGACTCGACCCAGGCCCTCTGATATGGGATACGGGGGTCCCCTTAACTGCTAGAACACCCACCCTCTCTCCTTTTTAGGGATGAATCATGTTCCATTGTACTCAAAGATCATATCTTATTCTTCTGTCCGTCTATTGGCAGACACGGGGACCTTTCTGACTATGGAGAACAGTGCTGCTATGGGTAGGGGTGCACAGTATCTGTTTGAGTTCCCACATTGTTTCCACGGGTTGAGAAGTGGAATTGTTGGCTCTTCCATGTGTCATTTTTGAGGAACTATCGAAAAACCATTTTCCACAGAGCTACCCCATCCTACATTCCCACCAGCACTGCACAGGGTTCCAGTTTCTCCACGTCCTGACCCACGCGTATTTTCCATCTGCCGGAAGTGGAGGCAGGGATTCCGTATTGACCTCGGTGGACACAGGGAAGTTACGGGTCTTTCCATCCTGTCGATGTGAGTTCCCACAGTTTACCCAAGATTGGTGACCGAGGCTTAGCTCCATTGATGTCACTCGAGGAGCGCTATTTTACATAGTCCCAGTAAGTCCAGGTATTCCTTCGCAGGTCTCAGCAAGCACATGGCATCTTCTACTTATGTTCCTATTTAGGGGTTGCTTTTAACTCCTTAAGTTCTTTAAAAAAATCAAAATCTTTTAAAAGAAAATATATGGGACCAGCATTGTGGCCACTACTCCTGACTGAGCTACCTGCTAATGGCCTAGGAAAAGCAATGTGGAAGATGGTCCAAGGACTTGAGCCCCTGCCAACCACATGGGAGAACCAGGTGACAGTCTTGGCTCCTGGCTTAGGCGGGGCCCAGTCCTGGCTGTTGTGGCTATCTGGGGAGTGAACCTACAGGTGGAAGATTCTTTCTCTCTTTGATGCTAGAAAGAAAGACAGACAGACAGACAGAAAGAGAGAGAAAGAGAGAGAGAGAGAAAGAGAAAGAAAAAAAAAAAAGACCCTTGGTGGGGGAGAAAATACACAGTTGTCCAGATATTTCATTTCTAGAAATTTTTGGAGAACTGTATTCTAGTGTAATTCGTTAACATAATCAGCAGGGTTCTGGAGCAACTGGGTAATGTTAGCAGAGTCACAATCTCAATCCCTAGCCCACTGTCTGCATCTGATAATCAAAGCTACTTGGCTAACCCCACACGGCAGCTGGAGGGTGCCAGGGTTAGAACAGGTCCCCAAGCTCCCGTGTTAGCAGCTAAATGCAATGCATCCATATTGAGAGGTGGGAACTTCAAGAGGTGATTTGGCCATGAGGGTTCCACTCCCATGAATGGATCAATGTCACCATCACAGGATGGGCTTAGCTGCTGGACAGACGCGCCCTTGATCTTGGAGCTTGTCTGTGGCATTCAGCTAGAGTAGCACAGAAGGGAGTAAGATGGGAGATGAGGGGTCAGTGCTGTGGCACAGCGGGTTAATGCCCTGGCCTGAAGTGCCGGCATCCCATATGGGCGCCGGGTCTAGTCCTGGCTGCTCCTCTTCCAATCCAGCTCTCTGCTATGGCCTGGGAGAGCAGTAGAAGATGGCCCAAGTCCTTGGGCCCCTGCACCCATGTGGGAGACCTGGAAGAAGCTCTGGCTGTTGCAGCCATCTGGGGAGTGAACCAGCAGATGGAAGACCTCTCTCTCTGTCTCTGCTTCTCTCTGTAACTCTTTCAAATAAATAAAAATAAATCTTCTTAAAAAAAAACGGGAGATGAAACAGAGTGCCAACCTTAAGGCCTACGTCCCTGTCCCTCTTGTTGTACCTGCAGGCCCGGCCCAGGCAGTCTGCGCTCAGACTTGGGTTGGCATTTGCAGGCAGAGCGCTCTAGCCCAGGCTGCTCTGCTGAGGCCACGCCCTGACAGCCAGCTGTCCCTAAGTTTCCACCTCTCCACTCCCTGGCCAGACCTACATAAATCGCCTTTTCCTGTCCTCTGGGCTTCTTTCTTCTTCAAGAACACAGTTTGCACCCGGGGGCCACTCCACGGTGCCTTGGGTGCAGCGAGGACCAAACCCGCAGTGAACCCTCTCCACCCTGCTCCGGAGAGGGGACGGACATCAGAATCTCCTGGGGCTGGCTTTGCAGTCTCTTTCCTTCCCGTGTGCCCACAGGGAACCTGACTTTGTCCCTTGGCCCTGCCTGTCTCCCCATCAACCTGGCAAGCCCAGCCTGGCCAGGCCAGTGCCCCAGGGCTCAGTGGTGCTGAATTCCAGAAGGAAAGAGGCGCGGGATGGGCAAAGAGGCCAGTCCTGCCTTTGCCCGTTCCTCTCCGCACCACTGTCAGCACACAGCCCCACTCCCCAGCACAGGCCCTGGGCTGGTGTTTTCTCCTATTTAACCCTTACTATGCCCTGTAAGCTAGATTCTGTTCTGAAAGACGCCTTGCAGGTGAGAAATTGGACTCACAGATGTGAAAATCTTGCCCTCCTGCCCCCAATTCCCCAGTCAGCATAAGGGAGACTGAAATCCAACCTCCTTCCGCTGGTGGAATTCTTCCGCTGGGTCGGCTCCCTCCCTGCCCTGCTTACGCACACCCTTCCTGGGCCGCTTGCCTGAAGTTTCAACTCTGCTTCCTTCTGCGTTTTCACTTTCTTTGTGCACGGGAAGTGTTCCCTCGGCTTCCTGTCAGCTCTCCATGGGGCCGCAGATGAGCTACCGCTGAAAGTACATCTTACTTGTAAAGCTAGCTATTGCTGTTCCAAGGCTCAAAAGGAAAAATACAGAAAGACAAAGTGGCAAATGACTTTTGCTGTGGTTTTTTTTTTTTTAAGATTTATTTATTTATTTGAAAAACAGAGCTATAGAGAAGCAGAGGCAGAGAGAGAGGTCTTCCATCACTCCCCAGATGGCCGCAATGACTGGAGCTGAGCTGAGCTGATCCTAAACCAGGTCTCCCAAGTGGGTGCTTTCCCAGGCCATAGCAGAGAGCTGGATGGGAAGAAGAGCAGCTGGGACTCAAACCGGCACCCATATGGGATGGCAGCACTGCAGGCTGCAGCTTTATCTGCTATGCCACAGCACCGGCCCAGATTTTTGCTCTTATTTCCCACATTTTTGTTGCCATTCTTCCTATCCCATCAATAACCACTTCTATTATTGTCTTGCTAATTTGTGGGGGGCTTCTCTGGGTGACACAAATGCCTGTATCTATACTCACAACCCTCACCTCCTACACAGAATGTTGCCTACTCCATGCACTATGCCATACCTTGCTTTTTTTCATTTAATTATATATTCTGTATATACATAATGTATATGTATATATAATATATAATGTATATGTATATATAGAGAATGTAGAATATCAGATTATAGGAAGCTTCCTGGTTCTTTGTTAGTATCCCAGAGTAGTCAATGAATGGCTACACTTCATGGTTTATTTAGTTAGTCCCCTGGCGGGAGCATCTGGCTTATTTCCCTTCTTTGCCTATTCCAAAAACTGCTGCAAGGAATGGCCTTGAACATGGTTCATTTTGCACATGAGGAACCAATGTGCATGCGTCAAAGGAACTGTTTGATACTGCCAAATTGTCTAAGGTACGCGCCCTCCCACAGTGACTGAGAGCGCTTGGCCAACAGATTGTGTTGTCATACTTTGGGATTTTTCCAACGTTCAGACAGGGGCGTCTGACTGCAGTTTTTAACATGCAGCTTGTTTACCATCCATTCACTTTCGAAGTCATTCGCGTTTCCTGCAATGCTGCTGCTCCTGCTCTCGGCTTTTGGCCTAGTTACTGACTCTGGAGATCTTGCCTGTTAGGGAGTGCTCTGAGATAGGACTCATTAACCTCTTTTTCCTAACTCTGTCATTTGCCTTTTGACTTTGCATAGGATGTTTTGTGTCATGTAAAAAGTGGCTGTCTTCCTTTAAACGAACATACAGCAAAACTGACCTTGTGTGTTCACGGCTAGGAATTTTGACACTGGTGTAGATTGTGAAGCCACCGCCAGTCAGTAGACAGTACTGCTCCTATCACCCAACATACCTTCTTGGTACTCTGCTGGCAGTCCTGCTCCCCACCTCACCTCGCCCCACCCCCACCCCTCCGGAGAATGATATGTCCTCACTCAGTGTCATTTTTTTCTCATTAAGAACAGCTTATACACGGAATCATATCTTATACAGGCTTGGAGACTGGTTTGGCTCAGGATAATGTCTTTGAGATTCATCCAATCATCCAAGTGTAGCTGTATTCACAGCTTGGTCCTTTTCCTTATGAACAGGAGTTGGTTTATCCACTCGTCAGCTGAAGGACATTTGAGTAGTTCCCAGTGTGGGCTAATAATGAATAGAGCTGCGTAAACACTCATGCACAGGTTTTAAAGTGATCATATCATACATTCCTAGCACTGGGATTTCTGGGTTGTTGGACTTTTGGGAGCCAGCCGCCTGTTGTCCAGCGTGGCTGTGTCATTTCACATTCTTGTCAGCCAACTATGAGCGTTCCTGTTGCCTCCCACCCTCACCAGCTGTTGGAGTTTCCCAGCATTTTGTATTTCAGCCATGTCAGTGGGTGTGTAATGGTATCTCGGGGGGTTTCAATCTGCACTTGCCTGGTGGTTATGCTATGGAAGGTGCTTTCATGTGCGGATTTGCTTATGGCTTCTTTGGTGAAGTGTCTGTTCAATCTCTTGCCCATTTTTAAACTTGGGTTGTTTCCTTGCTGTTCAGTTTGGCCAGTTGGTATTAGTGGGTGTTTTCGGTTTCTTTATGATAGGGGCCTGTGTTGTGGTGTAGCAGGTTAAGTCGCCCTATGTATCCCTGGCATCCCAGACTGAAGTACCAGTTCAAGTCCCAGCTGCTCTGCTTCTAATCCAGTCCCTGCTGATGTGTGTGGGAAGGTGGCTGAAGATGGCCCAAGTACTCAGGCCCCTGTCACCCATGTGGGAAGCCCTGATGGAATTCTGGGCTCCTGGCCTCAGCTTGGACCAGCCCTGACCACTGTCACCTTTTGGGAAATGAACCAGCAGATAGAAGATCTTTTTGTCTGTCTGTGTCACTCTGCCTTTTAAAAAATACATAAATCTTTCTACAAATTAAAAAAAAAGAAAACTAAACTAAAATGCCTGAGAGGAGCAACTTAAGAGGGAAGATGTTGATTTTGGCTCAAAGCTCTGGAGGCTCACAATCCCAGATGGGGTGGCCACCTTGGTTTAGGCATCAGGTGAGGCAGGAGGGTGGTACAGGGCCAATCGCATGGTGATCCAGGAGGGAGAGAGAAGGGAGGCTGAACTCAGTTTAAATAACCTGAGGGCAAGCCCCAGAGATCTCCCACCAGAGTCCATTGTTAGATCAAGTCTCCACCCTTAATCCACTAACATCAACCTATTAGCCACAAGCAGATGACTTTTTTTTTTTTTTTTTGACAGACAGAGAGAGAGGGAGAAAGGTCTTCTTTCCGTTGTTCACCCCAAAAATGGCCACTATGGCCAGCGCTGCGCCAATCCGAAGCCAGGAGCTTCCTCCTTCTGATCCAGCTCTCTGCTGTGGCCTGGGAAAGCAGTGGAAGACGGCCCAACTCATTGGGCCCCTGCACCCAAAGAAGCTCCTGGCTCCTGGCTTCAGGTCAGCCCAGCTCCGATCACTGTGGCCATTTGGGGAGTGAACCAGCAGATAGAAGACCTCCCTCTATCTCTCTCCCTCTCACTGTCTGTAACTACCTCTCAAATAAATAAATAAAATATTTTTTAAAAAAATTAAAAATAGCTCAGTAAGTAAGAATAAGATGGGCTGTGGGGACGGGACCACCACTGAACCTCAGTGTGAACTTGGACGAGCTGGTGCCGGCCAGGCAGGCAGCGAGGGAGGGATGAGGAGGTGAGAGATTTCCAGTAGTCTCTGTGTCTTAGCCCTGCCTTCCCCACAATGCACCTGTGCCTCCTCCACCATGAAGATGGGGCCAGAATGAACACATGGAGGCTGAGCTCCGCCAGCAGACACTGTGAAAATCTCCCAGGGATCCTCACGGCACTGAACAGCACTCAAGCTCCACCTCGTTTTGTATGCAGTTCGGCTCCAACCCTACCCAATAAAGGGGGCAGCCAAACTGGGGGTGGGGGTGATTCCCCTCATGGTGTTTCCTCTCCTCACCTGGCTGCCTGCCTTTGTCTGAACGTGTACTTTCTCTTTAATCTCCTTAAATAAATCCTGCTCTCCTCCTTATACCGTGAAACTCTGCTTTGAGTTCTTTCACACAGAGAGGAGAACCTGGAATAAATCCAGCCAGGGACATGGTTAAGCCAGGCTTCGAGGGTCTCAGTGCTCATAAATGGTAAAGATGAGATCCAACCCCAATTTTCTTCCTTATTGGCCCAGATCACTATTAAATGTCACGGACCTGGAGTCCTAACCCTTATAGCACTGGAAATGTAATTAATTCCTCGAGAGGATCAGCTCCGACCCAGCTTCCCGGCTTGGCTCATTTCCTGCTTCTGGACAGAAGGACCAAGACTGAGTCATTTGTGAGGAGAAGGATTCTACTTCCCAGAGTTCCAGGGCCTGGGATCTGGTGAGGGCCTCCTGGCTGCTTCGCCACATGGCCGACAGCACCAGGTTACGAAGGGAGGGAAGCAGGGGGAACGGGTCCTCTCTCTGCTCGCCCTTCCTCTTTTAAATCCCATCCTGGGGATCCCACTGCCCTGGGCTCATCTGACCCTACTCACCTCCATGCACCTACAACGTCTGCATCTGGAGAATTTTCTAACACACAAGTTCTGGGTGCACGGGCTCTGGCCCTCCCCTCGCAGTGCTGATGTTTTGTGGACTCATCTTGCCCTCAGTGAGCTCTGTGGAGCCACCGCCTGCTTCCAGGTACCAGGAGGCCTGGGTTTTCCTCCCAGCCCTGGCCTCTACTCTGCACGTTGTCCTAGCAGCCAAGTCAACTTCTCTGGGCCACAGCCAGCTTATCTGTTGAGTGAGGACATTGGCCAGTACCGAAGGTCACGTCTTGTTGAAAGTTCGGTTGTTAAGTGGAGTGCGTGCCGTGGACCAACCCGAGGAATCAAAACTGAAACTGTCTTCCCAAGGCCCTCTGCTAAATTACAAGGCCACAGCTGAAGCAACCGTGGCCATGGGTGGGAGCTTTGTTCGCCTTCCCCTGCAAGATATTCTCACACATGGAAAGAGCCCCTTGGGCACGCGCTACCCTGCTACCTTCACCGAACTTGAGAACTTGAGGCTGGGTCTACTCCAGAGTTTTGTGTGTCAGGACACCTTGTGTTTGTGTGGCCAATGAAAACTGCTCCATTGAGTGGGTGGGCGGGAGGAGGCCATGAATAGAGTTTTTATTTCCCTTCCAGGAACAACATCGTCCACAAGGGCAAAGACACTTTGTAAAATGCTGCTGGTGACTGTCCCTTTGAGAACTTTGCTCTGAAAGCCGTGAAAACTGTGTACAGTCTTGTTCTTGGAAGCCCTGTTTCATTGGAGATGGAATAAATAAACAAAGTAGATACCAGGCTCCTTCAGGGGTCTCTGAAATTGGCCAGAAGCTACCAATGTGCACATTTCTGCACGTAGCAGAGTTAATAATTTGCTGTACAAACAAGCTTTTCCGATGCAAAGGCCAGGGGGTTGGGATAGTCCTGCTTGCTTCCACGCTTCCCCCACCTGTCTCTCTGCACCCACTGGGAATTGGAGAATTCCGCCTCCCCTTCCCCACTCTCTGAAAAGGCAGTCCTCGGACCCTCAGCGCTAGGTCATGAGCAAGGTGTCCCCCACCCCGTCCAAGGGGCATTTTTCAGTGTCTGGAGGTATTTTGGGTGGTCAGAAACCCAGCCAGTTTTTGATCATGGCTTCTGGTGGGGAGAGGCCAGGGGTGTTGTTAAACAACCTACAGGGCTCAGGACAGCACCCGCCCTGCCAGCAAGGGATCACACAGCCCCATGTCAATATGCCAAGGTTGAGAAACCCCACTGTAGAGATAAGCAAAGCCAGGGCGGAGGTTTCTTACCCCAGGCCCTGGGGCAGCTGCTGCTTATGGAGAACAGGACAGGTCAGCCAGGGGCAGGGGCCAGCCCCGCAGTGCCGCCCTGTGCCATCAGCAGCCCTGGAGATCTGGTGCCCACGAGCCCAGAGGAAGACTGACCTCACTGCAGCCTGCCCCACCCAGGGAGCTGGCCTTTGTCCCCGAACGTGCTGTGACATGCATTCCTGCTCTCGCAAGACCCGTGTGCCAACCCCTCCTCTCTGCAGCAGGCTTCCTGTAAAACCAGTTCCTCATGCTCCCTGGCCCCAGTGTTTGCAAATTGCATTCAAGGCGGGGAGGCCAAAGGCTACGGGGAGGCGAGGCGAAGCAGGCAGAGGGCCTGAGAAGTCACCAAGCAGTCAAGTCACAACGAGGAAGTACAACAGAACTCAGCACCCACTCCACCCGAAGGAAGTGGATGGAGCGACATTTCCGTGGGCGATGGCCTGCTCCGAGGCGGCTTGGAGCACGGTAGGGGGAAAGCTGAAGAGAAAGGAATTGCTCAGAGACCCAGGAAGCCGGGGGAAGGGTTCATGGAGAGGGCAGAAAGAACACCTGCCCCTCGATAGCGGCCAAGGAGAACCGATTAGCCGATCACGGCTTAGCAGCCGTCCCCGTCTTTGTCTCAGCACCTGGCTTCTTCCACTCTAATTATGCGCTCATGGTGTACTCCTGAGGTCAGAGGGATTTTGCAAGGGCGTGGTGCTCTCCTGAGCTGCTAACGTGTAAGCCACATCTGGGCGTGTCGAGTCCTGCCCCGGGAGAGGGTCCGTTCCCCCTGGAGGGAGCCTCATGAGAAGCCTTCTAGAAGCAGAGCTGGAAGCCTCTGGCAAACGTCCATGGCGATGGGACGAGGGGCTGTGCTGCTTTCAAGGGAAAGGTCCCGTCGGAGGGAAACAAGTGACGTGTTGCTCAGTGGAAGCTTCTATTTCTTCCACCAGACCCCAGGCCCTGATCTGATATCAACAAAACTAGACAAAGAGTCTGCGCTGGTTAGGCCAGGAAAATTCTGCCCCCAACCCCCATATGTGACAAGCGAATACCAAGATGTATGGAAACGCAGTGCAGGCCGCGCTACAGTTACAGAGCTCGTGCGGCAACTAGGAAAGACGCCGATGGGCAAATGACTCGGGCACCTGGGCCGGGGCGCACACAAAGCCACCGCCACAGCCTCGTCCAGGAACGTCCCTCATCGACGGTGCTGCCACAGAGCCCGGTCTGCAGCCACAGTTCTGCTGAATCAGGACACGTGGGGCCCCAGCCCAGGGGTTCCTCCGCACTCTACAGGAGGCGGGCCCTCCCTAGGGGCCCAGAACATCGGATGGACCTGCTGTGCCAGACTAAAGGGGTTACGGAGGGAGTTTTCTTCTCCCACTGTTTCCACCACTGCTGTGTTGCCTTTGCCAAAAAAAATGGATTTTACTTTTATAATTAAAAACCAATTAAAGGGCCAGTGCTGTGGTGTAACAAGTAAAGCTGTTGCCTGTGGCATCAGCATCCCATATGGGCACCGGTTCAAGTCCCAGCTGTTCTACTTCCGATCCAGCTCTCTCCTATGGCCTGGGAAAGCAGTAGAAGATGGCCCGAGTCCTTGGGCCCCTGGACCCGCGTGGGAGACCTGGAAGAAGCTCCTGGCTCCTGGTTTTGCATTGGTGCAGCTCTGGCCGCTGCAGCCAACTGGGGAGTGAACCAATGGATGGAAGACCTCTCTCTCTCTCTCTCTCTCTCTCTCTCTCTCTCTCTTTCTCTCTCTCTCTGCCTCTCCAATAATAAATAAAATCTTAAAGAAATTAAGTTAAAATAGAAACGACACATACAAGTTAAAAATGAACAGGGCACACGATGAATCAGATGGAAAAGAGCCCGGAGATGGAGACGGAGACGGAGGTAGGCCGCCAGGAACAGCGCAGGTGAGAGACGTTAACTCAAGGCAGGCCCTCCGCAGTGGGGGAGGAGTGGGGGCCCTGGCACCGAGACTCTGGGAACGCGGGCCATTAGCGGAGACTCTGAGGACGTCGTGAAGCCTGGATTTAATCACCGCTGCCATCACTGAGCACTTTCCACCCAGCGGCGCCTGGCCTGTCACCCGATCGTATGGAAACCCCTGGGGTGGGTGCCAGGATTCCCCACCTTTCAGAGGGCGGTGAGCGGCCGCGGCTCAGGAGCCTGCCCGGCGACACAGCTCGGCTGCGGCAGAGCCAGGAGAGAACCAGTGAGCTCCGGGCTGCGCGCAGCTCTAACAGGTCTGGAGGCAGCACTGTCCTCTTGAGAGCGCAGAGGGGATGTCGACCCTTCGCTTCTTCCCCATGACGTCACGGTGCTCTATTCCCAAAAGTCACTGTGTCTGAAATCGGGACAGCCTGAGCTGGAGACCCTGACGGGGGCCTGCTGGGACGATGCCATCACAGTAACACGGTCTCGGGGGAGACCGGGGAGAGCAGCACCCCAGCACCCCATCCACCTTGCAGCTGCAGGATTACCTGCACACGGAGCTCCAAGAACTGGCTCCTTGAACCAGAGCTCGGGTTTCCACGTTAAGTAATCTGGGCGCGAGTCCCCGTCCTGCCACCTGCTGGCGATAGCGTCGCCTGCAACTCGTGTAACGCGCCGGCCTTGGAGCCCTGCCGGTTGCACCTGCGGGAGACTGGAGCACTGGGCGGGGTAAAGCCCTCCGGGAGGTGCTCCCGGGCAGCTGGCGCTCTGCGGACATCTGCCTGACCTCGCCTCTGGGCTTCCGACGTGTCTGATGGTGGCAACCTTCCATAGCCACCTCTTACAAAGCATTTTCTCACTTTGCCATCAGAAAACCCTCCCACGAGTCCAGAACTTTACCGCTCTCCATGGAACTCGTTCACGGGGCCTGGCAGAACTGAGACCCCTACGCAGCTGTGGCTACGCTGGGCCAGTTCTTCCCGCGGCCTCAGCCTGTCCATCTACAGCTATTTTGCACACACGGCTGTTCTGAGGATCGACCCAGACGCTCAGAGCACAGTACCCGGCACCTGAGCCGACCGAGTTAAAGCAGTGTTAATTTGCAATTGGGATGTATTCTAACATGCGAGTACACCCTTCCAGATCTATATCACATACATGTGTATGTATGACGATAAAGTAGTTTTTCCTTATTTTCTTAAAGGCGGAGAATGGAACTCTTCAATGGTTACTGCACACGTAAAATTCCAACGTCAGGTCCTTACCTCCTGTCCTAGGTTTCTGGGACCCTGTGCTTCAGGCTCGGGCTGTGTCCGGTGCCCGGGGTCACTGGGATGTGGTCTGCCCGCTGTAGCAGAGAGGACGATGGGATGGCAGCTTCCTAGCCGGGGCGTGTGCGTTTGGTCACAGCCCCTTTGTCTTCCGGAAGCCCCTGTCTCTGGAGGTCTTTAACTCTCGTCTCTGGTGTCTGGGGAACTTCCGGAGACAGTGCTGCAGTCCCAGGACGGTGGGCAGGGCCTGGTCGCCTGGGCGGGAGCGGAGGGCAGCTGTGGCCTGTGAGCTCCCAGGGCCATGGTGTGATAGCCAGGAGCTGTGCGGAGGCCACGGCAGCAAAGCCTCCACTGCACTCACTTCCCCGGATGTAGCGGGAGCACCTGGAGCTCGGATCGAGCACAGCTTGCCGGGAGTCTCCAGGGCGCGTGCCTCAGCCCAGCTGGGGTAGGTAGGGCCCGAACAGGTGCACTCCCACTAATTCACAAGGATCACGCTTCCAGAGACAGCGGCCACCACCAGTCTTGGGGATCCCAAGAGGGACATGGAGCTCCCCCGCCTTGTGCCTGGCTTACTTGAGCTCCTGCCCTCCTGGGTCCCACCAGAGCACGGAGGACCATGGGAAGGCACAGGAAGTGGTGAGATTGGGTGGGTGGAGGATCAGGAGCGAGGAACTCCAGCTGTCGGGTCAGGTGCCCCCCAAGAGGCTGGACAGGGTTGGGCTGGGGTCTGAAACCCACATGCCAGCTGTGAACACCAAAGCCAGGGAGAGAGAGAAAGACTGAACTGTAGAACTCACTCACGTCGGGGGACCCCAGGCGTGGGGCCCAGGGTCCCCGGGAGGAGCCCTGGCAAAGGCACGTGACAACATCCGTGTCATGGAGGCAGGCGCTCTGCCACAGGAAACCAAAGGTCAGCTTTTTGTCTGATGCTTGCCAAGGCAAGGCACGGATCTTCAGAAGCTGGGGTGAAAATGCTTGGCGTCAGTGACTTCTGCAGGCTGCGGAGGGCTGGTGCCCAGGCTGCTCTCGGGCTGCTCGCAGGTGGCCACAGCGTCGTGCCTGCGGTTTGGGCTCAGCCCCAGGGCGCCTGGTGCCGTGAGCCTCTCCCCATCTCGTCCATGACTCTCGCAGGCTTCTGTGTGCGTCTCCAGACCACAGGAGGGCACGCAGCTTCAGAGAAAAAACATGACCAAGCCTGGGAATTACCGCTTCTTTCTTTTAAAGATTTATGTATTTGAAAGGCGGAGTTACAGAGAGGCAGAGGCAGAGAGAGGTCTTCCATCCGCTGGTTCACTCCCCAACTGGCTGCAATGGCCATAGGGAAGTTGATCTGAAGCTAGGATCTTCTTCCAGGTTTCCCACATGGGTGCAGGGACCCAAGGACCTGGGCCATCTTCCACTGCTTTCCCAGGCCATCAGCAGGATTGGAAGTGGAGCAGCCAGGACTCGAACAATGGCTCATATACGATGCGGCGGCTTTACCCGCTACGCCACAGTGCTGGCCCCCAGTTACTGCTTTTTAAGAAAGAAAAAGCCGTACAGGCTCATCACAATAAGAGCCGCTTTCAGCCAGCTGCTCTTCAGGGGGCGAACTGGTTTCATTTCCACGTGTCGGCATCACTGGAGGCCAACGGATGTGTGGAATTCACTGGAATCCAGGTGAACGGGGCTCTGGCTTCACTTAGGGCCCTAATGAAGACGGCCTGGGGCCCATGTGGGAGATGGCCATTGGCGAACACAGTCCGGCTCTCTCCCGTGTTTTCTAAAACACTCAGACATTAGCAGTCCCCTACATCACACTTGGCAAAGCATAGAAACCGCCTAGCAAGATTGCTCAAGCTTGGAAGCGGATAGGCTGCACCTGTGTTAATGATAAAACTGTAGTTTGTCTACGTCCTACATATGATTTAAGCCAATACCTGGATCAATGTCAAGATTGTAACTGGTATTGTTAAGGTTATAATTGATATTAGTTTTGCACAGGTTTTGGGTTAGCTGGGCCCTGGTAACCATGTATTCCTCTCCCGATTTTGTGGTTTTTGCCTTTATAAACCCTGTTGCGTTGGGCTTCGGGGTTGAGTTCTTTGGGGCATGGGCCCACTCTCAGCTGCCAGCAATAAAGGACTAAAATTTATCAGTGTGTGGCGCTCCTCTGTCAGCACTCAGCCACAACATTTGAAGATTTATTTATTTGTTTGAAGGACATGGTACCAGAGAGAAAGAAGGAGGGGGGAGGAGAGAGAGAGAGAAAGAGAGAGGTCTGCCATCCACTGGTTCACTCCCCAAATGGGCTGCAATGGCGAGGGCTGGGCAAGGCTGAGACCAGGAGCCTGGCGCTTTACCTGGGTCTCCCACATGGGTGCAGGGGCCCAAACACTAGGGCCACCCTCCGCTGCTTGCCCAGGAGTTTTAGCAGGGAGCTGCATTGGAAACTGGGGTTTAAACTGGCGCCCATTTGGGATGCTGGTGTTGTGGGTGGCAGCTTAACCCTCGCACCACAAGGCCACCCTTGGTTTTCTTCTTAATGGAGCTTTACTTAGACTGAGAGAGATACTGGCTAAAACAAGGCTCAGCCACAGAGGAAGCAGTCAGAAGACAGCCTGAAAATGCAACAGGAAACAGCGGAAAGAAAGCTCGGCCGCGGCGGCTGACGGGAAGGAGAGAGGCAGGAGACTGGCGCGGTGAGAGTGGGCTCCGACAGGGCCTGGGAACCCAACGCAAGGCACACGCGCGGCTCCTCTCCCCACAGCGATGTTTTGCCAGCATTCCTCCTAACCCCACAGAAGTCCGCAGACTGCAAACCTCTGTGTTCCCCCCGGCTGCGTGCTCACAGGGCTCTCTCGAGAACACTGTCCCACCGAGCCTGTGTGACCCTGCACCTGCGCCCTAATGGCCGGGCCCCATTCCGCCGGGGGCAGCGGCTCCCAACCCTGGGCCCTGTCCTTCCCCGCCCCTTCCCAGTGTAAGGCCTGCAGGACTTCCGTGGAAAGGCAAACAGAAATAATGAAGGGCAGCTCTGGGCTTAGCAAGGACATCGGCCGTCCCAGCCCGTCTCTGTCGTGTGCACAGGTGGGGCGCGTCCCCTGGG
This sequence comes from Lepus europaeus, assembly GCF_033115175.1. Classification (NCBI taxonomy): domain Eukaryota; kingdom Metazoa; phylum Chordata; class Mammalia; order Lagomorpha; family Leporidae; genus Lepus; species Lepus europaeus. Next base: position 13,996,430 of record NC_084832.1, on the reverse strand, counting down.
TTTCTCGGTTCCCCCAGACCCTCCCACACGGCTGAATGTATACGCTCTCAAAAGCCGGCCGCACGGGGTCAGTGTTGGTGAAACAGGCCAGCTCAGCCTTTCCCCAAGCTTGCGCGTGCAACATGAGAGCAAGCGCAGCTCCTCGGCCGCGGTCTCTGGCGGAGATGCAGACAGGTGCGGGAGTGGGAGGGCCCTCTCGCGGGGGAGAGAAGGGGCAGCCGAGCCAGTGCCAGGCAGAGAGCGTGGTCGCATCGCACCTGCTTCCTAGGTGGGCCTCCTCCCGGAATGTGGGTGAACTTGACCCCAAGCAGCGCTCCCGCCATGCCTCCCCCCCAGGAGTGCTGTCCGTGCGCATGCTTAGCCCTGGCCTAGGCTCTTCCTTCCCCACCTTTCACCATCCCCATCACCTCCCCCAGAAGTGTGTGGGCTGGGTGGGCTCTGACAAAAACAAGCAGGTGAAGGAGGAGCTGTGCCCGCAGTGGCCACCAGGCGGCGCTGCGTCTTGAGCAGGATGCCTGCCAGAGCGGGCTCCTCCCGTTCGTGCCAGATCTGGGCACTACGGGGTAGGGGTACGGCGGGGGGCAGGACACCCAGGGAGGGTCTCTCTCATTCAGTCGGTGGGTGGGAGTGAGAGGACAGCGAGCCCAGGGACCTCAGGCCCCGGGAGTGCCACAGTTCACAGAAGTGTCACAGGACTGGTGGCACCGTCACTGTGGGTCCTGGCGACAGCCCTCCTTGGCTCACCTGTGAAATTCTGTTGGCGTACACAGAGGCTCTATTTTCCCGCTCATCTAGAATGTTCTGCCCACAACGCCAAGGCTGCAAGGAAGCAAATCTGAGGTTAGGGATATGGGAGAGAAGCTCCCTGGGATGCTAGGAGCAGATGCCCGTCATTGGTCAACCCCTGGTCAGCAGAAGGGGTCTCGTGTCTCTCACCTTGGCCTTGGAGGGACATTCACATGCCTGGTGCTGTACAAAATGTGGAGGGAAATAAAACTAGAAACAAAATCCTTTCCCTGCCTACAAAATCTCTCCCCCGTGGTAGAGGGGAAGTAACATAGTTATCCCCAAAGCACTGAACCCAGAAAGTGGCGGCACGGCAGCCACCTGCTGCAGCGGGTCTGCACCCCCCCCCCCCAATCGGGCAGGTGTGCACGGGATCCTGCCTTCCTGGACCGTGCTGTTGGGAAGAGGGGAGGAGGCATTCCCACCTTGTGAGCCTGGCAAGTGGTTTCACCAAGGAAGAGGTTCAGATACGTCTGAGAAGAACAGGGGCGGAAATTCTGAGAGGAAAGGGAGGGGTGGGAGTGGGGGAGTCTCCTGGCTTCAGGATCTGAGGCTTGGTCAGAGGCACCCCACTAGATTGAGTGATAGAGGCTGGTGCAGGTGTCCCTGGGGAGCCCAGGCGGGCAGGGGAGCAGCCTCCGTGTCAAGAGGCTTTGCATCACACCTGTGCCCCCACCACCCAGGGGCCCTCGCTCATGCTACACAGCCATGCCACCTGTGACACTGGCATCCCATATGAGCGCCAGTTCAAGACTTGGCTGCTCCACTTCTGGGAGAGTCAGATGGAGCTTCTAGCTTCTGGCTTCAGCTTGGCCCAGCCCCAGCCCCAGCCCCAGCCCAGCCGCTGCAGCCATTTGGGGAGTGAACCAGTGGACAGAAGATCTCTTTTTCTCTTTGCCTTTCAAATTAATAAATCTTTAAAGAAGTAACTAAGCTCAGGAGTTAAAGGACAGAGACGTGTTTAGCTACACCATTTGCTAGTGCAGAAGGGAAGCTCTCTTCTGTCTCCTCCCAGCCCTCTTGTCGTAGCTCCGAAGAACAAAGACATCTCGCATGAAACGACCAGAGCCAGGGGATGATTTCCTCTCTCTCCAGCCAATTGCCCAGAAATATCTTTATAGCGTTATCTCCTCATCCAGGGTCGGTCCCAGATGGGATTTGTGCTGAGTCATCTCGTTTCTTTACTTTCCTTCACTTAAGGTCACTGTCTCCCTTCCTTCTCTCTCTCTCTCCCTCCCTCCCTCTTTCTCCCTCTGTAATGACTCCTCTTGTCTTCTAGTCTGTAATGGCCTTGGTATTTTTGCAGAGTCCAGGCCGTGTGCTTTGTAGACTCTCCCCCCAGGGGAGCTTCGCTTGCTCCCTCCTGACGACAGTCACTGTTCCTCCACATCCAGGCTGCTGCCCTCCTCAGCCCCTCCCATCAGCAGGTGCGCAAGCTCAGGCCCGGGGCGGGGGCGCGCTTTGTGCAGGCGGTGCCTTCCGGCCTCCACCCGGCAATGTGCCCTTTGCCTTGGGTCAGTTGTGGGGGTGGACTTGGAGCTGTAGCCTGCACCCTGCTGTTGTAGTCAGGGTTCTGCAGAGCAAAGGAGCCCATAGGATGTCCACGTAGCAGCTGTCTATCAGCCATCCTCTACCCTCCATCAAGACACACAGAAGGAGACAGAGGGGGATTATTTCAAGGGACTGACTCATGCAGTTGTTGAGGACGTCAAGTGCAAAGTCAGGATGGGCAGCCGGCCGGCCACCCAGGCCAGAGCCAATGACCCCGCTTCAGCTGAGGGCCATCTGGGGGCAGACTCCCTTTTTCCTCGGGGGACCTAAGAGTTTTTTTTTTTTTTCTTTTAAGGCCTTCAGCTGGTTGGGTGAGGCCCACCCACACTGTGGAGGTTGACCTGCTTTACTCAGTCTACTGATTTAATGTCAGTCTCCTCCAAGAAGACCCCCACAGTGCCATTCTGGTGGTTCACCAAATACCCAGGCTCGCCAAGTTGACACATAAAATTAACCATCACACCCCTGAAACCGCCCCCTAATGGTTGTAGCACCCACTGATAATCTTGGCCTTAATCAGTCATGGCTGTGGTGGCTCAAAATGGGAAAAATTTCCAATTCTATCATTGCTTCCACGTGCATTAGCTTTTTTGAAAATTAGAAAGTGGCAGATACGCTTAACTCCCAGTTTCTCTCAGTGCTGTGGCATGTACTTATTTATCTATAATATATATATATATATACATGATACATATATAACTTTGATGTATGTATGTCTGCATTTTTCATTTTACTTAGTCTTTGCTTCATCTGGAACCTATTCTGAGCACTGCGTGACATATGGAGCCAGCTCAGTCTTCCCCGGAAAACTACCCGATTTTCCTGCCACCATTTGGTGAGACGTTCATGCTTTCCCCCATTGACTTGATGCAACAGCTTTATCAAATTCTAAACCCCTGGTAACTTGGGTCTACTTTGATTCCGTTCCGTTTGTCTTCCCTTGCACCTGCATGCGCTGTCTTAGTCCCAGAGGTTGTGTAGCTGCTGCCTCATCGTTGGAGCGGTGGTCCAGGCACCCCTGGTGTGTCTGAGGATGCCCTTGTCCTGGGTGACCTTTTCACAGATGTTCGTATAACAAGCGGCCTTGGAAGCTGCAGACCGTGTCTCTCTGTGACTGACCTAAGATCGAGGTTCCTGCCTGTGTGTGGGATCCACTGTGTCTGTGGGACTCACCTGGTCCTCTTCATGTCACCCCCTGAGAGTTGGGGCTTGGGGAACCCACACAAGGGAGGGCTGATGCTGCTGACTCTGATCCGAAGCCAGGAGCCAGGTGCTTCTCCTGGTCTCCCATGCGGGTGCAGGGCCCAAGGACTTGGGCCATCCTGCACTGCCTTCCTGGGCCACAGCAGAGAGCTGGCCTGGAAGAGGGGCAACTGGGACAGAATCCGGCGCCCCAACCGGGACTAGAACCCAGGGTACTGGCACCACAGGCGGAGGATTAGCCTGGTGAACCGCAGTGCCAGCCATCATGGCCAGTTTTGTAATCCAGGCCCTTATGAACTGACACTTAGAGTCTAGCCCCTCCCCCTTATTAAAATGATTCATTCATTCATTTATTTAAAAGGCAGAGTAAGAAGGAGGGAGGGAGAGAGAGATCTTCCATCTGCTGGTTCATTCTCCAAATGCCCGTGATGGCCAGGCCGGGCCAGACAGAAGCCAGGAGTCTGGAACTCCATCCGGGTCTCCCACTTGGGCTATCTTCCGCTGCTTTCCCAAATGAATTAGCAGGGAGCTGGATTGGAAGTGGAGCAGCTGGGACTCAAACTGGAGCCCATATGGGATGGTGGCGTTGCAGGTGATGGCTTAACCTGCTCTGCCACAACTCCGGCCCCAGCACAGCCCTTTGAAATCAGAGCCTGGGTTTGTTTTAAGTAAGTGAGAAAACCCTTGGAACCTCAGATGACGGCATAATGCTAGAGTATGACCTGTCTTGTAAAAAGCCTGGAGCCCATATGTCAAATGGGTAACACAGCCAAGTCCATAAGCTTGTTGGGAAAATTAAATGAATTAATGCGTTGGGTCAAGCATGGTCAGAGCTCAGTAATGGTCACAGTTGTTAGTATTATAATGAGCTTCTTTTTTTGTAATTGTGATCTTTCATTTGGTGCTGAAGATCCAAAGTCTAACCATTTTAGTGTGCAAATCTGTATGGTGAGGGAGCCCGGAATAATTCTTATGATATGGAAATACGATTTATTGGACACCTGTTGAATAAGGACTCATTAATTCGATTGATTCGTCTATAAATAAAATCCTCTCCCTCAAAGTTATCTTTTAATTGAAAACCATTGCGGATTTCTCATGGAGGCCACCCCTTAGTTGCTTTTGCAGTTGGTGGGGAAGGAAGCCATGGGGGTGCAGAAAGGGACAGTCAGTGACAGCTCTGTCCTGAGTAGGAGCCAGCACAGCCACTGAGTTCTCTGACCTTCGGATCGCCGGGTTCATGGATTGACACTCGGGAGGTGCTGAAACCTGCAGGATTTTATTGGAATCTGGCTATTTGCTTTCTTCTATGGTAGTTTTTCATTCTCAGTGTTTCATCTTGATATTAAAAGTCCTGCCTCCAAGGTCATAAGGTCATAATAAATTGTTGGAATGACTCCCAGGATACTGTGCTATTTTTTTTAGATGTAGAAATCTAAAATGCAAGAAGAGATGTGAGTTGTAAAGAACAAGTCTTGGGCCAGGAGCCTTGTCCAGAGGCAGGCATGAAACCCAGGCAGGGCCACGAGGCTTAGGGAGGTGGCGGTGGGACATGCTGTGTGGGCACCCGCCCCCACCCCGGGTCTAGCAGGCTGAGGGAGACAACCCTCACCACAGCTCCTGGAGATGCCCTGAGCGTGCAGAGCCAGAAGCCACAGCCATCAGCAGAGTTCTGCTTCCAGGGACCGAAAGACACAGGGCAAACGGCCCGGGGACTGCTGGCAGGAGATGGTCTCCAACGTGGGGGCGTCGCCTTTGAGAAGAGGCCTGAGCCTGTCTCCCTGGTTCTCCAAGAGGGTCCCTGCCTTAAGCTTTTCCTTTCCGTGCCAGCCCCACAGCCCAGCTGCCCGCACTGGTCCTTCCCAGAGCGCCCCTCCTGACTCCCCAGAGACTCCGCGATCCCCGGGCAAACTCTGCTTTCTGTCCCCACCTGCAGCTGTCACCTGCATTATAGGGCCTTTGGTTTTTCAGCCCTGTGCTAGTCCCTAACCTGCCCCCTCCCCCCATCCCACTGTTCCCGGATGTGAGCCAGCTGTGTGTGGCCCTCTGTTCACAGTGTTCACACGCGGTGTGGAATGAAGAAAGGGATTGGAGTCACACCCGGCCAGGCGCTCGGTGGTGGCCGCCTCTTCTATCCACACAGCCAGTCTGCCTCCACGGCCCTTCCTGCACCTCAACAGGACAGCAGCGGCAGCCCTCTGCCCCCTGGGGTCTCACACCTGTGTGTGTCCCCATGGGGCTTTAGGCACACCATGCATTTTGTTTGGCTTCCCTGGCAACCTGTTGTCCGTTATGTCATTGTCCCCAGAATGAATGAGAACAGAAAACTTAAAACTTCCCTATGTGTTGCAATGGGCAGAGCCTTCCTATGACCATAGGGTCACTGGTTTTTAGGAGACACAAGGGACCGGTGCTGTGGTGTAGTGGGTAGAGCCTCCACCTGTAGTGCTGGCATCCCAAATGGGCGCTGGTTCGTATCCCGGCAGCTCCACTTCCAATCCAGCTCTCGGCTATGGCCTGGGCAAACAGTGGAAGATGACTCAAGTGCTTGGGCCCCTACACCTGTGTGGGAGACCCAGAAGAAGCTCCTGGTTCCTGGCTTGGGCCTGGTGCAGCACTGGCTGTTGTGGCCTTTTGGGAAGTGAACCAGCGGATGGAAGACCTCTCTCTCTCTCTCTCTCTCTCTCTCTCTCTCTCTCTCTCTCTCCCTACTTTCAATAAATAAATGATTCTTTAAGAAAAAAAAAAAAAAACCGACAAAGCAAAACAGAAGGAGACACGGACAAGGCCTCAGCAGAATGAAAAGGACAAGAGACCCTGTGACAGACGACAACGTGGCCAGCCCGAAGGCCGCCCTGCCTTTGGGCTTTGAATGATGTCAGCATGGGCTGGCCACGCTGCCTCGGTCACTTAGGCTGCAGTTTCCATCACAGAGCTTTCCTGTTGGTAAACCATGAAGCCGCTGGAGAAAGATCCAGACGAAGCACAGCCACACCTCCCGCCGGGATGCAGCCCCATCAGCGCGGAGAGTGGCCCTGGGGACCCTGCTCTTCCCAGAAATGTGCACTTTCACTGCCCACCAGGTGTGCGCCAAGCAGGTGCAGCTGCCTGGCTGGAGGCCTGCAGTCCATGTGGAGAGAGAGAGAGAGAGAGAGAGGGAGAGGGAGAGAGAGAGCGAGAACGAGCGAGCTGAGAGCCAGGGTCCCTGGGGGAAGCTGGCGGCACTGAGGGTGGGGAAGCAGCAGCTCCCAGGCCCAGCTGGCGGAGGGCACACACTTCTCCACCTGCACCGAGCAAAGAGTGGGGACAAAAAGTGTCCTCCCTGGAAAGACCAGCCTCCAGGCAGAGACAGGGCGGAACACCAGTGTCTACATCAGCTCCCTCCTTCCCACTCACGGAAATGATGGTAACACACGCAGGCGAGGGGGCTTCGAAAGGGAAAATGGAGTTAATGTATGAATACAGCGTTGGCCGTTTGGCCTGCAGTTTAGCCATCAGGGGGTGCGTGCCCTCACTGAGCGCCTGGGTCCACCTCCTGCCTCTGGCTCCTGGTTCTCGCTTCTTGCCTGCAAGATAGTGACAAATATCTAGGACAAAAGTAAAATATGGGCTTTATATTTAACAGATAATACATACAAAAGTCCAAAAAAGGTAAAATTAGAATTTAAATATTTATAATAATGCACATGAAAGTACTAACTGCATTGTCTAAATCATATCTAATAAAAAAAAAAAAAAAAAAAAAAAAAAAAAAGAGTATAAAGAGTATGCATTGGCCGGTGCTGCAGCTCACTAGGCTAATCCTCCGCCTGCGGCGCCGGCACACCAGGTTCTAGTCCCGGTTGGGGCGCTGGATTCTGTCCCGATTGCCCCTCTTCCAGTCCAGCTCTCTGCTGTGGCCCAGGAAGGCAGTGGAGGATGGCCCAAGTGCTTGGGCCCTGCACCCGCATGGGAGACCAGGAGAAAAACCTGGCTCCTGGCTTCAGTCGGTGCAGCGCGCTGGCCGTAGCAGCCATTTGGGTGGTGAACCAATGGTAAAGGAAGACCTTTCTCCCTGTCTCTCTCTCTCTCACTGTCTAACTCTGCTTGTGAAAAAAAAAAGTATGCATTTATTTTTGTGCAAAAACAATTCTGAAACCCATGCATAGATTATTTATATTTTCCACATGTTATGAAAATCCGGGTATGGAGCTTTTTGGCATCAAAGTGAATTCAGGCTTCAAATTTCATTTTCCATGAACTTGTTGGGGTATGTTATGTTTGAAGTATTTATACCTATAAGAATTAATGAGAAGATCTTCTTGACAATTGTGGGAACTCAAAAGCAGGTAGCTGAGTGGCCAGTGACTGAGTGGACTTCAGAAAGTGGAAGCCAAAGCTAGCAACAGCAAAAGCTATAAAACAGGAGCTGGCACTGTGGCTCAGCGGGTTAAAGCCCTGGCCTGCAGTGCCGGCATCCCATATGGGCGCCAGTTTGAGTCCTGGCTGCTCCTCTTCCGATCCAGCTCTCTGCTATGGTCTGGGAAAGCAGTGGAGGATGGCCCAAGTCCTTGGGCCCCTGCACCCACGTGGGAGACCTAGAAGAAGCCCCCAGCTCCCGGCTTCAGATTGGGGCAGCTACAGCTGTTGTGGCCAAATGGGGAGTGAACCAGTAGATGAAAGACCTCTCTCTCTCTGTGTCCTACCTCTCTCTGTAACTCTTTCAAATAAAATAAATTTTAAAAAGCTATAAAACGACTCAAACTGCACACACACACACACATACACATGCGTGCACACACGCCAACACACATGCACACAACTCAGGGTCAGCAGCACGGGTTCCTTAGGGGGCAGAGGTGAAGGGAGAGCGATGGGTAGGAGCCAGAGAGGCCTGCAGGGACAACTGACACAATCCAGGCTGGGGCTGGACTGAGGATGGAGCTATGGTACTTTTCCCCACTGAACACCAAGACCCACCCCCTCCCCAACCTGGCTTCCCGGACAGCCCACCCTCAGCTCCAGTGGGGAGCTGCCTTCTGCCATCAGTGGCTCACACAGGCTTCCCTAGAGTGAAGCCCAGGGTCAAGTGCACAGAGCTCTACCACGCCCTTTGCCCCTCCCCTAAACCATGAGCGGACAGTCAAGAATCAAAGGTCTTTGGATAAAACCCGCCATTTGAAAAACATGTTAAGAATTAAGCAAATCCGAGAAAAAAAGAAAAAAAGGGCCTTGGAGGGAAGAGAGACCAGACTGGGGAGGGTCGGGATCGCCTCCATCAGCCACCTGCTGGTTTGAGGAGAAGACGCCGTAACCGCTCCTGCAGGCTGTGTGTGGACAACCCCGGCCACTCAGGGCGCCAAGACGAGCCCTTGGCCTCAAAACCTGACAGCAGAAATGGAAGACACACGCGAGACTGGGAACGTAGAAACAGCGCCAAAAGAAAGAGGAGAAGGGAGAAGAAATCAGAGACGGGGCCAAGGAAGACTAACCTATAAACAGCAGGAGTGACAGAGAGGGCAGAAATGGAAGGGGCAAAATCGAAAGTGAAAATCCATGGACTGTCCCAGAATCAGAGGATCCGAGTTTTGAATTTGATGAGGAGCAGCCAGCATGATGGAAAACACACCAGGCCATGACCACTAACATTCTGCTTTGTTTTGTTTGTTTTTTAGGATTATTTATTTGAGAGAGAAAGAGAGAGGGAGAGACAGACAGAAGGATCTTCTACCTGCTGGTGCACTCCCTAAATGGCTGGAAGAGTCAGGGCTGGGCCAGGCTGAAGCCAGGAGCCAGGAATTCCAACCTGGTCTCCATGTGGGTGCAGGGGCCCAAGCACTTGGCCACCTTCTGCTGCTTTCCCAGGTGCATTAGCAGGGGGCTGAATGGGAAGTGGAGCAGCCAGGACTCAAACCATATAGGATGCTGGCATCACAGGTGGAGGCTTAACCCACTGTGCCACAGTACCACCCCCGCCCCGAGTGATCATTCAATTTCAAAACACATTGAGTATCCCTAGAGCTGAAATCTGAAATGTTCCCAGATCTGGAACTTTGAAAGCTGACCTGACCCGACAGGCACACTACGAATACCGCATAACATCACCTTCAGGCTATGGGTGTGCGGTATCTATGCAACACAAGTAAGTCTCATGTGTAGGCCTGGGCCCCACCCCCACAACATCTCATTGTGTCTCTGCAAATATTTCAAAACCCCAAATCCAAAACACTTCTGGTCCCGAGCATTTCAGATAAGGGACATTTAACTGCAAACCAAGATATGATCCTACAAGCTTCTAGAGAGAAAAACGTTCTTACCCCAAAAAGCAACAATCCAGATGGCTTGGGCTTTTCAGGAGTAACACCGGAAGTGGACAATAGCAGAGCGAGGCTTTCCAAATCCCCAGGGAAAACGGTCCCTGGACTCCACAACTGGACTTCCACACCCAGCCACCTGCCAATCAAGCGAAAACACTTCAGATGGCCCCAGAGACATGTTATCTCCCACACTCCATTTCTCAGGAAGCCACCACAGGAGAGCGCCACTAGGGCAGGCTTGTGCCACCATCCCATTTTGGAGCGCCCACAACTCCGCTTCCTACACAGCTCCCTGCTAATGTACCTGTGAAGACAGCAGAAGATGGCCCAAGTACTTGGGCCCCTGCTGCCCGTGTGGGAGACCCGGATGGAGTTCTGGGCTCCTGGTTTCAGCGTGGCCCAGACTCAGCTGTTGTGGGCACTTGGGGAGTGACCAGTAGATGGAAGATTTCTCCTGATCTGTCTCTTTCAAAAAATTCAAATAAATAAGTTATTTAAAAAAAAGTTGTGGCCAGCGCCGTGGTTCAACAGGCTAATCCTCCGCCTAGCGGCGCCGGCACACCGGGTTCTAGTCCCGGTTGGGGCGCCGGATTCTGTCCTGGTTGCCCCTCTTGCAGGCCAGCTCTCTGCTGCGGCCCAGGAAGGCAGTGGAGGATGGCCCAAGTGCTTGGGCCCTGCACTCGCATGGGAGACCAGGAGAAGCACCCGGCTCCTGTCTTTGGATCAGCACGGTGCGCCGGCCGCAGTGCGCTGGCTGCGGCGGCCATTGGAGGGTGAACCAACAGCAAAGGAAGACTTTCTCTCTGTCTCTCTCTCTCTCTCTCTCACTATCCACTCTGCCTGTCAAAAAAAAAAAAAAAAAAAAAAGTTGTACCACCAAAGAAGGGCAATAAGTCATAAGAAGAAGATGTGGGCCACAGGATACAGGAGGTGAAAAACAGGAGAGGGGAATCCCAAGATCATTGTAGGTAGGTTTCTCTGGAATCCGCTGTACAATAGGCCTCTAGGTTAGAGTTCATCAGAATATTCCAGAAGAGGGGCGGTGCTGTGGTATAGCAGGTTAAAGCGCTGGCCATGAGGCCAGCATCTGGTTGCTGTTCCACTTCCAATCCAGTTTCTTGCTAATGCACCTGGGAGGCTGCAGTTACTAACTCAAGTGCCACCCACGTGGGAGACCCGGATGGAGTTCTTGGCTCTTGAGTTGGGCCTGGCCCAGTCTGCTACAAGCATTTTGGGAGTGAATCGGAACTCCTCTGCCTTCCAAGTAAACAAATACAGGTTTTTGAAAAACATACGGGCAAAACGGTAAATCAGAAAAGACATTAATGCTGATAAGCGTTCGCCCCACTTGACGTCACGACATCGTCACTCTGCTCTCTAGCCCCAGCTCTTTACTTCTCCTTCATCGCACTTGTCAACACCGGAACGTACTCTTTTGCGTATCTGACCCACGCCAGGGCCTGGCCAATGGTGACGCTCGATGCTCCTTGACTATCTGCAGGCACCTATCCATCCTGTGAGCCCTGGCCAGCTGGTGGGGCGAGTTTTCCCCCAACACAGGTCAAGCCAGCTGCTCCCATGAAGCCGACCTGAGGAACAGCGACCCCTGCTGGAGTCTCTACCCGAGTGCAGAGAGACCAGAGGTCCACTATGGCCAGGCCAAGATGGGGACTTCTGGAAAAACAAATAGTATTTCATGTGCGCTCTTGAAAAATTCCCAAGATGTGTCTGACATCTGTAGAAGCACGTTTCCCCACGATGCACTTGTGTGCCACCCTGTGGCCGTCCCGGGGAACTTCCCCACCGACAGTTGGCCGTGACCTCCAAGTTCAGGGGCAGCTGGCTGGGCCCAGCCAGAGCTACTTGGCAAAACACCGGTGGGCATTTGGCTCCTGGGGCCTCCCATCTTCCCAGGCTCCCATATTTTTTAAACAGGAAGCCACTGAGGTGACTGCTTTGTTTGATGGCTTCTGCCGGAGGACGGCTGAGAGAAGATCCTAGGGCTGCCCCACCCCCACCTGACCCTTGTCCTCCCAGCTCCACACAGTCCCCACCATTAACACAGTCCCGGCTGGACTTGGAGCCTTGGTGAGTGCCTGCGACCTCACAGGGGCCACCTGTTATCTATGTTGTACCCTAGTGTCTCAAACACCATCCTGCACACAGTAGGTGCTTACTAGATGTATGTTGTTGAAGGGAGGACATGGTGAGGGCTGGGAGTTACAGGACAGCGACTGTGTGCCAAGCCCAAGCACATGCATCTTGTCGCCAGGATGCCAGTCCAGACAGATGGGAAGGCCGGGCTGTTTGCACTAAATTCTTGCACCACCTCTCTGATGCTGACATGGTCACCATGCACATGTTTGAGGTGAGACAGCTGAGGCTCAGAGTTTTGATAACTCGCCCCTTATCACACGGCTCCTACGAGAGGCACGGAAGGTACTTACGGCCAAATTTCGGATCCTACGACCTGCATTTTGGCAGCTCCTATGTATCAGTGCCTGGAGTGCAGCGTGGCTCATGGTGGGTGGGCTTCGGTGGCCTGGCGCCTTCTGCTGCCGATGGGGACATCCCTCTCTCCTGGTCCTCTCTGGTCCCAGTGGACATGCGAGGGGCTCTGAGAGTCCCCCCATGTGTTTCCTGTTGGGACAGGTCAGGTAAGTAACAGTTGGTGAAGGTGAGCTGGGTGCGGTGGGGAGCGGGAGCAGTCTACTCCTGGCCAGGCCTCCTGGGCTACATAATCCCAGCCCTGACTCCCTTCTGATGGCTGACTGGCCCGGGGCGCCTCCCCAGGGCTAGCCTGTGGGTGTGCCCTGCAGCAGAGCGTTCTCCAGGGCGCCACCTGTGGGGCTCCATGCCCCACCGCGTCTAGAGTGGCTGCCGGGAGGTGGGGGACACTCCCCCCCCCACACCTGCAGGCAATACCCACACCCTGCACCCCACGGCCCGCCTGGCACCCTCTCCTTGCTCCCGGACCTCCACTTGCCTGGGGCCCCTTCTGGACGGGGCCGGGAAGCCAGAGCCACCAGCCTCCGCCAAGTCTACACCGCTCACCACTGAGGCGCAGGAACCTGCACCTACTCAGCCTCAGCGTGTCCACCTGCTCCTCTCTCCACCTGTCCTGCAAGGGCTTTGGGGAGGACAGGAGTGTGAACACACACACACACGTGTGCACGTGCACTCCCATGCTCGTCCCGGGACGCCTGCTCGCAGGTCTTTGTAATGGCTATGGGACACAGGTGCATTGTGCCTGCGGCCATTACACAGTCTTCCCAAGAAGACTAGTGATTTACTGAAGGGCCTTCCTACCAGAGAATTAACTTCAGGCTGAACAGCCAGGTGCACCTGCCGCAGCCCCGTCCCCCCCCCCCCCCCCGCCCAACACCACCACGTGGGGCAGGGGCGGGGGCTCTCGGCGCCCGTGGTGCGCACCTGCAAAGCCGGGCGTATGTGGGCACATGGCTACTCTCTGGTCTCTCCTGCAGCTGTGAGCTGATGTCAAACAGGAACAGCTGTGCAGGGGAATGAGTGAAGGGCCAGCGCTAGGGCCGCGCCCCGGCACGGAGATGGCCGTCTGCTCGGACAATCCTCCCATCCAGGGAGTGGCTCTGGGCTCCAGGGCCCCGGCTAGCTACCTGCTGGATCTGGCTCCAATTTTAGGATCCTTAAACACACGCGGCTGTGAGCTGCTCGCACGGGGTCAGCAGGACCAGGCGAGGGGCCGCCTCCTGCCGCTGCCCGGAGGACATGGTGCTGATACATAAGCAGCGAGCCCTGCAGGCCCGGGGCCTCTCCCTGGGGGCCGCCCCAGGCAGGGTTTGAGACAGAGCCCTGACATGCTCTCCAGAAAACCTGTAAGCCCTCGGCCTCAGGAATGGGGGCCATTCTGGTGGTCTCCAGGGTGAGCGCACAGTGGGGAGCTGGTGTTTAACGGGCACAGAGTGTCAGTTTTGCCATACGGATGGCAGTGAGGGTGGCCCAGCGCTGTGGATGCCACTAGACCCAACACTGAAAAATGGTAGCCACGGCCGTGTGTTTTCCCTTGGCTTAATCAATCCATCACTTAGCCTGCACGTCTGTGCTGCCCAGTGCCAGGGGCCCAGGGACGCGGCTGCCTCCACCTCCTCCCAGCAGTGCCTCCAGCCTCTGCTGCTTGTCCAGAAGCTGCCCAGAGCGAGACCACCCTGGGTGTGGGGGGGAGGGGGTGGAGACCCTAGCCCTCTGCCCTTCACCATGGCCTTGTGGGAGGCGTGACCTGCATTTGCCAATCAGCCCCCCAGGGGGCGCTGCAGCAGCCTCTCTGAGCCGGTGAAGGCCTTTGGTTGGTTTCTGTTCGCTCCTCGGAGCTTGCACTTCCCAGATTCTCCTGCATGCGGCGCCTCTTCTCCATCCGGGCAGCGCTGGGGTGGGGGTGGGGTGGGGGTCCATCCTGGGGCTCCAGTGGGCAGTTGCCTCTCTGAGTCCCTCCAACACCTTCTTGAGTTTCCTTCTTTTCATTCACTTGAAAGGCAGACTTCATCTGCTGGTCCACTCCCCCCACCCCACCCCCCATGCCGGCAGCAGCCAGTAATGAGCCAGAACTAAGACCAGGAGCTGAAACCCCACCCAGGTCTCCCACGTGGGTGCCAGGGAAGGAAGAGCTTGAGCCGGCACTGCGGCCTCCTAAGAGGGATTAGTGGGGAGCTGGATTGGAAGCGGAAGAGCTGGGACTCGTGTTGACATGGGCATGGGCAGCCCTACTGCCCGCGCCACGACACCTGTGGCCTGCAGCACACTCTTTGCCCTATCCCTGCCCCCATGCTGTGGCCTTGGCGATCGCAGGGCTGCTTTCTGGGAGTGAGAAGAGATGGGGACAGCTGTTTGGCTTTGCTCAGATGGGCTTGGGTTCAGATCCTGGCTCAGCCAGTTGCTGGGTACAGAGCATTGGCAACTGATGTGGGCTCGTCCTCTGTTTCCTTATGTCTAAAATGGGGTAAGAAAAGCTTCCTTGGTGTTGTTACAGGGTTAAGACTGAGTTACTCCAGGGCTGTGTCATGGCGGGCAGCCCAGGCTCTGGGGCCAGGCTGGGCGTGGCCACGGGCACGTGACTCAGTATGTTTGTGCCCTTTTCCGCTTCTGTGAAATGGGGACAGTGCCCATCATCTACCCCGCAGGGATGGTGTGCTGGCACACTTAATCCAGGGATGTTCTTAGCCTGCTGTGTGCACAGAGGCAGTGCTCGATAACTGTCAAGCCATTATAGAACGCGTGCCAAAACTCTATAGCTAAAATGGTGTGCAAGCTTAAACACACACAACGGCCAAAGTCACTTTACAGAGTTTAAAAGACATTTCAAAATAAACACTCCTGTGCCCCCAAAAGAAATAAGGCAAATCCACAAAGTGAGAAAAATTTATGGAGCACGCGGGAACAAAGCCAGAATGGGCCAAGATGAATGAGACTTGTGGGCACACGGCAAGCACTTATGAAAATACTCCAGCGTCTGGGTAGAAGCTGTGCAGTCCTACTATGCTCCGTGCACACGCTTCCATTCCAGGGCTTCCCCAGCTCTCCCCAGCGCGTGGTGAATCTCAGCCAAGGTGCGAGGCAGTGTAGTATTCTGGTTACGTCGTGATCAGCGTGGGATTTAGAGAAAGGCACAGAATCAACAACACGGGCTGCCAGGAGTGAGCAGGAGAGCGGAGGTCGCCTCCCGCACGGGGCTCCGCCCCCTGCCGACAGCTGCTGTCCAAGGTCTTGCAGAGAGAACCCCGCGTGCTGGCATCTGTCTCTCTGGATTCTCCTTGGCAACAGTGGTTAAAGGCAGCCGACTGACAGCTCAGAGCTGCAGGCAAAGTCCTGGCCCCACTCTGGGCCGCCTCGTGTCCTTCCAAGAAGCAAGTCTGTTGGCAGGCAAAGCAGGTGTCGCTATGAAACTGGCGTCAGTTCTGGGGCGGCCAGTGGTTTGAAGGTGCTGTGTGCCAGGCAGCCTCAGACAAAGGAGCTGTGAGGCCTGAGCTCGTCTGGGGCTCCCGCTATTCCGTAGGAGAGGAGATGAAAGGTTCAGAGTCTCCCACAGTTAGGCAGTGGCCATCCGGTGAGTCGGGATTAGAAGGTCTCGCGAGGGTTAGGATTAGCTCTCTTCCAGTCATTGTCAGGAGCGAGGCAGTGCAAACGGGGTGCTCCTCAACGTTAACTGTTTTCGAGTTTCTCTGGCAAAGGCGGCAAGGTGTCAATCAGAAGCCATTGGAGTGGGGGAATTAGCCGTTGGTGAGTTAGCCTTGCTCGTATCACGCTTGGATTCAATTCCAACAATTTGGCCAGTTCTCCACTTTTTCCAATTCACCCTTCATGGCTCAATGTTTATTTAACACACAGGGGACCACCATGTCCTGGGGAGTCAACAGTGGACCATCACATGCGGAGCTCTCGGGCTAGGAAAACCAGACAATTGTGGCACATGGAGGCGAGCAGTGTGTTGTCACGGAGTCTGGGGAGCCCTTGCCTGGGGAGGGTGTGTGTGTGTGGGGGGGCAGGGGAGCTCCTGGGAGAAATGGCCTGCAAATGAGGACTTAGCCAGGCGGAGGGGTTGGAGGGGGGACTCAGACTTAGTGTCTCACATCGGAGTCGCCTTTGCCTTTGACTGGGGAATGAGAACTGGTGTCTTCCAGCAGTGAGAGGCAGCTCAGCACTGGTGGGATCAGAGCGTGCGGAGAGAGGGCAAACGGGCCAGAGGAAAGAGAGCCCTGCGAAGCTGAGTCAAGGACTTAGGGCTTGATGCTGAGGCTAGACAATGTGTTCAGCAACGTTTGCCACACGTGGGCATCGGTCGCCGTGGACTTCGGATCTCCCCTTCATGCAATGGTGAGCCTATGCATGAAGCCTCTGAGAGCTCCAACACGGACGGCCCTCCTAACGCAGGGACCACTCTCTCTCTCTCTCTCTCTCTCTCTCTCTCTCTCTCTCTCTAAAGATTTATTTTATTTATTTGAAAGACAGAGTTACAGAGAGAGGTAGAGACAGAGAAAGAGGTCTTCCATCTACTGGTTCACTCCGCAATGGCCGGCCAGAAGCCGATCTAAAGCCAGGAGCCAGGAGCTTCCTCCAGGTCTCCCACATGAGTGCAGGGGCCCAAGGATTTGGGCCATCTTCTACTGCTTTCCCAGGCCATAGCAGAGAGCTGGATCAGAAGAGGAGCAGCCGGGACCAGAACCGGCATCCATATGGGATGCCGGTGCTTCAAGTCAGGGCTTTCACCCGCTGTGCCACAGCGCCGGTCCCGGGACCACTCTCAATCTTCAGAGCTGTGACAAGTCTGAGTAAGAACTGTCGCCTTGTTGTATAGGAATGCCAAGGTAGACTCACGCTGCGTCTGACACCTGGGGCGGTTAAATGAGAACTATCTAGAAGTGGTCTTTTGGCATAGTGGTTAAGCCCCCACTCAGATGCCCACATTGCACATTAGAACGCCTGAGTGCAAGTCCCAGCTCCACTTCTGACTCCAGCTCCTTGCTCTCGTGCACCCCGAGAGGCAGCAGACGATGCCTTAAGTACCTGGGTCCCTGCCACCCACGTGGGAGACCTGGCTTGAGTTCTCAGCTCCTGACCTCAGCCTGGTCCGGCCCCAGCCATTGTGGACATCTGCAGAGTAAACCAGTAGATGAAGTTCTCTCTGTCTCTGTCAGATGAAATAAATATTTTTATTTTTTAAAATTTTTATTTATTTATTTATTTTTGACAGGCAGAGTTAGACAGTGAGAGAGAGAGAGACAGAGAGAAAGGTCATCCTTCCATTGGTTCACCCCCCCAAATGGCTGCTACGGCCGGTGCATCGTGCTGATCCAAAGCCAGGAGCCAGGTGCTTCTCCTGGTCTCCCATGCGGGTGCAGGGCCCAAGCACTTGGGCCACCCTCCATTGACTTCCCGCCCCACAGCAAAGAGCTGGACTGGAAGAGGAGCAACTGGGACAGAATCTGGCGCCCCAACCGGGACTAGAACCTGGAGTGCCAGCACCGCAGGCGGAGGATTAGCCAAGTGAGCCACAGCGCTGGCCATAATAAATATTTTTAAAAATGATAAATACCTACAGGATGGATTAGGCAGTAAGGGCTTACAAGACTCTTTAACTTAAGTAGAAAAACACTCATGAGTGTAGAGGAGAAACACTAGCAGCTGGTACACAGACCTGCACATAGAATACAAGAGAAATTTCTTTCTATTTCCCAGGGAAAAAAAACAGAACCAAGAAGAACAAACTTCGATGTTTCACATCCTTGGGACTTATCCTACGTGGGCTTTTCTTTTGTTAATGCTTCTATGAGCTTGTGATGAAAGCTTGGGGAACATGTCCTGATTTTATAAGCAGATAACAATATTTTGGACTCTGCAAAGACATTCAAACACTTAGTCTTAAGAACATGATTTTATTTTATTTCATCAAAACGGCAAAAAAAATCTTTACTGGCCTTTATCTGAGTGGTCCTTTTGAGTTACACACAGGTTAAAAAGAGGTAAGGAGTGGAAAAAATAGAACAAAACCTCAAAGTTGAGGTTTTCAGTTAATACTAGGTAATATGTAGTATATACCTTTCCAAAACCTACAAATTCAACTTTGGCATTGCCTCCTGCCTCTCTTAGCATTGCTTTTCGTAAGAATGTTAGAATACAAGCAACACAGAACATTGTTCAAAATTAAGTTAGTCCAAAATAACATCATTTGCATTGGTAGAGAAGGAGTTAACATGGGGTAGGCTGTCAGTGTTGGAAAAGTGTGTGTGTGTGTGTGTGTTTTAAATAAGACTTTCAACAATATTTCTTTCAGAGTTTTGGACTCATCGCTGGCTGCTCAGAACATAGCTTTCGTGGTCTGGTTCACAGTTCCCAAGTCCTCCCCTTCCAGGGCCGCCCAGGGGTATGTCCTGTACCCTCGGACGGAGGTCACGGTGCACGCCGCGCGTGGGCCTCCTACGCTGCCTCCAGACTCACATCTGTGTCTGTGAGACGGGCGCCAGCGAGGTGTAGAGGTCGTTCTTTTCTGGGTTCTTTTTCTTCTCATCCTCTTCAAACTGAGCCTCGATCTCAGCTGGGTTGATGTACGTATAGAATCGAGCCATGATGGCAAATATGACACAGACGACCAGGAGCAGGGCGGCAAAGAGGACGTACTCGGCCCACTTTGCAGCAGGTGGAGTTGGTGCAGGGAGAACGCAAACAAGACAGGTCACATTGGGGTAGACAGTGCACGAGTGTTTGCTTGCTATGTCCAAACGGAAACGCTTTGAAATTAAACTGTTCTGGCAAGCTGGTGGGCAACCGACTCCGAGACTGAACGCCCGGCTTTTCTTGAATGTCCAAGCGGACAGATGACCATTTTCTAACAGTACTGGGGTGCAGAAACACAAGGCTTTTTGAAAAATATAATTTCTAAGAAAGCCAAGTCAGGACATGCCCCTGGCCCTGGGAGGAAGGGGACCAGGAGACCTCTAAGGAGTACCCTGGAGGCAAAAAGAATGTGCTGAACTTTGCCGAGACAAGACACCCACCCCTGAGCTCATGAGCACGTGGCATTCGCACACCGCCAAGGGTACCTGTTGCAGGAAATACTGCCCCGATGGTGTAACCAGCCACTCCCTAGCACGTGCATCCTGTAGGTTATGGTGTGAAAGACAGCTCCCATTTAATTGTAGGTGGAATCATTACAACCACCTCTAGACTGACTTTAACTTCAGGTGTTATAGAAGTTTCTAGAAAACGGGTTTGGTTTGGGGCTGTTCAGCTGCATTCGCTGACATAAACCACAATGGGGTGCCTGCATGTTAACCCAGTCTGGCTACTTTGGTTGTGAGTTGCCCACTGTGTAACACCAAGTAGAAATAAGGTCAGTCTGCTCACCCTCCCTGACTTCTCTGGTGATTTATTAGCTATTGGCTCCCGTGACCATGTCAACACAGGGGGCTGGGGTGGGCGGTGTGATGGGCGCTGACAGCTAAGACACAGGTGCACACCAGCTCCTACCTGCTTGCTGATTTGGCCCACGCCGGCCACGATGAGCACAATGATGTTGCCCACAGCCACTGTCAGCAGCCACCCGGCTTGCAGCACCGACTTCATGTTGGAAGGAGCCTGCGGAAGCAGAACGGATGAGTCCCTGTGAGATCCTCACCAAACCAACTCGCTGCATTAACGTGCTCCACCCTAAAGACGCATCAGGTCAGGTCAGTTAAATAGGAAAGGGGCCCGAGACCCCGGAACACTCCCATTGTATGCACAAGACCTGCGTGCACAGACACGAGTCTCTTGGGCTTTGGCCTCCAGTTGCTCTCCTGGCTAAATGGACACATCCACAGGTGAACAGGCTCTGTGTCTGCAGGGGAGGCTCCCAACAGAGCCACGAGCACGGCCTGGCCTTCCCCCACTGGAGGCGCCGTCTGGCCTGCACACTGGATCCCCTGCAGCCTCCCTGCCTGTCCCCATAGCCTCTCCCCAGACGCTTGTCACATGAATCACGTCATCTCCCTTCCTAGACTGGGAGGTCGCCTCAGAAGGCATCATGCAGCTCCTCTGGGCTATCTTTTCTACCTCAGTGGGGAGTGCTTAGCACTATGGGGGTGCAATAAATGTAACCATAGTTTGGGACAAAATCATGCAGCGATTTAACTTGCTTATCAACACAAGCTGCCTCATGAGTCTAATACACTTAAAAGCAGTAACACTTTTTAGCTTCTCCTTAAGGTAGGCCTTGGCTGTGTTTTCTGGGAACTATAAGAGACCTCAGCCGAACCTGGAATGTAACAAGGGACACAGATGTGTAAATGAGCACGTGTGTGTGTGTGTGTGTGTGTGGACAGCTGGTGCCATCTGGTTGTTTGGGAATGAGAATCTACTGAACACGACACCTGGCAGTGGTCACTGACATAGTTTTCCTGCGTAGGACTCAGAATTGCTAGTGCGTGACTATGGGCTACCGACACAGCTGGTTAAGGCCAAGCATGGTAACATCTGGCGAAGACGGAGTTCTGTGGAAGATGCCAGGGTGCTCTCTGGAATCCTCTACAACTGTGGACATGCAGCTATCCCGTTAGGAAGGCAGGGGGTGGCAGGACGACAAAGACACCTGAGAATAGGAGAACTCCAGGCCCGTGATGGAGAAGACCACCTCGCCAGACGTGATGAGGAAGTACTGTGGGATTTGCCAAGCCATGTTCACTGTGTTGGGCGGAATATCTTCAAACTCTGTCACTTGGGGGCAGCCAGTAGCCTACACCAATGGGGCAAAAGTGGGGAGAAGAAGTTAGAGTTGAGGCAGCTTCTAGAATAACCACTGTTCAAACAAGCAAATCAAGTTCGACCTTCTAGATGTATACCACGCAGTCCATCAAGGGAGCCCGCACTTTAACCGCACACAAGCGAAGTTAGATATTATAGCTGGGATGGGGTGGCCTTGGTGGGGTTGGACAGCACATCCACCAGTCTTTTCCTCTTAAATGGGAGAGGAGATTGGAAGTGGGGTTTGTTTAAAATAGCATCATCTTTTAGAAGGTCTTAAAGCCCACATTAGTAGTCTATAAAGAAGCATCAAACACTGGTCAACACGAACACTGAATCAGACTAAGTCAGCCTGTTTAACTTGAAATTCTAACAGTGAACTTGAGTCAATGCTGTTAAAGAATGAGCGAAGAGTCAAATTAACTCCCAGGGCACTTGGAGTACAGATCCCGACACGGCTCTCGTTAAAGCACGAGTGGATTGCGAGTGCCAGCAGGTGCAGCGCCCGTGAAGGTGAGCTTTCCATCCAGGTGTGAGGGACTGAGCTGCTGACCTGGCTCGTGATCAGGTACGTGTACGCACTGCCAAACTCCAGGTAAGGAGACTCAAAGTCCCGCCTGCACTGCTCCGAGATCCCGGCCGAGCTGATGGTGAAGCCTTTCCTGTTAAGAGAGAGCACAATACGGATGGACGGTCTCGGTATTAAAAAGCCTTGAATGTATGTCTGTAACAACAGGAACTTGAAGGCGGGTACTTACACCCCAGAAGTGAAAAACTGATACTCGCTGGCATTGTAGCTGGCGACGTGTTCGTAAACTTTCCCACTCATCGTGATGTTGATGGGCTGGCTGTAAGTGTTCACAAACCTGCAACAGAAAACCCTCTGTCTTCGGATGGAGTAACTTGTCCCGGGTCACAGGATACGCCCTTGAGCCTGGGCTGTGCTCTCTCTTGGAGCAATTTAAGATGCTCACCAAGGATTTTTAGAGTGGAAAGGCAGACAGCAACCCCAGGTTTGCCCCTCACTCTCATCAGAGTGCAGCTAAAACCAGTTTATTCAACATAGCATGTGTACATGCCAGGTACTGTTCGACACACTTTGCAAATACTACCTAGTTCGATGGTATTTGGGATATTAAATAGGGAGGGATACAGGTGTGATTCCTTCCCAGGCCTCTGTGGTCTTTGCCTCAGAAGATCTGGAGTTAAAGCAGTGCAGGAGCAAACCCCAAGTCCCCCAGGACGAAAAGGACAGCCCCAAGTGGCCTGCTTCTGGGAGGAGGGGAGGGGCCCATCAGCTCCTTCTCTCCGGGAGGCCGGGGCAGGGAAGAGCGACAAAGATTGCAGAGGAAGAAGTGGGCCAATTCAGAGAGGGGGCCGCTTTCAAGTTACTGCCCTCAGGTGGTGGAGACCTGCGGGACCACGGAGGGCCAGCAGCACCCTGCTGGAACATAGTGAGGAGCAGACACCCCGTAAGTCTAGGTCCTAGGTCCCAAGGCTTCTGGTCTTGGCAAAGTCCCCCAGGCCTCAGCCTCCCATGGACCCAGCTGGCTTGTTGGCCTTCTCAGCCCAGACAGGTGGTGGACAGCATGGACAGATGATTAGAGGACCCTCCCTTTCATGTTCCAGGCCACAGAAGACCCCGAAACTCTATTTCCCTCGGGAAAAGGGGGGTGCTGCCCAAAATAAGACCAGTGGAGTCTTTCCTATCAAATGCGTGAACAAAGGCTTAGAGCAAAGAATCCAGTGCAGAGAATAAGAAGTAACAATGTGGACATCTCAGTAGTGTTAAGAATAACTTAACCATGACATTCAGTATCTGGCCAGTTCTCATCAGCTTTGTGACAACGAGTGACATGGATCAAATTCTAGGTATTGGGAGACTATTTCCATGAGTTAAACTCAAGTCCTTAAGTCCTGAAGCATTCTACTTGCTGTGGTTTGATGGGTGATTAATGTAGAAGAGTAACAAAAAGTTGGCTCAACACAAGCCTAAGTACACACAGTTAATACTCATAGTTCCCCAGACTGTAAACGCTGCCTTTATCAAAGATTCGGATCAGCCCCTCAAAAGGGACTGAGCTTGAGGGAAAGAAAGGGCCTGGCTTCTAACCCAGGAGCCGTAGGTTCTGAATCAGTCCCACTGGACACGGGGAGACCATGTTGTCTCAGGGCTGGTGGAGAAGAGAAGAAAGGAGCCTGAGAAACCTGCGGGGTCGCACCCATCTGCCGCGTCTTCACACGGCACAGAAGCAGCTGGAACGAAGCAGCTCCCGTGCCCCAAGTCTCTGGACGGTGAGGGGAGCAGGCTCGAGTCCACCGCACTCGCACAGCGTGGACCAGGCTCAGGGCCACGGGGCTAAAAGGCTGACTGATGATTCTGGGAACGAGGGAAGGATGTACCCAGCTCCTTAAAGACCCACCAAGCGGCAGAGGCGTGCGTTCCTTCTCCACCTTGGCCAGGTGGCTCTATCCTAGTTCACTTATCGTGGGTTGCCTATGGTTCAGTGATTTTTGTACATCCCCAGGGCTGTGCAATTGTCACAGCCATCGAATTCCAATCAATCCAAATGCAAACACCACACCATTAGTAGCCACTTTCATTTCTTCCTTCTCTCCAGCCCCTCACCTCCCCCAGTCTGCCTCCTGTCTCTCCAGACTTGCCTGCTAGTTTATTTCAATGGCAGCATAACATATGGCCCTCTGTGACTGGCTCTTCTCACTTAGCATATTCTATGTAATTAATTTCAAATTGATTTCAAATTGATTTTAAAGGCAGGGAGAGAGAGAGAGAGAGAGAGAGAGAGAGAGGAGACAGAAAGCATCCATCTGCTGGTTCACTCCCCAAAAGCTATAACAGCCAGGATCCAGTCAGGCAGAAGCCAGAGCCTAGAATTCAGTCCAGGTCTCCCACATGGGTGGCCGGAACCCAACTATTTGAGCTGTTACCTGCTGCCTCCCAGGCTACACATTCGCAGGAAGCTGGAACCAGCAGTGGAGCCAAGAATTGAACCCAAGCACTCTGTTAGCAGATGTGGGCATCCCAAGCAGCGTCGTAACTGCTGCGCCAAAAGCTCCCCCTAGCATAGCGTTCTCAAGGTTTATTCATGTCGTAGCATGTGCCTGTTCTTCACTCCTTTTTATGGCTGAATAATATTCCATTGTATGGATACGTCACATTTTGTTGATTGGTTGCTCAGCATTTTTCCCCACATTTTGTCTTTGTGGATAATGTTATTAGAAACAACCACCTACAGGTTTTCTGTGAACATACACTTCCATCGCTTTGGGGCATACAGCTAGGAGTGAACTTGCTGAGTCATATGGTATCACTCTATTCTTCAACATTTTGAAAACTGTCTCTCAAAGCAGCTGCACCATTTCATATGCCCTCCAGCAGTGTGCAGTATAAGGGTTCTAATTTATCTGCATACTCAACAATACATGCAATTGTCCATCTTTTTTTTAAAGTCAGCATCTAGTAGGTCTGAAGAGGGATTTCATTTTGCTTTTGGTTTGCTTTTCCATTTCCACTGAGACTAGCAATACTGAGCATCTTCTCATGTGCTTATGACCTTTTGTATATCATCTTTGGAGAAGTATCATCTATTCACTTGTTTTGCCCATTTAAAAAATTGGGTTGTCACTCTGGCCTCAGAATCAGCCCTTAAGGCATTCAGACCTGGCTGAAGAGCCCATGAGAGTATTGTAGGCATGGAAAGCCAAGATACCATGGAAAAGAAAAAAAAGAAGAAGACCTAAATGAAAGATCTCTGTGAGTGAGATCCCAGTGGAAAGAACGGGGCCATCAAAGAAGGAGGTACCTTTCTCTGAAGGGAGGAGAGAACTTCCACTTTGACTGTGACCCTATCGGAATAAGATCAAAGTCAGCGAACCCTAAAGGCTTCCATAGCCCTGGCAACTCATGACTAGAGCCTAGGGAGATTACTGACGCCATGAACAGGAGTGTCAAATTGTTAAGTCAGCAACAGGAGTCACTGTGTACTTACATCCCATGTGGGATCTGTCCTTAATGTGTTGTCTAATGTGCAGTGATGCTATAACTAGTACTGAAACAGTATTTTTACACTTTGTGTTTCTGCGTGGGTACAAACTGATGAGATCTTTACTAATTATATACTGAATCGATCTTCTGTATATAAAGATAATTGGAAATGAAAAAAAACAAAACCTGGTGTTAAATTGGAAACGGCATAAAAAATTAATTTTTAAAAAATATTATGTAGGATCTCTGCCTTTAATGTGCTGTACACTCTTATTTAATGCTATAACTAGTATTCCAACAGTATTTTTTTTCACTTTGTGTTGCTATATGGGGGCAAACTGTTGAAATCGTTACCTAATATATACTAAACTGATCTTTTGTATATAAAGAGAATTGAAAATGAATCATGATGTGATTGGAAGGGGAGAGGGAGCAGGAAAGGGGAGGGTTGTGGGTGGGAGGGAAGTTTTGGGAGGGGGAAGCCATTGTAACCCATAAGCTGTACTTTGGAAATTTATATTCATTAAATAAAAGTTAAAAAAAAATAAAAAATTGGGTTGTGTTTTTCGTATTGAGTTGTGAGCATTTTTAAAATACGTATTCTGGATACAAGTTCTTTGTCAGATTTATGAGAGTGGGGCTGGTGTTGTTGCCTGTCCCTAGAGAATTGTCACTTTCCAGAGTGTCATGTAAATGAACTTCAATAGGACATACATTTTTGAGACTGTCTTCTTTTACAGCATAATTTCTTTACGTTTTTGTAAGTGGATTCAATTTACATTGTTGTATGGATCAATAGTTTGCTTCTTTTCTTGCTGAGTAGTATGGTCTGTTTACCCATCATCCACTGAAGAATATTTGACTATTTCTAATCTTTGATGATAAGAATAGAGCTTCTGGGGCTGGCTTTGTGGTATAGTGGGTGCAGCTGCTGCCTGTGGTGCCAGCATCGCTGGTTCAAGTCTCAGCTGCTCCATTTTCAATCCAGCTCCCTGCTAATGTGCCTGGGAAAACAGGAGAAGATGGTCCAAGTGCTTGGGCCCCTGCACCCATGTGGGAGACCTGGAAGAAGCTCCTGGCTCCTGACTTCAGACTGGCTGAGCTCCAGCCACTGTGGCCATTTGGGGAGTAAACCAGCAGATGGGAGATCTCTCTCTCTCTCTCTCTCTCTCTCTCTCTCTAACTCTTAAACTTTCTCTAACATTCAAGTCAATAAATAAATCTAAAAAAAAAAAAAAAGAATCGAGTTCCTACACACAATCAAGCACATGGTTTTTATGTGAACATGTCAGGAGTGAGATGGCTGGGTCATTTGGTAAGTGTGGGTTTACCTTGCTAGGAAAATGCCAAGCAGCTTTTCAGAGAGGCTGTCCTGTACCATCCTGCATCCCCACTAGCAGTGCATGAATCCTTTGCAGGCTCGCCAACACGTGGTACTGCCAGTTAAAAAGTTTTTATAGTCACCTAGTAGCTGCATAACAATAACTCATCGTGGTTTTAATTTATATTACCCTAATGGCCAATCTTTTGGACAGCTTTTCATATGATTGCCCTTTTTATATGTTTTCTCATGACATATGTGGTTAACCTCTTGGTTTATTTTCTCATTATTGAGTTCTGAGAGTACTTTGTGTATTCTTTTTTTTTAAGATTTATTTTATTTATTTGAAAGACAGAGTTACAGGATAGGTAGGGAGAGAGAGAGAGAGAGAGAGAGAGAGAGAGAGAGAGAGAGAGAAAGGTCTTCCATCCACTGGTTCACTCCCCAAATGACTACAACAGCCAGAGCTGCGCCTATCCGAAGCCAGGAGCCAGGAGCTTCTTTGGGGTCTCCCACATGGGTGCAGGGGCCCAAGGACTTGGGCCATCTTCTACTGCTTTCCCAAGCCACAGCATAGAGCTGGATCAGAAGTGGGGTAGCTGGGTCTCAAACCGGTGCCCATATGGGATGCCAGCGCTGCAGGCTGTGGATTTAACCTGCTGCACCACAGCGCTGACCTCACTTTGTATATTCTTATACACAGGTCTTCGTCAGATATGTGATTTGTAAATATTTTCTTCCAGTTTGTAGCTTACCTTTTTTTTAAAATTTTTGACAGGCAGAGTGGACAGTGAGAGAGAGAGAGACAGAGAGAAAGGTGTTCCTTTGCTGTTGGTTCACCCCCAAATGGCCAATACGGCTGGTGTGCTGCAGCTGGCGCTGCGCTGGTCTGAAGCCAGAAGCCGGGTGCTTCCTCCTGGTCTCCCATGCGGGTGCAGGGCCCAAGCACTTGGGCCATCCTCCACTGCACTCCCGGGCCATAGCAGAGAGCTGGCCTGGAAGAGGGGCAACCGGGACAGAATCCGGTGCCCCGACTGGGACTAGAACCTGGTGTGCCGGCGCCGCAAGGTGGAGGATTAGCCTGTTGAGCCACAGTGCCAGCCATTATCTTTTCATTTTCTTAAGAATGAGACTGGGGGCTGGCACAATGGCATAGCTGGTTAAAGCCCTGGCTTGAAGTACCGACATCCCATATGGGTGCTGGTTTGGGTACCAGCTGCCCCTCTTCTAATCCAGCTCTCTGCTATTGCCTGGGAAAGCAGTAGAAGATGGCCCAAGTCCTTGGGCCCCTGCACCCACATGGGAGACCTGGAAGAAGCTCCTGACTCTTGGCTTCGGATCAGCGAAGCTCCGGCCATTGCAGCCATCTGGGGAGTGAACCAACAGATGGAAGACCTCTCTCTCTCTTTCTCTCAACCTCTCTCTGTAACTCTGTCTTTCAAATAACTAAAATAAATCTTAAAACAAAAGAATGAAACTGGCAGGACAAACATTTTTCACTTTTGATGAAGCCTCTTTGTGTAAGAATTTCATAAAAGATGTGAAGGTTGGGTCAACTTCATTTTTTAAAATATGAATTTTCAAATGTTTCAACATCATTCCTTGAAAAGACTTTCCATTGTGTTGTCTTTTCATCTCTGACAAAATATCAACTGGCTGGATGTGAGTTGCACTGTTTCTGGACTAGTCCATTGATCCATGGGTCTCTTCCTTTGTCAACACCATTTTGTTTTGACTACCATAGCTTTAAAAAGTTGTCTTTTTTTTTTTTTTTTTTTGACAGGCAGAGTGGATAGTGAGAAAGGTCTTCCTTTGCCATTGGTTCACCCCCCAGTGGCCGCTGCGGCCTGCGCACCGCGCTGATCTGAAGCCAGGAGCCAGGGGCTTCTCCTGGTCTCTCATGCAGGTGCAGGGCCCGAGGACTTGGGCCATCCTCCACTGCACTCCCGGGCCACAGCAGAGAGCTGGCCTGGAAGAGGGGCAACCGGGACAGAATCCGGTGCCCCGACCGGGACTAGAACCTGGGGTGCCAGCGCCACAAGAGGAGGATTAGCCTAGTGAGCCGCGGCGCCGGCCTATAGTTAAGTCTTAAAACTGGTAGTAGCATGAGTCTTTCAACTTCGTTCTTTTTCAAAATTCTCTTGGCTATTGTAGTTCCTCTGCCTTTGCAGATAAATTTATAAAACCTGTTGGTCTATGTCTATAACAATAGAGCTGTGATTTTGATAGAGATCAATCTAGGGAGAACTGGTGTCTGACTACATGATGTCACCCAGCCCACACACACAGTTACTTTGTTCTTTATCAGCTTCTTGCCTAAACATTCTATAGTCTTCAGCAGCCAGATCCTGCACATATCTTGTGAGATATATACCTACATATTTCACATTTTGGAGGGAGACGTCCTAAACAACAAAATACTTTTACGATGCAATCTCCAATTGTCCATTAGAGACATTATTGTGGCCCTGGTATTCTGTGACCTCGATAAACTCACTTATCGGTTCTGTGAGTTTTTTGGGCACAACTCTGGGGACCTTCTTATGTAGAATTACATAATTATCTGAGAGCAGGGACAGCTTTAGCTCTTTCCAGTCTAGATGCTTTCATGGCTTTTTCTTGTCCCCTTGCTCTGGTGCCCAGAGGGACGCTCCGGTGAGTGGGGGCAGGAGGGTGCACACCTGACCTTGCTCCTGGTTTTCGGGGTGAGCATTCAGACTCCCACTGTGAAGCATGGGGTTAGCTTGGGGTTTCTGTAGGCACCTTTGTTCAGAATTTGAAAATCATGAATTGGAATTTTCCTCAAATATTTCTCCTGTACTCATTTAATAAGATGATGCGGGTTTTTCTCTTCAGTTTACCAAGAGGACGGATTATATTGATTTTACTTTTACACTGTGAGTTGGCCTCATGCTTCTGGACAAACCCAGAGTCTCACTTCACACCATGCTGGTGCTGGGCTTTCCCGGCACTGCTACCTCCATCAGAAGCTGCTATGAGTTAAGTTTTACAGAAACACACCTACCTGACTCCATTTTCTCCTTTTTCTGGCTTCTGGGTCAGGCCGTCATTGACCTGAGAGAGAAAACAATCTCATAAAACCTTTCCAACTCTGATCTCTTAGGACGAGTTCCAGCATTGCTGCCTTCCAGGGGAGCGACGCTGACGTGCTACGGGCGTACGGATCACGCCAGACCGGCTCCACGTCACCAGCCCCAGTGTTCCTTAAGGGCAACAGGAGCCTGTGTGATTGCTGCCCTTCCCCTGCCATGGGGCCACCAAACAGCGCGCTCCAAGAATCGAGAAAGCACGCGACCAGCAGCAGTTCTGCAGCCCCTCGCTTCAACTCACTTTACTGAATGCCTGCAACTCGTCCTCTGGTTCAACTATGCCCTCAGAGCTTCTTTATATAAAAACTTCATTACTTGAAAGTCAGAGTTACAGAGAGAGAGAGAGAGAGACAGACAGAGAGAGGGGGAGAGAGACAGAGAAAGAGAAAGAGAGATAGAGAGAGATCATCCATCCTCTGGTTCACTCCCTAAATGGCTGCAACAGCCACACCGAAGCCAGGAGCCAGCAGCTTCCTTCTGTAGGTGCAGGGGCCCAAGCACTTGGGCCATCTTCTACTGTTTCCCCAGGCCATTAGCAGGGAGTTGGATCAGAAGCGGAGCAGCCAGGTCTCGAACCGGCACCCATATGGGATGCCAGCACTGCAGGCGGCTTCACCTGCTATACCACAGCACTGGTAATCCCCTATAGTTTTTAAGAGACTATTCTAATGTTGCAATTACTCAGTGCAAATTTTTTAAATTAATGTAATTAAAGATATAGTTAAAGCCAGTCTCAAAAATCTCCGAGAATGCATGTATGTGCTCTGTATGATTTGTGTGTGCACACATGCATGCATGTGTGTACGCCTGTAAGAATGCAGCCATGTGGGGGTGCCACAAAGCTCCTGGCTCCTGGCTTCAGCCTGGCCCAGCCCTGGCTGCTGCGGCCATTGAGGGAGTGAACCAATGGATGGGAGATCTCTCTCTTTCTCTCCCCCCCACCCCCTGCAACTGTGCCTTTCAAGTGAATAAATAAATCTTCATTTAAAAAAAACTTTAATGAATAGTAACCATTCCCATCCACCATTGGTAATTAGAAATCAAATGGTTTATGTTCTTGAAGAAGAAAGAAATTGAGGGTTACCTCATATCACGCGACATAGTGGTAAAACCGAGTTATCCTAAGACAAAGGCACCCCAAACAGCAGTCATGTGCAGGCCCTCAGCCACTTACCACTCGGTAGTTATTGGGGGCCCACACCAGAAGGGTGTGGCGCTGGCCTGGCTCGAAGCTGTCCATGACCGCGGTGACTTGTGATCCAAAAGTGATGTTTATGCTTGTCAGCGTGTCTGCATTGAACGTCATGAATTCATTCGTCTGGAGGTGGGCGGAAGGAGACACGGTTAACCTCTCGGAGTCTTGCTCTGTGCTGAACACGGTCAGGGCACCTTAGGTGGCATCCCAAGTTCCAAGTCCCTGTTCAGACACAGCAGACAATACCCTGGGGGCATCTGTCTGCCCGAGCCCAACACCCACCCTGATGGACTCTGCCATTGAGTTTTCAGTCTGACCACAGGAAGCACGTGCTGTATTTGGCTTTCCGAGGAGCAATGCTACAGGAACGATTTTGATCACTGGCCAGGCACAGCATCCGAGGAAGAAGAGCAGCCCTGGCGAGGATCCACACTGGGCTGCTGTCAGCATCTGAGGCCACCGTTGGTTTCTTCAAGGTTATTAGTGTGGGGGGATGCAAGGTAGTGCGAGAACAGGAACGGGACCAGTTAAATCCAAATATCTGGGGGTGGACCCAGATAGCAGAATGTTCAAAGCTCTCCAGGAGACTCCAGTACCGACCTACAGTGAGAGCCCCTGACGCAGCAGTGACCGCCGACAGGAGGGTTGTCCGACCCTGGCACTCCTGACATTGGGCCAGCTCATTCTTCGTTGAGGCGGGCTGTGCCCCGCAGGTGACATGCCCATAGCACACTCCCACTTACAACGACACAAATGCTCTAGACAATGCCAAATGTCCCCGTGGGGGCAAAGTGATTGCCGCCTGATTAGAACCAGTGACCCAGCTCCCTGCCAGGAGAGGTGTGCTCCTACCCACCAGCACAGCAACCTCACCTGAGAGCAGACTGAGAACCAGTCTACATTTTAAAAATGTATCTATTTGAGGCCGACGCCGTGGCTCAACAGGCTAATCCTCCGCCTTGCGGCGCTGGCACACCGGGTTCTAGTACCAGTCGGGGCACTGGATTCTATCCCGGTTGCCCCTCTTCCAGGCCAGCTCTCTGCTATGGCCCGGGAAGGCAGTGGAGGATGGCCCAAGTCCTTGGGCCCTACACCCGCATGGGAGACCAGGAGAAGCACCTGGCTCCTGGCTTCAGATCAGCGTGATGCGCCGGCCGCAGCGGCCATTGGAGGGTGAACCAACGGAAAAAGGAAGACCTTTCTCTCTGTCTCTCTCTCTCACTATCCACTCTGCCTGTCAAAAAAAAAAATGTATCTATTTGAAAGCAGACATGCAGACGGAAGGAGAGAGAGAGATACAGAGAGAAGGGGAGAGAGGACTTCCATCTGCCAATTCACTCCCCAGATGGCTGCAACGACTGGGGCTGGGCCAGGCTGAAGCCAGGAGCCAGCAGCTTCTTCCAGGTCTCCTATGTGGGTGCAGGGGCCCAAGCACTCAGGCCATCTGCCACTGCTTCCCCCTGTGCATAAGCAGGGAGCTGGATTGGAAGTGGTGCAGCCAGGACTTGAACCCGTGTCCACAGGGGATGCAGGTACTGCAGGCCGTGGTTTAACCCACTATGCCACAGTGCCAGTCCCCCCAGTCTGCATTTTAACAAGCTCTTCAAGTGACCTGCAGATCTGTGAAGCTGGAGGCCACACTGGCAGACAGACTGAGGCCTGGGGCCAGTGCTGTGGCGTAGCGGGTAAAGCTGCCCCTGTGACGCCGGCATCCCATATGGGCACTGGTTAGTGTCCCAGCGGCTCCACACCTGATCCAGCTCCCTGCTAACGGGCCTGGGAAAAGCCGTGGAAGATGGCCCAAGTGTTTGGGCCCCTGCCATCTGTGGGAGACCTGGATGAAGCTCCTGGCTCCTGGCTACAGATCAGCCCAACCCTGGTTGTTACAGCTACCCCGGGGAGTGAACCAGTGAATGGAGGATCTCTCTCTCTCTCTCTCTCTCTCTCTCTCTCTCTCTCTCTGTTTCCCCTGAATCCCCCACCCTGTAACTCTGCTTTTCAAATAAATAAATAAATAATTTAAGAGAGAGAGAGAGAGAGAGAGAGAGAGAGAGAGAGAGAGAGACTGAAGCCTTTCACTGCTCGGTTGGTCTTGGATATACCCATGGACCAAACAAACTCACTTCTTGCAATCCAATCGTAAATTCAGGTCAGAAGAGGGAAGAGGAGGTTGTTTCCTGCTACTTACTTGAGACATCTGGTTGAGCGTCACCGTCTGCCCAGGAAGAGAGATGATCATGTTCTCATTTCCTACATTCAAAACTTTAATTTGGACTTCATTGGCTTTGGGGAAGACAGGAAGAGTTTTCTGAGCAAAAGAACGGAAAAGTGGCAGTGAGCTCTTCAGCATTGCGCTGCGGGTGGGCGAGCCCAGACCCTGGAGTCCCTTTCTCTCCGGCCATCAAAAGCTGTGAGGGTGGAGAAATGACCCCTGGCCCCCAGCCCCCACTCCCACGCCACGCCTGACTGTCACTTAACTTCTCGGAACCCACAGGAAAAGACATTGGTGCAGAAACGGAAGTCGTTGGAAAACATCTGCCCTTGGTCTTACGTGGCTGCCTCCAGGTCAGAGGAAGCCAGGATCTGAAGCCCAGTGTCTGACGGGGTCAGGCTAAGCACAGCCTAAATGAGCGACCCTCACCAGGGTCCTCCCCACCCCCACCTCTGGAGACCTTCACCCTGGACCTGGGAGCCCTCCTCTCACAAGCGCTCTGTGCCCTCGTGCCTCCCACACCTCTGCTCAGTTTCTTTTTTCTACAATACGATCTCTCTCTCCCTCTCCCTCTCCTTCCCTCTCCCTCCCTCTCCTTCCCCCCCTTCCCCTCCCCCTCCCCCTCCCCCTCTCCCTCTCTCTCTCTCTCTCACACTCAGAGCCTTTCAGGCAATGCATGGCTACTTTAGCCCACAATTCCTTTTCCCCAAAGCTGGCCTTGTGCAACACACAGCAGGCACACCCATGATCTTAGCAGCCTGGTTCACAACAGCCAAGCGTTTGTGGCCAGATGCGTGGATAAACAACCAGTGGTTTGTCCATACAAGGGGATCTTATTCAGCCTTAAAAAGGCGGGGAATTCTGCACGTGCTGCAGTGAAGGAACCTTGAGGATATTATACTGAGGGAAATTAGCCAGACACAAAAAGACTAACTTCCATGATTCTCCTTATACTGTCCACCTAGAGTAGTCAAATTCACAGAAGCAGAAAGTAGAAAGGGGGTTGCCAGGGCTGGGGTCGGGGGAAGAATGGGGAGCTGCTGTTGAATGAATAGCGAGGTTCTGTTTTGCGCACTGGAAAGTCTGGGGATGTTTGTGTTATGACGTTTATGCACTGAACGGCACACTTAGAAATGGTTACGATGGAAAAGTCCGAGTTACACCTATTTTGCCACAGTTAAACATTTGGAAAATTTAAAGAAGCTAAAATCAGGGGTGGGCAGAAAGAGACAGAGACAGAGATAAAGAAAGACAAGGCGAGAGGAAGGGAGGGTAAGAGGTAGAGGAGCGGGCATGGACAGGGCACCAGCCTCGGACTCTAGCTTCCTGCACACTCAGCGCTCTGCTTCTGGGAGCTGGTCTCACTAGCAGCATTAGGAGTCCGGTGTATGCCACTGTGGGTCCCACGGATGTGTGGGCTAGCGTGGAAATAAACCATGGAATCCCACGCGCGTTTTCCCACCGAAAGACAGCTTACATTGCAAGGGATGCTCGCTTGGGAACGACCCATTTCTTGTAAGCACACCTCTTAGGAGTGCACACTGCCAAAGCACAAGGTCCATAGACTTTCCCTCCAAAGCAAGACCTCCTCTGTGATCGGAAGCTGTCGATGACACCTTTCTCTCCTAAGGAGGCCCACGCATTTGACCCCATGCCCCGTGGCACCCTTGAGTGATAAGGATCATGGTGGTCACTGATGGCAAGCGACTATTTTGCCCCTGGCCTCCTCTGAGTCCTGCAGAGAGAGGCTGATTCTCTCTGCACCTGCACCTGCCAGGGGAGAACTCACATCGATTTCCACCTGCACGATTGCAGCTGCCACAAAGGCCATGGAAGCCAGGAACATCCCAACCGTCATCTTCTTCAGAGAGCTGGGAGGGACCAGAAGAGAGCCTCAGTTAGTCCCCCCCACCCAGAGGAGCTAATGGTAGGTCCCCAAAGGAAGCATGCCTCCTCCACCATCGCCCCCACCCCAGCTAACTTCCCTACACAAACACACGGGCTTGAAAGCGCCATGGCCAGGACTCAGGAGGGGGAATGGAATCTAGCTCCTCATTTGCATCTTTGCATTTAATTTCTGCAAGCCACAATCTGGGTGCTACCCTGGGTTGCAGCTGATGTTTCTATCATGTACGTATCCAAGACAGCCTCAACCCGAGGCTGTTCCAGGCTGCCACAAATGGTGCTCTGGGTTTCAAAGATTTCCAGGAATCCTGGCACAGAAACATGTGCCCCCTTCACTTCTCCAACCTACAGGTGCTGTTGCCCTGCAGTGGAGGGAGTGAAGCCCATTGGCAAGGCTCGGGGGCCACAGGAGCCCCCACCACCCCGAACCCACCGGTCACCTACGTGAAGTTGAGGCCACACTTTGCAATCAGAGGATACACCACGGCGTCCACGATGGGGACCAGGATAAGAATAAAGATGGTGTTCACAGTCTGCGGATGAAGCAGAGGCCAGGTGACAAAGTCCCAAAGATGACCTTGACCTCCAGAAGCAACTCATAGATGTTCCCTTACCTGTATCTGGTCCGGCTGAATTTCAAGGATTCCCTAAAAATAGAGAGGGAAAAGACCTCCTAGAAACACGTCATGAAAGGCAGGGAGGAAGGGGACGAGGAGACTGAAACACAGGAGTCGCCCGTGGCCAGGGAAGGGGACGCCCCAGCCCCCACACTTACAATTCTCCCAGACATGGTCGTCGCTTGCAGCGTCCATCTGGAACCCTTAAAAACAAGAATTTTTCCTGATCATTTGGGAATGTGCCTTTCTTTTCAATTTTTTTTAAAGATTTTAAAAAAAAATTATTTGAAAGGCAGAGTTACAGACAGGTAGAGAGAGAGAGAGAGAGAGAGAGAGAGAGAGAGAGAGGTCTTCCATCTGCTGGTTCATTCCCCAGATGGCCACAATGGCCAGAGCTGTGCCAATCCGAAGCCAGGAGCCAAGAGCTTCTTCTGGGTCTCCCATGCAGGTGCAGGGCCTCAAGGACTTGGGCCATCCTCCATTGCTTTCCCAGGCCATAGCAGAGAGCTGGATCAGAAGTGGAGCAGCCGGGACTCGAACCGGCACTACAGGCGGTGTCTTTACCCGCCATGCCACAGTGCTGGCCCCATGGAATGTGCCTTTCTCGAATTTAACAACTCAATGGCAAATCTTTCCCAAATCAGGAAATGGAGTCTGAACTGTCATGGATTCAAATATCATTGTAACCACCAAGTCAGTCGCCCAGCTCCATCATAATACTGGGTACACGTCAGGTGACATACCAGGTAAAGAGAAACAGTACTTGGGAAGTGCTAGGTTAAAAAGAAACATGCTGCATTTTTGAAGCTCAAGCAAGCACGGCTCAGGACCCGGCCCCCTCCCGAAGATGCACAGAGGAAGCTGCCTGCAGGCAATGCAAACCCAGTTCTGAGTGTTGGAAAGCCCAGCCTGCCTGCAAGGTGCCAGCGGTCACCTGGTGGAGGGTTTTCTGTATTCACTGGCTCCACAGCTTCACAACATTATTACTGTTAAGGGCCATTTCTGACACTCTAGTTGGGCCTACAAGGGATCTCTGTGGAGAGAGCACTGGGCAGTCTAGCTACAGTCACCCTATTTCCTGGTGAGAGATGACCCAGGAAAATATCTAGGATTATTTCCATGGAAGACTAAATGTTTCAATAGGGACTGATCAGCCCCACTAGGTGGACGCCACTGTGTGGGGTCCTAATATCCAACAGTCACTGCGTACTGAGCCTATGTTCTCAACATGAGCCTCACAGCCTTGAGGTGGGTTACAAGGACCCTCCCAGAAGGGTTAGGAGTTATGACCCCGAGTCACCCAGCTACTACATGGTGAGTGAATTCCTAGTGAAAACCTGGTTCCAACAGCCAGACCTCCTCACTGGTCCTTAAGGCGCTGCTCCAAATCTCACGCTTGCAAGCAAGGAGAGATGACTGTGCACGTGCCAGTATCTTCCCAGAGATGTGCGTCCTCATGCAATTTCCTCTGAACAGTCAAACCACTTGCGTTCAGATTTTTTTTTTTAAACTCTAGTTTTGGGGCTGGCATTGTGGGGTAGCACGTAACCTGCAATGCCAGCATTCCATATGTATGCTGGCTCCAGTCCCGGCTGCTCCACTTCTGATCCAGCTTCCTGCTAAATGCGCCTGGGAAAGCAGTGGAAGATGGCCCGAGTGCTTGGGCCCCTGGCACCCATGGGAGAGACCTGACGCTTTGATGCAATCTTTCTCAAGTCCACTTTACTTGACAACATCTAATTTTCTTCACTGTTTTGCAACAGAAATGTGAATAGAAACATCTAGAGTTTTTTTTCTTTTTTGACAGGCAGAGTGGATAGTGAGAGAGAGACAGAGAGAAAGGTCCTCCTTTTTGCCATTGGTTCACCCTCCAATGGCCACTGCAGCTGGCGCATCGCGCTGATCCGAAGCCAGGAGCCAGGTGCTTCTCCTGGTCTCCCATGCGGGTGCAGGGCCCAAAAACTTGGGCCATCCTCCACTGCCTTCCCGGGCCATAGCAGAGAGCTGGCCTGGAAGAGGAGCAACCGGGATAGAATCCGGTGCCCCAACCGGGACTAGAACCCCGGTGTGCCAGCGCCGCAAGGCGGAGGATTAGCCTGTTGAGCCAGAGTGCCGGCTAGAGTTTTTTTTCTTTTTAACAAATATGAGGGTCCTTTAAAAATTCATGGAAAGCAGAGTCAAAACATGTTCATTTTGGTGCAAAACAATTGAAGTGCACACATACTTTTTTCATAATACACATTTCCATAACGTTTTGAAGGTCACCTGCATGCGTAGATTTCAGCCTTTTTTTTTTTGCACCCACATAAACATCTTTCAATTCTCCATGAAATTTTTGATGTAGCCTTATAAACTCAGTGTGACCCAGCAGGAGCTAAATACCAAGTCTGGCTTTCTTCGTGGTCCTGCCCCACGGACGCTTGTTAAACGAACAAGTACAGGAACAGCACGTCACGTTACCTGCTGGTCAAACAAGGCCCAGAACATGGGGAGTGGAATGTACAGGAACATCACCCTCGTAACCATCTTGATCTGCGCGATGAGCCGCTCCTGCAATTGTAGTGAGAAGGCACAAGTCAGCGCAACTCCTGTCACTCACAGCTTCAGTGGAGACAGCGTTACATCTAGGGACAAGCTAGAGGTCACTGACTGTTCCAAAGAACATTATAACAGGCTTCTTCAGAAAAATCAAACATTTCTAAGCTGCTTGAAATATGAGTGGAGACATAGGTTTAGGAGGTAAATGACTTGAATTTACTAATGTAAGTTCCATTAAGTGTAAATCCCACTATTGCTACCACTACCACCTAAACTGTCTGTGTTCAAAGTTATGTGATCATAATTACATGTAATTAATGGCAGGCAATATGGAAATGAGAAAAAGCTATGAACAAGGTACACCATTTCCCGAACAAGTTATATGCTTTGTTTATCAAATTCTTCTCAATTTGGGGAAAAAAAAAACCACTCACACACAGTCCCATTGAACATGCTAATCCAGGTCAGGAGGTAAGTGATGGTTTTGTCCAGGTGGCCTTAGCACTCTGAACTGAAACTGTGGAGGTTCACTTTGTAGAGGAATCGGGCAGCTGTAGCAAGAACAGTGACTTACGTCGTATTTCTCCTTAGCCCAGTCCAGCCAGTGCTCCCTCTTGGGAAACTGCTTACTGCGGTGCCTAAACCTATTTTTGATGGCAAACTGAAGGAAGGAAGAAAAATGAAATTCAAAATAGAACCAGCTACTGTATCACAGAAATACACTTCCATTAAATCCCTTTTAGTGGGAAAATATATTTGTGAGCAAAGCAAAACAGAAAGTGGTAAACACTAGCACAATGAGTATGTTGGAAGGCACGGCGGATGCCTTTACATCTGGTCTCTAAGAGCCGCTGAGCCGGGGTAAGCTTTGCTTTCCAGATCCTTGAGAGAAGCAGGTTTGACAGAAATGGAACACAAGACACACTCGCCATTTCAGTCTTCCACAGCCATTTAGACACGCAAAAGCAGAACAAGTGAAATTAATTTGAAATGTGTTTTATTCAACCGAATAAACTTCAAGTGTGATTTTAATGTCATCAATATTAAAAAGTTAATGAGAATTTTTGCATTCTTTTTTTATACCAAGTCTTTTACACGTTATCCAAAAAGTAACTTTACACTTATGCCATAACTCAATTAAAAATGATTCGTGAGGCACAGAGAGAGGACATTATCTCTATGTTTGTTGATTCTCTCCCCAAATATCTTCAATAACTGGACCAGGCCAGGCCAAAGCCTGGAACCAGGAACTTGGTCCAAGTTTCCTGCCTGGGTGGCAGGGATCCAGTTACTTGAGACATTCCCTGCAGCCTCCCAGGGTGTGCAATAGCAGGGAGCTAGAAATGGGGGCCGGAGCTGGGAACTGAGCCCAGGCACTCCCGTGAGGGACACAATGTCTTAACTGGCCTATGAACCACTAGGCCAAACACCTGCCCCAAATATCTCAGCTTGATACCAAATTTTTATCAGAAATATTTGTATTTCAATTTCACAAAGTTTATGTTTGAGAACTAGATTCATGTACTAAGTCGTTCGAAACGAAAGCTTTCCAATAACCGAAATGAATATTAGTTTTTAAATTTAAGGGTGAGAACCCACTACATAGAAAAACATTTATGAGAAAATAAAGGTGACAGCTAAATATATTTTAAACTATGCTAACACCAATCAGAAAAATAAGCTGGCCTGTCATCATAAAGGAAGGGCTGGGAAGATTCTTAGCTAACTGCCTTCTGGGAGACACCTTCCAGACAAGCAAAGTGCGCTCACAACAAGGTAGCAGCAGGAGGGGTTGCTGATCATGGCTGGGACACGCGTATGACCAAAAGGCAAGGACGCCCAGCTGCCGTTATCAAACTGGGTGATACACTTCTCATGGCTGAGTAACACAGTCATTCTTTTGAACGAAGTTGTCGATTACTTGTTAAGGAGGGTCTTGGACAGCGCGCAGGTGAGGGGAGGCTCTCCCTCTGCTTGCAAGTATCTGTTCGGTGGGAACAGATTTACCATGGGAGGGAAGGGGGCAGAGTTGCACCTGAAGGGAGAGGCCACAGCTATTTCATAAAGTGGAATTCATTGCAGTAAGGCCAGGTCGAGAGAAAGAAAGAGACCTAAAGTTACACTCCGGTGTCTTCTCATCCAAAACTGAAAAATCAGTAAGAGACACATTTCTCCTGGTTATTCTTGCACAACATGTATGTTTACTAAAAATGGGGAAGATAAAAGGGAAAATCTCGTGTGATCCCATTATCTAAGGGTTCCTACTCTCAACATTTCCTGCCTATATATAAACCTGTATGTATGTATGCCATGTAGGTACGGAGAGAAGAAAGCAAACCGGGCACATTCTTATCCCCAAATACCCTCTGAACACCAGACTTCTCAGAGGACAGATCGTACTGCGAGTTAGGCATTGCTTTCCTGTTTTCAGCAAGTTGGTACGTTTGCATTTTTGCTGTTACAAAGACTACAGTGGTATTCTTTGCGAAGGTGTGCTTGTTTTTAACGATTATTGTTCTCAGACTTGGTTTCTGAAGGCAAGAGCCACTTCGATTTGCTTTGCTTTGACTACGGATCTTCAGGAGCTCTGAGCCTTCCCCATTTTCCCTGCTTTGAGTCCTGTCTACATCTTTTCCCATTCAGTGAGTTTTATGGGAACCTCCCATTGATGAAAATAAATAAGGACACTAGAATTTCAAGACAAGTCAAAGCTTAATCTGCAGTGGGAGGTTCTAGGGCGATCACACGACACTGAGCGCGTGCGGCTGCAGTACTTACGCCGATGCACTTCACCACTTTGCTCATGATGTTCCCCTGCGGCTTGAACTTCTTGTACATCCCACTGCCAATGACGAACACGACTGGGGGGCAAAGAAGACGTGTGAACGCATGCGTGCGGGGCTGCCTGCGGCCTAGAGACGAGCTCTCGCCTGCGTTATAACCTTGCTTCAGAAATAACCGGATTGCTTATAGAATGGGTTCACCTACCTACCTCACAATCAGAAACTGGTTTTGGGTCTTAACACCCACCACGTCTCTGAGTAATATTATACTGTGTTCTAAGAATCAAATATTTAATCGCTTCTCGGCCTTTTGGCTAAGATCAAGTGAAGAATCAACTATCTAAGTTTAATTCCATCAACGCCCAGAACCTGGGGCAGCTCATTCACACTGGGCCCTGCTGTTTAAGCACAGCTCCATCTCTAGTTAAAGGGAGGCAAAAGGAGTTAAATGCTTTCGTGCACAGACTACTTAAGGAGTTATTCTACAAACACAATAAACATAGGTCTCATTTTCTGGCCACAATAGCAAAAGAAGTCTTCCTCTTCGTCTTCTTAATATCCAGAAATAAAAAAAAAAAAAATAAAAATGGATCTATGGAAACTTTTACTCCGCCCTGTGTGGTGGCCATCTTTTCCGGTGGTCCCCGTGCTGGAGAGCAGTGATCATGCATTGTGTCTGCCCTTAGCAGCTCCTCAGTGAGGCCAGCCTTCTGGGGAACTTCTTAGCCAAACGCATGTTGTGATAATTATATGCAAAGAAGCGTTTCTACAGGAGGCTCTGGGAACATGGTCCCTGTGGCAGGATTTCTGATTATTCCATCACAATCTAGTAATTGCAAAATGCTGATGGTAG
This sequence comes from Lepus europaeus, assembly GCF_033115175.1. Taxonomy (NCBI): domain Eukaryota; kingdom Metazoa; phylum Chordata; class Mammalia; order Lagomorpha; family Leporidae; genus Lepus; species Lepus europaeus. The sequence goes on along the minus strand of NC_084832.1, from coordinate 13,954,810 downwards.
CTTGAATTCTACTTGTTTTCCTCAATAAAGAGGGCCTGTGCTTCCTCTCCACATATGTGTCTGTACCATGGGTGTCCTTTATAGGCCATGGAAGCAACAGCTGCTCCTGTGCGAGCTTAATGCTGGCACAGATGGTGAAGACAGTCAGTAGAATGAGTCTCCAGTTTCCTTGCCAACTAATATTCTAATCTTCAAGCCTCTGGTTACCTGAAGCATAATTTAAGCACAGAAAGCTCTAGAAGCACTATCAAGGTATGGTGTTTGTACCATTCGCGATTCCTCCATGGGAGAAAGTCCAATTTTTCATGTATGAATGACTTGTATAGACCAAAAGAGAATTTGTCAAGCATTTATTAACACAGTGTCTGGTACAGAGCAGGACTTTTTGAAATGCTCTCTGTCTCCAAACCCAGAATCAGAGACAGGGCATAATGGAACCTTCTAAGGGAAGGAAGGCAGCAATATTTGAAGAGTGATGGGGAGAAGAGAAGTATTAAAAAGGGGGAGAGTACGAATCCTTTGCAGAAGCGAAAGGATTGAGCTAAGTTGCTAAAACGTGGGCGAAAGAGGATCTGTCTGATACTAGGAAGATTTGAGAGGAAAAACACCTGGAGACAGTGATGTCACTGGACGTGTGCGAAGCTGCCAGCTCTCTCACTCGAGTGGGAGGACAGGCTCTGAGGAGCACAGGTGGCCGCTGTGCTGTTTCCTTCTTGCACTACCATCTTGCCATGGAGAAAACCACACACTTCCTAAAAGCCAATGCCAAGAACTAATATGCAAATCATTGCATCTAATATACTCATGCACGCATGTACCCTCTAGAGAGAGAGAATTCTAAGCCAAAACATTTTGGGATGATTATGGAAATTTAGGTGTTCATGGGAAGTATTCCAATGGCCACTGAACAGGGCTGTCATGTCTTCAAGTGAATTGTCGGTAAGCACGTGTTGCCAAGGACAAAAGCTTTCAACTGTGGGTTCAGCTAGTCTAGCATCTTCCTTCAACTTTACTTTAATCTGCCTAAACAGCATCAAATTCTTCAATGTCCAACTCGATTGATTCTTTGTCCTGTAAACTTTTGTGTATCCTGTGCCTTATGGAATCAGCTGCCAACCCTACTTTCTTTGAGTCCCCAGAGCAACTGTAACGGGTGATGGCAATTCTTCACATACCTTGCCATGGGGATCTTTAGAAATTAGTCACAATAGTTAAAATGGGGCCTGACCTGGTCATAAGCTTGAATTAAGTTGACTGATTTCTACTTACTCAGGGACACAGCCATGAGGATAGCGGGAATCCCAAAGGCCAGTGGGTAGCAAGCTTGTTTAACGTGAATTCCACATTGTTGAACTTGGGAGAATCACAAGACAAAATTAATTACAGCTTTGGTCATGTGCACAGAGTTCCCATTTTCGAAAACCCTTCACGTCTCATCTAACATTCTAGACCCAGCCATGTGGCTTGCTCTCGTCATTGCCAGCTGAGAAAGGCCACTCTGCAGGAGACAGAGCAGGAGATGGAGACAGGTTCTAACCTTAGCCCCTAAACACATGTGCAATCCTGGCCAGACCAAAAATCAATGGGACTATGTTTGCTCAGTGGATTTTCTTAGTAGGTGAGACAGACATGGCCTGGATACACAAACTCAAATGTACGACGTACAGTAAATAAAAGTGCACTGGAGATAAAAATAAATGCTGTATGTTTTTGTGTTCACCCCGGTTAGGTAAGAATGAGATGACCCAGGTCAGGGGTTGGTGAACTTGTCATGGGAGGGCTGGACAGCAAATGCGTGGCTGTTGTGGGCTGTCTGGTCTCTCACAGCCGCGCAACTCTGCCTTTGTGGGGAAAGCGCCAGCCGACACATATGTAGTGATATCATCCAGATGTCTGGGTTTCTGCCAACCTTCAACTGAAGGAGAGTTTGCTCTGAGATTCCAAGATTAGTAAGGGGAAAAAATAAGACTTTGTAAGGGGCAGTGGAAATGACCAGAAATCCTTTCCTCAGTGGAAGGCTGGAGCCTCCAGGAACTATTGGATCCTGTGGGGGCTTTGAGTTTGAATACTTGGTAGAAAAGTGTGGGGCTGGCACTGTGGCATAGGGGGCTAAGCCTCTGCCTGAAGCACCGCCATCCCATATGGGCACTGGTTTGAGTCCCAGCTGCTCCTCTTCTGATCCAGCTCTTTGCTGATGTGCCTGGGAAAGCAGTGGAAGATGGCCCAAGTGCTTGGGCCCCTACACCTGCATGGGAGACCCAAAAGAAGCTCCTGACTCCTGGCTTTGGATCAGCCCAGCTCCAGCCACTGCAACCATTTAGGAAGTGAACCATCAGATGGAAAACCTTTCTCTCTGTCTTTCTGTAACTCTGCCTCTCAAATAAATAAAATCTTGAAAGAAAGAAAGAAAGAAACCAAGAAATAAAGAAAAGAGAAGAGAAGGGAAGGGGAGGGGAGGGGAGGGGAGGGGAGGGGAGAGAAGCGTGAGTCATGCACATGCTTCCTATTCATGGCAATGCACTTGAACTGATTACAACAGCTTTCAGGTTCTTTCATTAATTAGTAGCTCTGTGAAAACCTTTGTCATATGCTTGTTCTATATTTGTATGAGAGGCATGATTTTACTTTTTAAAAAACTATCTGGGCCAGTGCTGTGGCACAGTGGGTTAATCTGCAGCCTGCAGTGCCAGCATTTCATATGGGCGACGGTTCGAGTCCCAGCTGTTCTATTTTCCATCCAGCTCCCTGCTAATGTGTCCATGAAAGCATCAGAAGATGGCCCAAGTTCCTGGGCCCCTGCCACTCCTGTGGGAGGCCTGGAAGAAACTCCTGGCTCCTGGCTTCACCTGGCCCAGCCCTGGCCATTGAGACTATCTGGGGAGTAAACCAGCAGATGGAAGATTTCTTTGTCTCTCTCTCTCTCTTTGCTTGCCTTTCAAATAAATAAAAAACTCTTTTAAAAAAACTTATCTTTTGATAGAGTCTATGTATGCATGATACATATGATGGTCAAAGCCAGAGGTGAGAGAGGTAAGAGAAAATACAAGAAGAAAAACGATTACGTGTTGACACAAAACATGTTGTAACAGGGTTTAACTGGCTGTCACCACCAAAATACTACTCTATGCAGAAATACAGACATCCCCAGGAAATACTTTATTTCATCCAATTCAGGAGTGGACACCACGGTCTTGTTCGTTTGTCCCTAATAATTCCAGACACTCTATTCCACCTCAAAATTCACAAACTCTCAAGGGGGCCCTGGCAGCTACAAACATCTCAGCATTATTGCCGTTTACTGTCTTATTTTCCTTCTCTGGGCAATTTTTTCAGAAATACTTGAGATGAAAGCAAGGCAAAGAAAATGCTTCCCCCCTAAGTTCTTCCTAGCTCCCTGAGACATCAGCGGGGAGCCACGCTCGATGGCTAAAACATCAACTGCAGGACCCGGCACCTGCCTTAGCTCGTATCTCTCATTGTGGCCCGGGACTTCACGATCCTAATGATTTAGGAAGACCGATGCCTGCGCTAAATGCCAAGGATGGTTTGACTCTTCAGCTGTCACTGGCACAAGGGATGAAGTGAGATTGGAAAAGCAGGTAAAACCAGAAAGAGAAGAAGTTCAGCTTCTCGATTGCAATGTCCGTCTCAACAAGGGTCTGAGGGCTGAAGTAGAGGGGGAGAAGGGAGGGAGATGAAACAAAGCAGGGACACAATGCTTTTGCTGACTACCTTCCTCACAACCCAACAGAGACGTTTCTCACCTCGGACCATGGGGGTGATGATCGTGGACAGCAGACTCCCAGCGTTAATGGCCAAGTAAAAGATGGAAAAAAACCGGTTTCTTTGCTTTTCCTGTTATGGAAAGGATAAAGGTAGTTATGCGTGGGGCGGTGGAGCTGATGCTCTGACCTCACTCCCAACTCCACGCAGTCAGGTGTACTTGACAAGACTCAAATGGCGAACAGACTTTGTGTCTGTGGAACTTAGTTTCTCTACATGCACACCTCATTTCTGTGGGCCCTGGGCAGGCGCCTGCTCTTACCTGGCCCTCCTCAAACTGATCGCCGCCAAAGGCAGACACACAGGGCTTGATTCCTCCTGTCCCGAGGGCTATCAGGATCAGGCCGATCATGCACACCGCCCTAGAGAGAGACAGGAGGTTAGGGCCCAAATGGCAGAGCCCTAGCAGGAGCCTTCTCTGCCCGATTTCCTCAGAGGACCAAGAGCAGTGGTCCATGTGGAGCGGAGACTCAACCTTCCAGTAAGACAGTTCCCAGGATGCAGTCTGAGAGCCCAGTGCCAACTGCAACTCATGGGCCTTCAACTTCCTACTTCTCTCTAATAATTTGCCATCGAGAAAACGAAAGCAATGGCTAGAAATCTGAACAAAGACTCAAGGTTGGGTTTCTTTGGTAGCCTTATCATTTCCAGTAAAAGCATGGGTGACCAAAGTGTCAATGGGACAAATGAACGCATTGTGTCTGGGACAATCACAGTAGACCCGGTAATCATTAAATGATGTTGGAAAACATGTTTTCATTGAAAGCAGACTACCGGGTTATATTGCATGATCTTAATTTGTTTACAAAATACAGAACACCGGAAAGAAATAGAGCAAAAGACATATTGTTACACCCAGGAGGTAGGGCTAGGAGTTTTGTATTTTAATTTACGTTTGTATTTTCTAGCCAATAAGTTTTTTTTTTAACCTCCTGAATTGGAAAAAAAAATCTTAGCATTTATCAACCTGCATTTTGTAGTTTGATTAAATTCACAGTTAGGTACTATAACGTGTATAATCTTAGTTGCTAATATTGCTTAACAATACTAAAAAAAGTTATACAACTGAAATACACAAAGTCAGGGCAGATACTGCACAGAAAGAACCTATAAAATTCATGCTTCTGAATTAATTAACTGACCAGAGCACTGCTTTTGTCTTGTTCACTTCCTAATGGGACTTGTATTTAATGTGCTCACCCTAAGCATTTCAGAGATAACCCAAACCTGGTCAGTTGAACACTGCAGACCACTTCCTTTGGTGAGGGCTTTCGGTGTGTTCCAAGACCAAACCCGTGAAATAAAATAAATGGCTAGGAATTCTGGAACACTCGTTTGCGAGGCAGTGCCCTGGGTGCTTCCCTGGGCTAGCCCAGAGCAGTTCTGTTACTGCTCCTCTTGCAGGTGTGTAACTCACAAGGCACAGAGGCTAAGGAACTTTCTGGAACTTTCTTGAGTTGACATAACCAGTAATGGTCATAGGCAGGACTTAAGGCCAGCCGGGCTCTGAAATCCGTGTGCTTAACTTGATGTTACAGGTTAGGAAACTAGGCACAGGGAAGACAACTTGGTCTCTATCACACTGCTCTTAGGCGGGAGAGCTGGGGAGTGGTGTTGCTGGGGGGTAGTAGTAGCAGCCAGGGGCCCAGGCCAGCAGCCATCTCAGCCACAGATAAACCGCAGACATGGGCCCTGCAGACATTAACTTGACCCTCAGTTCTATTCCGCAGCCCATAAGGTGCTTTAGGCACTGACAGTCATTTGCTTGGCAGGACGGCAGCCGCGGGCAGCAGCCCAGCAGAGGGCCTGGATGTCGGTCACGCTTGCCATCAAGGCCCCAGCATGAGTTACTGGGAAGGAGGGACAAAGGAAACAGAATGATTGCAGGAGCAGAGCAGCGTGTCACAAGGCAAGGGCAGGGGCCGGAGCTGTGGCCTCGCAGGGAAAGCCGCCACCTGCAACACCAGCAGCCTGTACAGGCACTGGTTCAAGTCATGGCTGCTCCATTCTGATCCAGCTCTCTGCTGACATGCCTGGGAAATTAGTGGAAGATGGCCAAGTGCTTGGGCCCCCGTACCCATGAGGAAGACCCGGATGAAGCTCCTGGCTCCTGGCGTTGGCTGGCCCAGCCCTGGCTGTTGTGGCCACTTGGGGAGTGAACCAGTAGGTGGAAGATTCTCTCTCTCTCTCTCTCTCCCCCCCTTTCCTTCCCCCACCCCTCCCCCTCTCTGTCACCCTCTCCCTTCTCTGTCTCCCTCTCCCTCTCTGTAACTTCCTTTAAAATAAGTAAAATAAATCTTTAAGAAAAAGGAAGAAAAGCAAAGGTGCCGAGCCCCGAGGACACCGGATGGTGTTAAGGATCGAGTTCGGTGCAAGAATCAACTTGGACACGAACACCCTGTCCACCGACCACACATTGTGTGGATGCGCCACGCCCCCTGTCACAGCCAGCAGGAGGGCAACAGGCCACAGACTCCACCCCACAGGTGAGGCCGAGACACCCATGCACTCACACGTGCACAGGGAGGCTGTCGGGGGTCCCGTCGTGGTTGCTGTCTGTGAGCTCATTGACGGAGCTGAGGGAGGTGACTGCTTGTCCGATGGTGTAGACGATGGACAGCCACACGATGGTCCTGTGTTGGGAACGGGTAAGAGAATCCACGTGAGCTCCACGCTCACTGTCTGCTTCCCACTCCCCCAGAAGAGCCAACCTGGCCTTGGTCCACTGGGTTCTGCAGTGTGAGAATGGCTGGAACCTCTCAGGAAGGCACTGAGCTTACAGGTGCAGAGCAAAGCCTGGCCCAGCCGGGAGGAGAGTCACCTTCTCTCTCAATTCCTTAAAAAGACTCCATGCTCAGTGTCTACCGCACTGCAGAAATTAGCACTGTGTATCTCCCAACAGGAGGAGTTACTCCTCTTGCGACTGATATGATATTTGGCCAGGGGCGGCCCCTTGGTGATTTCTGTGGCAACCTTTGGGCACAGGGCATACGCTTGCTTCCAGCAAGCATTCAGCCGAACAGCAGGCTGCTGCACTAGGCTCCGGGGATGCGCGGTTGAGCTGAAAGGGGGCGATCACTCACTTGAACTTTCCCAGCCACGCATCGGCGATGAGAGCTCCGAGAATGGGCGTGAGGTAGCACAGCGCGACGAAGGTGTGGTAGATGACCGTGGACAGGTTGTCGTCCCAGCCGATGAAGTTTCTGAAGTACAGAATCAGGAGTGCTTTGCGCAGACGGCAGGTGGAGGAGGAGGGGGTCAGAGTTAGGACTGGCCGTGGCAGCCCACCGCCTGCCCCCGGGGCCGCCAGGGGGCGCGAAGTTACCTCTCATCCCATAGTAGGAGAACCTTTCGCAGAACTCATTGACCACGATGAAGAAGATGCTCAGGGGATAGCCGAAGCAACTCTGGCCAAGGGAGAAACAGCGGAGGCTCAGCATCCCTGTTCAGCGACTCCCCGGGAATCGTCAGCTTTGCTGTCAGTCATTCCGCATGGAGACAGCAAGGAAGCGAAGCCACGAGTTCTGTTGCAGGTCTGAGAAGGACTCTGCACAGCACTTGCCAAAGAGAGGACCCACCACACAGCACCAGCCCCTCCCAGGTGCTAGATGCACAGTACCCATTTGCTAAGTGAATGAGCACCAGTGTGAACATTTAGGAGTCAGGCCGATTGCAAATTGACAGAATGAAGGTGGGTAGGGGAGGGACAAGGATACGTACCCGTGACTTAGACATTCCTGAAAGAAAAACAAAGCATGGTTGTTAAAGTGAAGCCGTTCCGATATTTCTCGCTGCGTTCACACCCAGCCCTCTGACCTATCTCGGCGGTGTGTGCAGCGTGCCCACCACAACCCCTCCGGCCTGGCCTCTGGAGCCCCGTTTCAGAGGCTCCTCGGGCAATTCCCACGCACAGAGGGGACCACCAGTGGTTCAGAGAATCAGGCCAAAGCCACTTCTCCATCAAGCACTCGCAGGGTGGCCCATCAGGACGACATGGAGACTTTTCAGTCTGTTCCTCATCACCTCACAAGGTTGCGGGGCTTTTTGTGAGCTTCAAGTGCCTGGAACGTAAGATGCTGACGGGGGCCTGACACACAGTGAGGAGCCGCCCACCCCTGCCTTCCCCTGCCAGCACTCTGCCCACACGCGGGACGCCAACGATGCCCAGAGACACGCTCGAGCCTGCGACACGTGTAACAGCAGCTTCCTTGCCGGGCTGCCCTGGGCCAGGGGAACGCGCCCCTCCACACCCGTGCTCTCAGGCTTGCCGCCCACGGGACCTGCACAAAGCCTCCTCCAGCACTGCTGTGCGGTCAGCAAGGTGCAGTCGTGGCTGCTTTTGCTTTTTGTCTCCATTCTAGAGCAGGTGCCTTCCAGGGCAGGACCACGCGCCGTCCGTCAGAGCAGCAGCTCCACAGCCCTGCATCGTGTACTGCTTGTACCACTAACAGGGGCTTGCGGGCAGAAGAACCAGTTAGGAGAGCAAGACAGCGAAAGCGAGAGACACCAGGGAGTCAGTGCGAACTGAGCCCAGGGGGCTCTGCCATCCGAATCTAAACAGTGCCCAGCACCGCCTCGGCCTCAGCCACTGCTCCTGTCTGCCCTGGCCCTCATCTCTCGTCTTCACACCTGCCCCACGCACGAACACGCTGCCCTGTGTGTTTCAGTACCACGTGTTCTGCCCGTTCCCACGGGGGATCCGTCCCCTCCCTCACCCAGCCCTCAGTGGTCTCATCTTGGGTTCTTTCTTGTTGGGGGTCCTGGGCCTGCCCCGCCTCTCTTTGGGATCAGTGACCCGACAGCAGTGGACCTCAAACTTGAGCGAGCTTCGGGATCACCGCAGAGCTCGTGAGCCCACGTCGCTGGGCCCCGGCCCCAGAGCTGCTGACGCCAGGGGTTCGGGGCTGGCCCTTTGAATCCGCGTTTCCAACAAGCTCCTGGTTGGTGCTGCTGCTGCTAGTCTAGGCAGCAGGCTTTGAGAACCGCTGCGCCGCAGAATTCGAAGTAATCCTTAAATCCCCGCAGCCAGCCACGTGTTGCACACAGCAGTGGCGATGGCTATTTGAAAAGCAGCTCAGCTGGAAACCAACACTGGCCGCTACAGCCAGTGCTGGAGAAGGTTGGCTTCCCCGCACCCAGGGATCTGTCATTCTAACAAGTTCCAAGGTGGCATCCAGGGGCCAGACTTTGCAAGGTGCACGTGGGAATTGCAAGGTGCACGCGGGAACATGAATTGTCTGAATGGTCTCCACAAGGAAGCTGTGCACGCTGTCCTGGGCAGACATGAACCCAGAAACTGGGCGGCATGCCAAAGCCTCCAACGTGGCTACCCACCTCTGTCCCTTCCATGGTTCCCCGCTGGTGGGCGGGGCTCTCCTATTTGCCACCTTGGGTTTTCATGATGTGTACAACCGACCCTCCCATCACAATAAACAGAACCATAACCCCACCTCCAGGGCTCCCTTGCTGAGCCCCAGCCTGGTCCTCCAGCTGCACCCCCGTGCTGCCTAAGCTGGTGCCTTCCTGCCTGGTTCCCATCACATGGGTCTGGGGAATACTTCTGCCTCCCATGAGACGATCTTGCATTTTTGCCCACTTAACAGAGTGTTTCAGATGCTGTTTTAGTCCTCGCCCTAAGGAGCAAAATGCTCTGTCCTGGTCTCACTGGACCCCAGGTTCTGGGTGGAGATCACTACTAAGGGACTTTTCTCCCCAGGTAGACTTCCTTGTGGGAAGGGGTTGCCTCAAGGGCAACACGTGGAGAATGAGGGCCCTGGAGGAAGACCTGGGGCTGTCTCTCAGCTCTGCCACCTGCCAGTGGGGACCTTGGACAAACCTACCTTTGTTCCAGAGAGCCCCAGAATCCACAGATGGCCCCCATTCCTCACAGAATGGCTGCAAGGAGTCATTCATGGGGCCCTGAACAGAGCCCGGCGTGTGCCCGAGAGGAAGACTGTGCCGTCTCAGAAGCTTCGGCACCTCGCGTGGTGCTCCCCACAGAGGGCAAACTCAATGTTTGTTGAGTGAGTTCTAGTCCAAAGAATCAGTTGCATCAGGCAGTGGGTACAAGGTTCAGATTCCGAGGCTGCTAGTTCCACTCGCCCCTCCGAGCTCGAGCAGCCTCCTTCAGCCCTGAGCGCCATGGACTTCAGCCATGTCCCCTGGGGCATGCTGTCCTGGCCCCCACTGGGTTTGGCCAATGGGGAGCCCTGGGGAGATCAGGGAGAGGGAGGCAAAATCAGGGTATTCGTTTCTTGGGTGCTGTTCCGCACAAAGACACCTTGGACCAGCTGCGTCCTCAAGTAGCAGCCATGGTGCCCTTAAGCTGGCCCTGAATACCCATCTCTCTCCCCCCCCCCCCCCGCCCCTCCTGTCACTCTGCAGACCTGTGTGTAGCCATGGTGAAGCTGCTGTCTGTGGGCCCCAACCCCACCCTCGCCTGAACGGGCTCGCTGTTTACAAACTCTCCTCTGCCAAGGGTGCCATGTATCCTGACAGGCGTGCAGGTACGCCGTGCGCAGGCGTGGGCTCCACGTGCTGCTGTCTCTCTCCATCACCAGACCGGAAGGAGTCCCAGTAACCACTGGAATGGCAAAGACAGACCGGGCATGCTGTTCCTTGAAAGCTGGGTGCAAACCAGGCTGTGGGTACAGCTTGAGTATCCCTGACCCGAAATGCCTGGGACTGGAAACGCTTCCGATTTCGGAGCTGTTGGATTTGGGAAATTTGCAAAGACTTCACTGGTTGAGCATCCCTAATCTGAATCCCTAAATGCTTTCAAACCCCTGTTTGTACCAGGCTATTCCAAAAACGACATGGAAATCCTTATTAGGAAAAATGCATGGATTACAAATATTTTTCCCCCAAAAATACTCTTATCTTTTAATTATATTTTAGCACTGCTGCTAGCAATCTTGAAAAGCTATACTTCCCCAGGAAGTTCGTGGAGCCCCCTTGTATTATTCAAAACCCTGATCTGTAGCAGTGGTGCTTCCTGCTCTCAGGACCTGGCAGAACCACCTGCTGCTCTGCCTGAGACTTGAGGTTTTGTGGCCAAAGCCAGGGCTGAGGCCCACACGGAGGCCCGCATTGATCTCGCCGTGCACCATCTCCGGAAAGGCAGGGAGGGCGGAAGACCAGACCGCACAGGGACGGCCGCCCCATCACCACCCCTTTCCCGCACTCGTCAGAACCGGGGTTCCCTGGGAGCGGCTGCAGCTTTCTGGGCTAGTACACACACTTCTTTGCTGCAAGTAGCACCTAAGTGATAATGGCGAGGTCTTGTTGGCTTCAGACAGACATGGTTAACAGAAAAGAGACCCAGTGTTTGGCGGGCTTCGATCTTACTTTAGTGATCATCACGCCCAGCACTGGGTGACGGAAATGGAAGTTCTCACTGTCACCCCGCATCCAGTGTGTGGGAAGACAAGGACCTCTGGAATCAAGAGGCTGAACCTGAGCTCGGCTTTGCACACGGAACTTAACGTCTGGGCCACCATTCCGTCACCCAGAGCTGCTGCCAGCTTCTTGCAAGTTGGTCAATAAGACTGAGCGTAGGTAAACAAAATGCGGCTAATCGCTTACAGCAGTGCTTAAAGACAACTAGGTAGGTCTTTCACCAGGCACGGATGGGTGTTCAGAGCAGACTGACTTATAAGACAGATAAGGATTCAGCATGGGAGACCTGCCACAGGGGGGAGGTGGCCTCCCAGAAGAGACAGCCCCCTCCAGGGTCACTCACAGGGACCCAAAGCGGAAGGGCCTGATGGTGTCACCGTGGGAAGTCAGACTGTGGCAAGCACCGGTGGTTTCGCTGGAGCTGCTATGGAGAGAGCAACACGCGAAAACCTTGGGGAGAAGCACCTGCTGCTCTCAAGCAAATAGCAAGCTGGGGCTGGGGGCGGGCTGGGGGCGGGGCATGGGCCCATGGTGGTGCCTGCCCAGCAACCACCTCTTCTGCTCTGTGTCCCCGTTCCCTTGGCCCTGCCTCATCAGCTGCCAGGACAACGGTGGCCGGCAGTTGCCTGGCTCACCCTCTCCATCTCCCTCCTCCCGGATGGGGGATGCTTAATCCCAAGCCTTGCTGGTTGTCCTCTCCTGGTTAGGAAAACCCCTACTCCCCTGCTGCCGTCCAGGCCCCCCCAGCATCAGACCTGAGCCTCACCCTCCTGCACCCAGCAGTCCAGCCGCTGGCTGGTGCCAGTTCTCTCTCCATGCCGGGCCCTTTCCTAACTCCATGCACAGGTGGCCCAGTCACCCTTGGCCTCCCAAGCACTCACTCCCCGCTTGGATCTCTGCAGACTCCATCACAATCACCCCCAGCACAGCGAGTTGTTCTGGCTTCTGGGCAAAAAAATCACGGAGCCCCACGTATCACGTGATGCCTTTTTTTTTTTTTAAGAAAAAAAAGTGTGTGCTGCTGAGTTAAAGATAGCTGGGCAGGATCCACACCAGGTGTAGTGGGGCTCATCTGCAGAGGGGAGTGGGAAAGAGGGAGGCGTGGGGGCCACTTCCATCCCACGCTTGGGCTGGCTTTTGTCCACAAACGGGTACACTTGGATGGAGAAGTGAGAAGTGCATTTCTTTCCTGAAATGGGCTCTTGCACCCTGATGCAGAACTTGCTGGGGGCCTGTAACCCAGGCCCTGTGTCGGAGCAGCTCCGGGGGAGACAGTTTCTGGCCTGACCCCGACTACTCTTTCTTTCGTGAATTCGGATATGGTGCTACATTTCCCTCCCTCAAGTTCTCTGCTAGGCGACATGCCACTTTTCGTGCACACTAGACAAATGTGGTCTTTTGGGCGGGGCTCTGTTCCAGCTGCACGCCGGCACCTGGGGCCTTCCCGTGGGGCTCACCTGCACACCTGTGCGTCACAGAAGCAGCTCCGACTTCCCCATGGAGACAGGATCTGGGAATCCTGACACCTCGACACACTGCCCAGAGGGCTCTTCAAAAATGGGCGGCAAATGAAATTGGACGGTAAGCTGATGTGGGTACCGCAAAATCTTGAAACTGTGCATAGGAGGAGGAGTCTCCCAAAAGTTCACAGAGGGGTGCCCGTTGTGAAACAAGTTCAGCAGTCGCCTGGGAAGCCCGCAGTCCATATTGGAGTGTCTGTTGTGAGCTACTCCACTTCTTCTTCTTCTTTTTTTTTTGTGACAGGCAGAGTGGATAGTGAGAGAGAGAGACAGAGAGAAAGGTCTTCCTTTGCCATTGGTTCACCCCCCAATGGCCGCTGCGGCCGGCGCACCACGCTGATCCGAAGCCAGAAGCCAGGTGCTTCTCCTGGTCTCCATTGGGGTGCAGGGCCCAAGCACTTGGGCCATCCTCCACTGCACTCCCTGGCCACAGCAGAGAGCTGGCCCGGAAGAGGGGCAACCGGGATAGAATCCGGTGCCCCAACCGGGACTAGAACCCGGTGTGCCGGCGCCGCAAGGAGGAGGATTAGCCTATTGAGCTGCGGCGCCGGCTGCTACTCCACTTCTGATCTGGCTTCCTGCAGGCAGCAGATGGCGGCTCGAGCATCTTTGATTCTGCCACCCTCACGGCAGACCAGGATGGAGCTCCCAGCTCCTGGCTTCATCCTGGCCCAGCCCTGGCTGTTGCAGGCATTTGGAGAGTGAACAGCAAGTGGAAGCTGTCTCTGTCTGTCTCCTCCCTCTCCCTCTCGCTGTCCCTCTGCCTTTCAAGTAAATAAATAAATAAATAAATTTATTTATTTCTGCTGCTGTCAAGGGAGTTACCAGCTCTTCCAGCAGGAAAAGCCCACAGGTATTGAGAAATGCAGGGGAAAAACAAAAAGGCACTAACGCAAGGGCGTGGGCTTTCTTACGTGACTCTGGACTCACACCACTGTGCTGGGGACCTCACCCGTGTCCACACAGGCCACCAGGTGAAGGCTTGCCCGTGTCCTGTGGCCCCGGAATACCAGAGGATGGTGCCCCTGAGAGGAGCTTCATCTCCCCCACCTGGGGCTTCCAGCCAGTGGAGCAAACAGAGACACAGAGCGCTCACCCCTAGCTGATGACGGCCACCCCCAGCTGATGACGGCCACACGCCTTGCGATGGGTCCCTCCCAATTCCTGTTGCCAGCATCTGCCCTGTGGCTTTGGAGCTGTTCTCTCTGCTATAGGAGGCAGGGACCCCAGGCTTCTCCCTGGGTCTTCTCTGTCCAGTCAGTCCACGCCTCCCCCTTTCTTTAAAACATCTTCCCCAGGGTCGGCGCTGTGGCGCTGTGAGCTAGGCTGCCATCTGCGGCACTGGCATCCCGTATCAGAGCATCGGTTTGAGTCCTGGCCGCTCCGCTTCTGATCCAGCTCCCAGCTAATGTGCCTGGGAAAGCAGTGGATAATGACTCAAGTGCTTGGGAGCTCCAGGCTCCAGTCTTGAGCCTTGCCCAATTCCAGCCATTGTGGCCATTTGGGGAGTGAACCAGCAGATGGAAAGCAATGCCAAAGGCACACGAATGCTGCTAAATTAAAAGGAACCCATATCTGGGCATCTGGGGGAGTTAATTTTGGAAGTAGCTAAGACAGAGACTCTGCCTTTTATATACAAAGATCCTTTGCTCTTATGTGGTAGATCATTAGTAGAAAACACGCTTTGAAAGCACATTGAGTGTGCAGTTGGTCTACAGAACTATGTACAGAATGTTCCAACAGTGCTATTTAGATGCTACATACCTCAATCCTGCAATGAGCACATATATAAAGAAAGATCTAGAAGCAGAAAGCTGGTAAAATGTTATGTGTATTTTAGATTTCATTAGACATTATCTGACAACTCTCCATACAAGTGTTAAGTAACTGATTGTGTTTCAGCTGTCACTGGCAATTTTGGAACATATAGACCAAATAGCTGGACTTAAATAAAAGTAGGAAAGTTACACACTATATGGAGAAAGATCTCTGGAAACTTGATCCACAGCTCCACAGTATAATAGCAACAGGATGGACATATTGCTTTTTTCTAAATTAGTTTGAGGTTGATCATCTGTGCCTAGCTCATCAGGCTGGATGGCTCTAAAGCTGCTCTCCAAAGCCAGACTCCTTCCGACAGTCTGGGGGAGAGGCGGCTCTGGGGAGTTTCCGGTGCAGACCCTCTGGAAGGTCTAGACCTTCCTCCCTCCTATGTCTCTGCGGGAGACCCCGCCCCTCTTGCCCTTGGCTGTGGCACGTTCCAGTGCACAGACTCTCCCTTAACACTGCGCTGCTGCTGATGGTAGCTGCACTCGTAAACCAGGGGACAGAGTTACAAAACAGTGACCCCCAGTTCTGTGTGTCGCAATCCCAGCTTTATGAGGCAATAATGCTAACTCATCTCCTAATAATACTGCTCTCACTCCTTCACTGTCATCGCACAAGAATGTGCAGATGTTCTTCGGACCTCACCCTTATTTCGATTTCCTTATCAGCTCACCTGGGACACCCACCCACTGTCCCTCCTGCAAAGGGGTGGCATCAAGATGCAGCCGTGGCCGAGAGCCTCTTCCACCCCGATACACGGGACACAGCTGGCTGGGAAGTCCCAGCCTCTGGGGTACACTCATGGCTGTCCCTTTCGCTGGTGCACTTTCCCAGGATCCTGCCCTGGGTAGCAATTGAACAAAGCCCTCTATGTGTTCCCTGTACTTCATGGTTCAGGAACTCAAAGAGCCGTAGGGAAATTCTTAATCAAAAAATTCCAAGTGGAGCCGGCGCCATGGCTCAACAGGCTAATCCTCCACCTTGCGGCGCCGGCACGCTGGGTTCTAGTCCCTGTCGGGGCACCGATTCTGTCCCGGTTGCCCCTCTTCCAGGCCAGCTCTCTGCTATGGCCCGGGAGTGCAGTGGAGGATGACCCAAGTGCTTGGGCCCTGCACCCCAAGGGAGACCAGGAGAAGCACCTGGCTCCTGGCTTCAGATCAGCGTGGTGCGCTGGCCGCAGCGCGCCGGCCGCGCCGGCCATTGGAGGGTGAACCAATGGCAAAGGAAGACCTTTCTCTCTGTCTCTCTCTCTCACTGTCCACTCTGCCTGTCAAAAAAAAAAAAAAAATCCAAGTGAACAGAAACGGAATAATTCTACCCAGGACATTTATAGAGGTGGGAAGGGCCATGCAAAAATTTAGCATGAAGATAGCGAAGATGACAATACCAGTCACTGCTTCCACTATAGCTCAAAGTGCTGATGGGCTTATGCGCCTAGCCCCTGAGGACCCACATTTCTTGCAAGCAGGGAGTATTTCATACCTTCACACAGTAAATAAACACCTGCATAAATAAATGACATAGGTCCACCCCTCCTGGTCTTAGCTGGACCACTTGGATCCATCACTCCCTTTCATTTCCCCATTCCCTACCTTTTCAAGACAGTATCTACAGTAGACTTTCAAAATCTATCAATGAATGTACCCATCATGGACTTGGACTCCCATGGACCAGCCAGAGGCCAGACTGCACTGGATCTTCCTGTGATCTAACTTCCAGGCACAACAGTAACAATCGGACATGGAAACAAGTGAAGAACGAGAGCCCCGTCATTTACATCCACCGAGCTGCGGTTCTCAGAGTGTGGTTCCGGGAGCAGCAGCATTAGGATCACTGGGCACCTTGTCCACGTGTGCCTCTTTGACCCTATCCCAGACATGCTGAGTCAGAGGCTCCAGCAGTCTGCGGGAATAAGCCCCATTCAGCACGGTGAGGTTGGAAAGCGGCCAGCGTAGAGCGACACCAGCGGATGGAAGCCCATGGTGTAAGTTTTCTCTCTTCTCTCTGCTGGCTAGGATATTAGAGCGGTCCCAAAGTCACACTTCTAGGTCAAAGCCCCCCACCCCCACCCCTGCAGCATGAGGTGAGCTCAGCTTCCGGCTATACTTCTAGCTAGCAGCAGGAACACCAGCTTTCCCGACACAACAGCACTGTGCTTTGGTTGACCCAAGAGCCTCCAGGAAGAGGACAGGATGTGGAGGGGATTCTGAGTGGTCACATGGGAGGCTCCTTCGCAGCTAGTCCACTATTTTATACTCGGGCAAGCGCTTGACTGGGAAGAATCCATCAGAATCACACACAAGTCCAGCCAGGAGGCCGAGAGCTTGGGGGACAGGGATCTCATTAAGAATCCTGCATTAAGTAAACTAACTTCTCAGACCAACCCAGAGGCCCTGGCGGAGGGAGGCAGGAGCCTGCTTCCTAGAGCTTGTGGCTTCCTACCTGATGCTCAGATAGGTGGCAAATGACAGAACAGGATCTGTGGTCGTCCAAGGCCGAAGCAAGAGACACAAATTGTGAGTGTGGCAAATTCAGGGTGTCTCTTGCTAAGCTTTTAGATGAGGGAGTGGGTGAGGTTAGAGGAAAGAGAACAGGTGTAAAACGCTTTAGTGGCTTTTTTTCCTCCCCTCTCTGAGGCTTGTCCCCAGCCTCCTGAGAAGTCGTAGGCCACCCAGAGACCGAGGTGAAGCACACGATTCTTGGGGAAACAGCCTCTCTCCACCCAGACCCTGAGGACAGAGGAGCAGGGAGAAACCCGGCGGTGAAGCTCAGCACACTGGCTTGTGCACTAGCTCCCGCCCACCACTTGCTTAGGTCCCAAGCTGGTTTTTACAAGTTTAAATGACTGAAAAAAAAAAAAAAAAAAACAAACATGCTTAAGACCGTTTTGCGAGAACTATATAATGCTGAAATGTCAGTGCCCATAAATAAGGTTTTACTGGACCAGCGCTGCCCACTTGTTTACTGCCATCCGTGGCTGCCTCCCCCTCTCCAGGCTCAGGGCTGAGAAGCTGCTACAGCGACCACAGGTGTTCCCTACCTGGCCTTTTCCAGGCAAGGCTGCTGACCCGTGCTCTCACACAAAGGCTCTGTGGTCCAGGATCCCAACCAAGGCCCTGCAGCCAGACTGACCCAGGCACTGCCACACCCAGAGCCTCTACCTGTCCTGTTTGTTATTTGGGGGTTCTCGCTGCTTATGTTGCACAGTCTAATAAACACCACAAACGCCAGAGTTCAAAGTCTCATCACGTCCCACGCTTTCCTGGTCAATCGTAGCTGCCGCCCCAGGTTCCCAGAGAGCGGGAATGTTCATCCTAGTCACACAGCAGCTCACGGCCCAGGCTACTCCTGCCTTCCTGTCTCATGTCCCAAGTGTCGCCTGTAGCCCTCAGGGGATCTGAAACAAGGCTGGCATCATCCAAAGGCTAAAGACCTGTTCTCCAGAGGGGAGGTCACTGCTACTTTTTTTTTTCTTTCAAATAAAATTAAAATCATCATTTTTTCACTTTCTAACTCTCCTTGAAAAGTTGGAGTTCAGTAGAAATCAAAGCAGTGTTTGAACATTTCCTTGCTGTTCACATGCTTTGACAAACTCAGCTGCCAACAACAAATAAATAAAGACCACGTAAGGACCGACTTGTGGAGTGGCGCACCCCCATTCATCCAGAGCTACACTGGGGAAGCTCTATCCTCACTCACTGGAGACCAGGCTACCACTCTGGACAACCACCCCAACTTGAGCCATCTATTAGAAACACTAAGTGCAGGTCACAGAATTCCAACTCCACACAGCTGCTGCCCAGGTATTTGGTACCTAAAGACCAACATAGATCCTTCCGGAAAAGCTCCCAGAAAAGCTATGCGGCCAATGGGGTGTGGAGGGCGGGGCCCAGAACTCCAGGCTGACCTCTGTGGGGCCCTGAGCCTGGAGGAAGGTTACAGGGTCTTTGGGGAACAGGCACACTTAGCCGCAATTCAAAGTCCAAAGCGCGAACCACTCACTGCTCCTACAGGAGCTGTCTCCTGGTGGGATAGGAGGGACTTTGAGAGCCCCTGGAGCCGTAGCACCTGGCCACCAGGGCAGGTAGGCATCAGGTCCACCTCTAGGGTGCTCTCTGTCATTTCCGTCTGATGGCCGAGGAAGCAGAGGGCCCCCAAGAGCTTGGTTTATTGATGCAAGATCATGGACCTGGTATACAAATGCAGGCAGCCCAGGCTCAGAATCCGTTCTGTCGGCCACAGCTGCCACTCTGCCCCCAGGGCTGGGCTCCTCCTTGGCTTGAATCTGGGGGGGCTGCCCCTCCTGTAAGGGGGAGGAGCCTGGACTGATCCCCGGCAGGGGTCTGCACTAATTCAGGAGCAGTGGCTTGAGGTCCAGCCTCCCCGAGCCGTTTCCCTGACTGTACCCACCAAGAAACCTTTACCCAACTTGCTGCCTCCTCTTAAAGCCCCTGATCGGGGTGGGGGGTGGGGGGCAGAAGCTTAAGGGTGGCAGGACACAGGCTGCGGCCCAATTCCTCTTGCACCAGGTGTCATTCCGGGGCGCCCACGGAAGGGCGGAGGTGCTGTGCCTCTGCCTCCCCAGTACCCTCCACTTCACCAACGGCAGCCCGACCCAGGCCAGCGTCAAGATCCCTCAGGACCAGCAGGGTGGGAACCCAGCAGGAGGCCAAGTCCAGGGTTTTGCCTCCCTTCTCTAGTCTCCGCCCGGCGCCGCCAAAGCGCACACAGAGGACAGGACAGGAATTCCCTCTGTGCGAACCTGCAACCTCCGGGTGGCCGCGCTTCCTCTGGCGCGCCCCGCCCGCGGGGCCATCCCTCCCGCTCCGAGGGAGTGCAGGTGGCCGCGGGGATCAGCCTCCTGAGCCCGGCGCCCCGCTGCACCCAGATGGCGCCCCTATGGCCCCCACCGCTGCCAGAACAGACGTGTTGCTGATTCCCGGTGACCCGCCCGGCATGGCCCGGCGCACGTACCCATGGTGGCTGCTCCGAGGGCTCCCCGCGACTGGCAAGCAGGAGCCTGGCTCCTCTGACTTTGTTTCCAAGCCCTGCCCAGCCAGCTACCTGTGCAGCTGGAGGTGTGCAAGGCGGGGCTGACCGGGGCTCCACCCTCGGGGGAGGTGGCAGGACAGCAGGGAGCAGTTAGCGTCCCCTGAGTCCCCGCAGGTGTGCACCAGGTCACGCCGGGGTTCCAGGACCCCGAGGAGCGGCCCTGGGCCTTTGTGGGGAGGGAGACCCCAGGCCAGGTATTCCCCCCAGCCCCACCCCCACCCCCGCTGAGCACATCAGTCACCCAGAGGGGCTTGTAAAAATGCAAATTCCCAGGCCTGGCCCCAAGATGGGCTGACTCAGTAGGTGGGGATGAGGTCTGAATTTGATATCTAACAATCTCTGGTGATACTGATCCCCACTGCCTGTCTGTGTAGAGGGGCAAACGGTCCGGAACCCCAGGCGCCTGCCAGTGTATCTGTGTAGGTGACATGGCAGGGGTGGGGTGCGCTTTTTTCTGCCAAGGGCCATTTGGATATTTATCATGTTATTTATGAGCCATACAAAATTATCAAGTTAAAAATTAGCCTGCTGGAGATTGATTGGATTTCAAGTCCGCCTGCAGTCGCCTTGGCACAGCCAGATCAAACGAATTGGGTCCGTGGCAGGCGGGGCCGTGGTTCCCCTTCACTGCTAGAGTTTGAGCCACTGCAAACACTCCTGGGGTCTGCATTTCCTTTCTTTAAATATAAAGAACCAGGGGCAGGGGCAGACAGGTGCTGCCGTGTGGAGACCCCGCTCCGATGCCCACATCCCACATGGAGCGTCTGTCTCTGCTTCCATTCCAGCTCCCTGCTAATGTGCCTGGGAAGGCAGCAGAGGATGGCCCAGGTGCTTGGGCCCCTGCACCCACATGGGAGACCCAGAAGGAGTTCCCAGCTTCCGGCTTTTTCCTGGCCCACCTCTGTATGTTGCGGGCATTTGGGGAGTGAACCAACAGATGGAAGATCCCTGACGCTCTGCCTTTTAAATAAAAAATGAAACTAACTAAATAAAAATTAAAAGAAACAAGAACAACAAAACCAAAGCTAACATACCATAGCAATGCTGTCCAGCTCATTTTCCTGGTTTCCTGTCTGACTTGAGGAAGACTGCTCTGTGCATATGCACAGGAACATTACAAAGAGAAATACGGTGAGTTTCCACGACCTGTTTCAAAAAATGGTGGTTTGTAAAATGGGGATTATAATCCAAAAATAAATTGGGGGTGTACATGTTGAAATTATTATCTGTAAGGGGGTTAGTACAGTTGATACTCAATACATTTTGTTCTCTTCCTATGTTTTTCCTTCATTCATATGACCACCATGGGCCAGGAAAGGAGAAGCAATGTGCTACACGCTGAGTCTACAGTAAAGGACAAAGCAAAAATCTCCGTCCACATGTGGCAATGATACAAATAGCCAGGACTTCAATGACAGAAGTTACAGGGTGCTGACTTTCCTCAGGACACAGGTGAACGAGACCTTTAAAAGCTTGAAATCAGCACAGAATGTGGACTACAAAACAAATTTCTCTCTCTCTTTTTTTAAAGATTTATTTATTTGAAAGGCAGAGTTGCAGAGAGAGGGAGAGACAGACAGCGAGATCTTCCGTCTTCTGGTTCACTTCCCAAATGGCTGCCACGGCTGGGTCTGGGCCAGGCCGAAACCAGGAGCCACGAGCTTCTCCTGGGTCTCCCACATGGGTACCAGGGGCCCAAATATCTGAGCCACCTTCCACTGCTTTTCCCAGGCCATTAGCAGGGTGTTGGATCAGAAGTGGAGCAGCCAGGGCATGAACCAGCATTCAAATGGGATTCCGGCATCGCAGGACGCACCTTCACCTGCTATGCCACAATGCTGACCCCAAATTTACCTTTCGTAAGTAAGAAATAAGACCAGATTGTAAGCTGGAGGAACTAAGGAGCATTATCCACCTTATTCATAGCTATGCCCTCGGTACTTTACACAGAGCCTAAGCACAGGTGGAAACTGAACAAGTTTAATGAGTAAGTGCATTAGTGAGCAAAGAATGGATGCACCAACTCAGAGAACAGAATGAAATTATTGATTACAAAACACATGGTGGTGAATTTCACATGCCAAAATTTAACTGTCAAGTTACACTAAGTGGCATTAGGGGCAGTCACGTGGCTGTGCGGCCAACACACTTCCAGAACTTTCCATTTACAGAACTTTCCACCTCTGCTTCTCCAACTAGAACTCTGCCCCATTAAACATGAACCCCATCCCCCCCCCCCCAGCCCTCACCTTTGACCTCCTCTCCAAAAATCTGACAATTTCAGGGCAGCTGGTGCGGCCCTCCTTCCTCACATGCTTCGCGTTCGCAGACTCACACAGTGTCTGTCCCCACGGCTGCCTTCTTTCACTTAGCACGGTGTCCTCGGGGTCCATCCGCGAGGTAGCAAGGCCAGAACGGAGACGTGCAAATGAAGAAAACACGTGAGGGCGGACAAGCTCTGTGCACCACGGAGAGATGGGCCGATCCTTAGACTGTCAGAACGCTCAGCATGGCTGGACAGGGCGTTCCTCACTGTTGCTGTTTCTTGGCAGGAGGTGAGGGGGAGGGCAGGTCTGGGAGCTTCTGGGGCTTCCACCCCGCCTGGGAACACTGCCAGCTTTGTCTTCAGGAAGCCTTGTCTTAGTGGAAACCATTGTGGGAGAAGCAAACATGGTGACAAGATGAGATCAGTGTTAGCACTGAGAGTCATTCAAACCCAGGCCTTCATTATTTTCTGCTTACTGAAGTACTTAGATGGCACTAAGGACTCATAGGAGTCTGTTCTAGGAAGAGCACCGTCTGGAAAAGTGGCTTGTTTATCACCTGGGGCGGTGGTAGGGGCCATCAAATGACCTTCACCTCCATGTATTGAGAGACCAAATAGAACACAATTGTTATTCTCCACTAAGGTTAGAATAGCACTGGTGGTGTAACGGGTTAAACTACTACCCGTAACACTGGCATCCCACTCATGGGGACACTGGTTCAAGTCCCAGCTATTCACTTCTGATCCAGCTCCCTGCTAAAGCACCCGGGAAAGCCACGGAAGATGGTCCAAGTGCTTGTGCTCCCGGACCCACGTGGGAGACATGGAGGATGCTCCTGGCTTCAGCCTGGGCCAGCCCTGGCTGCTGTGGCCATCTGGGAAGTGAACCAATGGATGGGAGATCACTCTCTCTCTGTCTCTCCCTCTTCCTCTGTAATTTTGCATTTCAAATCAATAGCACTTGAGAGGGAGCTAAAAAGAGTTTCATAGTAAAGTGATACGATGTGTCAGTAGCACCCACTGTCCCCTTAATGGGCAGCAGGTGCTAAAAGCTTTGAAGATCTGGAATGTCACTGCTTCAGAAAGAGTTAGAAAAATATATTTGGAAAAATGTCTTCCGCTTAATTCATATAAAGGGCCTGCGACATCAAAGTAAGAAAAAAGCAAACAGGGATGCTTGTGATTTCCAGGGTGCTTGTTTCGCTTCATCTCTTTAAAAAAAATTAAATAAACTCATTAATGATTGCTTCGAGAAATCATCTCAGATTGCCAGGCCTTAGAATGATGATGCCTCTTGCATTACTGGCTGAGGTGCCAATAGTATTACAATGTATCATCTGGTGTAAGAAATACCGACATAGAGTCATGTCTCATTATTGACTTCCAGTTTCACTGTACAACACCAGCATTTGTCAAAGTGTGTGTATCTGACAACCTGCAGTTCTAGACATTTAACGTAAATTAAGTGATGGAGACATGGCAGACTACTGCAAATAAATATACGTTTTTCACATCTTATTTACTTACGTGTTTCCAATTTCGTCTTCTAGCATTAAAAAAGATGTATCATCTCTGGCCAAGATTAGAACACTCAGGTATTTTTTATAATGTATCACTTCACTTGTCTTTCAGATTTCATACGGTGCCGCTCAAATCTATGCTCAATAACTGACTCAGCTGTTATTAATAAATAAAACAGGAAGCATATTTTTTGAGGAGAAGTATTAGCTCCCATTGGCATTAATGTGTAACAAGTTAGCACACACTTAATGGATTTAAACAACATCCAGTTCTGGAGGTCAGAAGCCCGGCAAGGAATTTAAGAGCCACATCCAAGGTGTTGGCCAAGCGGTTCCTTCTGGAGGCCCTGGGCTGTCCCTGTGCTGGCCTTGCTCGGCTTCCAGAGGCTGCCTGTCTCCTCATCTTCAAAGCCAGCAGTGTGGGCAGGCGTTTGGCTCAGTGGTTAAGAGGCCTCTTAGATACCCACAGCCCACGAGCAAGGAAGCGCCTGGGTTCCAGTTCTGCTTCTGCTTCTAATTCCAGCTTCTTGCTAGTCAACGCCTAGGACACAGGCAGTAGTGGCTCCAGCAACTGGGTCCCTGCCACCCAAGTGAGAGACTGGACTGAGTAGTTCCTAGCACACGTTCTCCCTCTCCCTCTCCCTCTCCCTCTCCCTCTCCCTCTCCCCCTCCCTCCCTCTCTCCTCTCTCTTCTCTCCTCTCTCCTCTCTCCTCTCTCCTCTTTCCTGTCTCCTGTCTCCTCTCTCTCCTTCCTTCTCAAACCAGAAACCAGCAGTATAATGTCATCCAATCTCTCCCAACCTCTGCGAACCTCTGCTTTTGTTATATCTTCTCTGGCTCTGACTTTCCTGCCTCCCCCTCTTCTAAGAGCCCCTGTGATCACATTAAACCAACTGGGGTCCAGGACAATCTTCCCATCTCACGATGTTAAACTCCACCACACCTGCAAAGCCCCGCTTGCAACAGAAGGCAACCCAGCCCCAGGTTCTGGGGCACCTTTGCCAGGGGACCTTGTGCTGTCCGCCCCGGGCACAAGTCCTCTAAGGGAGACTCCACAGAAAGCACTCAGCAAAAGCCCACATCCAGCTTCTTTTGATGACGTTACCATTAGTTTCAACTCAAAGTTAAAATTTTTAAATAAATAAATAAATAAAAACCAACCGCCACCAAACAGTGCAGAGCAGCTGGCCATGGAATGGCACAGTACCAGTCCAGTCCCCAGGCCTTCTCATCGTGGTAAAAGCCGTGTAACTTAGACTGTATCGTCTTACCCGTTTCTAAGTGTCCAGTGCAGTAGTGCTAATATCTGCACACTGTGGTGCGACCAATAGGAAGAACTTCTCCATCCTGCAAAATTGAAACTCTCGTAACCATTAAACAATTCCCATTCCCCTTCCCAGCCCCAGGCAGCCACCCTTCTACTTTCCATTTTTAGGAGCCCAGCAATTTTGTACACCTTAGATGAGTGGAATCAAGTGTTTGTCTTTTTTTCTGATCGCTTTATTTCCTGCTGTGTGATGTCCTCAAGGTCAACAGCACTGTAGCATGTGACAGGATTTCTTCCCACTTAAAGCTGTTTTAATTCATTCATTTTTTTGACTTACTGAAAAGGAGGGAGAGCAAGAGAGCGAGCAAGTGAGAGAGAGAGAGAGAGAGAGAGAGGAGAGAGCAGAGGGGAGAGGGGAGAGAGGAGACAGAAATCTCTCATTCACTGGCTCACCTCAAATGTCCACAACAGCTGGGAAGTCCATCTGGGTCTCCCGTGTGGGTGCAGAGACCAAGTACTTGGGTCATCACCTGCTGCCTCCTGGGGTATACATAAGCAGGAAACTCGAATCAGGAGCCGGGGCTCAAATCCAGGCAATCCAACATGAGGTGCAGTCCATGAGATATCTTAGCCACTGCATCAAATGCCGACTCCCTTCCTTTTTAAAGACTGAATGATACTGCATTGTACGTATGCATCATATTTTTTGACAAAGCCTGATTTGCAGCAAAGCCCAGGAGGCTGGGTTGAGGCAGAGGCAGGACTTGATCCCAGGATTTGACCTCTGAAATGGAACGTGGATAACCGCAGCAGGTGGATTAACCTGCTGCACCACCCATCTGCCCTTGAATGCATTTCTTCCTGATGGCTCCAGCGTTACGCTCCTGTGTGCACCAAGGAGAACATCCCCAGGGAAAACTCAGAATCGGGGTGGGTATGGAATCGGGTCTCCTCCTCCAGCTGGGTCAGAGAAAGGGGTATGGAGGTTGTGATGTGTCGACCGTCATGGCCACGTGGATCCCTTTCTAACACTCAACCAGTTATTCCATTTGGGGCACATTTTAGTTGTTTTATAAAACTGATATATTGTGTTTTATCTTTTTAAATAATCTTTTTCATTCTGATAAATATACGCCTTCACAGTACACTGACGATCATTCAACCCCTCCGTCACGACATCTGTCACACAGACCTCTTTCTTCCAGGGGGCTCTTCTTTTGTCCCTGTCAGGGTTAATAGCTCCGTGGGTCTGGGGCACAGCCGTTGTCCTGAGCCGCTGTCTGCTGGATCTCCAGCTAGCATTACAGGCACAGCAGTGGCCTGCGTTCACCTACAGGATGCACTTGATGTTTGGATCTCAGTTAACCACAACTAACTGAAAGCCTCAAAGTGAACCTGGGGAACAGGGGACGGGAGTGCCTTCATTCTGCTCTCGCCTGTGGGTAGAATTCCCCATGACGTTCAGTGTCCCTTAGAGCTGTGAAGACTTGGCCTTCTGTCTTCCCGCGTCAGCGTGGTGGTGAGTTTCATCCCCGTCTGTTGACTTTCCCTCTGGGAACGGTCTGCTCTTACGCTGCTGGTCCTCATACGGATGAGTCCCCATGGAGGTCTCCTACCTCTCGTTTTCTTGACAACTTTCACTGGAAGGCATTTTTAACTCTGGGCGATTTTCTTCTGTTATTTCTTATATCACCTCCTCCCTCCATTTCTTGGCTCCTTTTCTCAAACACCTGTAGTCAGACATTGGTCTCCTGGATTGTTCCTCTCTTCTCTCTCACATCACACTTTGTCTCTTGGCATTAGAGGAAACTTCCTTATCTTTATTTTTCATCCCTTGAGTTTCTTTTTTGCAAAGAATATTTTAAATTTCTTTTAAAAATTAATTAATTAATTTGAAGGGCAGAGTTACAGAGAGAGAGAGGGAGAGACAGGGAGAGAGAAATCTTTCATTCTCTGGTTCATTCCCCAAATAGACACAACGGCCAGGGCTGGGTCAGGCCAAAGCCAGGAGCCTGGAGCTCCATCCGGTCTCCTACATGGGTAGCAGGGGCCCAAACACTTGGGCCATCCTCCACTGCTTTCCCAGGTGCATTAGCAGGGAGCTGGATCATGAGTGGAACAGCCGGGACTCAAACTGGTGCTCATAAAGGATGCTGGCATCACAGGTGGCAGCTTAACCCACTGAGCCACATCACTGGGTCCCATATATTTAGTTTCTAAGAGCTCTTTCTTGGTTTATTTAAAGATAAAACATTTCCTCAAAGCTATCTGAGGATACGAGTTTTTTCCTCCAGGGTTGTCTTTTCCTCCTGAGGTCTTCTCTGTTAGTGTTGGATTTTTCTCCTAAGTTGGGTGAGATCTTTAACATTTCTCCCTTTAAGAAAGGAAGACGTAGAATTTTCTAGGCGGCTGGCAGGGCCTCCCCTGCACCCAGCAGGTAGGTCTGCTCCCTGAGTGGCCATTCCTCCGGCTGCAGTGAGCAGGGGCAGTGTCACGGGGAGGCTCAGGCTGACCGCAGAGCTGAGTGTGCACCTCTCCACCCCATTCAGGGCTCCAGGTTGGTGGCCTCCTCTCAGCCATGGTGGGAGTTTCTAGAGCACAGAAGTGGACAACCGCTGCTCATCAGGCCTTCCCCCTTCTTCAGGGAGCTCGTTGTTAAATGGTTGCCAGCGCATCGCTGGTAAGGAGGGTTCACAGACAGATGTCACTTTAGGAATATGTGGGTGGCATTGTAACTCCCACTTTTCTAATGACCAGTAATCAAGAATGGTTTTTCACATGCCTGACAGTCATTGGTGAATGTTCCCTGGAGGACTGTCTATTCAAATCTGCTGTCCATTTGTCAATGCAGTGTTGGTCTGACTATTGAGTTGTGACAGTTCTTTACATGTTCTGAACACAAGTGCTTTATTAGACTATGATTTGGAAATATGTTCCCTGGTTCTGTTGCTTGTCCTTTAATTCTTCACAGGCACTTCTGAAACAAAAGTTTTAAATTTTGATGAAGCCCAATTCATCAATTCTCTTAATAGATCAGACTTTTTTTTTGTCATAGCAAAGGAAACTTTTCTTCCCTAAGATCATGAACACTTGCTCCTTGGTGTTCTTTGAGAAGCTTTGTGTAGTTCTTACATTTGGGTCTGTGCTCAATTTTGAGTTACCTTTAGGGTTTGGTGTGAGGTAAAGAGAAAGTTTACTGTCTGTATATAATGCATATCCCCAACAGCATTTGTTGAAAAGACTTCTTTCTCTCGTTGGATTGCTTAGAAATTTTGTTTTAAAAAAATCAAACGTCTGGACTTTTTCTCTGTCCCGTTGCCCTGTCTGCCTGTGAGCTAATACCACACTCTCCCAGTTACTGTAGCTTTACAGTTCATTTTGCAGTCCGGCTGTGTGGATCCCCCAGTGTGGTTCTCCATTTTCAGGGTTGCTTTGGCTCGCTCGGCCCTTTGTCTTTCCCTACAAAGTTTAGGGTCAACAGAGCGAGGGTGGGCAAGCACTTCATTATGGACGTCAGGAACAGCTTTTACACATCAGATACCTCAAGACCACAGGCTTCCTGCTTCCTTCAACTGGAAGTAGCATCTATTACTCCTGCTAAATTCTACAAGTGCCCCTACAGACTTTATTTGGCATCATTCTGTAATATCTGCTCACATTATAACCACATCCATTTATTTCTTTGAAAAAGAAAACCTAGGGTAAACAATACGAGCCTCAGAGGGTACACAGCACTCAGAACTGCAGGATGAATCGGCTTCTCGGAGGTGTGATCTATGAACCAGGCAGGGACAAAACCGCGTGCTATAGAAAAAATGAAATTAGCAGAAACGAGGTTGTAAATGAGTAATGGTGATAGGCGGCGTTGTTTTGTTACAAGGTTCACTACACACGTGCCTGCCTCATGATTACATAAGCCCCGAATCACAAAATTATTTATAAAATACATTTGTAAAAATATGTTCTTTAAAAAAAAAAAAAAAAAAAAAAAACCCGTCCTTCCAAAACACCAATGTGCTTGAAGCAATGATTTAACACGTGTGTGATAACAAGCTACATCACACTTGACCACTCAGCCTTTGGCTGACTAATCTGTGGTTCGAAAGGAAAAGGGAATAGGTTGTTCTTTCTTTTCCCTTCCACATCATCACTTTCAGGATAAGTCATTGGCTGACACAGGGAGCTATCATGAGGAAGAAAGGATCAGATTCCTTGGTTGGTTACGTTTCTTAGAACAGCATCACTTCTCTTGCTGTTCTAAGCAAGTTCTTTTTTTTTTTTTTTTCCAGGCAGAGTGGACAGTGAGAGAGAGAAACAGAGAGAAAGGTCTTCCTTTGCCATTGGTTCACCCCTCAATGGCCGCTGCGGCTGGCGGGGTCCAAGGACTTAGGCCATCCTCCACTGCACTCCCGGGCCACAGCAGAGAGCTGGACTGGAAGAGGAGCAACCAGGACAGAATCCGGCGCCCCGACCGGGACTAGAACCCGGTGTGCCAGCGCTGCAGGCGGAGGATTAGCCTATTGAGCCGCAGCGCCGGCCCTCTAAGCAAGTTCTAATTGGGCGGGAAAGCACAGCCTTTCTTTGTGGGGTTTTCATGAAACCTCATCATATATATATATGAAAATATATATGTGAAAAATAAAATGCAGATATAACAAAATGTTAGTCACAAACTATTTACTTATTATTTATTTGTTTATTTGAAAGGCAGGGTGACAGAGAGGGAGAGATCTTCCAACTGCTGGTTCACTACCCAGGTGTTTGCAATAGCCAGGGCTGGGCAAGGCTGAATCCAGGAGCCAGAAACTCCAGCCTGGTCTCCCACATGGATGGCAAGGGAAGAAGTACTTGGGCCATCCTCCACTGCCTTCCCAGGCTCATCAGCAGGGAGCTGGGTTGGAAGCAGAGCGGCCAGGACTCGAACTAGTGCTATGCTATGCAATGCTGGTGTCACAAGCAGCAGCCTGACTCACGGTGCCATACACTGGTCCCCAGATATCAGTCACTTTTTAAGAGACACAAATTTGTTGAGTTGCAACAGGAGATTATTTAAAAGAAGCTGGAATTAACAGAGAAACTGTCCAATCTGTGTTTTCAATCTTAATCACTTTGTTTTAGGGTGAGTCTCTTGTAAAAAGCATAGCATTTGAGGGGCTGGCACTGTGGCATAGTAGGCTAAGCCTCCACCTGTGATGCCAGCATCCCATACAGGTGCCGGTTCGCATCCTGGCTGCTCCTCTTCTGATCCAGCTCTTTGCTATGGCCTGGGACAGCAGTGGAAGATGGCCCAAGTGCTTTGGCCCCTGCATCCATGTGGGAGACCCAGAAGATTTGCAGCTATTTGGGAGTGAACCAGTGGATGGAAGCTCTTTGTCTCTGTCTCTCCCTCCCTTTGTCTGTAGCTCTACCTCTCAAATAAATAAATAAAATCTTAAAAAAAAAGCATAGCATTTGAAATTTGCATTGTGGGCTAACCTGAAACTTTTTAAAAAATAGGTGAGTTGAGCTCATTTACAGATATTTGATTTTAGTTTTATCATATTATATTATTGTATATCTTATGGTTTCATAGTTTTAAGACAGTTTTTAATTAATTGGTCATTTTCTTATTTTTAAAAAAGATTTATTTATTTATTTATTTTAAAAAAGATTTATATGAGAGGCAGAGTTACAGACAGAGAGAGGGAGAGACAGAAAGAAAGAAGACTTCCATCCCGCTGGTTCACTCCTCAAATGGCCGCAATGGCTGGAGCTGGGCCGATCTGAGGCCAGGAGCCAGCAGCTTCCTCTGGGTCTCCCATGTAGGTGCAGGGCCCAAGCACTTGGGCCATCTTCCACTGCTTTCCCAGGAACACTAGCAGGGAACTAGGTTGTAAGACTGGTGCTTCATGCAAATGGTTAACCTATTATGCCACAGCACCAGCCTCAATTTTCTTGTATTTTAACAATTTTTTTAAAAAAAGATTTATCTATTTATTTGAAAGGCAGAGGCAGAGAGAGAGAGAGAGAGCGAGAGAGAGAGAGAGAGAGAGAGAAAGATCTTCCATCTGCCAGTTCTTTCCCCAAATGGCTACAAATGGCCATAGCTGGGCCAATCTGAAGCCAGGAACCTCTTCCGGGTCTACCACACGGGTGCAGGGCCCAAACACTTGGGCCATCTTCCACTGCTTTTCCAGGCTATAGCAGAGAGCTGGATTAGAAGTGGAGCAGCTGGATCTCGAACTGGCGTCCATATGGGATGTCTACACTGCAGGCAGAGGCTTTACCTGCTACGCCACAGCGCCGGCCCCCTTACCAGCTTTTTTGAGATATAATTCATGTATCATAAATTTGCCCATAAGTAAGCACACAGTTTGATGAGTATTCTTTGTATTTTATGGAGCTCAGTTTTTCTTGATAGTTAGGGAGCAAGATCTGTACTTTTGAACCAGTGGTTACTTTACATTAAAATCTGATATAATGCCCTCAGTCACCTACTTCAGATATTATCTCCCACTCTGGGAAATGATAGCATTAAAATGTTTCTCTTCCTCTTTTATTCCTTTCCTCGCGCTTATCACCCGTTTGCTGGAGTTCTCTCTCCTTAGTGTCTGTCCTGCGTGGATTCGTGAGCTGATCGTTCTGTCACTACATCTGTCAGCTGTCCCAGCTGGCAGAGAGCAGGTGGTCGGGGAAGGTGCTCCACTCTCCTCTGGGGGGCTTCTTCACGCGTGTCGTTTCTAACTTCTCAATGCACAGAACATTTACCTATGGCTGCCACTTTTTCTTTCTTGCCTTTGTTTTAGTCTCCGTTTTACTCTTGAATACAGTCAGTTCTCACCATTGGTCCTTTTGCCATCACTTCCCAGTGATGCAAATGCATTTCGTTCATTTATAGTTGCTAAGAAAAGGGCTCCTGGGAACAACAATCCCTAAAAAATATTCCACTAGCCAGATGAGCTGGGTCACTTTGCTAGGGACAAAATGAAACGATAAAGCACATTTCCCCTTTAAATTTCAGCCTGTGACTAGGGGAGAAAAATGCCTTCCATAATCTGAAGGTGTTACTGATCTCTGAGAAGGTTTTCTGGAACAAGTGCTAGAGTGTTGCATCACTTTGGGATTCTACTCTGACTATCCTACAGACAAGCAACAGACTGTCAAGATACGCCAGTGAGTTTTACTCTTGATTTCACTGAGCTGGTAAGTCCAGAGAAAATGGAGTTATCTGTAAGGAAGTCCTATCTCTACAAGAGACCAAATAATAGGCATTTCCGTTGTGCAGAAGATTCTGTCCTGAGATCCTAACGAGTGACTGCCAGTGAGAACAGAGTGGATCCACAGATTTGATAAGATGAACTCTCCGTACCTCCGGCTAGCTGGCCAGTGATGTTTGCTGCCTGCAGCAAGTGCATTGGTAAATTCCCTTTTCCGTCATACAAACACTATCTCTAAACTCAGTGGCTAGAAAAGCTACCATCCCTCCTGAAGGGTCAGCCCTATGCGATCAGCAAAAGCAAGTGCACACTTTTTTTTTTTTTTTAAAGATATCTTTTCCCTGCTCTGAATGTAAAAGTACACTTGATCTTAGCCAAAAGGCCGAGAAGCGATCTGAATGTAAAAGTAACATGTTTTCACTACAAAGGTTCTGGGAAAATTCTGAAAAAAAAAAAAAAATCAAGAAAGAAACCACAGATATCTAACAAGAATATTCTTTTGTACCTTCTTGCAGACTTTTTCCTCACACATAAATTCACACACTTAGCCACATTAGATCACATCATATATGTTGCTTTATAACCCATTGTTACTCTACCTTGTTTAACATTTTCTTCCGTGTCAGTAAATCGTTTCAAACCCTTATTTAAAATATGACTGCAAGAGCTTCGCTGGGAAGAGGTACCCTACTTAATCTATTTCCTTGCAGTCAGACCTTGAGGTTGGCCTCTGGTCTGGGGCTACATCAACAGCACGGCAATAAACATCCTGGAACGGAGACAGCCGTGTGCCTCTCCTCTGATCTCTCCAGTGTCAATTCCTAGAAATTGGAATTTCCTGGTCAAAGTCTATAAAAACAACTTGAAACTCCCTTTGTACTCATTGCCATACTACCTTCCAGAAACTCTTTGCTCTCATCCACAGCACGTGAAAGCAATGAGACAAAAGCA
This sequence comes from Lepus europaeus, assembly GCF_033115175.1. Taxonomy (NCBI): domain Eukaryota; kingdom Metazoa; phylum Chordata; class Mammalia; order Lagomorpha; family Leporidae; genus Lepus; species Lepus europaeus. The sequence continues at coordinate 13,922,030 of NC_084832.1, read as the reverse complement.
CTTAACAGCAGAAAAACATCACATCCACATATGGAGACTATCCGATGTCACACCTGCTGCCCAGGCTCTGCTTCCAGGAGCACTGGGAGCTCCTGCCGACGGGAACCGCCCGCATGGCACTTTCTGGGCCATCGGCCAGTGGTCCACCATGCACAGGCGGGAGCGCCAGGCACCGAGTAAGGACCCCTCTGAGCAAACGCTGCTCTGGACCATCGGCTGGCTTTGTCCTTTATCCTCCTGGCCCTGCCATCTGATCTTGTCTCTCTAACCCTCACTGTCTTGTCTCTGTAAACAGGGCAAACTGTCTTTCCAACTTCTTGTAAGAGAAGGAGAGAGGCTGGCCAGTTGCGAATTGGGTTAATCCTCTGCCTGCAGTGCCATATGGGCACTGGGTTCTAGTCCCGGCTGCTCCACTTCTGATCCAGCTCTCTGCTATTTTCTGGGAGAGCAGTAGAAGATGGCCCAAGCCTTTGGGTCCTTGCACCCATGTGGGAGACCCAGAAGAAGCTCCTGGCTCCCGGCTTTAGATAGGCCTACCTCTGGCCGTTGCGGCCATTTGGGGAGTGAACCAGCGGAGGGAGTACCTTTCTCTCTGCTTCTCTCTCTCACACTGTCTGTAACTCTGCCTGTCAAATAAATAATAAAATCTTTAAAAAAAAAAGGCCGGCGCCGTGGCTTAACAGGCTAATCCTCCGCCTTGCGGCGCCAGCACACCGGGTTCTAGTCCCGGTTGGGGCGCCGGATTCTATCCCGGTTGCCCCTCTTCCAGGCCAGCTCTCTGCTATGGCCCGGGAAGGCAGTGGAGGATGGCCCAAGTGCTTGGGCCCTGCACCCCATGGGAGACCAGGAGAAGCACCTGGCTCCTGGCTTCAGATCAGCGCGATGCGCCGGCCGCAGCGGCCATTGGAGGGTGAACCAACGGCAAAGGAAGACTTTCTCTCTGTCTCTCTCTCTCTCACTATCCACTTTGCCTGTCAAAAAAATAAATTAAAAAAAAAAAAAAAAGAAAAAATCTTAAAAAAAAAAGAGAAGAAGAGACAATATCTGCTCCATGAGAGGCATATAACAAGGGCTACGTAGCTACTCCTCTTTAAAAAGTCAGTGTTAATAGTTGAATGACTCTGGCCTATTTGGAAACACGAGTGTAGAATCTAAATTAAGGTGAGCCACAGTTCTCAGAGGACTTGAACTTCCTCAGCTCTCCTTCTACCAACTGCATCTCACCAGATCTAAGATGCCAGCTGTTGCAAGCCCCATGGTCACTAAGGAAAAACAAAAAGCACTAGCAAGTACACCCTGACAAAGGCGTCCTGCCCACGCCGACACGACATATCCCGACTGAGCTGACAGAGGTCTGGACGGAAGACGCGCGCCTCACACCGGGGGAAGGAGGGCTCACTGGGTTTTAGCGGATAATCTCTGGGACTTCTGGACCCTAACCAGGCAGGGACCAGGCGAGGGAGACTGGGCACAGACAGGCAGGGATGTCTCTGACTGCACAGCACAGACAAGGGCATAGGCGGGGATGGCCTGCATGGTTAATACTTCACGAGCGCACAAATATGCCTGACTATGGCGCTGTATACAGTACTCAGGAAAGTGCACGGGCAAGTGGAGATAAACAGTAAGTTTGGGGCAGACGTCTGGCACAGCGGTGAGGATGCTCCTTAGATCCCTGCTTCCTATACCAGAGCACCTGGGCTCAATCCGACTCCACTTCTGAGTCTAGATCCCCGCTGATGCACACCTGGGATGCCGCAGGTGACAGCTCGGTGGCTGGGTTCCTGCCACTCATGTGAGAGACCTAGGTTGAGTTCCCAGCTGCCTTTTTAAAAATAAACTTTATAGGGGCCGGTGCTGTGGCACAGTGGGTTAATGCCCTGGCCTGAAGTGCCAGCATCCCATATGGGCGCCGGTTCTAGTCCTGGCTGCTGTATTTCCAATCCAGCTCTCTGCTATGGCCTGGGAAAGCAGTAGAAGATGGCCCAAGTCCTTGGGCCCCTGCACCCATGTGGGAGACCCGGAAGAGGCTCCTGGCTTCAGATTGGCACAGCTCTGGCCATTGCGGCCAATTGGGGAGGGAACCATCAGATGGAAGGCCTCTCTCACACACTCTCTCTCTCTGTCTCTCCTCTCTCTGTGTAACTCTTTCAAATAAATAAATAAATAAATCTTTTAAAAAAAATAAACATCATAAAATCGTTAAATTTTTCCATGTTTGTTTTACTTTTAAAGACAGTCATTCATTTTCTTTTTTTTTTAAATAAATAAAATATCTTGTATTTAATGAGCATTATCAAAATTCCTACATCATATTGCTTTTGAGAGACTGAAGTCTATAAATTAAAAAAAAAAGCATTTTAACCATTGGTTGGCACATTTTAAGACCTGTATGAATTTTAGTTCTTTATTTTCATTTCAGAATCAAATCTTAAGTGAAGTGACCATCAGATAACCTATTGGAAGTGACAGTCTCACTAACTCTTTCCAACAATGCTAAATGATGAGAGAAAAAATAAAAATATATTTGAGGGTAACTTGACAACAATTATTCTATGCATATTATAACCCATATAGCAGCTAGTAAATACATTATGCTATGCAAGATAATATGTTAGAAATCTTACTAGAGATAATCTCTAAGACACTTAATACATCTGATATGTGGCTATCTTATAGATAAAATATATGGGTGACTAAGCAGATGAAGAGTCAATAACCAGAAAGACTATTGCTTACTCTCCACATCTTTCTATGTTAGTGATAGAAGGTAGTCATTAGATAGGCCTGGGTTTAGAAATCTTCATTCTAGAGCTAACAAAATGCTATGACCTCTGGCAAGTTTTACTTTTTCACATTGGTGTAAATTACTGATGGGGCAGCAATGATGTCTACCACAGAGAGTCTTAAGGATTCAATGAACTAATTCAATAAGGAATTTTTCATGAAGCCTGTCCAGAGTGTGCAAATAGTAGTTATTCCTATTATCATGGTTTCATACATATCTTTTTTTTTTTTTACTTTTTTTTTAAACTTTTATTTAATGAATATAAATTTCCAGTGTACAGCTTATGGATTACAATGGCTTCCCCCTCCCATAACTTCCCTCCCACCCACAACCTAGAGTGTCAATTTGTTGGGTCAACAACAGGAGCCACTGTGCACTTGCTCTTCATGTGGGATCTCTGTCCTTAATGTGCTGTACATTGTGATTTAATGCTATAACTAGTACTCAAACAGTATGTTTCACTTTGTGTTTCTATGTGGGTGCAAACTGTTGAAATCTTTATACTAAATTGATCTTCTGTATATAAAGAGAATTGAAAATGAATCTTGATGTGAATGGAAGGGGAGAGGGAGCGGGAGAGTCATTCATTTTCTAACGTCTATTATCTTATTTTCTTTGAGTTGACTCAGAGGTGAAAACTAAGGTTTTTGATTTGCAACTTGCAAAGGCTTAAGGCATAAACTAGCCTCTAAATGGTGCGTTAGCTATATCCTACAATTTTTTTAAACAACTAACAATTTTATTTATTTATTTATTTATTTATTTATTTATTTAAAAGGGAGGCAGAGAGAGCACTCCATCTTCTGGTTCAATCCCCCAAGTACCCACAATGGCTGGTGCTGGGCCACGCTGAAGCCAGGAGCCAGAAACTCCATCTAGGTCTCCGAGGCGGGTGGCGGGTGTCTAACTACCTGAGCCATGACCTGCTGCCTCCCAGGGTGTGCACCGGCAGGAACTGCACTCAGAAGCATAGTTGGACTCAAATCTAGGCATCCCAACCTAAGCCACTAGGCCGAATGTCTGAGGCCGGACCCCCAAGTTTTAATATGAATTACTTTTCTTGTTATTGGTTCTAAATATTTTCAGGTTCTCATGATAATTTCTCCCTTAGCCCATTGTTTAGGAACAGACTTTAAAGTTTCAAATGTGTGAGGCCAGTGTTGTGGTATAGTGGATAAAGCTGCCGTCGGCGACGCCAGCATCCCATATGGGCACCAGTTCGTGACCCAGCTGCTCCACTTCCAATCCAGCTCCTTGCTAATACCTTAGGAAAGGCAGTGGAAGATGGTCCAAGTGTTTGGGAGTGGGAGACCTGAATGAGGCTCCCTGCTGCTGGCTTTGGTCTGGCCCAGCCCTAACTATTGTAGCCATTAGAAGAGTGAACCAGCAGATGGAAGACCTCTCTCTTATCTCTGTCTCTCCCTGTCTGTAACTCTTTCAAAATAAATAAATAAACCTTTAAAAATTTCAAATGTGTTTTTTAAAACTATTTTTTAAAAAAATTTTCATTTTGGGGGAATGATTTGGACAGAGAAAAATTTAAAATCTAGTATAGAAAATTCTCATTAATCCAATATTCAGTTTGTCTGTTCTTAACATCTGACATTAGTTTGGTGCATTTGTTACAATTAATAAAACAATATTGATGTATTAGTATTAACTAAAGTCCAGGCAAGTTAAAAACCAACAACAAAAACACTCAGGGGGAAAAAAAATTTCAGAACGGCTACAATGTAATATCTAAAATGTCTAATTTTCAACAACAACAAAAGTTTGAGAAAGGCAAAAAAAAAAAAAAAAAGGTAACTCTGAACTTAGGAGACCAGAGTCGACAGAAATCACTCTAAATGAGCCCAGAGCCTGGATTTGGTGGAAAAATAATTTGTAACTGTTATAATTGTGCTCAAGGATCAACGGAAACCACCTTTAGGAAACTAAAGGAAAATACCTCGATAGTGATTTAACAATTAGGAGCATAAAACCACAAAGAAACTGAAAGTATAACAAAGAACTAAAGGGAAATCTATACTTGAAAACAAATGATAATCAGAATGAAACACTTCACCGGATGTGCCCAGCAGTGGATCCGAGATGGCAGAGAACCTCAGCAAACTTGAGGATGGATTGATAGAAAGTCTCCGGCTCGAGGCACAGAAAGGAAGAGATGAAAGAAATATAAACAAAGTCTCAGGGACCTCTAAGACAACATCGGAGAAGGCAACAGGGCTCGCAAATGGATGGGTGAGGAACTCAAATCACTCTCATGAAGAACGGAAGAGGGGCATCACAGCCAACCTTTCAGGAATGAAACGAATAGTAAGGAAATAGTAAGAGCAGTTGTGTGCCATCAGTTGTGACTGATTTAAATGGGAATGGAAAATTCCTAAAAGACACAAAAGACTGAAATTGACTCAGAAGAAATAGAAAGTCTCAATAGTCTATCACAAATACAAAAATTCAATTAACAACAAAAAATTTCTCAAAAGGAAAGCACAGGTCCAGACAACCTCATTGGTAAATTTCTACCAAACATTTAAAGAAGTATTAATGCCAATAAATAAATTAATTAATTAAAAGAGGAGGGAACACTTCTCAAGTCATTCCATTAGGTTCATATTTCCTCGATATCAAAAGCCAGACAAACATATCACATAAACAGAAAACTGCAATTGCAGGCCAATATCCCACACGAATACAGAAATTTACTCAACAAATTACTCAGGGAGTCTAGTGACATTTAAAAGGATTCTATGCTGTGACTGGGATTTATCTCTGGACTAGAAGTTTAATATAGGAAAATGAATTTAAAGTACCATAGTAATAAAAGACATAACACATTATAATTCCATTGGCCACAGAAAAGGCCTTTGACAAAATGCAATAATTTGGCCAGCACTGCAGCTCAACAGGCTAATTCTCTGCCTAGCAGCGCCAGCACACCGGGTTCTAGTCCCTGTCGGGGCGCCGGATTCTGTCCCGGTTGCCCCTCTTCCAGTCCAGCTCTCTGCTATGGCCTGGGAGTGCAGTGGAGGATGGCCCAAGTCCTTGGGCCCTGCACCCGCATGGGAGACCAGGAGAAGCACCTGGCTCCTGCCTTCAGATCACTGTGGTGCGCTGGCCGCGGTGGCCATTGGAGGGTGAACCAACAGCAAAAGGAAGACCTTTCTCTCTGTCTCTCTCACTGTCCACTCTGCCTGTCAAAAAAAAAAGCAATAATTTTCATATTTAAAAAAACTCAAGAAACTAGAGAAAACTTCAGGCTGACAAAGGCCATTTTGCTCCTAAGATGAGGAACAAGACAAGGGGGCCCATTCCTGCCACTTGTTTCCAGCCATTTCACTACGGGGTATATCACAAAACAACTGAAAACAACAAGTCCTATGGAAATGTTCATCGCAACATTCTCTAGAGTAGAATAGTGAGCACCCCAAACATCCATCAGTTGATAAATGAACATTTATCATAGAGTGGAATATGATTCAACCATCAAAGGAATGAAGTACTGACACACGAGCTGTGACATGGGTGGACCTGAGGAACATCGTGCTGAGTGTATGATGCCATACAAACAAAAGACCATGTATAGGATGAATCCACTTCTATAAATGTTCAGAGCAGACAAATCCACAGAGGTAGTAGACTGATGGCTTCCAGGGCTGGGGATAGGGATGGGGACTGACTCTCAGGGGGCACAGTGAGCAGTGAGAGTGTTAGAGAGTGGTGAGAATTGTACAACTTTTTGAATACTCTGAAAACAACTATCTACTTTACAAGGTGAATTATCAGGTTGTATTGAACCAGGTGTTAGAAAAATTATACTGGAGGCGCTCAAGTCTAAATTAATCACAGCTGACGGCTCGAGACACTATCAACCAAGTGAGGACATCCACACAGCCACAAGCTAAATAAAATCCAGAACATTCTCAGAGCCCCAGCAATACCCACTGTTCCTTCTCCCAGTCACTACCCTCAGCCAAAGGGTAACACCAAAGATAGACCTGCCTGTGCTTTGGATTTTACATAAATGAAACACACAGCCAGTGCTAGCTTCTTCCGTTCAACATCGTGTTTATGTGACTCACGCATATGGCTGATGCCCTGACAATAGGTTGTCATTGTGGGAGTGTTCCATCGTGTGATTATACCCATCTATTTGTACATCCTACTGCAGGTGCACATGTTGGGTTGTTTCTACTTTTTGCCTTTAAGTGTTGTGAACATTTTTTGTACATGTCTGACATAAAGCATAAACTATTTCTCTTGGCTATACTCTGCAGAATTCTGGGTTTGAGACATGGGTATGATGCATTTTAGTATAAAATGCCAAACAGTCTTCCTAAGTGTTTGTACCAATTCATACTTCTTACAAGTATGCTATATGGTCAGGAGAAAGAGAAAATGCATGTAGGCAAATAATGAAACTGGTAATATTGCTTGTTTTTAATATTGTTTTATTTATCTAAAAGGCAGTATGACAGAGAAAGAGAGAGAAAGAAAAGAGAAGGAGAGAGAGAGAGAGAAGTCTTCCATCTGTTGGTTCACTCCCTAAATGGCTGTGATAGTGTGGACTGGGCAAGGCTAAAGCCAGGAGCCGAGAATCCCATCTGGGTTTCCTACATGGGTGCAGTAGTTCTGAACACTCGTACCAATGTGCACTGCCACCTGCAACATAGCAGTGTCGGGGCTTCTCTTGAGAGGAAAAAACTGCTTTTAAAAATACGGTTCTCAGTATGTCGGAAGGACAGACAGACAGCAATGCCTATGCGGAGTGCATGGTGCGTGGTGCCCTTACGCACCTCCCCAGCCTCTGTGCTGCACTGTCTCGTGGTGAGGAGACTTCTGGCTCCTTCCCAGAAGCCATCTCTTGCCTTGTGGGTATCACCAGAAAGAGGGCATCTGACTAAGGATGCGCATGTGAAGTTTCTTAGGGAGGAAATCTGAGGAGACTTCAAGGAGTTTCTGGAAGATGGAAGTAAAAGATACATTTACTTTGATGCAAAAATTCTCAAAATCCAGGCATAGTTTCTTTTTAATAATATGCATTTTCTATGAGTTCTCTGAAATGCCTTCGTATGTCATTCTAATGTCTGCACCAACAACCATGGTTGTGTGCAAGTCCACCTGGGCCAGGTGCCATGACAGATGGCTTCGCAGACGCTGTCAAAGACCTGCTTGAGGGAGGAGACACCCCTCCAACCTACAACTGAGTGTATCGAGGGTGACAACCACTAGGACAGCCAGTTGAGAGTGTTCATTCCAGACATTGTCTGCACCCACCCCCTCCCAACCTCACGGAGGCAAAATTCACCCATGACAATTACACAATGTGATGAGTTTCAGGCAATTTTGGCCTAGGCTTCCGGGATCATCACCTCCAAGTCTCTCGCACTTGGCAAACTTCTATTCCAGCTGAGAGGACTTGAGCAGTTAGGTGTGGAGTAAGCAGCTGGCCTCAGGAGAGCTGGGACTTGAAGGACATGTATGGCATGAGGAGCTTCCTCGAGGCCGTCACACACCTGCCGAGGGCCTTTCTATTGGGATCCCTGAGCTGCGAGCCACTCATTTTAGAACAGAGCCACCTGGTCCAGGCACTGAGTAAACCCTGCACAGCCAGTAGCCTCCATGTCCACTGCGTGGATCTTTGAACCCTTCTGCTCTGATCCGGATGGATTACATTTCTCCTGCAGGAGCATTTTGGTGGCTGGATCCAAGGTCTTCTGAGGACACATGTGAATAATGTAAAATGCTTCAAGTGGAAAACACAGGCCCCTGATCTCAACTTCAGGCACAGAGCACATCTGTAAGGGGACTGGCAAAGTGGCTGGTGAAATGCTGCCATCTTTTTTTTTTTTTTGAAACCCACGCAGACATCTTCCACAATACATATTTCCACGGACTTTGGAAGACTGCTCATATTTTTTTTTTTTACCTGATAATTTACAGGAGGAGAAATCTCTAGAACTCTAACAGGCACATGGAGGGAACAGTTAGTCTGAAAACAACAGATGCTCTAGACCAAAAGGTGTTTTGCCTTCAGAATGACCGTGATGTCTTTGGGGCCACTTATCACAACCAAATCCCTCTTGGAAATAACCCACGTCAAATATCAGATGCCACGTGGATGCTGCCCCCATTTGCTCTGCTCCTCAGGTTACTTTTCAGAGCTCCGAGCTGGTCCCGTCTTCCTCTGTTGCTACCCCTCCCATTATAAAACCTGCAGACACCCACTGGCCCCAGGGTAAGTTCTGAGCCCTGCATGGGGCAGGTCAGGTCCTTCTTGCTCCAGCACCAGCTCGGTTTCCAGCTCTGGTTCCTGGCATCTCAGACCCCTGGTTCGCCCAGAATAACCCTGTTTTTTGATCTTAGAACTAACTGTACACAGGCTGTCATCCACTGGAAATACCCACCCCATTCTGAAACATCTGTGCTTGTTAAGTCGGCCTGGCTCTTCCTGGTGCTGTGTACCTTCTTCTGGTTCAGACACTGACGACATGGTATTGCCACGAGGGAGTCCCCGAAACGCAGCACAGGGGGTGGCACACAGTGGGCGGCCAGCGTACGTGAGTGTAATTGGAAGGAGAACGTCGGGGGAGGGGGTTCTGATGGGATCCTGAGGTCGACTTGCGGCTGTGCCAATGTGGGTGGTTCTGTTTCACTGTGACCCAGGTTGTTTGCATCTCCTGGTTTCCTTGTTTGTCTTGAGAGAGGGCAGTAAGAAGGGAGCATGCCCAGGGGGAATGAACTGATTTTAGGAGGGTTTCCTCTGGCTTTGAGCATGGCACTATACCTTCCCGAGTGACCAATAGAGTGAAAACAGTGACTGTGCTAGTGATGCCCCACAACAAGGTATGTTCCCCAGCTGGCAGGCAGCGTGTGCCCCACACAGTAGGACTGAAAGGAAAAGCAGCTCGCCTCCAAGCCACACATTCATTGTCTATGCTGAGCGCCCAGGATCTCGCCAAAGGTTTTTACTGGGCTACCTATTTATTCAAGATCAAGTAAACAGAAAACTGCACACAGTGCTCTGTGTCATGGTGTGATGTCCAGATGCCCTCGGGGCCTGCGTGGGGAGTGCCCAGTGCAGACTTTGGAGTCTCTGCTTAGGACAAAGAACAGCTCAACAGAGTCCTGGAGAAGCAGCCAGGTGCAGGGTGGTGGGAAGAAGGCCTCCAGCAGAAAGATCAGGTAGACAAGAACCTGGGGGTGGAAGAGAGCACAGGGCCCCGGAGCTGCCCGAGAGTTCCCATGGCAGCGGGAAGAGTGTGGGTGGGGCCAGGGCCACCAGGATGAATTGGTGACAAAGCCAAGAGCCTGACTGGAGGTTTTTCACTTTTCCTTGAAGTTAACAGGAAGCCAGCTTTTAGAAAGTATTGAGGCACAGCATGGTCACCTTTGCACCTTAGAAAGAACATGGTGCAAGCTGCCCAAAGAATGAAGCAGAAAGAGGCAGTGTGGAGGTAGGGGCAAGCTAGGAAACAATGTATTATTTCAAGAAAGTGATGGGAAACCTTAAAACAAGTCCAGCATTAGTGAAACAAGAAAGAAGAGATTCTGAAAATACAAAGGCAACGGTATCGGACAGAATTCATCGGGTGTTCAGGAAGAGGAAAAATGTGGCGCCAAGGGTTACTCCTAGCTGTTTGGGTGATCTCTTCCCAGAGAGAAACAGGTGGAGCAGTCTGGAAGGCAGAAATCAGGCCTTGAGAAACCTGTTTTTGACACTCCCGATTTTACTAGTTTGGATGCTTTGAGATGCAAGTAACAGAAAACCTAGACCAAAAGTAGCTTGAGGTCCAAGGAAGTCTATTGTCTTGTATGGAGAGGAGTCTGGAGACCAGGGTGACTCAACTCTGGGATCCGCGGCTCGTCCGCTGCATCTCTTGGCTCAGCAGTCAGCAGGGGGCTCCCCACAGTCTGCTAGCAAAGTGACTGTGGGGGTCCGCAATGAAGAGAAGTGTGGCTAGAACCCCCAACCCCCTTAGCCTGGAATGCACTGGTCAAGTGCACATTCCAAAGTCCTTGCTGGCCAGAGGCATGGGATGAGGTGAGCAGCTGAAACCAGTCATGGCCCTCTCCCAGCTCAGCAAAGGCTGGGCTCACCCACCCCGCTTCATGCAGGAGGAAAAGACACTTGAACACAAGCTGAATTCCACTGGCAGGGACAGAGGAGAAGGAGCAAGAGAGGGGGAGGAGGGGGGGGAGGGGGGAGGGGGAGGAAGGAGGGGGGAGGGGGGAGAGGAGGAGGAGGAGGAGGAGGAGGAGGGAGGTTGGGAGAAAATGGATGCAGGGGAAGCTCCCAGCTAGCTGCCTCATCCAGGCATGCTGCTCTGTCATCAGGGAACTTCCCAGAGGGAGGTCCCCGCTCCACAGCACTAACACTGTGGCTCTCCACCCCTCACCATTAGTCTCTCACTTGATCAGATAATGCCTCCTTCATGATATTTATTATTATTATTATTATTTTGAGGAATGTCTTCTATCTGTTGCTTCCTCCCCAGCTGGGCCAGGCCAAAGCCAGGAGCCCAGAACCCTATCTGGGTCTCCCACACGGGAAGCAGGGATCCAGATTCTCGAGCCACCATCTGCTGCCTTCCAGGGTGTACATTAGCAGGAAGCCCTATCAGAAGCAGAGATGCCAGCACTCGATGGGATGCAGGTATCCCAAGTGGCAACTTATCAACGAGGCCAAGCACCTGCCCCTGTTTACTTTTTTGTTTCAGATTTCTGTCTCCCCAATGGGATTGCAAACTTTATGAGAGTATGAACCAAACCTTTCCCAAATCTCTACAGTGATATAAGGACTCAGCACTGGGGGTAACTGCCAGTCCCTGTTAATAACTGATTGATGGAAATGAAGACAGATATTTCCTTTGACTACCATAAAGTCATTGTCCACAGAGTTGGAATAGGTAACATTCTTTAACTACAAGCCAGCAGTTATCTCGCACACACAGCAGGCAAAGGGTCTTTATCAGCTGGGACCCTGATGCACACCAAAGGCCTGGAAGAATGCCTGGTACTTATGAGGAACTCAAGACACTTTGCTGGCTGGCTCTGTCATCTCATTCACGCTCACTGGACAACTAAGGGGCAGATGCTCTGATTACTCTCTAATTACTGAGATGGGAACAAACTCATGGCTACAGGCAGCACACTCAGTAAGTGGCAGGGTCATGGGCAAGAGGTTCAGGAGCAGGGTCCTGGCAGGCGGGCAGTGGTCATGCTCGTATATGGGCCTTTCATCGGCAATTCAGTTCCGCCCTGGAAGGCACTGTCCCTGCATAGCAGGTGCCAGGGTTGTGTTGCAAGGCCCTTTGTGAAGCTGCTCCTACTGAGTCATGCTTGATGGGCTGCCCAGTGGCTTTCTTGATGCACAGGGTCACCTGCAAACTTGTTGTGGAGGTGGCCACTCTTTTGCAACCCTAAGGAGAAGTTCATTCCCCGGCTCAGTCCCAGGATCACTGATGTTTTCCTGCAGCAATTGTTTCACTCATCCATTAAAAACCGAGTTTGTTTTTCCAAACTAAAAAGCCAATGCCTGCCCTTTCCTGTCACTAATGTCAAGGTCTTTAACTATGCATGGTTTAGTCTCTGCCCTATTACTGCCTCTGTTTTCTGCTGCTTGCCTGGCTTTGTGCCTTCTATCCAACTGCATTCTGGAAGTTAATCCTTTGTCAGTCCCATAGTTTGCAAACATTTTCTCCCATTCTGTCGGTTCCCTCTCCACTTTGCTGAGTGTTTCTTTTACAGCGCAGAAGCTTCTCAGTTTGATGTAATCCCACTTGATAATTTTGACTTTGATTGCCTGTGCTTCTGGGGTCTTTTCCAAGAAGCCTTTCCCTATGCCAATGTCTTACAGGGTTTTCCCAATGTTCTCTAGTAATTTGATGGTATCACACTGTAGATTTAGGTCTCTGATCCATTTTGAGTGGATTTTTGTGTAAGGTGTAAGGTTTGGGTCTTGTTTTATACTTCTGCCTGAAATGATCTATGGGACAATGTGAATTGCAAATACATGCATTAAATATGAATATGAAAGGTAGGTCTTTTTTCTTTCCTTATCAGCTCTTTAACCACCCCCAGAGCTTCCAGTGTCAAGGACTGGGACTATTGGTCTCTGTAAGTCACCCTTGACCCTCCACTTCCTGTTCCCAAGCACACTGTGAAGCAGTGCAGAGTAACAAGGTCAGCCCAAGACCCTGGGGTCAGGGATGGATCAACACAGGAACCGGCACAAGTGCAGTGAGAGCTCTCTTCTCCCCGTAGAAAGCCAGCCCCGGGCTCTCTGCCCCAGGGTCCCCATGGGAGGACAAAGCATGTGGTCAGGGAGGAGGAGTGGGGAAGTAAGTGGGTGAGAATAGAGAGGGCGGGAACAGCTTGGGGTCAGGTGCCATCTGGTGCTGGCCAGGTTATTATCAGGAAGGAGAAAGTCAACGCTTCAGCTGGTGACCTGAGGCAGAGGCTAACACTGTGGGGCAATGCTGAGGTCAGGGTACCTCTGGAGCTGCCCCAGGATAGCTTAGAGGACTTTCAAAGTCCCTCTCAATTCCAGCTTTCTGTAACCAAAAGCCCCTATCAAAATCTCTTAGTTGGCAAACACATAGGCCTCGCTAACCCTGAAAAAGATGACTCAAGAAATCATCTCTAAATGTCTTTCTAAAAATACAAATTCCCAGATCACCTGTCTGTACAACAGCTGTACAGCAGCCCCTGCGAGAGCCGGGTGCACCTGCATTTGTGCCCTCACAGGAGCCCAGGTGCAGTGTGACTGGGGAGGCAACAAGGAGAGGACACCGGTGTCTGTGCTCACGTGCCCCAGGACGGGGACGGGCACGAGCCCCCCAGGCAGAACAGGTGCTGATCTCCAGCCTGAGCAGCAGAGCCTGCCACACAAGGCAAGGGGGCAGTCATTGCCTGCAGCAGCAGAAACCACCCCCTCCTATCCAAGGGCGCACAGGGGTACATGAGGGCTCCGAGTGGGGCTGGCCCAGCAGCCCGATGACTCAGCACACAGCAGCACCCGCCAGGACAGGACAAGGCGGCTCGGATCCATCTGGGCAGGACAGAGGCTTGTGAGAGTGACAGGGGTTGATTGTGCAAGGCCATTGTGCACACCAATCAGTGCTTGTTTATTTTTAGGATTGGCTGTGAGTATTTATTGCTCTGAAAGGAAAACAAGACAGCGTTTCAACACTGGGCTGAGGTTACTGAGAGGCGTCCAGAGACAGTACTAGATAGGATAGTGTGTGTACTACCATTAGTCTAAGAGGAGGAGGAGGGCTGCAGTGTGTGTGTGTGGGTGAAAAATGGAAGGATGATCTGAATGATTCAAGTTCATTTGCTCTAAGGAGTAAGAAATAATATCGTGGACAGGAGTAAAAGGTAGACTTCATTCAAGTCACTTTGTTCTTACAGAATTGACTTTGGAGCCAGCTGCATTTTAAAAAAATGAATAGGTTGTGAGTATTTTCGAGAGAAGTTTTAGGTTCACAGCAGACTGACAGCTCTCACTCCCTCACTGCCCCCAGCCTCAGCCTCCCCGACCACCAACAACCTGCACCACGGGATATGCCTACTAAACTCCAGGAGCCAACATGGACACATCACCGTTGGCGGAAACCCACAGTTTTCCTTAGGGCTCCTTCTTGGTGTTGTGCAGTAAGTGGATTTTGACAAATGTATGACACGCATCCACTGTCATACTCTCATTTAGAATCATTTAATTAGCTTAACAGTCCTCTGACATGGTGTTAATGTTGTTCTGAGGGGCCGGTGCCGTGGCGCAGTAGGTTAATCCTCCGCCTGTGGCACTGGCATCCCATGTGGATGCAGGTTCTAGTCCCAGTTGCTCCTTTTCCAGTAGCTCTCTGCTGTGGCCCAGGAGGGCAGTGGAGGATGGCCCAAGTCCTTGGGCCCCCGCACCTGCATGGGAGACCAGGAAGAGGCACCTGGCTCCTGGCTTCAGATCAGCATAGCTCCGGCCGTAGCGGCCATTTGGGGAATGAACCAATGGAAGGAAGACCTTTCTCTCTGTCTCTCTCTCACTGTCTGTAATTCTACCTGTCAAATAAATAAATAAATAAATAAATAAAATATTGTTATTCTGAGGTTGCTGGGTATAGAATGCAGAATAAAGCAAACAGGTAAGTAGTGGTATCCCAGTTCTATCATTCCTGGAGTCCTGAGGGCCAGGTTTATCAGTGTGGAGAAAGGAGAACAGTTGGAGGAGAAGAAGGGCTACATGAACCTAGACAGTTCTGGATGTAAGCTGGAAGTACTGTTACGAGCACACAGGGTCTGAAGTGTCTTTGAGATGTCTATTTCCTGTCTCTTCAACTAGAGAAGTCTACAATCAATGACCTACCCAGAGTAATGAACATCCCTAGTGTCTAAAGAGTGTTTTGCGAATTTTCATTGAAAAAAGGCCAGGAAACCTTGAAGAAAGGGATGACTCCATGTCCAAGACAGGAACTGCCCAAGATGAATCGGGAGCGTCCTATTATAAAACCAACCATGAGGATGCTCTCAAGAACCACGCGAGCCAGAGAAATAGGAGAAAGCAACAACCTGAAGAAGCTCCCATGGCTAATACGGCACCATTTGAGCATCAATAAGAGCAACTCAGTGCAACACATCAAGTATGTGCAAATCTGTGAGTTAATGGTAACACTGAAAAGGAAACACAAATTGGGCACCGAAGGAAGATGCCAGGGAACCAGCTCATTATTTTGAAAATTGATAATTAAAGGAGAACAACAAAGTATTCATCCTGTGTTTTCTGGATGAACTGTACTGGTTGATCAGATGGTAGGAGAGGGGATGCTTTTCTTGTTATAAGTATTCTAATTAGGAAATGAAGATAGAGATCACTATTTTGCAACACCTAATCAATTAGTGGAATTAAGGATTATGACAACCCCACAAAACATTATCTGTCTTTGGATGGAAGAATACATCACTCACTTACAGTCTTGCAAAAAATACATCCAAATGTAAATTTGTTGCAGCACCTAGATTCACTTACACATTCACAGGAAACACAGGATAGAACACATTGAGGGACACTACAGGGACGGAATCTGCACAGTCTGTAGGGAAATCCCACAGGACAAGTGGTCCTTTTCTTGTTTTCATTTTTGTCAGCAATTAACTATTTAACATGGAACTGACAGGTAGAGGGAACTAATTAAAAATGCTCAAAACTGGGGGCTGACATTGTGGCCTAGCAGGTAAGGCAACTGCCTGTGGTACCAGTATCCCATATGGGTGCTGGTTCAAGATCTGGCTGCTCCACTTCCTATCCAGCTCCCTGCCAATGCTCCTGGGAAAGCAGTGGAGGAAGGCATAAGTGGTTGGTCCCCCCACTCATGAGGGACTCCTGGCTTCAGCCTGGTCCAGCCCCAGCTGTTGCAGCCATTTGGGGACTGAACTAGCAGATGGAAGATCTCTCTCTCTCTCTCTTCCTTTCTCTCTTCCTCTGTGTAACTAACTCTTTCAAATAAATTCCATTTTCTATTTAGCTTTCTTTTAAAGATTTATTGTTATTTATTTGAAAGACAGAGTTACAGGGAGAGGTAGAGACAGAGAGAGAGGTCTTCCATCCGCTGGTTCACTCCCCAGATGGCTGCAATGGCTGGAGCTGCGCCGATCCAAAGCCAGGAGCCAGGAGCTTCTTCTGGGTCTCCCACATGGGTGCAGGGGCCCAAGGACTTGGGCCATCTTCTACAGCTTTCCCAGGCCATAGCAGAGGGCTGGATTGGAAGAGGGGCAGCCAGGACTAGAACCAGCACCCATATGGGATGCCAGCACTTCAGGCCAGGGCTTTAACCCACTGTGCCACAATGCCAATCCCCCCATTTAACTTTCTGAAGTACCCTTGTATCTGAGTATGTTTGAAATCCCTCACAATAAAAAGTACAAGAAAGGCCAGCGCCGTGGCTCACTAGGCTAATCCTCCACCTGCAGAGCCGGTACACCGGGTTCTAGTCCCGGTTGCCCCTCTTCCAGGCCAGCTCTCTGCTGTGGCCCGGGAAGGCAGTGGAGGATGGCCCAAGTGCTTGGGCCCTGCACCCACATGGGAGACCAGGAGGAAGCACCTGGCTCCTGGCTTCGGATTGGCGCAGCATGCCAGCCATAGCGGCCATTTGGGGGGTGAACCAACGGAAAAGGAAGACCTTTCTCTCTGTCTCTCTCTCACTGTCCACTCTGCCTGTCAAAAAAAAAAAAAAAAAAAAGTCCAAGAAAGATTCTGCTGTTGTGGTACAAGTTGCCAAGCTGGCATCCCATCTCAGCGTTCTAGTTCAAGTTCTGGCTGCTCCACTTTCAATCCAACCTTCTGCTGATGTGCCTGGAAGACAGCAGAAGATACTCGGGCCCCTGCCACCCGTGTGGGAGACCAGGATGGAGTTCCTGGATCCTGGCTTCGGCCTAGACTAGACCTGCTGTTTCTGCCATTTGAAGAGTGAACCAGCAGATGGAAGATATCCACCCCTCTCTTTCCCTCCCTCCCCTGCCCCCTTCTCTTCTCTCTTCCTTTAAAATGAACAAATAAATCATTAAAAAAGCCAAAAAAGTAGAAGAAATAGATCAGAGTCAAAAATGCTAAACTCCAGAAGAGATTATTTTAAATTTACTTTCAAATTCTCTCACTATTTTCTAGCTTCCTGATTTGTAACCTGAGTCTGCAGCCTTTAGGATCACTTGTGATCGCGCCAATCTGACAGAACGGCAAGGCCACTATGCACACAGACTCTGCAGCCAAATGTATCGTCTCCAGCACCAGCTCACCACGGGCTCATGAGCTGCTCTTTGTCTCAGTTTTTTCATCTGAGAAGTAGGAGTAGTGGTAGTATCTACCTTAGTGGGTTTAGATTAAAGGACAAGTTCCCATTTGCGAAGCACATAGCCAATAGGCCTTGATGCATAATAAACACTAAATATGTGTTAGCTCTTTCCCTCTTGACTTATTCTGTCATTTCTTTAGCTCCCAGCCCCTGCTAACAGAGATGACTGAACATGTGCCAAGTGAGAAGGCACAAAGTGCCCTATGATTGCCTACTTGCCTTGGGAGGGTGGGAGTCTATAGGCTATGCCCTACACGAAGCAACTGTTCACCAGTACTTCTGTTACAGAGACGAGCCCCTGAAGAGGGTTGTGATGGGGGCAGGCCAGGGCCCCCCAGAGACAATGTCATTTCATGTGCAGAGGCACAGAACCCCGGAGGATCAGGGCAGGTTGACGTGACAGTGAAGAGGTGGCTGGGCCACAGTGAGGACAAGTTCCACAGATTCCCAGGACGTTTCTGAAACTGCACCCTCAGGGGAGTCCAGGAAGGGGACAAAAGTGGCTTTTCCTGAGGGACTACTTACTATATGTCAGGCCCTGCATATACTTCACTGGACTCCTGCAACATCCCTGTGAGCTTGGCTCGGCCAAAGCCATGTTGCAAGCAAGGAGCTGGGCTGGTATCTGAGCCACAGGTTTATATGATTCAAGGCCCTCTGGAAAATCAATGACTTTGACCAGGTTCTACCTGACCCTAGGGAAGTCAAAATAGAGCAGTGTGTATAAAGTCTACGTTTTTACACATACCTCATTTTTCTATGCTCACGCAATCAACTGGGCTGAGAACGGCTTCAGGTGATGACCATTGTGACTTGATGGATGTGGAGTTTGAGCTTCTAATCCGTTTCTAAGCAGGCTCGTCAAGAAGACGGACTCAAGAGTCTGGAGTCTGGAGAAGCCTATGCTGGAGACATAAATTTGGAAGACACCATGCAGATGACAGGAGTCAGTGCGTGGTCAGCACACAGACGAAGGAAGCTGTCACATAGGAGCATGTAGGTAGTGGAAGTCATCATACAGTCATTACAGAGATGACAGAAGTTGTCACATAGATGGCCTCTGTCATCTATATGACACATATATGACATGACATGTAAGACAAAGGTCATATATGACATTACATATATGACAAAGGTCATATATATGACATAGGTCATCATGAAATCCTCATTGAGTTGAAAAATGTCATCATAAGGTTGTCCCAAGGTTGATGGGTTGATGGAAGATGTCATATGATCAGCATACGGTTGATGGAAGTCATCATATAGATAATGGAGATCACAGAAGTTATCAAATGGTCGGCATATAGTTGATGAAGTTGTCATGTAGGTAAAGCAGGTGTCAGTGTATCATGATGACATGGGTCATCATGTAATTCTCATACAGCAGCTGTCATACAGTCAGCATAGAGTTGATGGCAGTGGTATGCAGTTGATGGAATATGGTGTACAGTCAGCATACAGGTGATGATGGTCATCATACAGCCAGCCAATAGATGAGATCAATCAGGGAGTGAATGAAGGCAAACAAAAGAAGTGACATGTTGAGTCCCAAGGCACTCTGGAAATGGATGTTGGAGGGCAACAAAGTCCCCTACAAGAGAGGGACCAATGAGGGAGGAGAAAGGCAGGAGAGGGTGTGTACTGGAAGCTGAGTGAAGACAGTACATCCAGAGCAGCAAGCATTTGGGTCAAGTGCTGCTGATGGTTAGGTGAGGTGAGAGCTGAGGAGTGGGCCCTGGAAGGACCTGTCTGGACCAGTTGAGCAGAGGCTGGGAAACCAAGTTTGGGGCCATGGCCATCGTTTGTGACAGCTCTGACTTCACAGAATAGCATGACGGTTATGACATCCCCAGGGAGCTTTGCAAAAGGGTTTCCTGCCAGAGGACAGTAGACCCGAGGTCCTTGGAGCAGTTAAGGACTGAGCATCTCCCAAGATGCACCAGGACAACCATAAAGCCCTGGGTGCCTTCTGCCCACCACTCCTGACGCTGAGTTGGATATTCAGGTATGGCCTGTGGGGAATGCAGAGCCCCATGGCCTGCATCATGATCACCCACTGCCCTCTACCCCACCAAGGGAGATGCTTCCTCTCATGGAAATGGCCTCCGAGAGTCCTGGGCAGTGGCCCAGGAAGAGCAATTGCTTTGGGAGCGACTCAGGACGGAGGGGAGACCAAGCCCCTTCTGTCCAGTGTAAAGGAAAGAGAAGAGCCCCTCAAAGGTGACTGGGGGAGAAGGAAGGGAACTCCCAGACTCCACAGAAAGTGGGGTCTGCACTGGCGCCCAGGCAATGTGGGCAGGGCCTGTGGTATCTCCCACCGCATTGTATTCCGAGAGGGCCCAGACTTGCCTGGCAGAACCACACACAGGATTTCTTTCCTCTAGTAAGTTCTAGAATGACTTCTCTGATTCCCTGCAACAAATCTCTTCTCCTTAGTGCAGTTAATATCGTATGTGAGACGGAAGAGAAAAGATCAACACGATTCACAGATCAATTGATCAGATTTATCTGGGAGTGGGGTTTGGAAATAATAGGTTTCTTTGTGTGAATCTGCAGTCAGCAGAATTTCTTTTTTTTTTTTTTTAATTTATTAGACAGAGTTAGACAGTGAGAGAGAGAGACAGAGAGAAAGGTCTTCCTTCTGTTGGTTCACCCCCCAAAATGGTCACCATGGCTGGTGCTGCACCCATCTGAAGCCAGGAGCCAGGTGCTTCCTCCTGGTCTCCCATGCGATTGCAGGGCCCAAGCACTTGGGCCATCCTCCACTGCCTTCCCGGGCCACAGCAAAGAGCTGGACTGGAAGAGGAGCAACCTGGACTAGAACCGGCGCCCATATGGGATGTCGGCACCACAGGCAGAGGATTAGCCAAGTGAGCCACGGCGCTGGCCCCAGTCAGCAGAATTTCACAGTGAAATGGACAAGGATGATGGAATTCAGAGAGGTGCAGTAGACTTTTTTCTGGGGAAATGGGGTGGTAATGAGATCACTTTGCCTCCAGGGACACATTCCCAGAGAAAATACGAAGACCGGGTGAACACAGTTAAACTGGCTTGGAACAAGGTTCTCTCTAGTCCAGGGCAGTTTGCAGACTAGAGCCTACGTTGGAGCGGAAATTGCAGAAGTGGGTGCCCATGGACAAGCTGTCCAGAGCCTCACCTCACCTCCCTGGAGACAGTTGCTGCCTCGAAGCTCACTCAGGCAGGCAGAGGCAGGGTGGCAGCAGGGGCAGATTGCTCAATTTTTATTTTAAGGAAAATGAACTCTGAGTCTGGCAGGGGTTGAAGAGCTGGCAATTCTAGGAGCTCCTACAGTGTTTACCTGGAGTGTGAACTTCTACAGTTGAGGTAACCGGGAATATGTGGGTCAATGAACAAAGGGAGACTCAGAACACACAGAAAATGCTGGAATGAAATCAATGAGAAGGTTGACAGCCATTGTACAGAAGAGAAGGGGGCAGGGAGGACTATGAGGATAAAAAATGCCCACGCTCAGGGCAGCGTTGTGGCACAGGGTGTTAAGCCACAGCCTGAGACACCAGCCTCCCATACCCAAGTGTGAATTTGAGTCCTGGCTGCTCTGCTTCCAACCCAGCTTTTCTGCTGAGGTTCTTGGGAAGGCAACTGGAGATGGTTCACGTCCTTGGGACCCTACCATTCACGTGGGAGACCCAGATGGAGTTCTGGGCTCCTGGCTTCAGCCTGGCCCAGCCCCAGCCATGTGGCCATTTTGGGGCGTGAACCAATGGATTGAATCTTTCTGTTACTCCTTCTTTTTCTATCACTCTTTCAGATAAATATTTTTTAAAATATCCATTCTCATTTCTCTCTTTCATCATTTTATACATATTTTACCAGAAGCAGGTACTGGGAGAAATAGAGATTATGTTTATTAAGGGAGGAGACAGAAAATTTTACTGAATTTGTCTTGAACATGAGATTACACCTGCGAAGAGTTTACAGTGAAAAATGCATCTACTGTAAGCTAAAAAGTCTAGGAAGTCTAAAGCATGTGTGAAATTTGAGTACAGATCCGGAGTGGATTCATGTTTGTTCTTTATGTCTGGAATGTACACGACGAAATAAAATGATCATTTCAAATAACGTATGATAGTTTACTTTAAAACAGAGCAGCCTCTTAAACTTTAGTTTCTCTATTTTGTACTCTTGGAAGTGACCACGTTTTCTCTTGGCTGTCAGGATGCTGAGAGTTCGAGTTTAGGTCTAGTCCATGTTGATTCTCTTCTATACAACCATCTCTCCCGGCTGCATTTCCACTATTTTACTTTGCATAGATGATTTTATTTAGTAAGTCTTCAGGACAGCCTTTATGATCCTTTTGGGGAGCGAGTAGAGGCATAAAAATAGCAAGCCATCTTTGGGAGAAAAATCCTGAGAAGTCAAGAGGAACAGGTCTCACGGATGTCACAGCTGAAGCTGAGAGATGGTGTGGGACCCATCTGGTCCCCATGAACCAGCGCCCCACCTTGCAGACCCCTCACCCAGCGCACCAGGCCGCGCGAAGCAGCGGGCATCAGGACGGCCCTGTGACCCGCAGTGCTGCTGACCAGAAGGGCCGCGCTGTCTTCACTCCCAGTCCCTCCCCACCCTGCAAGGTGGAGAGCGGCTTCAGGCCACACGGGACCTAGCACGCCTCCCCTGCTAGGGAACACATTGTCAGGAACCAGTCGAGCGAAACTGCCACGGCCCATGCTGACAGTCTTTCCCAATCTTGGCTTCAGAGCAACAGTTAGTTCCTCCCAAGTCTGGCTGTCCTCATTTCTGTCCTGGACTGGTGACATTTCTGCCCAAGCCTTTGTCCCTCTGAGGGTCCCTGAGCTGTGTGCCTTCATGCTGTCGGTCTCCTTTGACTGTCATACCAAAGCACTACGGACAGGGCTGCTCAAACGGCAGACACAGCCCTGGTCTCACAGTTCTGGGGGTGACAGCAGGGCCGTCCTTCCGAGGGCCATGTGGGAAGGGTTCCTCCCAGGCCTCTCCCCCGGTCTTCACGTGGTCTTCCCTCCGTGTGCATCAGGGTGGATTAGGGCCCACCCCACGGACTCCGGGTGAACCTAGCTTTCTCTGTGAAGACTTGATGGTCACATTCTGAGGTGCTGGGAGCTGGGACTAAACAGAATTTTCAGGGTCCCAATTCAGCCCACAATGCCTGCTCTCCATCTGCATCTCCCAGGTGGCCCTTCCTAGGTGGCCCTCCGCAGCTGGGCTGACCAGAGCGTACCCACTCCCCTGAGCCAGCAGTGACCCCAGGTCAGACCCGTCCCTTTTAGAACGCCAGCTCCCCCACTTCCCGGGTGACCTTTGGCCATGTCCTGCCTCTCTCTGGATTTGGTTTCTTCATATGAAACCGCCTCCCACCTGACAAGATTGACAGGAAGATGACGAGTAACAAGGACTGCAAGGTGCAGGCACCTCGGAGAGATTCAGTAACGAGGTCGGACTGACATGGACACACCCGGATCTGCCTTGGCAAGAAGGGTGCCCCCGGCCTGTGGCACCCCTGAACTGATGGCTTAGCCACACGTGGTACAAAGGTTTGCCCAGCACTGTCCTCGGGCCTCCTTGGTGGCACCCCAGTGTCTCCTGAGCATATTGGGGCTTTACTCAACAGCTTATAGCCAAAGATGCCACATCACTGGCTACGCAACTTCTCTCTGGCCTGGGTTTGGGCATTGATTTCAGTGTGGTGCTGCCCCAAATTCCAGGACCTAGTCTTTCAGCCTTGTTTTCTTCCCTGTGATTTCCCTTACAAAGCAAGGAAGCACAGAGGCAAACCCCAGGTGACTACCACCAGCATATCTGGAAGTGCCACCACCCCGTCTCAACCCGTGGGATCACATTCCAGGCAAGTTCTAATGGACACAGGCTACAGTGCACTATTGTCACCAAACAAGAAGAGGCCATTCCTTCTCAGCTCTGACGATCCCATGGACTGGGGGCCCTCTAGCATGCACATCACTCCCCTTTTCCTCCACTCCCCATCCCCGGGGTAGGAGAGGACGTGGCTCCTCCCCTGACTCGCAGAGGGTG
This sequence comes from Lepus europaeus, assembly GCF_033115175.1. Taxonomy (NCBI): domain Eukaryota; kingdom Metazoa; phylum Chordata; class Mammalia; order Lagomorpha; family Leporidae; genus Lepus; species Lepus europaeus. The sequence goes on along the minus strand of NC_084832.1, from coordinate 13,898,348 downwards.
ATGCCGAGAGTGAAAGGGGAATTCTTCCAAGTCACGAGTGGGACGAGGAAGGCACAAGCTGAGACTCCCGGTGCATTCAGTGTTGAAGCAGCAGGACAAGCCCAGCCCCTCACAGTGTTTCAGGATGATCTGTGGGTGTAACGTCCCCCATCAAGTGCACCGGCTCAGCCCTGCAGGGTGGGTGACCCGCCATCTCTCCAGTCACTGCCCCTGGCCTGTGGCAGGAGGTGCCTGCAGCATCTGAGCTCCTGCTGGGGTCGCTACTCAGCTCTCCCAGGAGCTGCTCCTGCACACACAGTGTGGGAGACCGGCACCGGATCTGGGTTGGCCCGGGGGAGCGCTTCTCTGAGTAGTCAGCGGGACACCGTTGCTAGGAAGGAGCTAGAGAAACAGGGAGAACCTAGAGAGACAAGAGTGCCTCGGTTTATGGAAATACTCCTTAGTAGAGACCTTTCTAAGAAGTGCTAGGGTTCAGAAAAGGATGACCCACCACGGAGGAACACAATGACCTTAGCTCTTCTTACTGAAACTGTAACCAAAGGAAGACTGAACTTGTGTCACAGAGGAAGAGACCGAGCGTCCAACACCACAACTGCGGCCCCGAGGAATTTAGACCCAGGCCGTTCTCTGTTCTCCACATCCACTCATTTGCTCTCAAAATCATTCGCTCTTTCTCAAAAATTGTCCAATCTCCCTACTTCCCTGTGAAGAGGGGACTTAAGCCTCAACCATGTGGCCCCTGTTTGAGTTTGTGTGACTCCTGGCCATGTTAATGTTTGTACCCCCTGCCTCCCGGTGATGTCTGTCGCCAGTTTGTTTCAGCAAACCCAATTACTGAACCTTCAGAGGGAGAAGCTGAACTTCCCAACAGAAGCAAATCCATTCAAAAAGGCGTTGGACCATCCTTAGGGAGAACCTGGTTAACTTTAACTTATTAGACCGAAGAACCCTCCGCCCATTTTTAACATTTGTTTTTTATTTTCCTGTCAAGAGTATCTATTAACATCCCTCATCCCTTGGACCCAGTGACGTTCCAGAGAACACAGGCAGGAAAACACCGGCAAAGGGATTACCGAGTGAGAATTAGTGCCGACTTTTCCTCCACTTTCCTCATTTGGCTGAGTCCTGGTAAAAAAAGGAGAGTGACGTTCACTCAGGATTTACCATGAACCACCGGTAGTCTGAATTCGTTTTGTCCTCAGGGCCTCCCCTGGTGCTGGGAACTATTGTTATCTCCATAACACAGATGAGCAGACTGAGGTCAAGGAAAGTTATACAGTCAAAGAGCCAGTCGGTGTGGACTGAATTATGATACACTCCCCTTTGGTGGCTGCATTTCCTTTTCTGTTTGCTTAATTCCAAACACTATCGTTCAGTTACACTGGGCATTCTATAGGCTCTGAGTGCACAGTGCACTGTGATTGTGCATTGTCAGAAAACTGCCAAATACAAAAATAAAAAAAAGGTGCTAAATTTAAAGAAGACAAATAATCACCTTTGCACTTGACCTTGTCTTGTGGTTTTGTTTTTGTTTTTGGAGAGCAATCTGGTGATAGCCAAACTTAAAATGTGTGCAACCTATGATCTAGCAATTTGATTCCTGAGAGCTGACTCCCTGGAGATAAAGTGACAATGCCCAAAAAGAAAACCATAATTGGCACATTTTCTCTCTCCAAACCTCAACGCTCCTTCTCCTTTCTTGTGGTGGGTGCCTTGGTCCATGTTCTGTTGCTGTAATTAAGCACCACAGACTGGGACTTCGAAAGGTTGTTTGCCTCTGGGGGCTGCCAAGCCCGAGAGCATGGCAATGCACCTGCTGAGGGCCTCCCTGCGGCGTACAAGCAAGGGCACCCGGGAAAAGACAGAACTCGGGTCTCTCTTCTACTTATGTCCCTAATGCCACCTGGGAGACTCCATCCTCACGACATCTAATCCTGATTACCTCCTAAACGTCCTACCCACCTTCAAACCGCCACCACCATCCATATACGTTTCCAACACACTAGCTCTGGGGACAAAGTCAACCCACAGCAGTAGATGAGCCTGCTTTTTATTTCCCTGGGAAAAGAGAAGCGACTCAGAACAGGCAGCGCGTGCCTCCACCCCTTCTCTGGAAGCAATGCCTTCCTTCCCGCAATACGGAGTCAGCTCCTGTCCCCTCCTGGCCTGGATCTCCTCCCACGTGACCCTTGAAAGGACAACACTCTTTTGTGCGTGACTAATTGTTCCCCTCTCTACTGGACAATTTTCATGAGCCTGTAAATAGGCAGTTATCCTGTCATTAAGAAAACCCTAGACTCTCCCTTCTCTGTAACCCAGCATTTCTAGCTGTTGTGAGATTCTCTGCTCCCCTCTAGGAAAACATGAAATAAGTGCTCACCCTGACCCCAATTCCTATCCTCCCACCCCTTCTGGACGACTTCAGGCAGGCTCTTGTTCACGACTCTGTCAAGGTCCTCAGTCACCTCACTGGGCCAAGTCCAGTGGCCAGTCTCGGAGCACATTCACCTGATTGGATTCCGCAGGTCACTTCCTCCTCAGAACGTGCTGTTCATGTGCGTTGAGGACACCTCTCTCTCAATTCTTCTGCACCAGGCTTCTCCTGCAGGGGTTTCCTTGTTGGTTCCTCCTCTTCTTTGGTTGTCTCTTGTTTTTTTTTTTTTTTTGGACAGGCAGAGTGGATAGTGAGAGAGAGAGACAGAGAGAAAGGTCTTCCTTTTTGCCATTGGTTCACCCTCCAATGGCTGCTGTGGCCGGTGCGTTGCGCTGATCCGAAGCCAGGAGCCAGGTGCTTCTCCTGGTCTCCCATGGGGTGCAGGGCCCAAGCACGTGGGCCATCCTCCACTGCCTTCCCGGGCCACAGCAGAGAGCTGGCCTGCAAGAGGGGCAACCGGGACAGAATCCAGCGCCCCAACCGGGACTAGAATCTGGTGTGCCGGTGCCGCAAGGCGGAGGATTAGCCTGTTAAGCCACGGTGCCGGCGGTTGTCTCTTAATTCTGGAGGGCCCCCAGGCTCGGTGTTCAGACTGCTTCTTTGTGCACTCTTTGGCTTTATGTATTAGCTACAGTCATGTCGCCTTATGCCCAGGCTCTGCCTTGAGTGTGGCTTCTATAATCCCGACAGTAGCACTTAGAAGGACCGCTCAAACTCGACATGCCCATGGGGGAGTTCCACGTGCTGCTGCCGCCTCCCATAGCGTGCACTCGCCAGCCTCTCCATTCCTCCAGTGGTTGAAATCCACACCTTGAGTCCCCTTGCACCCACTCGCCTTTCTCTCTCGTCCTCAGCCTACTCTGTCAGAGGGTCCTGCCGCTCTGCCTTCCCTGTAACATAGAATCCAGGGGCCTCTTCTGCACCCAACGCTGGCTCCCAGAAGGCCTCCCCCAGGTCACAGCAGCGGCTCTGCTCGCCCCCTTGCTTCCAACAACCTCTTCATCACAGAGCAGTCAATCTGACCTTTAAAAAACCCAAGGATATTCTTGTCAATTCTATGTGCAAAGCTGGCCAGTTGCTTCCCAGATTAGCAGAAAATGCTAAGTGTTATGTAGGCCACCAGGGCCCTCCATGCCAGCTTCCGTTCTCTCTGCCCTCATCCTCTCTTGCTCAGGCAGCTCTGTGAACAGGCCACACCACCTCTGCTCCTTCTGTGACGATGCCCGTTCCCTCAGTTCCCCCAAAGGCTTGTCTCTCACATCCTCTCAAATGTCCTTCCTGCAGAGGTCACCCAGCACTGCCCACTGCCTGCTTCATGTGATACCCAGGGCACTCCTGGAGGCTACACGTCCACTTGCTCGTCATTTGTCTCCCATCACTAGAACACAGGCCTCACAAGAGGGGACTCTGTTTTGGTTATGGATGAATCCCTAGAGCTTAAAAGAACATCGAACAAGGTAGGCACTCCACGAATACATGCTGAGTGAATGGAGGATGCTTTTCCAAGGTTATCTATTGCTATGGCTTTGGTATTTGTCTATTCCAAAACTCATGTTGAAATCAGATTGCCGTCGTAACAGCATTAGGAGGTGGGGCCTTTGTGGAGACTGGGTCACACTCCAGTCTCATGGAAGGGTCTACTGTCTGTAAAAGCGGGGGGAGGGACTTTCACAGTGGATTCTGTTTCTCTGACTCCCATTCTTCTGCATGTGAGCAGTGGTATCTTCCCTTCCCCCAGGATACAGCACTGAGGGCACCATCTTCACAGTGGAGACACAGCTCTTACCAGACAGCAAGTCCAGGCCTTGACCTTGGGCTTCCCAGCTTCCAGAACAGTGAGAAAGAAATTTCTGTTCTTTAGACATCATCCAGACTCAGGAAATCTGTTACAGCAGCACAAAAAAAGTATGGCATTTATAAATGTACAAGGTTCAAAAAAATGAACTCTAGGCCAATGTGAATGTTTTAAGTACATTTAAGGTAGGCTGGGGTAAGTCATGATGGTTGATAGGTTAGAAATATTATATTATATTCCATCTGATGGTTCACTCCTTAATTGGCTGCACCAATCCAAAATCAGGAGCCAAGAGCTTCTTCTGGGTCTCCCACGTGGGTGCAGGGGCCCAAGGACTTGGGCCATGTTTTACTGTTTTGCCAGGCCATAGCAGAGAGCTGGATCGGAAGTGCAGCAGCCAGGACTTGAACCAGCGCCTATATCGGATGCTGGCACTATAGGCGGCGGCTTTACCCACTCAGCCACAGAGCCAGCCCCTGTTGATTCTCTGTCTGGATGATCAACTCATTGATGTGAATAGGGTGTTGAATTCACTTACCATTATTGTATTTGAGTCTTTATCTCCCTTTAGGTTTAACAGGATTTACTGTATATTTCTAAGTGATTTTGAATTGGGTGCACATACATCTACAATTGTTATATCTTCTTATTGAATTGACCCTTTTATCAAAATATAACGTCCTCCTTTGTAAATTCTTAAGTTTCTGATGTAAGGTCTGTTTTGTCTGATGTGAAGATAGCTGCTCTTGCTCATTTTTGGTTGCAATTCGCCTGGTGTTTCTTTTTCCAGCCCCTCACTTTCAGTCTGTGTGTATCTTTCCTTGTGAAGTGAGTTTTTTGTATATGCAGACAGCATATTGTGGGGTCTTGGTTTTTTATCCATTTAGCAAACCTAAGTCTTTTGGCTGGGGTATTTACTCCCTTTATATTCAAGGTTAGTATTACAGATCTAATGATGCATCTTGCAGACTTAGAAAAACAAGAACCAAACTCCAAATCATCAAGAGGTAAGGAATAATATAGATCAGAGCAGAAATAAACGAAATTGAAATTAAAAATGTGTAAGAGATCAACAAAACAAAAAGCTGCTTTCTTGACAAGAAAAACAAAACAGACAAATCCTTAGCCAGACTAACATAGAAAAAATGAGAAAAACTCAAATAAATAAAATTAGAGATGAAAGAAGAGACATTAATGGAGCCGGCATTATGGCATACTGGTTAAGCCCTGGCCTGTGAAGCCTGCATTACTTATGGGCACCAGTTCGTGGCCCAGCTGCTTCACTTCCAATCCGTTCCTGCCAGTGTGCCTGAGAAGGCAGTAGTGGAGGATGGCTCAAGTGTTTGGGCCCTTGCCACACACATCTGCACACCCAGATGAAGCTCCTGGCTGTTGCCTGGCCTAGTCATTGCTGTTGCAGCCATTTGGGGAATGAGCTAGCAGCTCTCTGTCACTCTGCCTTTCAAATAAATAAATTTTAAAAAAGGAGACATTCTAATCAACACCACTGAAACACAAAGAATTATAAGAAACTACTATGAAAAACTATATGCTAACAAACTAGAAAACCTTGAAGAAATGGATAAATTCCTGGAGATATATATATATATATATATATATATATATACACACACACACACACATATATATATATATCTCCTAACAAGATAAATCAAGAAGATAGAGAAAGTTTAAACAGACCCATAACAAGCAATGTGACTGAAGCAGTAATTAAGTCTTCCATCAAGGAAAAGTCCAGGACCTGATGGCATTACTACTGAATTCTACAAAGCATTTAAAGAGGAACTATCTAGAATGCTTTTCAAACTATTCTAAAACATTAAAAGGATGAACTCTGTCAAATTCTTTTTATGAGGCCAGTATCACTCTGATACCAAAACCCAACAAAAACACAACACAAAGAGAAAACTACAGACTTATATCTTTGATGAACACAGATGCAAAAATTCTCAAAAAATACTAGCAAATTGAATCCAAAACCACATAAAAAAAGACCCTACATCATGATCAAGTGGGATTCATCCCAGAGATGCAAGGGTGGTTCAGCATTCACACATCAATAAATGTCATAAATCATAAAAACAGAATGAAGAACAAAAACCATATGGTCATCTCAGGAGAAGCAGAGAAAGCATTCGTTAAGATTCAACACCCATTCATGGTAAAAACTCTCCAGAAATTGAGTGTAGAAGGAACATACATCAAAATTACAATGGTTATATAGGGCAAACGAACAGTCAGTATCACACTGACCGGGAAAAAGTTCAAAGCATTTCCCCTCAGAGCTGGAACACGACAAGAAAGTCTCCTTTCACGATTCTTAGTACAGTACCAGAAGCATTAGCAGGAGCAGTTAGGGAGGGGAAAGATACAAACGGCATCAAAATTGGAAAGGAGGAAGTTAAAATACCCATGTTTGCAGATGCCATGATGTTGTACAGGGAAAAACTTAAACATTCCACCAAAAAGCTGTTAGAACTGATAAACCAAATTCAGCTAAGTTGTAGGTTACAAAATAAACATACAAAAAAGTAGCTTTTGGGGCTGCCGTTGTGGCATAGTGGGTTAAGCCTCCACCTGCAGTGCGGTATCCCATATGGGTGTGGGTTTGAGTCCCGGCTGCTCCGCTTCCAATCCAGCTCTCTGCTTGGGCCCCTGCACCAACGTGGGTGACGCAGAAGCAGCTCCGGGCTTTGAACTGGCTCAGTCCTGGTCATTGTGGCCATTTGGGGAGTGAACCAGTGGATGAAAGACTTCTCTGTCTCTGCCTCTCTATAACTCTGGCTTTCAAATAAATAAATAAATAAATCTATCTTTGTAAAAAGCAGTTCATACGCTAATAATAAACTAATCAAGCAATGAAAAAATTCCATTCACAATAGCCACACACACACACACACAAATATTTAAAAATAAATTTAACCAATGAAGTGAAAGATCTCTGCAATGAAAATTGTAACACTAATGGAAAAATCATAAAGCACACACACAGAAAGTAAACTCATAGAATGGAAGAAACATTAAAATGTTTATATTACCTAAAGCAACCTACAGAGTCAATGTAATCTTTATCAAAATACCAATGACATTCTTTACAGAATTTGAAAAAGCAATCTTAAAATTCATAGAGAATACAAAAGATCTGGAATAGCCAAAGTGATCCTGAGAAAGGAAAATCAAGCTGGAGACACCACGGTACCTGACGTCAAAGCATACTAGCATGGTACTGGTATGAAATAGAATAGAGAGCCTAGAAATTAATCCACAAACATACATAGAGCCAACTGATTTTTGATAAAAGTGCCCAAATATTACATTGGAGAAAGGATAATCTTCAATAAATGGTGCTGGCAAAATTGGACAGATATATGTAGAAGAATGTTATTAGATCCTTACGTCTCACCATAAACAAAAATCATAGGATTTCCAATTAGACTCACAGCTGACTTATCAGAAAGCCTGCAGGCTAAGAGAGAATAGCGAGATATATTCCAAGTCTTAAGAGAAAACAACTGTCACACTAGAATACTGTGCCCTGCAAAGCTCTCATTTATGAATGAAGGTAAAATAAAGGCCTTCCATAACAAACAGAAATGAAAGAAGTTGTTACCACTTGTCCAGCCTTACAAAAAATGCTGAAAGATGTGCTACACACAGAAACATAGAAACATGGTCATCACTACAAAAGAAGGTGAAGGCAGAAAAGCTCCCAGCCAAAGCACAAAGGAAATCCAGAGTAAACAATAGGAATATTTATGGAAAAATGGTAGGACCAAGTCATTATTCATCAATAGTCACCTTGAACGAAATGGCTTCAACTATCCAGCTAAGAGATAGAGACTAGTTGAATGGATTAAAAAATAAAACTCATCTATGTGCTGCCTACAAGAAACACATCTCACCAAGAAAGATACAGGCAGACTGAAAGTGAAAGAATGGAAAACATATTCCATCGAACAAAAACCAAAAAAGAGCTGGTGTAGCCATTCTAATATCAGACAAAATAGACTTAAATACAAAAACTGTTAAAAGAGACAAAGAAGGGCACTATGTAATGATTAAGGGATCAATTCAACAGGAAGATGTGACTATTGTAAATGTATATGCACCTAATTATAGGGCACCTGTTTTTTTAAGATTTATTTACTTATTTGAAAGTCAGAATTACACACAGAGAGAAGCAGGGGGGCTTCCATCTGCTGGTTGACTCCCCAAATGGCCTCATTTGCTGGAGCTGCTCTGATCCGAAGCCAGGAGCCAGGCGCTTCTTCCAGGTCTCCCACATGGGTGCTGGGGCCCAAGGACTTGGGCCATCTTCTACTGCTTTCCTAGGTCATAGCAGAGAGCTGTATTGGAAGTGGAGCAGCTAGGACTAGAACTGGAGCCCATATGGGGTGCCAGCACTGCAGACAGTGGCTTTATCTGCTACACCACAGCACTGGCCCTGGCACCTGGCTATTTAAAGGAAATGTTAATGGCTCTAAAGGGAGACTTAGACTCCAACAAATAGTAATGGGGGACTTCAATACTCCACTTTCAGCAATGGAAAAATCACCCAGACAGAAAATCAGCAAGGAAACAACAGAATTAATTGATACTATAGACCAAATGGAACTAACAGATGTCTGTAGAACTTTTCATCCTACAGTTGCAGAATACACATGCTTCTCACCAGTGCATGGACCTTTTTCTAGGATAGACCACATGCTAGGCCATAAAGCAAGTCTCAGCAAGTCCAAAAAAATCAAACATCATACCATGCATCTTCTCTGACCACAATGGAATGAAGCTGGAAATCAACAACTCAGGAATCTCTAGAACATATGTGAACACATGGAGACTGAACAGCATGCTCCTGAATGAACAGTGGGTCATTGAAAAAATCAAGAGAGAAATAAAAAAATTTCTGGAAATGAATGAGACCAACACAACATATCAAAACTTATGGGATACAGCAAAAGCAGGGTTAAGAGGAGAGTTTATAGTTATAGGTGCCTACATAAAGGAATTGGAAAGGCACCAAATAAGTGAGCTGTCAATGGATCTCAAGGACATAGAAAAACTAAACCCAAAACTAGGAGGGGAAAAATTAATTAAAATTAGAGAAGAAGTCAACAAAATCAAAACCAATAAATCAATAAAAAAGATTAGTGAAACAAAAAGCTGGTTTTTTGAAATTGTAAATAAAATTGACAAACCACTGGCCTAACTAACAAAAAAAGAGGGAAAATACCCAAATCAATAAATTCAGAGATGAAAAAGGAAATGTAACAAGATAACACAGAAATAAAAAGAATCATCAGAAATTACTACAAAGAGCTGTATGACAACAAATCAGGAAACCTAGAAGAAATGAAGAGATTCCTGGACACATACAACTTACCTAAACTGAGCCATCAAAACACCAAAAACCTAAACAGACTAATAACCAAGATGGAAATTGATTCAGTAATAAAGATCTTCCCAGCAAAGGAAAGCCCAGGACTGGATGGCTTCACTGTTGAATTTTACCAGACATTTAAAGAAGAACTAACTCCAATTCTTCTTAAGCTATTCAAAAACAATTGAAAAGGAGGCAATCCTCCCAAACTCCTTCTATGAAGCCAGCATCACCGTATTCCTAAACCTGAAAAAAATACACAGAGAAAGAGAACTACAGACAAATTTTACTGATGAACATAGATGCAAAAATTCTCAACAAAATACTAGCCAATAGAATCCAACAACATATCTGAAAGATCATTCATGGGGACCAAGAAGGATTTATGCCAGGTATGCAGGGATGGTTCAACATTCACAAATCAATGTGATATACAACATCAACAAATTGAAGAACAAAAACCATATGATTATCTCAATAGATGCAGAGAAAGCATCTGATAAAGTACAACACCCTTTCATGATGAAAACTTTAAGCAAGTTGAAGAGGAACATTCCTTAACACAATCAAGGCAATTTATGACAAACCCAAGGCCAGTGTTCTGTTGAATGGAAACATTCCCACTGAGATCCGGAGAGACAAGGATGCCCACCCTCACTATTGCTCTTCGATATAGTCCAGGAAGTTTTAACCAGAGCCATCAGGCAAGAAAAAGAAATCAAAGAGATACAAACTGGGAAGGAGGAAGTCAAACTATCCCTATTAGCAGATGACATGATTTTATATATAGGGATTCAAAAGACTCCACTAAGAGACTATTGGGACTCATAGAAGAGTTTGGTAAAGTGGCAGGATATAAAATCAACACACAAAAATCAATAGCTTTTGTAGACACAGACAATCCTATGTTAGAGAAAGAACTTCTAAGATCAATCCCATTTCACAACAGCTACAAAAAAAAAAAAATCAAATACCTTGGAATAAATTTAACCAAGGATGTCAAAGATCTCTATGATGAGAATTACAAAACATTAAAGAAAGAAATAGAAGACAAAAAAAAAAAAAGGAAAAATTTCCCATGTTCATGGATTGGTAGAATCAGTATCATCAAAATGTCTGTACTACTGAAAGCAATTTACAGATTCAATGTGATACCAATCAAAATGCCAAGGGCATTCTTCTCAGATATAGAAAAAATGATGCTGAAATTCATATGGAAACACAGGAGACCGAAAATAGCTAAAGCAATCTTTTTTTTTTTTTTTTTTTTGGACAGGCAGAGTGGACAGTGAGAGAGAGAGAGAGAAAGGTCTTCCTTTGCCGTTGGTTCACCCTCCAATGGCCGCCGCGGTAGCGCGCTGCGGCCAGTGCACCGCGCTGATCCAATGGCAGGAGCCAGGTGCTTCTCCTAGTCTCCCATGGGGTGCAGGGCTCAAGGACTTGGGCCATCCTCCACTGCACTCCCGGGCCACAGCAGAGAGCTAGCCTGGAAGAGGGGCAACCGGGACAGGATCCGTGCCCCGACCGGGACTAGAACCCGGTGTGCCGGCGCCGCAAGGTGGAGGATTAGCCTAGTGAGCCACGGCACCGGCCCCTAAAGCAATCTTATGCAACAAAAGCTAGAGATATCACAATACCAGATTTCAAGACATAATATAGGGCAGTTATAATCAAAACAGCCTGGCATTGGTACAAAAACAGATGGACAGACTATTACAACAGAATAGAAAGGCCAGAAATTAACCCACACACCTATAACCAACGTATCCTTGACAAAGGAGCTAAAATCAATCCCTGAAACAAGAAATCTTTTCAACAAATGGTGCTGGGAAAATTGGATGGCTATATGCAGAAGCATGAAGCAAGACCTCTACCTTACATCTTATACAAAAATCCACTAAAAATGGATTAAAGACCTAAATCTATAACCTGATACCATCAGAGAACACTGGGGGAAAACTGCAAGACATTGGTATAGACAAGGAGTTCCTGGAAAAGACTCCAGAGACACAGGCAATTAAAGCCAAAATTGACAAATGAGATTACATCAAATTAGAACTGATAAAGGATTAATTACCAGAATATATAAAGAGATCAAGAAACTCAACAACAACAAAACAGACAACCCAGTTAAGAGATGATCCAAGGACTTAACCAGGTATATTTCAAGAGAGGAAATCCAAATGGCCACTGACACATGAAGAAATGCTCAGGATCACTAGCCATCAGGGAAATGCAAATCAAAACCACAATGAGGTTACACCTCACCTCTGTCAGAATGGCTTTCATACAGTAATCAACTAACAAATGCTGGCTTGGATGTGAGGAAAAAGGCTTCCTAATCCACTGTTAGTGGGAATGTAAACTGGTTCAGCCACTGGGGAAGGCAGTATGGAGATATCTCAGCAATCTGAATATAGACCTACTGTATGACCCTGCCATGCCACTCCTGGGAATTTACCCAAAGGAAATGAAATCAGCATATCAAAGAGTTACCTGACCCCCCATGTTTATCGCAGCTCAATTCACAATAGCTAAGACATGGAATCAGCCCAAATGCCCATCAATTGAAGACTGGATAAAGAAATTATCGGATATGTACACCATGGAATACTATACAGTGGTAAAAAATGAAATCCTGTCATTTGCAACAAAGCTGATGAAACTGGAAAACCTTATACTTAGCGAAATAAGCCAGTCCCCAAAGGACAAATACCATATGTTTTCCCTGACATATGATAACTAATAGAGCAGCCAAAAGGTAATCTATAGATGTGAAATTAACACTTGAGAGGCAATGACTTTGAATAACCCTTGTCTGGACTGCTGAAGAACAAGGTTTTTTTTTTTTTTTCCATACAATTTGTTGAACTCTACTTAGTATAGAGTTAATCGTATGTATATAAAGTTAATTGAAAATACATCTTAGTGAAAAATAAGAATGGGAGTAGAAGAGGGTGGAGAAAGAGGGATGGGAGGGCAGGTTTGGTGGGAAGAATCACTATATTTCTAAAGTTGTATTTATGAAATGCATGAAGTTTGTATTCCTTAAATAAAAGGTTTCTCAGGAAAAAAAAAGACCAAAACACACATACACACACACAAACACACACACAAACACACACACACATAAACCACAATGAGATATTCCTTCATCCACCAGAATGGCTAATTACTTAAAAGACAGAGATTAACAAATGCTGGTGAGAATGTGGAGAAAGAGAACTATTATCCACTGTTGGTGGGAATGTAAATTAGTGCAACCACTATGGACAAACAGCATGGAGATTTCTTTAAAAAACCTAGAAACAGTTTTGTGATATGATATGATGCAGCCATCTCTGGGTATATACCCAGAAGACATGAATACATTGTTGTATCAAAGAGATACCTGCGCCATCATGTGTATAGCAACACTGTGCACAATATCCAAAATATGGAATCAACCATGGTGTCCATCAGATGAACAAAGAAAGAAAACCCACACATATATATACAATGGAATATTACTCAGCTACAAAAAAGAATAAAATTGTATCAAATGGATATAACTGGGGGACATCATGTTGAATGAAATAAGATGGGCAAAGAAAGACAAACACCACATGTTCTCCCTTATATTTGGAGGCAAAACTAAAAGAGAAATAAAAAAGTATCTGTGTGTATCAATATTGCTGCAAATAAGTATTGTCAAACTTTGTTTTATATCTTCATCAAACCAGTGTTTAAGAATGACATACTGCTATAGTTGTAATGATCTGTGATTATTTTAAAATTTATATGAGTGAAATGGTCATATTTTCTTTTTTTTAAAAGATTTATTTATTTGAAAGGAATTAGAGAGGAGACAGAAAGAGAGATCAATCTTCCATCTACTGGTTCACTCCCCAAATGGCTCCAATAGCTGGAGCTGGGCTGATCCAAAGCCAGGAGCCAGGAGCTTCCTCCGGGTCTCCAACATGGGTGCAGGGGCCCAAGGGCTTGGGCCATGTTCCCCTGCTTTCCCAGGCCATAGCACAGAACTCTATTGGAAGTAGAGCAGCTGGGTCTCAAACCAGTGCCCATACGGGAAGCCAGCATTGCAGGCAGTGGCTTTATCCGCTACGCCACAGCACCAGCCTCCATATTCTCATTTGATTATTGTCTATAGCCCTTGCCTGTATTCCCACTGAACTAGGGTCTTTTTACTTTTTAATTGTTGAGTTCTTTATTTAGATGAGGATTAAGACTTTGCCTATAATGTAAACTAAAAATGTTGTCACAAAAATTAAGTAAAGAAAGACTGGGACCAGAGCTGTGGCATAGTGGGTAAAGCTGCCACCTGCAGTGCCTGTCATCTCATATGGGCGCCGGTTTGAGTCCTGCTGCTTCACTTCCAATCCAGCTCTCTGCTATGGCCTGGGAAAGCAGTAGAAGATGGCCCAAGTCCTTGGGCCCCTGCACCCGTGTCGGAGACCCGGAAGAAGCTCCTGGCTTTGGATTGGCTCAGCCCTGGCAGTTGTAGCCATCTAGGGAGTGAACCAGAGGACGGAATATCTCTCTGTCTCTTGATCTCTCTCTGCCTCTCTGTAACTCTGCCTTTCAAATAAACAAACAAATCTTTAGAAGGGAAGGGGAGGGGAGGAGAGGGGAGGGAGGAAGAGAGTGAGGGAGATAAGGGGGGAGGAAGTATCATTATATACTTAGAACTGTATCTGAACTACATTGAATCTGTTCTCTGTATTAGTGTCACATTAATATGGGAATTACAGAGAAATGTGTTGTAGTAATTATCATACATAAGCTGTGACCCTGAGAATCTAATGTATTAAGAAATTTCTTAAATAAAAAATAAATATAGCAATAATCTTTCCAGCCCCCTCCCCAAGAAGCTATTACATTAACATATAACTTTACACAAAGACTTACATTTGATACATAAACTAAAGGAGGTTTTGAGTGTGTTTCCTTGCAGGATCCATAACAGATACCCTTGGCTTAGAGATGGTTTCCTATTTGTATGTTGTAGTAAGTGAAGCTTGGCCGTGTTCCAAATAGAATCTTACCTGCTGTGGACTCTTTCTAGACTTTTATTTATCTTGTTACAAGGTAAGTTGAATTTTATAGCTTCTAAGTGAAGCCTTTATGACAAGGAAATCCAGCTCAATAACAGACTCCAAAAGCCACCCCTGATGATGTGAGAATCAAGGCTTATTACACTGGGCTGGTGTGGGGAAATTAGTTACATGAGGTAATTCAAAGATGGTGCCCAAACGAAGTAAGGTGGGCGGAATCCAAAGTTGTTTACCACCAAAACTAATTGGCTAAGCAACATCAGGGGAGGTAACAAAACTAGTAACAAGTGTATAGACATATGGTTGGTCCTATAAAAAATCGCCCTGTAAAATGATCGTTTAAGTGATTGGTTGGTCCTTAGCCCTGCCCCAATGACTCTGCAGTTTTGTGCTATAAATATAAGGCTCTGTTACGCACGAAATAAACGAGTTCTTGCTAGACTTGACTCCCCGCTGCCTCTGTCTCCGGGATTGGGAGGCTGGGGAACGGGTGAGCGGTGCACTTACCTTTCCTCGGATCCAGTCCATCCTGTACGGGTGGACTAAGACCCTGCAGGCTGGGATGTCAGAGACTTGGGGCAAGCATCGGGGGCTGCTCCTAAGACAAAAGTCTGAACAGACCAATGAGTGGGCTGCAGAGTCTGGTGAGTTGCCAAGGCCCTTCACCACATTCAAGATCCCCAATCCACCGATGAACAGAGAATGTTCCAGATTCCACCAGCTCCTTGGCTCCAGGGTGCTCCAGAGGAACACAGCAGCACAAGCTGTCTTTTGGTAACTGGCTGAGTGTACAAAGACAGCCTTTCCAACTCTTCAAGTAGAAAACCCAGCTATGGATTTCCTGTAGAGTCTCCTCTTCTTTCCATCACTGGACCCAGATGCGACCGAGCGACAAAGAAATGACTCACTTGCCGGACCCACTGGATACACCAGAGGCAAGACCAGCACCTGCAAACTGGGCACTGCATGGCCAGTTCAGTGTTTCGTGGGGAGTGGGGGGAGGGTTCCAGGGGTGTATGCACATGTGGCATACACCTGTGCATCTCTAGGACAAATGACCACCTTATCCCAGAGCGTCCATCTCAGAAGCAAGCAAGGGAGATGATAAAGAGGACAGCCTTGATTTAGCTGGAGGTAATAAATCAAGCATCCACATGTATTTGGGAATGCCTGGTACAATTCCCACACAGCAGTCACTCAAGTTCTCTAAAAGACATGACCCGAGAGCTGCCTTGTGAAATCTACTACAGAAACTCCTGCAGAAGCAGAGGAACTGGCGTTGCTACGACTTCCCACACACCGAACTTCCGCTTCCACAGTTACCAGCATTTGGTCAGTCTTGTTTTATTTATCCATTTACCCACCTTCTTTGTTTTCTCCCAAGTATCTGAAAGAAAATCCAGTTTCCAAGTTATTTCAGCCTCAAACGTCTCAGAATTCTGTCCTTCCCAGGAATGTCACACGAAAAATACTCAGATCCACGACCAGAAAATCAGCAGTGTTACTTTTAATACATACGTGGTACAGGATGTTTAATTACAGCAGGGCAGTGATCCCAGTTAAATAAAATTAAAAACCTTTCTTTCCCCAAATATAAAATTACTAAATTAATGTCTTAAAAGAAAATATAACATGGTGAAAGCTTTAAATTATACCACCATTCACCACAGGATTTATGATTTATCAATTACATACTCCACCATTTTGGCAAAAGGATGAAGATTTTAAAACAGTTTATAAACCTAATATAGCAAAGACTGTATACATCTCCATATTGCACTTTTTTATGTACAAGAATAAAACAGAAAAGTTTATTGCATATACTAAGACCAGCACAAGTCTGTCACAATTAAACTTAATGCAGAAGCTGATGTGAGTATTAAAAATGTAGAAATGTAATACATGTATGTACAGAATGCGGAGACTGTATTAACAAACTGTATGTACATAGCAATATACTACTTTTTACTTTTCAGTTACGTTGTGTTTTTTAATATAGGCCTTTGGTTCTAAACTGGTTGACTAGTTTTAAGCCCATATAATTCCTTAAGCTTTCTTATTTTTTAAATGCAAGGGAATCCATATAAAAGCACTAAATCTCCTGGTTCACCGGTACAAAAATTACAACGGTCAGTTCCTTTAGGTCATCAAAAACTAGTCACAAAAATAGTTCTTATATTCAACCTGAATGTGCCACCGGAAAAAAAAATATTTTCAAGATTCTCTAGCTTAGCTAAGTGGCAAACCTCCCCCTCTTCACTCTCAGGGCTGCTGCCACTAATCGGCGCCCACGAACACTTTGACTCCGGGTCCTTCACTGTCAACTGCTCTGGAAGGAAGAGTAAAAGTTAACTCCAGCTTCACAGTGTCCACCACACACTTCTGTCAAGACACAACGAAAACTTTTAATATTGCCGGTGAGATTTAAAAAAATACGTGCTCCTTTCTTCTGACTCCCATAGAAAAGCTACTACGAAATACCATAGTCCTTCATTCCCTTTCGCTCCCAGTCCCCATGGCTTCTCCCTGTGCTCGGTGTCCCCAGCGATTAGCTTTGGAAATCATCCTGAGTTTGTAAGTAACAAAGTAAGTCCCCAATGCGGTCCACGAGGCGTGATCACACAACTGAGGACGAGCTGGTCATCCCGTGAACCATTGTGCTTGTTGGAGTTCCGCTGATGGCGTTGAAGATGTGGAGCGAGTTGGGCAGGACGCTCGTCTTCTCCTCCAGGGGGCAGATCTTGAGGCACAGAAACACAACATCGTCAGAGAGTAAAGCTCCAAGCAAACATTTCTCAAAGCGGTGTGCTTTATACAACACACACTACGGGTCATCCGCACTGTGAATAGGGGTGCCCCAGGACAGCTTGGCTTTGGTGGTTTGTAGAGAGACTGTTTCAGCGCATCTAGTAAGTGAGTGCTTTCAGATCACGACAGCCGGGAGAAAGGCAAGAACGGCACGGCTTGTTTCATTTATAAGGAAAATGGAGAGGCTTCTGGACTCACCAGATCTTAAGGCGAGTTGAGGTTTATCTTACACACACTTGACTGGCACATGACCCAGTCTCGTCACTTGAAAAAGCCATTTTAAATGCACTTGGAGCATCTCTGTTTGTCTGTTGGATCCTTCTCTCAGAGTCATACAGATTTCCACCCCAGGAGAGAGAGAGAGGCTGCCCTCTGACCCTGAACAAGTGCTTTTCCCTTCCAGCGGGGCCTGGAAGGAATCCGGGTAAAAGACTTGACCTCTAGCCAGTGGAGACTCAGAACTTCCCCCTGCAGAGGCTCCTCTGGAAACACTAAAGCAAGCCTACTTTTTTGCTTAAGGTTTAAGGGGGTTTGAGCTCCAGAGCTGCTGACATAATGAGATCAAGGTTCAGTTGAGAGCAAAGTGCTGCATTAAATGTCCATACAGCCCATAATTGTTCCTATTCTCATCTTTTCCAGGGCTGAACGCCGGATCCCAGGGATCAAGCTCTGTGTTTACAATCTGGAAGCTCCATGGAAAACATCTTCAGCTTTTATGAAAATTTGTTTCCAAGAGACCTCCCTTCCTCCTTCTGCTTAGTAATTCACACACTTATTTCTTTCACCTTTTCTAATTTTTTTCTACTTTTTAAATGTCCAGGAGAGGGCTGCTTTCCTCGGTACATGCATTGTCACGACACCAATATCTACAGTTGCTCAGTCACAACTTTATGTGACTCAGTTTAATCAGAAAAATAAAATCAAAACATGACATTACCATCCCATCTGAATGTGTTAGCATGGAAAGGAAAAAAGCGCAAGTTAGTTACAGCTCAACCACGGAGATCCATTTCTTACAACGGAAATGCCCCAAGCAAATCATCACATGATAGGGTAACTGACGCACATGGCTCTGGCTTTTGTACGGCAGAAAGATAATGATGTAAGGAGCAGATAAAACCAGGTGCGTGTTACAAAGGGGCTGACGCTAATCATAAAGAGCAGGACAGTGATTGTATGAAGACGTAAGGGTTTGTGGAGAATGCCCTCTTCAAGAAGCACTCTTGGTAACGTGGCCAACTGCCCCTTCTGCCGGCAGCCGAGCCTACTCGGAGGATCCTACTGAAGAAATTTACATGGGGAGGAGACGATACCAAAGGAATCAGGGAAGATGCCCTCATGACAAGGAACACAGAGAAAGCAGTCAGGGCACACAGGCCCGCTGTGGATGGCTAGAGCTGATGAACTCTCCATACTTCCACAAGCAAAAGCCATGCCACACAACAGACATGCCCTTAAAGCAGGCAGGGAAGGCCCTTTTCTCAAAGGCCCGAGCCTGAGTGTTGAAAGTTGTAAGAACAGTATACACAATGTCTGCTTTTGGGGCATGAGGTTTTGCTTGTTTTGATTTTGTTTTAGATGGGGGTGGGGAGAGTCAAAGCTTGGGAAATACAGCCACCGCTAAGAACAATGGGGAGGCGAGTGCTGCTCTCCCCTGGTGCTTCAGATGGTTACAGGCGATCTGTGAGACACAGCATGCAGTCACACTGCTATGCTACATTTTCCTCCTCGCACACCAAGGCTCCGGGAAGACACCAGGAGGCTCAGCTCAACACAGAGTGTGCCTGAGACCCCTCGACTAATGCACATTCCCTAGGCCAGCACGGCCAGCCGCCAGCGCCGGCGCGGCTCTTACCTGCTCACGCATGATCTCGGAGAGCTCCTTCGCCATCTCCCTGTAGTTGGCCTTCATCTCTTCCTGGTACTCTACCTGGTCCTCTTTAATCAGACGCTCATTTACCGCCAAGGCCTGCCCACAGGCTTCCACAAATTGCCTGAGCGGGGTGAGAAGGGGAAATAATGACAATCAGAGGGCAAAGTGGGAGTCTGACTGGGAGAATCTTTTTCCTGAATGAACCTAGAAACGGCCCGTCTTTGAAAAGGAAGAGACATTTTAGTGTGCTTTACCTGAAAACTTCCTTCAGCAACTTCACTTTATTGTCAGGGTATCTTTTTGTGTTCGTGTCATCTAAGAAAGCGCGGGCATATGCCAGTGGACCTGCGTTGACCTAGATAAAAACCAATGATTTTGCATTACATTATGAAAAAATTTATTTAGTTAGTTTATTTAGCTTCAGATGGCAGGCATTAAAAGAGCTGTTTGGTGAGTCAGCCATGATCCCCCCCAAAAGCCATAAAGAAGATTGACGCTGTTATTCATTTGCGTCACCTGCACTGGTGATCTCACTCATCCTCAGGGCACAAGAAACCAATGCTGAGAAACGGAAGGACCTGTTCGTGTGTGAATAGCCAATAAGCAAAATGTCAGACATGCGGGGTGGGCGTCTGGCACTGTGGCTAAGGTGCTGCTCGGAACGCCCTCGTCCTGTGCCGGAGTCCCTGGGTCTCAGCCCCTGCTACTCTTCTGATCCAGCTTTCTGCTAATATGCACCCTAGGAGGCAGGAGGTGATGACTCAAGTACGTGGGCCCTTGTCACCCACACGGGGAATCTGGATTAAGTCCTGGGCTCTTGACCTCAGCCTGGCCCAGTCCAGGGCATACAGGCACTTGGGACATAAGTCAATGGAAACAAACAAACAAAAAAGCTAGAGGTCAGGTAGTAGGTCTTCCAACTCCATGTCAAGGACTCTACTAAGATATTTAGTTACTGGAACAGTGAAAAATGGAAAAATATATATGCTAATCAACTATTCACTGAACGGTAGAGATAATCATTAGCAAACTGATTTGCTATCTTGGATACAGAAACCATTTGAGGTAAGCTCACAAGTCAGAGATTAGAAGCACTTATCAATGCCTTTCTTCCAATTAGCCAAGAAGTGGTCTCTGACAAGTCAGCAAATAAAGAAAGGAATTTGGCAGGAAGGAAGCTTGGACACACTGGATAAGGAGAGTGCCCCAGACATCTGAGATAGCTTGGGAAAGGACTTGACCGTGTGGCCATTATGCAATTTGTCCTACAAGGTCTAGTGGCCTTGGACAGCAAGTGCTGTTTGTAGCTCTGAGAGCCATCATGTGTGGGACTTGGGTAGAAGTCGTAGGAGGACTGAGCCACAAGAATTCACCTGAGGCCAGGGGAGACAGGAACAATAGCTAACCCTCTGTGACAATGAACTTGTACGATCAGGACTTGGCATTCCACTAAACATGTGTGGGGCAGTCATGTTAATAACCTGGCATGACCCAAATGACGGACAGTCTCTTTATGGTCAGTTTTAGGAATATGCGAAGGAAAGCTGATGAGACTTCACAAGGTCTCAGATAACAAGATCTTGTAGTGTGGAGCCAAGAAGCCATGCAGATAGCTCTGCCCTGGAATGTGGCAACCCCAGGGGGCCTGTTGGTGAAAAGGACGATAGAAATACAGAAATAAAATAATAAAGTTAACATCTTCTGATTCCAACTTCTTTGTTACAATAATTTCTTTGTTTGGTGGGCACAAGAAGTATGTGAGGGCTTCAGAAAGCTTTTTGCAAAACAGAATTAAAAGACAGCATGAATTTCCCATGGGGTCTCTGAAGACCATTTTTATAGGCTGGTCTTATTCTTTCAGTAAGAAATTTTTTGCTTTTTAAGATGACTGGGCATTTCATAAAACTCAAAGGTCACTGTCAAATGGCAGGGCATATCCTGCCCTTTAGAAAGCTCAACCTGTCCGGCCCCACCTTGCTTGGCACTCAGGCCTCCTCACTGAGGGGTTTTATTTTCAGCTACAGGAAATTCTGGCCTCTGACCCATTATGCGATCATTTCCATTGCTGGACTATTTATATTCATTTGCTAATTTATTTTGGCACCTAAGTCTTTTAGGCCATAAGAGAAGAGAATGAAACCATCTGAAAGCACTGTCATGGTAAATGACACTTAGAAGAATTGTGGGCAACAACTCATACTTCTTTAGGGGAGATCTGATGAAAAACTAACAAAAACTGCTTTCAGGAAATGAACCAAAAAACCCAGGACATGTATTACAATCTACATGGAATATAAACACACCTTTCTTGCAACAGAAAACAAAACAGTGCACAGGGATATGTGTGTGTGTGTGTGTGTATTATATATATATAGATATCCATTCATCTATCTACATAGAAAAAACGTATTTGAATTACTTATAAGTATTTAAGAACATTGATAAAGGGGCTGATGTTGTGGCATAGCAGGTAAAGCTGCTGCCAAAAACATCAGCATCCTATATGGATGCTAGGACGAGTCCTAGCTGCCCACTTCCAATCCAGCTCCCTGCTAATGTGCCTGGGGAAGTAGCAGAGGATGGCCCAAGTAATTGGGCCACTGTACCCATCAGACCCAAAAGAAGCTCCTGGCTCCTAGCTTTGGCTGGCCCAGCTATAGCTGTTGCAGCCATTTGGAGGACTGAAGCAGTGGATGGAAGATTCTCTCTCTCTCTCTGTAACTCTGCCTTTCAAATAAATAAAATAAATTTCAATACAAAATACTGATAAAGCAAGAGACATGTTGATCATAGGAGGGAAGTGATTTAACACTAACCAATCACCTAGGAAAACACAAATGATAATTTTTTTTTTTTTTTTGACAGGCAGAGTGGACAGTGAGAGAGAGAGAGAGACAGAGAAAGGTCTTCCTTTGCCGTTGGTTCACCTGGGCCATCCTCCACTGCACTCCCGGGCCAGAGCACAGAGCTGGCCTGGAAGAGGGGCAACTGGGACAGAATCCGGTGCCCTGACCAGGACTAGAACCCGGTGTGCCGGCGCCGCAAGGTGGAGGATTAGCCTGTTGAGCCATGGCGCTGGCCACAAGTGATAATTTTTAAAAATCTCTTCCTGAAGTAAAATATGCAAAGAGAAAACTGCATTTATCATAAGCACACAGACTGATGAAGTCTCACAAACTGAACATGTTTCTTAATCAGTACCTAGATCAGAAATAAATGCTGCATTACTTGGGTGGCCATATGAACAAAATATATGTATTTTTTAAGTTGATAACTTTTACAAATGTATGTATTTATTTGAAAGGCAGAGTGAGGGAGAAGGAGGAGAGGCAGATCTTCTCTCTGCTGATTACTCCCCAAATACCTGCGACAGCCAGGCAGGGCCCAGGGTCAGGAACTCCATTCTGGGTCTCCTGTGCTGCCTTCACAGGCACATCAGCAGGAAGCTGGAGCAGAAGCAGAGGAAGGACTCAACCCCAGGGATTCCGATATGGACGCTGGTTCCCCAAGGTAGCTTTATCAGCTACACCATAAAACTGGCCCCAGCAAAATGCATCTTGATTCTTACTCTATTCCACACACACGAATGAACTCTGTGGGGCCTGCAGACCTAAACGCGGATGCTGAACAAAGGGGGACACACAGAACACCTTTGACATCCCGGGACAGGCACAGGTTTCTTTAAGAGGACACCAACAGTGTTACCTTTGAAAGAAAAACTGATTGGGTTAAATCAACGTGAAGAATTCCTGTTAGTCACAAGACACCATTAAGAGACTCAAAGTGCTTTTTCCAGATAAAGTTTTCATTGAAACCGGAAAACAGTTTCGTAAGAAAATGTACCGTCATCCACACTTCCTTATATTTGGAAGAATCGTCATGTTTTCAGCCTAGCACCTAGAACTCCCCAAATAGCTGAAAGTCAGGGTAGCATGGATGGCACTGCCTTGCTCCCAGAAGACGATGTATGAGAGTGATAGCTCACAGGTGGGTGGCAGGGACCCTAGGGCTGCCCCCCTCTGATACCAGGAGTAACGGCCTGGAAACTCAAGGCAAGTCATGGGGCTCCCACGGTAACCCCGGGAGCTCACGCAGGCCTGGCTGGCCTGAAGGACTTGAACTTCACAAGGACGGGGGCGCTCTCCGCGCGCTGCCTGAGCCTTGCTCGGCCTGGCTCACCTGAACGCTCACGCTGCCCTGCAGTTTGAGCTGCAGCTTGATCATGTCCACCTCAGCCGAGGAGCACAGCTGCCGGAGCTCCGCCACCTTCTTACTCATCTCATCGATGGCCACTTCGATGGGGTTCAGGTCCGTGTGGTGCTGGTACATGACGGGGATGCGCTTCTTCACGTACGGGAAGCAGTGGATTGCTGTGGAGGGCAAGGCCACCATTACGAGAGCCCGCAGTCCCTACCACGCTGAGGACGAAGGGATGCTTACTCCACCGGACGGATCAGGAGTCCACAGCGTGCCAAGGTCACGTGCCGGCCCTGTCTTCATTTACGGTCGTGTTTATTTAACGACAGGTCAAGAGAGTGGGGTCCTTATTCTGTCACTGTGAAGAGACTGTCTAAGCAGGGGTAGGCAACACCCGGCCTGCGGAGTCATTGGTCTGGTCTTGCCAAGGCAGCTGCAGGCGGGACTTGAAATTCTATACAGCTACGGCAGGCTAATTTTTAAGTTGATAATTTTATATGTTTTGTGAATGATGTTATAAATACCCAAATGGTCCTTGGCAGAAAAAAAGGTAGCCCACCCCTGTTAATCATTTCATAATCCCTTGCTCAGTTTTCTCATCCATAAATGTCTTATTTTTCTTGGGAAATTGTGAGATCTGAATGAGCTAGGAGGTCTAAGAAAGCTTTGAAAGCACAAAAAAGACTAAATGATACTGAGACATTACATAGCAGATTAAGTCCAGAAAAGAGTGCCACAAAATAACCCAGAGGAAATTCATTCTTCTTCATAGAACAACTTTGAATCATAGGTTAAACATGCACAAATCTGAGAAGTCAATGATAAATAACAAAGCAGAATATACTTCTAAACAGAACATTTCATTAATCATTTCATTTCAAGCTGTTGGAGCTGCAGTAACAATAAAGATATTTTGAAGCTTGGAATGGATAAGCAATATAAATAAAATACTTAGTTTTTCCTAGATTTTTCAACAAGGAATAGCTAATATCATTTCATTTATCATAATAAGATACTTGAATATATCATTTAACATATGTATATTTACTGACATGTAGATAGACACAAGTTTATCTTATTAATAAGCAAAAGTATGATGGGAGTATTATGTTTGGATTCTTTACTAATTAACTAGGTGGCCAGCGAGAGGATTTTCAGTGACAAAACTGAAACAGCGCCTGTGAGACAGAGTTCAGATGCCCCCCAGTGTCTGGCTCACACTGGAGATGTCCACCCTGAGGCAAGTCCCTCCTCTCTGTGCTCGTGTCCAGAACACGTGTTCCCTTCCGACACAGGCATCGCTCACGTGGTGTGCTGCCTGCCGACTGTCGTCTGCCTCTTCTTGTGGGATGGAACCTGCTCAAGGCCACCGATCTTTGCTCTGAGTGTGCAACCCTGGAACACTGCCAGTGCTCTATGTTTTGTTGAATGCATTTCTGCTCGAACGGCTTCATGAGAGCCAATGGGCTCCGGGAGGCAGATGGTGAGGTAACTGACTGAGCAAGCTTTAGTCTTACAAGGCCCACCAAGGTGATCTGTGGCCCTCTCTGGGGGAAATCATAGCTAGTAAGTGTGGTGGGCTGGCGCCACGGCTCACTAAGCTAATCCTCTGCCTGCGGCACCGGTACCTGGGTTCTAGTCCCAGTTGGGGCACCAGATTCTGTCCCAGTTGCTCCTCTTCCAGTCCAGCTCTTTGCTGTGGCCTGGGAAGGCAGTGGGGATGGCCCAAGTGCTTGGGCCCTGTACCCACATGGGAGACCAGGAGGAAGCACCTGGCTCCTGGCTTTGGATCGGTGCAGCACGCCGGCCGTAGCGGTCATTCGGGGGAGGGGGGGTGAACCAATGGAAGGAAGACCTTTCTGTATGTCTCTCTCTCTCTCTCTCTCACTGTCTAACTCTGCCTGCCAAAAAAAAAAAGTAAGTGTGGTGACTGCGTGGGTTGCTCAGTTGAATAGGAGGTGGAGGGTAGCAGGGCAGTCCCCACCTGAGTAGGAATCTGGGCACGATTTGGAAGAAACTCCCCAGCAGGAGTCCCAGGAAAAAAAAAGGCTTTCCAAATGATGACACAGCTGCAGGGAGTTGGCTGGGAACTATGCCGGAGGGCGAGCCTTTGCCCGGCCAGAGGGTGGGAAGTCTGGGGCCACAACCTGGAAGGCCGAGAGTCATAGTCTGAGGCGATACACTAGAAGAAAGACCTAGGGGATTAAGGGAAGGACCAAAGGGAAAACTCTCAAGTTCAAAGTCTTCGGAATGTCCCAGTGTGCCTATCTTCAACTACCGGTTGATACAGAGTGGCCATGCTTTTAGTGGCATTTTTAGAGCCTTTTCTCTAAACCTTTATGCTAGCCAGTACCTATCTGGTTATCTTGAGGCCTTTCAGGGCAAAGACGTCCTCTTTCCTGGGTGTCTCCTGGCACAATAATCCCCTTTTGTTCATTAGCCTTAAAAGGCAAGGAGCTCAACAGAGAATGAGATCCGGCAAAATGAGGTAAATTCTTTCCCCTCTGGTTACAATCTACAAAACTACTTCACACAATGAGATGGATCCATAACTCACTTTACAGGCAGGGAAAGAAACGCATGGAGAGGTTAAGCCACCTGTCCAAGGTCACACAGCAAGGCCATGACCAGGTCTGCAAGAAGTCCTGGGCGAGGCTCCCCACCACTCCCACAGCCTCCTCAGCCCCACAGCTGGGAAGGTGGTTCTTCCTCAAGCCAACAGCGTTGCGTCCACTCTGCCGCTTAGTTCCTGTTTGTCCCCTCGGCTCTGGCTGAGTCAGGCCTTTGCTCACATGTTTATCTCATCTAACGCAGCACACGGCAGCCCGGAGGCCACGTGCCCAGTTAAACACCTTGCAGCAAAACAGCCGGCTGCCTCAAGAGCAACCCTCACAAAAGCCCTGCCCTCGACTCAGCAAAGGACTGGCTTGTGCCAACGCCTCGGCTCTCCAGGGTGAGCGCATCACCTGATATGGGAGGTCTTGCTGAACACAGATTCAGCAGGTCTGGGGGTAGGGCCTGGGCGTGGGCATTTCTACCATGTTCCTAGGAGCTGCTGATGCTGCTGATCCTGGAATAACCTTTGACAATCATTGATCCAAGGAACCAAAAGTGAAGTCCTTGTAGCTGCCTGGATAAACACTGTGAGCTGGTCATTTTCATAAAATAAATCTATCTAGAAACGTAGTTATCTTAACAAGAACTTGCTACTGAGGGATGCATTAGAAAAACGCAGGTAGAAACTCCATCCAGGTCTCCCACACTGGTGGTGGGGACTCAAGTATTTCAGCCGTCACCTGCTGCCGCCCAGGGTCTGTAGTGGGAAGGAGCTGGAATCAGGAGCTGGGAGTCAAACCCAGCACTCTGACACAGGACGCGTCATCCCAACTTGAATCTTTACTGCTAGGGCAAAAGCCTGCCCCTGTACTGAGGTTTTTGGAGTGACTTTGGTAATAGCTTTGCTGAGATATAAGTCACACAGCATACAAATCACAGTTCCCTGGCAAGAACCAAGAACCACCCGAAATGCAGCATCTTCCAGGCGCTCCTTTCACTCAGGATGTGAACGTGTGATTACAAGTCCACATCTCTCCTTCCCAGGTTGACTTAACAGAAGCTACTGCGGACGCTGTGCCCAGATGGTGGGAGGGACACACCCGGCGTTCCGAAGCACTCCCACTAATTATTTTAGGTCAAGAAAGAGTTTGGTTTTAGATGATTCCAGTTCTGCTGCAGATTCTTTAAGAACGGGCATGTCAAGGTCCTCTAAAGAAAGTAAAAATCAGCACCAAGGTGACTACACTTCTCAGGGACTGGGAGATGATGTAAAATATGTTCCTAAGAATGGGCTGTCAGTGGTGGCCAGGACCGAAAGGCTCAACGAAGACTGCTTCAGCTGGCCAGGCTGCTTCTGCGTGCGGCGAGCAGCACGCACTGGAGGAGGTGCTCAAGCCGAGGCTGACGCACCACTGTCAGGGCCAAGGTAGACGAGACCCAGCCCCCGGGCTATTTCTTCACTGAGCAGGTCCCTGAGGAAACTGGGGGCAGATGTACATGACACGCGTTTCTTCCCATGAGGTGAGAGGGGGCTGTGTGCAAGGTTCCACATGGGTTTCAGAAATGGTCTTAATCAGGGCCGGAGCCGTGGCTCACTTGGTTAATCCTCCGCCTGCAGCGCTGGCATCCCATATGGGTGCCGGGTTCTAGTCCCGGTTGCTCCTCTTCCAGGCCAGCTCTCTGCTGTGGCCCGGGAGGGCAGTGGAGGATGGCCCAGGTACTTGTGCCCCTGCACCCACATGGGAGACCAGGAGGAAGCACCTTGCTCCTGGCTTTGGATCAGCGCAGCGTGACAGCTGCAGCAGCCATTTGGGGGGTGAACCAACAGAAAGGAAGACCTTTCTCTCTGTCTCTCTCACTGTCTAACTCTACCTGTCAAAAAAAAAAAA